>NC_039272.1:16191079-16921000 GCF_003368295.1 Carassius auratus | reverse complement strand
TTTAATGTATAGTAATGCATTAAATAGTGTTAACAAATTAGACCTATTTTTAAAAACTACCAAAACTTGTAACTATTTAAAAACATTATTTAAATTATTTTAATGATCTAGTAGTGCAGAAATAATAGTATACTTACAGTACATACTAATAATAAATTAATAAATACAAATAATGTGTTGAAAAAAAAAACTACTGAAAGTTAATGAATATAACTAAATAAAAATTTCTGTCGTATGTTAAAGTATGTTTTGATCAACCAGTATTTTGAATCAAAACTGTTGAAGAAAAGTCATTAAGGGGTAAAAATAAAAGGATGTGAAAAATGTCCACTGTCCCCCTCTATTGATTGACAACTGGTTTCATGTCTGTGTCTCCTGCTGTAGAAAGTTATTACAAAAAAGAAGGTTAATTTTGGACATGCAATTCCCTTTCTACCAGTAGGGGTAAAAAAAAAGGTTGTGAAAAATGTCACTGTCCCCCTCTATTGACTTGACAGTGGTTTTCATGTCTCTGTCTCCCTGCTGTAGAAAGTTATTACAAAAGGAAAGTTAGTTTTGGACATGTAATTCCCCTTTCTACCAGTAGGGGTAAAAAGAAAGGTTGTGAAAAATGTCCACTGTCCCCCTCCATTGATTGACACGTGTTTCATGTCTCTGTCTCACTGCTATAGAAAGTTATTACAAAAAGAAGGTTAATTTGGACATGCCATTTCCTTTTTTACCAGTAGGGGTAAAAAGAAAGGTTGTGAAAAATGTCCACTGTCCCCCTCTAATTGATGGACAGTGGTTTCATGTCTCTGTCTCCCTGCTGTAGAAAGTTATTTCAAAAAGAAGGTTCATTTTGGACATGCAATTCCCTTTTTTTACCAGTAGGGGTAAAAAGAAAGGTTGTGAAAAATGTCAACTCTCCCCCTCTATTGATTGACAGTGGTTTTATGTCTCTGTCTCCCTGCTGTAGAAAGTTATTACAAAAAGAATGATAATTTGGACATGCAGTTCCCTAATCAGCCACTTGGGGTAAAATGAAAGGTTGTGAAAAATGTCCACTCTCTCCCTCTATTGATTGACACTGGTTTCATGTCTCTGTCTCCCTGCTGTAGAAAGTTATTACAAAAAGAAGGTTAATTTTTGGACATGCAATTCCCTTTTTTACCAGTAGGGGGTAAAAAAAAAAGGTTGTGAAAAATCTCTACTCTCTCCCTCTACTGATTGACACTGGTTTCATGTGTCTGTCTCACTGCTGTAGAAAGTTATTACAAAAAGAAGGTTAATTTTGGACATGCAATTCCCTTTTTTACTAGTAGGGGGTAAAAAAAAAGGTTGTGAAAAATGTCCACTGTCCCCCTCTATGGATTGACAGTGGTTTCATGTCTCTGTCTCCCTGCTGTAGAAAGTTATTTCATAAAGAAGGTTCATTTTGGACATGCAATTCCCTTTTTTACCAGTAGGGGTAAAATGAAAGGTTGTGAATAATGACAACTGTCGCCCTCTATTGATTGACACTGGATTCGTGTCTATGTCTCCCTGCTGTAGAAAGTTATTACAAAAAGAATGTCAATTTTGGACATGCAATTCCCTTTTCTACCAGTAGGGGTAAAAACAAAGGTTGTGAAAAATGTCCACTGTCCCCTTCTATTGATAGAAAGTGGTTGCATGTCTCTGTCTCCTTGCTGTAGAAAGTTATTACAAAAAGAAGGTTAATTTGGGACATGCAGTTCCCTAATCTGCCACTTGGGGTAAAATGAAAGGTTGTGAAAAATGTCCACTTTCTCCCTCTATTGATTGACACTGGTTTCATGTCTATGTCTCCCTGCTGTAGAAAGTTATTACAAAAAGAAGGTTAATTTTGGACATGCAATTCCCTTTTCTACCAGTAGGGGTAAAAAGAAAGGTTATGAAAAATGTCCACTGTCCCCCTCTATTGATTGACACTGGTTTCATGTCTCTGTCTCACTGCTGTAGAAAGTTATTACAAACAGAAGGTTAATTTTGGACATGCAGTTCCCTAATCAGCCACTTGGGGTAAAATTAAAGGTTGTGAAAAATGTCCACTTTCTCCCTCTATTGATTGACACTGGTTTCATGTCGATGGGCCCTATCTTGCACCCAGCGCAATTGACTTTGTTACACCGACGCATGTGTCATTCCTATTTTGCACCCGCGCAAAGCGCGCTTTTCCCTCCACAGAAGCACGTCGCTAAACTAGTGAATGAACTTGCGCTCCCTGGGCGGTTCAGCGCAAAAAAGGAGGCGTGTTCCGGCGCAAACAATCCCTGGTGCTATTTTGCTGTTCCATTAAACAATTGCGCCACTGACCAGAAAAAACCTAGTCTAAAGTCAGTGGCGCGTTGCGCGTTGTTCATTATGCTATTTTAAGGGCGCATGCTTGACCATAATGTATAGCGTGCACAACGCGCATACACTTTGCTCATGTAATCTACACAGATGCAACAGTTATTTTTGCAAATCATAAATTGTTACACTAAAAAAATATTAACACATGAGATGACGGAAATCATTGTGGTGTGACACGAAGATGTGAAAAAAATAGGCATAAATCTAGCTTACAAATTATTCAGGCTAATTATTTTCCCATCCCCATACAACACAACTTCTCTGTCTTTCACTGCTCTTACAAGAACATCAGTCTCCTCGGCTGTGAACCGCTCCTGGCGTGCGCCTGGTAAATACGCCATAATAATAGCAATCCATAATGGAACTTGCGCACCTGCTTTTAAAGGGAATGTTGGATGACGCTCTGATTGGTTTATTTCACGTTACGCCCAAACCACACCTATGAATAATGAAGCTACTACAGACCAACCCATTTTAGATTTGCGCCGGGCGCAAGAGCCATTTATCCCGCCGGGAAAATAGCAACAGCGCCGAGACCCGCCCACAAACTTACTTGCGCTTTGCGCTTTGACACTTGCGTTTCAGATCGTTAAAATAGGGCCCTATGTCTCCCTGCTGTAGAAAGTTTTTACAAAAAGAATGTCAATTTTGGACATGCAATTCCCTTTTCTACCAGTAGGGGTTAAAAGAAAGGTTGTGAAAAATGTCCACTGTCTCCTTCTATTGATTGACACTGGTTTCATGTCTCTGTCTCCCTGCTGTAGAAAGTTATTACAAAAAGAAGGATAATTTTGGACATGCAATTCCCTAATAAGCCACTTGGGGTAAAACAAAAGGTTGTGAAAAATGTCCACTCTCCCCCTCTATTGATTGACACTGGTTTCGTGTCTATGTCTCCCTGCTGTAGATAGTTATTACAAAAAGAATGTCAATTTTGGACATGCAATTCACTTTTCTACCAGTAGGGGTAAAAAGAAAGGTTGTGAAAAATGTCCACTGTCCCACCTCTATTGATTGACAGTGGTTTCATGTCTCTGTCTCACTGCTGTAGAAAGTTATTACAAATACAAGGTTAATTTTGGACATGCAGTTCCCTAATCAGCCACTTGGGGTAAAATGAAAGGTTGTGAAAAATGTCCACTCTCTCCCTCTATTGATTGACACTGGTTTCATGTCTCTGTCTCCCTGCTGTAGAAAGTTATTACAAAAAGAAGGTTCATTTTGGACATGCAATTCCCTTCTCTACCAGTAGGGGTAAAAAAAGGGGTTGTGAAAAATGTCCACTCTCTCCCTCTACTGATTGACACTGGTTTCATGTCTATGTCTCCCTGCTGTAGAAAGTTATTACAAAAAGAATGTCAATTTTGGACATGCATTTCCCTTTTCTACAAGTAGGGGTAAAAAGAAAGGTTGTAAAAAATGTCCACTGTCCCCTTCTATTGATTGACAGTGGTTTCATGTCTCTGTCTCCCTGCTGTAGAAAGTTATTACAAAAAGAAGGTTAATTTTGGACATGCAATTCCCTTTTCTACCAGTAGGGGTAAAATTCAGGGTTGTGAAAAATGTCCACTCTCTCCCTCTACTGATTGACACTGGTTTCATGTACCTGTCTCACTGCTGTAGAAAGTTATTACAAAAAGAATGTCAATTTTGGACATGCAATTCCCTTTTCTACCAGTAGGGGTAAAAAGAAAGGTTGTGAAAAATGTCCACTGTCCCCTTCTATTGATTGACAGTGGTTTCATGTCTCTGTCTCCCTGCTGTAGAAAGTTATTACAAAAAGAAGGTTCATTTTGGACATGCAATTCCCTTCTCTACCAGTAGGGGTAAAAAAAGGGGTTGTGAAAAATGTCCACTCTCTCCCTCTACTGATTGACACTGGTTTCATGTCTATGTCTCCCTGCTGTAGAAAGTTATTACAAAAAGAATGTCAATTTTGGACATGCATTTCCCTTTTCTACCAGTAGGGGTAAAAAGAAAGGTTGTGAAAAATGTCCACTGTCCCCTTCTATTGATTGACAGTGGTTTCATGTCTCTGTCTCCCTGCTGTAGAAAGTTATTACAAAAAGAAGGTTAATTTTGGACATGCAATTCCCTTTTCTACCAGTAGGGGTAAAATTCAGGGTTGTGAAAAATGTCCACTCTCTCCCTCTACTGATTGACACTGGTTTCATGTACCTGTCTCACTGCTGTAGAAAGTTATTACAAAAAGAATGTCAATTTTGGACATGCAATTCCCTTTTCTACCAGTAGGGGTAAAAAGAAAGGTTGTGAAAAATGTCCACTGTCCCCTTCTATTGATTGACAGTGGTTTCATGTCTCTGTCTCCCTGCTGTAGAAAGTTATTACAAAAAGAAGGTTCATTTTGGACATGCAATTCCCTAATAAGCCACTTGGGGTAAAACGAAAGGTTGTGAAAAATGTCCACTCTCTCCCTCTACTGATTGACACTGGTTTCATGTGTCTGTCTCCCTGCTGTAGAAAGTTATTACAAAAAGAATGATAATTTTGGACATGCAGTTCCCTAATCAGCCACTTGGGGTAAAATGAAAGGTTGTGAAAAATGTCCACTCTCCCCCTCTATTGATTGACAGTGGTTTTATGTCTCTGTCTCCCTGCTGTAGAAAGTTATTACAAAAAGAAGGTTAATTTTGGACATGCAATTCCCTTTTCTACCAGTAGGGGTAAGAAGAAAGGTTGTGAAAAATGTCCACTGTCCCCTTCTATTGATTGACAGTGGTTTCATGTCTCTGTCTCCCTGCTGTAGAAAGTTATTACAAAAAGAAGGTTAATTTTGGACATGCAATTCCCTTTTCTACCAGTAGGGGTAAAATTCAGGGTTGTGAAAAATGTCCACTCTCTCCCTCTACTGATTGACACTGGTTTCATGTACCTGTCTCCCTGCTGTAGAAAGTTATTACAAAAAGAATGTCAATTTTGGACATGCAATTCCCTTTTATACCAGTAGAGGTAAAAAGAAAGGTTGTGAAAAATGTCTACTGTCCCCTTCTATTGATTGACAGTGGTTTCATGTCTCTGTCTCCCTGGTGTAGAAAGTTATTACAAAAAGAAGGTTCATTTTGGACATGCAATTCCCTTTTCTACCAGTAGGGGTAAAAAGAAAGGTTGTGAAAAATGTCCACTGTCTCCCAATATTGATTGAACCTGGTTTCATGTGTCTGTCTCTTTGCTGTAGAAAGTTATTACAAAACGAAGGTTAATTTTGGACATTCAATTACTGTTTTTACCAGTAGGGGTAAAATGAAAGGTTGTGAAAAATGACAACTGTCGCCCTCTATTCATTGACAGTGGTTTCATGTCTCTGTGTCCCTGCTGTAGAACGTTATTACAAAAAGGTGGTTAAATTTGGACATGCAATTCCCTTATTAGCCACTTGGGGTAAAATGAAAAGATGTGAAAAATGTCCACTCTCTCCCTTTATTGATTGACACTGGTTTCATCTCTCTATCTTCCTTCTGTAGAAAGTTATTACAAAAAGAAGGTTAATTTTGGACATGCAATTCCCTTTTCTACCAGTAGTGTTAAAAATAAAGGTTGTTAAAAATGTCCACTGTCCCCCACTATTGATTGACACTGGTTTCATGTCTATATGCCCTTTATCTAAAAAGCTATTACAAAAACACCTACTGAGCTATAGCAAAAAACGAAGAAAGTTTGCACTTTCCCCACGGTCCCTAACTGAAGGCTCTGCTGAGAGCGTTCTCTCCCGGCTTTTTGCACATTGCCACGGCTTGCACGGGGCCGTGCTTATTATATCGAGGGAAAATATAGAAAAAGAAGGATGTGAAACATGATCAGCTTTGCCCTTTTGGCGGTCACACTGCTTAGATTTTTTTAGGGCAATTCGTTTTGGAGTTATTGGCGTTTACCGCTGAATGTGTCACGAATATGGAAAACAAAACCAACTTGACCCCGCTTGAGACTCTTCCAGAAAACTGGGGACATGAAAGCCGAGGAGAGAGTGAGAAGCATCTTCTCCTTCGCACACGACCCCGAAGAGACGGCCAAAGCTCTGATGGCTCTCAAGCAGAGGAAGAAGGACAAGTTCCTGCGCATCGCGGGGATGGTGCGACACTTTCTGAAACTGCGTTGAGCGACTTCTCGCGTTGACCTGCGTTTGCATGGTCGTTTATTTCAGACTGCCGGTTACATTTACAAGCTGGCGATAACGGACACGTCCAGAGTAGTCGAGAAGGAACCTCACGAGATGAAGGAAAGCCTCGTGAACGACACGAGTCCTTTCATGAAGGATGGGATGCACGAGATCTGGAGCCGTGGATGCGCTCGGTCTGAAGGAATCCCGCGGCGCGAGCTCGCAGAGCCCCTCGTGCATCATAACGTGAAATAAATGTCTCGTGAACTCTATGCATTTTAAAAATGGACATTATCACGAAATTCTTCGCCTTATAGGTGTATTTGTTGGTGCACAAGAACTATGACTGGAGACGGAAGTTATATTGCCTGAAAACTGCCTATGCATTGTCTCTATGCCAGTTTAATATTGTGATGTGTTAACACTCAACGGCCACTTATTTATTTGTCACAATGTTATAACACCAGTTATGCATTTTTCACAATATCATTTTCCATTGTTTATATAATAAATTATTAACTAAACATTTGGACTCTCTTCTCTTTCTTGACTTCATATTTTAAAAAATAAATTGTGGGTTCTCCTGGACCCATTGGTCCATAGAACTGATCCCATGTTTCACACTCAAAAGGGTAAAAGCTGTCACTGGGGTGGTAGTCTACTCTTTAAAAAGGTACTATTTTGTACCATTAAGTTATGAACCATTAGGGCTAAATTAGGTACAACATTGACACTGCCTTGCTTACAGTAGAAATGTTAAGGTACAGTATTTAAGCAGAGTTTAACATTGCTGTTGTGTTTAATCTAAAAACTAGTCATGGCATAGTGTAACCCACAAACCCAGCAGTCATCCTGAGAGATGTAAAAGATATTATCTTCAACAATACATTTTTTATTAGCTCTCAGGTGTATTTGTTTTTTAGCTTTCACTTTTTGGGCTGTTTTGCAGGATGGTCGCACCTGTCACTCACCACAAGGTCTGGTTAACGTTCATTCAGGCTTGTCTCCTTTGCTTTGCAGATTAGTAGACCGGCGAGAACCAGTTTCTGGTTGATTCAGCCGTGTTTGTTAAAGGTGTATTACATTACCATGGTGTGTAGATAAGAAGCTTTACCAATCTCTTTAGATCCTCCTCTGTGTTAGTTTTTTGATATATAGCGATAAGTAATTTAACAAATTCAGGTGTTTTGTCAGACTTTTGGCATGGTTTAGGATTAGGGATGGCAGAGGGGAAGATCAGTGGATGCTAATCTTAATGCTCTGATAGGTCACTGTACTGGCTCAAACCAGTTCTGATGCTGGGAATGCGTCATCTGACATCTGACTACCTGGCGGTCATGTAAGGTAACAGAGCCCAACACCTTACCTCTTCGTCTTCGCTGCCAAGAGGGAATTTCCTGTGTAAACATTCACCTGCAAAAGGTGACTGTTGGAGAGACACACATACATGTACATAAAACTTGATTGTTACAGGTTGTGTGAAGTGTGACCTATTATTATAACCTTCGAACTAGAGCAGCTGTGGGAGTTCAGTAACACAATGAACTGCAACATGATATTTTTATAAGACAGATAAATGTTTGAGTTATTCACTGTCAGCTTGCATCCAATTTTCCATTCAAGCAAACCACAATTTATGATTATTATTTATTGTTTTTAATTCGTCTGTCAGCTTTGATTTTCATGGTTTTTTTTTTCACCCTTTTACGGTAACATGCTTGTTTAGGTCTACTATGGCTAAATATTTAAGCCAATTGTCCTGTCTATTTCGTGTGCTGTATGAAATGCTTGACTCATGATTGTCTTCTCTCTCCCACCCATTTCCTTTCTTTCACTGTGTTCAGGGCAGGGGACTTTGAAGTGAACAGACTGTGTGGAAGCAATATGTGCGTGTGTGTAAGTTTATAGTGACAGGAGGAGCAAGGTACTGACAGCAAAGCTGCTTTTATCAGTTTACAGAGGAGTCAGGCCTCTCCGGTACAAACCAGTTCAGAGACTGACAACTGATAAAGGAACCAAAACTGCTTGTGGTGTTGCATCAGAGTTAGTGAGGAGGAAAAGTTCATTTAGACGAACAAGAAAATACATTCTAGTAGCATGTGGTGGTCTTCTGAAATGGAGCAGTTTTTTTCTTTTTTTTCTGTCCAATATAAAATTATTCTACACGTTCATTTGGTGTTACCTTGTTTTCCATATTAAATCCATGTGGATCATACTTTTGTTTAAATTAACACTACTGAATGGATTTAAACCAATCACATAACATTTTAAAGTTTACATATAGAGTATAAACCATTTAAAAAACCTTTTAATTAATAGCTGTTTAATTTTACTATTAATATTAATACAAATTTGGTGCAGGTGTATTTCATTTTTATGCCATTAGGCCAAAAAAATAAATATATCATATATATATATCTGGCTGTAACATTAAAATTCATTCGTAGCTTGGCATCCTATTGGTTATTTTTTGGTTCACAATCCAAAAAATGAGGTGTTAAAATTTTCACTAATTTTAATTACAATAATTTTGGTTTATTTTACCTAAAAAAAATGATCAATATAAAAGTGCTAACACTTTATGTCTGTGGTTGTCACATAAGCAGAACCAGGCAGCTTTTCAACGTCATCACTCAAATGCCTCCGTAAACAAGTTTTCCTCTGCTGACTGGTTAGAAGTCTAGTTTCTCTACCGGTCATGTCACCAGCCCAATCCAGCTGCTGACAGACTCATTTCTCTACACGCGAGTGCCCATTTACGCCCATTGTGACCAGGTTCCTCTATTTGCATCAAATAGCCTATAATGACAGTGATAGGGAAACATCCACCACACTGCGGGAGTTCAACAGACGTCAGTCAGGATGAGAAATGGCTGTTTTACAGGAAAGAAGGGCTTACAAGTGGGGCAGGCGATAAATGGTGTGTTCAGACTGCTTTCCGCTATGCACGCAGACATAAGTCTCTGTTTCCTAAACCACATACTTTATTTGTAAGTCACTCCAAGCCTAGATGGCACTGGGTGAGAGATGGCTCACATAGTGATGAAAAGCCCTTTGTTACCAATGGATGAATCAATTCTTTGTGTTTGTTTTTTTATGTTTATGTTTACATTTGTGTGTATTCATGATACGTCAGTGTGGTACATTGCATCTGACCCCTACAGCCCCGGTGTCACTCGAGACCAGCTATGCTGACTTACTGACGCAAAGTCCACATCCCAAACAAAATATCTGGGACATTTCAGCCATATTTCTGCAATTTCCTGCACACTGAATTTCCATCACTAGTGATGATTTTGATTTTTGCTGTGGATAAATGAAAAAAAAAAGTGAAAATGAAAATAAAAAATTGCATACAAGACAATTTTTTTAAGAATGAAAGTTAAGTAATTAAGTACATTTAAATTACACATTTTTACTACACAGAGTTCATCATTAATCAGTACGAATTCTTGTACATGCATCTACACCATACTTCTCAAAACTGGAGTCAGTAGGATTCTTAGAAAGAGAAAGATTTGTACTTTCATTAAAAAAGAATGCCTTGAATTGATCAGAAGTAAAGACTTAATTTTTCTACCAAAATTTTTATAAATGAAATAAATTCAGTAGGTGAAAATGAGAGACTTCTTTTAAAAACATAAAAGAGTTAAAGCTGCAAGCAGCATTGAAAAGGCCCACGCACACGTGCTCACCACCTCTTAGGAAAACAGAAAATGGTCAGCAATATGCATTTTAATTGATAAATATAGGGGGGATATATCGAAGTATGATTTTGCATGATTTTTTTAACAAAGTGCCTAAGGCCCTAACAATCATGGATCCCATATTTTTGAATTATAGTGTCTACAATTTATTTTATTGCATGAGGCATAGATAATGGTATCTATCTATCTATCTATCTATCTATCTATCTATCTATCTATCTATCTATCTATCTATCTATCTATCTATCTATCTATCTATCTATCTATCTATCTATCTATCTATCTATCTATCTATCTATCTATCTATCTATCTATCTATCTATTTACATTTACATTTACATTTATTCATTTAGCAGAAGCTTTTATCCAAAGCGACTTACATATGAGGACAGTGGAAGCAATCAAAAACAACAAAAGAGTAAGGATATATAAGTGCTATAACAAGTCTCAGTTACAGTAGGTTAACACAGTACACGTAGCATGGGATTTTAAATACTATAATATAAAAAAAAACAGATAGAATAAAAAAAGAATAGAGCAAGCTAGTGTTAGAGGTCTTTACACACACACACACATACAATTGCATAATTAATGAAAAGAAAATAGAATACAAAAAGATTAGAAAAGTAGTTAGATTTTTTTTAAAGAATAGAATTAGAATAGTGAGTGCTAAAGTTAGAGGGTCAAATAAAGATGGAAGAGATGTGTTTTAAGCCGATTCTTGAAGATGGCTAAGGACTCAGCTGCTCGGATTGAGTTGGGCAGGTCATTCCACCAGGAGGGAACATTTAATTTAAAAGTCCGTAAAAGTGACTTTGTGCTTCTTTGGGATGGCACAATCAAGCGATGTTCACGTGCAGAACGCAAGCTTCTAGAGGGCACATAAGTCTGAAGTAATACATTTAGGTAAATGGGTGCAGAGCCAGGGGTAGTTTTGTAGGCAAACATCAATGCCTTGAATTTTATACGAGCAGCTATTGGTAGCCAGTGCAAATTGATAAACAGAGGTGTGACATGTATTCTTTTTGGCTCATTAAAAATTAATCTTGCTGCCGCTTTCTGAATTAATTGTAAAGGTTCGATAGAATTGGCTGGAAGACGTGCCAAGAGGGCATTGCAATAGTCCAGCCTGGACAGAACAAGAGCTTGAACAAGGAGTTGTGCAGCATGTTCCCAAAGAAAGGGCTTGACCATCTTGATGTTGAATAAAGCAAATCTGCAGGATCGGACAGTTTTAGCAATGTGGTCTGAGAAAGTCAGCTGATCATCAATTATAACTCCAAGGCTTCTAGCTGTTTTTGAAGGAGTTATGGTTGATGTGCCTAACTTGATGGTGAAATTGAAATTGAAAATTGAATGAAACGATGGGTTTGCTGGAATTACAAGCAGTTCTGTCATGGCAAAAAAAAATACATATAGAATATATCTCTATCTATCTATCTATCTATCTATCTATCTATCTATCTATCTATCTATCTATCTATCTCTATCTATCTATCTATCTATCTATCTATCTATCTATCTATCTATCTATCTATCTATCTATCTATCTATCTATCTATCTATCTATCTATCTATCTATCTATCTATCTATCTATCTATCTATCTATCTATATTGTTATTTTAGAAAGTATGTGCTTTACACACCTTTTGACCTGTTTTGTAAAATTAGTTTCCTAGTATTTTTTTATACCATCTGTTATTTAATCTGAATTGTTTTTAAAAATCCACTGGAGAAAATACCCATGTCACATCCTTACACAATGCCTCAGAAAATATGATCTGAGATAGAACATCTGACAAAAACATTGTTCTCCAGTCTTCTATTAGTTCCTATCATTTTAGTATAAGTTCAATGTTATATCTTTAGGTTGAGAAAAGTAAATCTGCATGCAACATTCAAATTCATTCTTATCTTTCAAAGTTGTTGCTTTTTTATATTATGCAATATAATATATACAACATATTAGACTATAAACAATATAAAATATAGAAGAGAATAACGACAGTTACCCAAAATAATGGATTAAACTCTTGCATTTAATTTCCGTCTGATTTTGCTTACACCCAAAATTCTAAATCTAAAACTGATCTAACATGATTTTATTTGTATGTTCCAGATCAATCTGAAAGAAGGCCATTATTTGCCGCGTGCAATTACATGCATTGTCCTGTATTGCACTTTGACCTTGTGTTTCTGTAGGACCTCGGATAGACTCATCAAATGTGTTCTCTCTGGAGGGGATCTCCTCTCTATTGTTCTTTGCCTGTGGTGTGTTCTGGACAGAGGAGTGAAGCCTCTTCCTGTGTGGATCTTTTGGCTGTCCCCGGGGCAGGGCGGTTGTCGCGGCCAGCAGACTCTCTGTCTCGCTACAGTTCCACTGACCGGCCTTGCCATTGTTCAAACCCTCCTCTCCTTTGTCCTGCTCCCCTCTCCACCTCTCTCCCAACTCCCAGCATCCTCCTTTTTCTCTGCAGGTGTTGAGAAGGAAGCCCCCTTGATACCACACAATGGCAGAGCAACCCTCCTATTTATATATCCATTTCTCCTCTTATTTATTTATTCTTCTATGTATTTTTGCTGAGTGCTCTTGATAGTGATTTACTTATAATGGGCTAAAACTATGTTTACTTAATATAGAGAGACAGGCATTTTTTTGTTTTATACAGCGAATCTTTTCTTTTTATAATCCTTTATTATCTTTTCATTCCTTTTCAACGTCTCTCCCTCATCTATTAGTTAATCTTCATGGAGAACTGGAGAAATCACCTGTGGTTAACAGCTCCTGATAATATTATTCATCTGTATGGGCTTTACTCTTATTACACAGAATGAGGGAGTGTAGTTAGACACGTCACAGAGTGTTTCATTGTTTCTTCAGGACAAATGAAGTAACAGTCTGTTTCAAAACCGATGACAGTTAAAACACCGTCAGACTGCTGTCGTGTTAATCTTTTAAAGACTTTTGTGCTTTAATTTTGTGTTTGTTGGCAAAGAGCACTTTGTCAAGCACACAGATTCTTAAGCCTATATTCTGTAGTGTCTCTCAGCTTAGTAACAGAGAAGGTGTGGACAGTGTTAAATGTAATGGATAGTTTAGGTTTGGACAGATTCATGGGAATTTCAGAGCTTCTTAGAGATCTCAGTAACTTGCAATATAGAATCCTGGTTAAATCATAGATGTCATCACTTTTACGTTATACAACTCAGAGAGGCTATCCTTTGGCCCTTGTTGCGTGGCTGTGTTCAGTGACTCATTGAGCGCTGTCTGAGGAACCTGGTACATGCTGTGCTACTTATTTATCCACAGTAAATGATTTCATAGTACATCCTGTCTGCAGTCATCTAAACGTCTGAGGATGCAGCTTCACAAATGACACTCACTTAGGTGACTTCTTGTGACCATATCAGATGGCATATCTACATTGTATAACATCTCATGCAAGTGGAAACCAAGACAAATGTACCTGCAAAATGAGGCGTATTTTTTTTATTTACATTTTTTATAAAGCAGTTATTAAATGAAAAATTAAATTTTTGTAAAACGATTTTGGTAACACTTTACAATAAGTTTTCATTTGTTAATTTACTTATACAACATTGGAATCAAATGTTGTATCTATAGACCTTAGCTAACTAAAGATCAACAGTTTTATTTCTATTAACTTACATCAACAAATATTACTTAATACTGTAAAAAATGAATTGATTATTGTCAGTTAATGCATTAATTGGCTCTTTTAATAAAACAGAAAATACTTTGTACAAAATACAAAATGATTCAGATAATTGAAAAACACATTCTCCTCCGCTCTTGATAGCTGCACACATACGTAATTTCAGTACAGGTATGTTTCCATGTAATGCCTTAACATGGAAAATATCAGTGTGTAACATTCAAATTCTTAACCTGGAATATGTAAAGGATTTCCCTTGATGTGCACCAGAATCAAGATCCAGGCTAATAAGAATTCTTTCATTATTTAAGGTGGACTTCGGGAGAACTACACAGCTGGTCTCTGAGTTTAATACAGGAAAACGATAAAGGAAGCCGATGCTGATAAGATCCTTATGTACAGCGTTTGAACCTCAACGACTGGACAGGAAGTGAAAGGAGCCTGGCGCTGTCACCTTATTCCAGTTAAGTTCTGCGCCACTCTGAGGCCCTGCAAATGCTCTTAACTTCCTATACGTGATGCTATCGCACAGACTCATTGTTGTAGACTCAGGTGAAGCCATTATGATAACATCACAAAGAAAAGCTTTCATAAATTGTCAGCTATTGTGATCCTGCCTTTGTGAAGTACTCGGCTGTTTCCTCAGTGCGACTTCGGAAAGATCTAATCAGCGTCGATACTGATTCTGAGTAACTCTTCTCTATAAACTCTCACTCCCTTCACTTTCCACAATCTTTTGTCTGAGTTTACAAGCTGTTTTTGTCATTTATATAACTTGTGATATATTTTAAGAAATATTATGATGTCTTTGTATTTTCTTTCTTTGACTCTTTTGCACATTTCATCCATCTGGGCTTTTTTATCGCTGTTGCTGTATCTATATTCATTTAAAAGAAAATGTCAGAAGAGAGTGGGAGGAAGGAAGAGAGAAATCAGCAAGTAGGAGAATGAATGCCAGAGATGAGATGGATGCTGTAGTAGTTTGGGTGATGATGGTGAGGCATCTGGCAGGACAGGGAGGGCACATGATGAGAGTATGACCACTGCAGTGGGGAGGATTAGACTGGGTGACCAATGGGAAGTGAACCAGGTCACATCAGGGGCACCTATAAAACAATGTGACCTAAATTGGCACCAGCTGACAAAATTCTTGTATTTATTACCGGAACATTTCGAAGCCCTCCCAGACAGGTCAAATTAGATTACAGTTTCAAACAGCACAGACCCATTGTTTGACATTACTGTGAAGGTTAACTTCTGGGAGAAAGTAGGAGAGATTAAAATGGTCATACTGTATGCATTTTATTCCTCGACTTTGTGTTCCTGTAGCTCAGACAGAAGAACAGTGCACTGAAAAATGCTGAAGTCATGGATTGATTCATCATGGAATGCAAGAACTGATCAAATGTGTGCTTTGAATACAGTCTGAGTTGCGCTGATTTACATGCATCTGTCAAATAAAAAAAATCTGTGCTGTTTGAAGGAATTTTCCATCTAGGTTTTTCACAAGCCGTTTTGACTATATTTTTAATTATATATTGTGTTGTGTTTTAGAGTAAAAGGAAATGGAAAATATATCTGTAAACTTAGCAGATAATGGCCAGGAAGAAAACAAATAGTATATTTCTGGGATTTCTAAGTTTTTTTTAGAAATGTGTAAATGTGTGAATGACTCAGAGAAGCTTTACTACTAGTTGTGGCGTTGTTACTGTTAACTAAATACATATACAATCTGAATTAAAAATAAATAATTATATATATATATATATATATAAATCTGATAATAATAGATAAAATAATAGATAAAAATAACAAATAAAAAACTGTACTAATCATGAAATAAAAATAAATTACAACTACTTGGATAGAGACAAAAGCACAAAACAAAATAGGTAAAATAAAACAAAAATGATAAACTACAATTAAAAAATATAAAAATAAAGGCTTATTCAAAATATTAATTAAAAACTATAGAAATAAAACTAACATTGTAATGGATGATATTAGTTAAAAATTAGTAGATGTACTAAAAGTCCTTAAGTGTAATAATGGAGTTTAGGATTTCACACATATCTTAAATTATCTTTATTTTTTTACTAAATAAACCAAGTGTTTCTCGCCTGTTATTCATAATAACAGCCCTGTTCTGATTACATAAGTCTTGAGTGCCTTGTTTCAGTAAGCTTTCTGTTTAGTGCCTGGGAGGGGTCCCAGCATAACAAAACCTTGACTTCTATTATTATACATAACATCAACAGAAAAGACCACACTGAAATGATCAAAACAACAGACGCAGCCCTAACCACCCAGTGAAGCTTCTTGAAGCCATCGGAGATCCAGGACATCTGGCTGTGTGTTTCTAAGCAGGAGTCATAGTATGAGTGAGTGCATGTGATCTGGGCCTGGCCTGCAAAAGAACCGGTTTCAAACCTGTTCAGCTTAACCGTAGCTATAAACCAGGTCAGTCCAGCGAGAGTAGAAGGGAGAGGACATGGGCTTAATGCTGCTGTCGTCTGGTATCTAAATCCATTAAGCAGCTGAGCTGTCCGAGCCGTGCACTGTCAACTCCACTTCACACCCAACCTGTGCTGCGCTGTGCACATGAAACACAGCTACACACACACCAGCGCCTCTTGATACATTTGACAAGCCTGTTTGATATTGCAAAATCTAAATTGTGAGACAGTCCAGCTTATAGATTTCCTCCAATCCCCTCTATGCTAGGGAAGTCTCCTCGTGACTGAAGCTTTAGGTCCTTACCTCAGGCTTTCTCCTCTTCCTACTGGAATCTGATTAGCTGGGTTGGAATAACCTCTCTGACTTTAAAAGACACTTAAGTAATAATTAGTATTATTATTACTTATCGGATGAGAACAAAACTTGAGATGCATAATGACATTAATGTCTTCTGTAGAGCTGCTTCATAGTTGAATCGACATTTTGATTTGGCGAACTGCAACATTGAACTGAAATGAACCAACGCTGAACTGACTAGAGCTGAATACTAACGCTTGTCTTGTTAGAGCTGCTTTACGGCAGAATTCGGATTTGTCTTATATATATGGCATCACTGATCATGTTCCTTTCCTATTTAATATTGTAAAGATGCTTTACAACAATCTCTACTGTATGAAACACTGTAAAAATAGGTGACTTGACTTTTACGCTGAGATTTTAGGATATAAATTTTACTGTAAACTCGACTAGAATTCGATTAGTGTAAACAAGTCTTATATCAAAAAGGCAAATTTGGTAGGTGTAATTGCACATTTGACAGAGTGGAAAATGGCTGTAAAGTAGAGCAAGGGTTACTTTGAATAAAATGTACTAATAAATTGAGATTTATAGTTGATAGAAATAATTTTTAATTAAAGTTAATTAAGTTAAAGTTGGATAGGAGGGACAGTCTTAACCCTGCCTTAACCCACATTAGTTCTTTCCTAAACATGCATTTGTCTCATACATCTCAGAATATGTTCGTCCACAGAACTTTAAGATCTTTCTTATCCATTACAAAAACAACAATAAAAATGTTAATACATAAACTGGACTCCACACAAACTTGAGCTAAGTGTAACTAAATCACCCCAAGGTCTATAGAGAGCAAGTAAAAAAAAGTTTGTTTAACAAAAGAGTGTGGCGGTGATCCAGCAGGGGCCAAAAATAGTGTCCTCAGATTATTTATCAAACTGTTCATCTGTTTTGTATAGTCTATTCAACTGAATGTGCCAAAATTACAAGTGCTATTTGTTTATGTAGACTTTGTAGAAGGTCAGCAGGCACGTGGCGTCTGCTAAGAACATCCAGAAAGCATGTCTTTCACTGTGTGTTTGTGTGTATGAAGAGGAGAAAGAAAGAATAAGCATGCATAGCTATAAGGTTAAGAATGTGCTCCCTAAATGTGTTTTTGTTGACCTGTAAAAGAGCATACACAAACAGAAAAGAAAGGAGGGAAGTCATTAATATTTTAGGCAGGCCGTCCAAAATAAGACTGATCTTTCATCTAATCGGCATGCATCTTTAGTCCTGAATGTTCATTAGTGTTTGTGTCAAAGTCAGTCAGTGCTGTTTCTGTTCTTTTGTTCTGCTATTCTTTTGACTGCAATCAAATGAAATAACACTTGCTGCTTCTTGACTCCTTTTGAGAAATGGTCAGGGGAGCCATCTAGTGGATGATCAGAACAATTTTGAATCAATAAGTACAGTATATGAAAATGTTTTACCTATTTGTTGTAAACTTTCAAAAATGATAAAAATGTTAACTGATAAAAATGCTGCAGTACTGCATCAGCAGTATTCTCCATTAGTATTTTACGAAGCTCTTTTATTGTATAAATTAGAGCAACTCCTTTTTTTGTGGTTGTAAAATAATGAAGTGTAAAGTTCCCTTTCACAAGATAATTTCTGACTAGAATTGATATCAATAAACAGGTGTTGATTATGTTTGTGATAGGCTAGTTTTGTCAGATCAAGGGTCATGTTTTATCTGGTAACCGTGCTCCAGCTAAATTAAGCTCTACGTTTAGATTATAACAAATATCTGTCCTAAGAAACAGAAAAGTAGATTTTAAATTGCCATTTCAAGGCAAAACAAAATAAAACTTTTCAAGGCACCATAGACATATACTATATTCTAAATGTAATGATGATCCCTGAAATAACTGGTTGCTAAAATAAATTGAAGGCTGACCTACAGTGTTGTTAAGGTTTGGCTTGTTAGCATTTATTTGTTAGCCCATGAAGATTTCTTGAGTGAAAAAAGTGAAAGGAATATAATTTTGCGTGTTATAGCGGCATCTAGTGTCTGGAGAATGTGACTGCACCCACTTGCTTAACAAAAGCTTGAGTATGGCATGGGATTTTGGGACCAACCTACTCAGTTTGCTTTAAATGCTGTGACGCCCTGAGTCATTTTTAGAGCAGAAAACAATAAGGAGATGAAGGTCAGTGGTCACTTAACATTAAATGTCAAAAATCCAGTCCACACGTCATAGTAACATAAACAGAAGTTTTATCCATCTTTGAATTTGACCTTAGCTCACTTCCAGCACTGCAGTAATGCAGTTCTTCAACCCCCACTCCATCTGTCTCCTACCATTAACCTCAGCTTCATTTTGCCCTCAGCAAACGAGACATAATTGTACATCCTCCCCCTGGTTCAGGTCACCTAATCAGGGCAGCACTCTAAAACCTCCCACATCTTCACATCTCTCTCTGCACAAAACAAGTGAGAAGACATGACTGCGTAAGTGGCCGGATTACAACAATCAATGACTGAACAGCAATGGAACAATTATGCAGTGACTTTTAAGGGTTGTCTTTTTAGTGCCTCTAGCTCAGACAACCGAAACCAATGGTTCTTGACAGTTTTGCTTCAGGACCCAGACTTTACATTTGACAAACTATGTTTATCCTTGTTGCACGTGAACCTGTATTTAGTTATCGGAGTTGTTATATTTATTTTTTTACATTGCTTATTTTTATTCATGGTTTTTAAGGATCAAGATGATGTCACATTAGTTTCTAAAAAAGTGATACATTTGATGATAGCTGATATGCCTATGTACATTTACATTGCATTAGAACTTCAAATTAGAAATTAGAAAACTATTAAAGCAGTACAACTGTCAACACTAGTTACAGAAAGAATTCAGCGTATTAGTAAAATTTCTGAAGCATCATGTGACCGAAGACTGAAATAATGGCTGCCAAAAACTCTACCAATTCAAACCTTTATATTATAAACATTATAGTAAACATTACAGCACAGTAATGCACATTTAACATTGTATTTTCCTGTCAGAACAGATCCACAACCTGTTTTTGACTGATATAAGAAATTTAAATTAAATTAAACTGAGTGCCACAAGGCAAATGTGTAATATCCAGGGCCTGATAACCATTAGCTATTAATCGTAAATTTTGGATAAAATTGTCTGCTCAATGCATACTGTAAGTTTAAGTCAGCCAGCATGGAGCATTCATACATCTAAGAATGGTATACATACAGCATGCATTCAGTATGTACTGTAAATGCAGTGTATTATTTATTTATTTATTCAATTTTTGTGGGGGAGCTTGCTTTAAATCATGAAACTCAATCAAACCTTGCACAGGGATGTGAGGTGAATGTAAAATGTGCTGCATTTAAAGCATCTGTACATGTATCCATTCACCTCTTCATTAATGTAACTTCCCTGATCATCACTTCTGCTGGTAAAAAGTGCCTAGGTGGGTAGAAGAATGAAGTTTGCACTTAGTTTTGAGGGGTAATTTTTCAGATAATAATCTAGTCTCCTGCTGATTAATTATAACAGTAATTCATCAGTACATTAGTTTCAGATTTTCCCTCTTGATCTTCAATTCGGCCTATTAAAATACCATTGCACAGGCAGGCAGATGAAGACTTTGTTCAGTTTGCATAGTGCTGGGGGATAATGTTTCAGATAATAATCTAGTCTCCTGTTGATTAATTATAAAAATAAGAGGATTTAATTTCAGACGCAGAATACCAGGATAAGTTCATGCCAGGAATAGAATTATTATTTATTTATTTTTTTTTACTGAGAATATGATTGCCTCAGGTTAGACTTAAGATTGTTGTTCATCATGCTTGAAACTCCTGTTTACCAGTAATAATTGAACAAGAATGTTTGATTTGTATTTTTCCCCAAACAAGTCCAAATTCAGATAGTATCTACTTGTAACCTCAGGACAGGAACTGGCTATTGGATTTCTGAGGGCTGAGGAAATGTCAGTTCAGTACATAGCTACTATAACAGTGTGTAACATTGTAGTTGTCTTCTCATTCCCTTCCTGTCTCACTACAGTACATGTTTCCAAAATGTCTGTGACAGTAGCTGCATTACCTCTAAGTCATCATCCTTTGAAAAGCAAACAATGTGTTGACAAAAAAATCATTACAGAAGCACTGTTTGCTTGTTCCTCTCCTGTGTATCAGTTTGTGGTAAAATCTGAGGCAGCCCAGAGGCAACAACAAACAGTCAAGACAGCAAATCTCAGAGGAAGAGAAAGTTGTTGACTCGAAATGTCTAAAATCATCACCTTTTGCTTGTACACTACTTTTACTAACTGTGTGACAGCCTTGTGCAATATATTATTCACGATCTGTCTGTCTGAGAGATGCCTTGTTTTGTGTGGCATTCATTGCTGTAGTTTTACAAACAAATCAGTACCCTACGATATCATTTATTACTCTTACTCAGCTTGTGACAATGAGACGCTTTGTTTAGCAGAGCAAATATTCATGCTTATATCAGAAGCATTGCAGACAGTTGTTAAATATAATATGCAGTTGCAACTGTTTTATCTTCTGATTTTCTAAAACAACACCGGTGCTGGCGCTGAGTTAATTTAGCACAGATGTCTCCCTTTAATAAAGATGACTATTTGATAGTAATATTATATGTGATGGCTGGGTGCCTTACATTAGCTTAAACTGACACAGTCTAAACATCTTTTAATATACTTGGGCATATTAACAAGCATATGCTTGCTCCTCTTTTGGGTTATAATGAAAGTTAAGATCAGTATTGCATTCTGTGAAGATCATGGTGCTTACACTGTATGTGGTGTTAAAACACCTCTGTGCCTGTCTTTCAGCTTTTGACATGCAACTTTTGATTTTCTGTGGTAAAACAGGCTACACTGATGAATAGCCTTAGCATGCTAGTATGGCAACATCAAAGGTTTTCTGTCATAGTTTCTTGACCTCTTGACTGACAGCAGAACTTTTCACCAGATCAATACTTTGTCATTGTATTTATCCTTGTCACTGCAGAAAATACATGCTGTGATGCAGTATATGAGTCAGCGACCCACTTTTATATTCAAGAGAATGATGTGCACATTATGGTCAATTCAAAATGCTATTAGAAATAAATGTGAGCATCCCAAAAGGATCATAAACTGTGGCAGAGAGAAGAAAGTAATTCAAATAGATTTGAATTCAAAATATATCTGAATAAATGAGCTTACTGAAGATGTGCTGAAACAGCCTGTACTGTACAAGATAGTTACAATTTAAAGGGTAGGCCACCCAAAAAAAGTTCCTTTCCTCTGCTGAACACAAAAGATGATATTTTATATTATTTTATATTATTTCTCTCTTCTGCTGAACACATAAAAATATATATTTGAAGATTGTGGGTCACCATACAGTTCTGGTCCCACATTCAAATCCAGGCCTAGCATTCATTTATTCATTCACATTTGATTTTTTCTGTTTGCTCTTATTTGATTCCATTTGATTTTATTTAGTAATCCAAGCAAAAGAGCAGCTTGACGTTTTGTTCCTTGGGTAAATATGAATTGAAAGTGACATTAGGATGGGTAAATTATGACAGAACAATTTGACCACCCCTCCCATAATAATAATAACAATTAATAATAATTTATATTTCATTATATATCCATCCCTCCTTCCTCCCTTCCCATTTATTCTATTCCATCTTTTTTATTCTATTCGGAATTATTTTATTTAATTTAATTCAATATTATTTTATTTTATTCAATATACAAGCAAAATGGCAACTAAACCTGACAGCCAGGGATCATAATGTATTCTTGTCACATTGGAAGGAGCAGCTTTGATATTTTTGTAACAAAAGATTAAAAAAATTATATGAATTGAGTATGACATGAAGGTGGGTGGGTGATGACAGAATTTTGAAGTGCAATAATGTTGTTGACTGATCAAATGTATGTTCTTTCTTTCTTTCTTTCTTTCTTTCTTTCTTTCTTTCTTTCTTTCTTTCTTTCTTTCTTTCTTTCTTTCTTTTTCTTTCTTTCTTTCTTTCTTTCTTTCCGTTATATTTTATAATGCCTATATATATATCTTATATATGTGGCCTAATGGTTAGAGAGTTGGACTTGTAACCTGAAGGTTGCAGGTTCGAGTCTCGGTGCTGGCAGGAGTTGTAGGTGGAGGGAGTGAATGAACAGCGCTCTCTTCCACCTTCAGTACCGATGGCTGAAGTGCCCTTGAGCAAGGCACTGAACCCCCAGTTGCTCCCTGGGTGCTGGAGCAAACAGCTGCCCACTGCTCCGTGTGTGTGTGCACGGTGTGTGTATTCCCTTCTCCCTGCTGTGTGTGTGCACTTGGATGGGTTAAATGCAGAGCACCAATTCCGAGTATTGGTTACCATACTTGGCAAATGTCATGGCCTATATCTTATATATTTTATTTTATATTATTTGATTATATTGCATTTTATTTAATTTTTTAAATTCCATTATATTTTATTTGACTAGATTTGATTTTATTCAGTAATTTAAGCAAAATTGCAACTAAACCATGGGTAAAAGTGATGAATTAAGTGTGACATGAGGGTGGGTAGACGATGACTTCATTTTTAGTGTAAAACAGAACAAATAAAGACTTTTTTTTACTGATAATTAATAATAACTTTAGCATAATAATATTACAATAATTATTCAACTTAACTTTGAAATATTTTAGGAAGTTGCATTTAAAATCCACTTCAAGTCGGTTTGAAAAGTCATGATGTTCTGGCCTGCTGCTGGCACTTTTGGAGTTAGTGTAAAATGCTCTGCTCAATGGGTTCCACTGAGAATAATGTGCAGAGCAGCCAGATGGGCCCCTACAGCACATAAATCAAGATTAATGGCCGTGCACTATTGACTGCCAGATCCATCCATTATTTAAATTTTGAAAAGCCACAAATCAATTGTCTCTATGTAGGGGGAGGGAAGATGCTTATACACCACACAAGCTTTTTATTCCTTTTGGATGTCTAACATTTCGACAAGATTTATTTACAGGATGCATAACATGACAGGAGTTCTGCTACTTTGCAGCAGAAAAAGGAAACACTTTCACTGCTTGTGAAAATGTGTGTCTCCCGCAAACTGTGCAATTGTGCAGGGGCTTTCTCTACTCTAATCTAATCTATAGGAATTTCATGACTGTACATTATATTGTAATTAGGTTTTACCTAGTAACTTTTAGATTACCTGACAAAAAATTTGTACATTATATACTTGCTGAAAATATTAAAATTTAAATGACCCTCAAAGGTACGGTACGTGCGTACACCCGTAAATCTCTAATGCTGTGTTTGAACCATAGTTAATCAATTATTTTAAAACCTGTATTATAGGTTTCATAGCCAAGCAAACTGCACTTTATTGCTCTCATGGTCATTTAAATCACTAATTCTGACTGTGGTGTGCTGTGTAAAACAGAACCATCTGAAGAGAGAATGTGCATGCAATCAAAGGCAGAAATTGCTATTCCAAGAACTATGAGTCAAGCAAAGGTGAAAAAAAGAGAAAAACCTGTGGACTAACACTTGTGTTTTTGCTTCACCATCTCATTTAGCACACTTGGTAGATTATGCTGAATCTTCAAAACTTGATTAGGATGCATGTGACACAACATTTCTCATCTTGATCTGCACTGCAGTCGCTCTGCTTTTCTTCTTCTCTCTCACTGCAACTATTAATTTCACAGTCTGTGTAGATAAAAAAAAAAACCTAATAAAATAAATAAAATGGAGTATCTCTCCTCTTCTCAGCAGTGCATGTGACTAGTTAGTGATCAAACACGTATGCTAGAAAGGAAACTGGACTGTTTCTCATTGAATATGCAGTCCTCAGGAATATATAATCGGGGGCTACTGGTCTCAAAGGGGGGTCTGACTGAACATTCTCTTTAATGTCTGTTTGTAATTCGCTTGTATGGACATTGAAGATTGACTCAATGTCATTAGCTGATGCATATTTCCTTTTTTTTTTTTTTTTTGGTGCATGGAGTTTCATCTAACATTAAGAACTGCACTCGCTTCAACTTCCTATTCATACTGCAGAAAATATTAACATTTAAACAGAAAGACACTTATTAAAGACTAGTTCAGACATATCTGGCATGTGCTGGTGTTGTGTTGGTCTAGTCATAGCTGGTTGACCAAGGAAGTCTTGCTAGTTAAGCTGATTAAATAGCTTGTGGAGGCAATCAGCACACCAGCATCCCGTACTGGTGTTTTTTCTCAGGGTCGTTGGTCTCCTTTCCCTTCATGTTCTCAGGGATTGAATTTAAATGCTGTTTTCTTTATAAATTTCCCCCTCAGCATGTATAATTGTATTTCAATTACTCAGGCCTTGAGATCAATGGAAAGGTGTTTTAAGTCGCAGCCTTTGAAGTGAGAGCTCAGATATGTGGGTATCAGCGCAGTCCCGTTAGAATTTAATAACCCCACCTTTCCTGGAAGAGAGAAATGAGAGAAACATCGGCCTAGAATAATGGAGCACTACTGCAGGGATCTTTGAGACTCAACATACAGTACTGTCCCCAAAGACTAACAGCACAGCAGAATATGACTTTACATTCAATCTCTCGCAGAAAAATGGATTGTATCTGCTTTGCCTTACTGGGAATACTGTTTTCTTGCATTTTATATGGGCTTTTGTATTAAATGCACTTCATTTAAATTAGATTTAGGCTATTTTTTTTTTTTTCAGTTTAGATGCAATCATTGTTTGTTTGTATCTTGCATTTCACGCTTTAACTTCCTTGTTCTTTTTTTTTAAGAAAAAGGCAATGCTTTATTTTATAACATTTGCATTATATGGTACGACTTTACAATTTTATTCTGTTCGTTAACATTAATGCATTAGGTCTCATGAACTGAAAATGAACAATACTTCTACTGCATTTATTAATCTTGATGTTAATTTTACATATATGTTTCATGTTGTATAAATTAGCATGTAACATATAGCATATAATTCATGAACATTATTGTAAAGTGCTACCCATTAACTTGCATGAAATCCTGATAGTGCCGGTTTAGTTTATAGTGTCACCGACATAAAACACTGTTGTAAAGCGACATTGTTTAAAATAAAGCATTTTAGGTTTACGATTAAAACTGGATGAGGAAGTGAGGGGTTGTAGGTAATGGAACTTTAACCGACCTCTTCAAGTGTGACATATTGAAGGTCAGCGCACATAAAATTTCTCAAGCACAATTTTTGAAGGGGACACAAATAATCCAGCTCAAATTTTACTTGTAAGGATATGTACTGTATACGCAGAGGAAAGCCTTACTATTAGAGTAGCATGGAGACCATGCCAAATTAGACAACTTTAAGCCGTTGTGGTCACGCCAACAGCGTGTCAGCGCTTGTGTCCGTTATAGAAATTACTATCCATCACAGTGTTTTCCAGTGCAATTGGGCTACTTTATCACTGTTGTCACGGGTTGTTTTTCATGTCAGCGGGTTAAAGCGACCCAAATAACGTTTATTTAACGTATAGTTCATGCTAGTTTTAGGTTTGTTTTGATTAGCAATTTGGATGGGTTTTGTTGTGAAAACCTGGCAACCCTTTCTGCCATGCAGGTTATGTTATTATTATTGCTAACATAGCGGAGTCATCGAAAAAATACATTGGCATCATGTATTAAAGAGAAAATAATCACTTAATTCGATGTTTAAGTGAATAAAATGTCCTTGACAGCCTTTACTTACTGGAGATCCACAACTATTGACTTCTCTCTCACCTGACTTGTGTGTGTAGGTAAAGTAAAAGAGGAAAGCAGGCATTTGGACCAAAGCACTTTGAGGCAAGGGAGGGGAGACTCAAAATGTTTCTAAACTTAAAACACGTTTGCCCCATTTGTGTTGTTTTACAACTTTGTTATTTACAATACACAGCGTGGTTTTTAATCATAGTTTTAGTCCGGACAACCCTCAGACAACCCACCCACCCCCCACCCCCCGGGATTTCCGCCTATGCCCCTGCTCCACCTCCCTTATTCACGTTTCCCAAAAGAAAACATTTCCCAAAGTTCACAGACAAAATTGCATTCACAGCAAACATTTACGTGAATCAATATAATTCCTTCATACTAATTTAAGAGTTTAGGAGGATTTTCTCACAGTTACCTCTCAGTTTAAGTGTGTGGATCAGCTGAGCCATGCCCTCCATACTTGTATAGGTCATCATGAATGTTTGATGCAATTATCTACTAGCAAGAAGGAATGGGAGTGCAAGGAATAGTCAAGTCCCAAATGTCGTGATTCCACTGTGAGAAGAGCCTGGACAGAGCTTCCATCTGAAGCCTGCTGAGAGAACCTGTCACCTTTCCAACAAGTTTTAATTCACACCACTGTGAATGTTACTGAGAGAAGGAAAACCAAAGCTAAGAAAGAAATAAAGATGTTTTTCTATTTACATCACCATATTTGCTTCCTGTGCCACATGGTGCTGCCAGTCAGTGAAATCTAGTACACAGACAAGATAAAAACATCCAGTTTGTTTCATAATGTGTTTTAAAGTGTGATTTATACTGTAGTAATTGCCGAATCACTCAGCTGCTGTCAGATCTCTGCACTGATTGATCTCAGATAGGATTAATGGAATTGTCTGCTTGCAAATAAAGTGTCTCTCTAGCTTCATCTCATTTATTATCACTCTGCACTGCTTCTTCTAAACTGCCAGAAGTTTCTTTGTCATAAATCAGTTTGTGTTTACATTGGCCAGATGAGTCATTTTAAATAAGTAGACATTTACTGGAAAATTAATAGGTTTCGGGTAACACCATCACTAGGTATAATCTGGTAAAAATGATCACGGAGGCATCTATAAAAACAACATTATCTTAATCACTGGCAATAAACTTTAGTACATGGGTGCACTGATGATGCAGGAATTATTTATATTATTTGACTCTTTCTAAATGTATATTATTTGACTCTTTCTTCACCTCTGTCTCATCACACACAAAAAAAGCTTCACATCTTTTAAACTGCAGTGAGGGAAAACCCCCACCAATGTCAGATCACCACCACAATGGCACATACAGTACTAGCTTCCTGGCATTATAACTCATTACAACACTGTCTTTTTCTGACACAAAACTGCCTGACAGGCTGTGCAAAGGAAAGGCTGACATAAATGTCATTCAGAACAATTACTGAAACAACCTTCACATCAAATAGAGCTAGGAGTGGCTGAGTGGCCCTGACCAGCTACGACCCATTGCATAACAGCATCCTAGGGCCTACAGCTCTTTTAATGTTAGGAAAAGAAAGAGAGACAAAAAGACAGAAGGAAAGATAAGGAAATTAGAAAACTTATATATATATATTTTTTTTTAAGCTAGATTTATACATTTTCTCTGTTTAGGAAATTAAATAGTAAATGGTTGATTGACTGCTAGAGAAAACTAGTATTTGCATTCTTCTGTATTCTTACATGCATTCTTATTTAAGGATCCCTGGCATCAAAGGATTTGAAAACCCGTCTTAATTGTTTCTGATCTCTTCTTAATATGTTTTGTTTTGTTTTTTAAAAACAAACAATACATTGTAACTTGACCATTTAGCTAAATCTGATATTTTGTTTCAACTGCAATAAGATCCACCAACAGGTTCTATATAGACCTGGGCCTCAGCTATGTAATGTAGCAAACTTAATAAGAGTCAGTGTTCATCTATTCTCCTCTCACATCTAAAGACCACCTGATACTTGACAGGGCCTGTTCAAAGGGTCCAATAGCTCATATCAGCTATCCAGCATGCCAGCCGGTCAACTAGAAGCATGTCGACATGTTCCTTCCACATCACTGCTGGGGACAGTAACACAGCACCAATGCTGAGAGGAATAACTGGGCTCTGGAGCCTTTGTCCTGTATTATCCAAAGGTTATGTTATGACCTCGTTCTCTTAAAGCACACGTGACTTTAAAATACATCTGAAACAAGCGAATAACAAGCAGTTGTAGGCTAAATGATACCAAAACTTTCAAACTGCTAAAGACAAGCTTGGTCATTAATCTATTATTTGTTCTATTATTTGTATTATTATTTAATAAATAATATTGTATATAAATAATAGTTTTTATTGATAGTATTTAGTTTTGAGAAACGTTCATGATGGTGATTTTAGTTACGTATTCCACCATTTTTTAGTTTTAATGCTGAGTGACATTGAAAGAGACTGATACAGGGTTGTAATCAAGGAAGTTATTTTTACTTTTAACAACATCTTGTAAGATGCAGCCAACAAATCCACCAAGCAGTGCTGTGATCAGAAATTACCATAAAAAGATGAAAGGATGGTATGAAAAAGATATCGCTTTTCTTAGCGGACCATTCGAGAGACACTCAGAGCTAATGGCAAATTTCCAAACATCTGGAAGATGGATCCAACTGAATTTCTTGTGGCTCTGTTTAGTGTCTTTTTTACGGGTTTAATTGCACAACCTATGTAACCCATTTAAACATATGTCAATGTCTTGATTATCACCATATGAAATTGTTTAGGTTTAGAAGTAAATTTGTTGTAGATTCTTTTGTTTTTGCCTCTTGACAGAATTAAAAAGAGTTAACATTAAAAACATTGTTGTCAACAGCTTAGCATCTTTGTGAAAATTAAGATAAGGAGAAAGCTCACTATACTGATAACCAGTCTGATTACATTTAACAGTATTGTCCTGGACTGTGATACATTTAGTCATAGACTAAATCAATCACAACTCCAAGTGAAACAAGCCATTATATTAGCCTCCGTTATTTGAACAGATAGAAGCTCCTTTCCCATAATGGTTCAATATTGCAGTGGAGGAAAGAGGGCTGATGTAAAGCTGCAGTCTGAAAAGAAAGTTGCAGGGAGGACTGAAGTGAGACATGAATGTGAATGGATGTGACCTAAATCCATTACAATAACACGCTGTAAAATAAATCTGTATCTCATAAATGTATTTCATGTATCTCATAATGTGGCTCCTTAATGGCCCATGTCCTCCCTCTTATTGCTGATGCTGGATCCTACTGAAAAAAAAAAAACAGAGACCGTGTACAGAGACACTCACTGCTGAGTGGAAAAGTAACAACCATTTGAGAGCAAACCCAGCCAAATGCAACCACCCTCTTTCAATCATAATGCAATTAGAGGAGATTTATTTCTTTTTGATATGAAACATGTTAATGGGGCCATTATTTGTTATGCATCAGTTAAATGGCTTTTAATAACTAAAGCATGAGCATATGGCATCTTAATTTCAGTGAAATTCAGTTTGTGGAATTCATAATCACCCGGCCAACATGACACACTATAATAACATATTTTTGTGTCACCATACATATTTACAGTATCTGTAGATTACTGGAGAGAATCCAGATGTGAATGAAGGGCTGTGAACCACGGTATGAGTCTGGTAGAGATGGAGCATCTGTTTTAAATTAATGGTAGATTTCATATTAATGAAAATTTCCTCTTTCTCTGAAGACATATGCAAATCTTGCCCTGATATGATGAGGCGCAGGTTTATTCACAGAATATTATATGCTGGTAGTGAAATTACAGCAGGTCAGGTGTAGCTGATGCTGACTACTTCTATTATTCATGAAAATGTTCAATTTTAAAATGTTAATCCCGGTGGGCATTTGAGTGTCCAGCTGGGATAATTTACAAAAACTGCAAATGTCCTTCACCAAGGTCAAAAGCCCTCTATAGAGAATGCTAAGCCAAATATAATTTTACATTATACATTTATATACTGTCTGTGTGTGTCCTATTAATGTATGTAAAAATACATCCCACACAAATGTTTCAAAGCTCTGCCTGGGCTGCCTGCAACCAACCTTTCCAAAGGAGCTGAAGTCAAACAAGTTACACACACTGTATCTAATTTAACTCAATAAACCAACATTATGCCATAATGTTTGGTAAAAATACTCCAAATTAGTCTTTAATAACGCTTCCTACAGTAGAAAAATCCATCCTTTGTAGTCCTCTCACATTCAAAATCCACTGACATACAGTATTTGTTTGTAACTGTTTGTAACTGTTTTTGCTTGTAAACTGTGTTTGATCTGTCCATATTTCTCTCCTGATTCAGATGAGACAACTTTTCATTGAACAAAGCAATATTAGAGGGCACGTATTCAAGCCAGAAGCAACTTTTTAAGTTAGGAATGTCCTAATGATTGATTTGTTTCTTACAAACACGCAGCTTTTCATTTTTCACAAGATGTTGTCACGTGGATTGCTTGTGAATTTTTGTGATGTTTTTATTAGACTCGTTTTGATGGTACCCATTCATTGCAGAGGATCCATTGGTGAGCAAGTGATGTAATGATGAATTTATCCAGATCTGTTCCAATGAACAAACAAACTCATCTACATCTTGGATGGCCTGAGAATGAGTAAATTTTTAGCAAATTATCATTTTTGGGTGAAGTACTCCTTTAAGGCTTTGTGACAGTATAACTAGATGGAGGTGTGATAGAGAAGATGCACTAGATATATATGTGCATGAGAAATTACAGTTTTTGCAGCATACACTATACTAGGATTTTTCTGATGTAAGTAGACCTTCATTTTGCTGAAAAATAATGATTTATTGTGTCTCAAAGATTCATGACTTAAGGAATATGAGTGAATTATTAAAGTCTACAAAACCTTTGTTCTGTTACCCAGTGCTCGATGTTCATCTAAGCACATACAGTAGATGCATTAAAGTATTGAAAAAAATACAGATAAAGTGAAGTGGAATTAAAAATATAGGCTATGCTTTTAGATATGTAAAGTTCTGAACACCAGCACAGCACAAGCAGCTCGAGCTGACAGCTGAAACTTGCACATAAATGATGCTGTGCAGAATTATGGCCTTCATAAATTGAAAAATTAAAGGTTGCGATTGTATTTTACCTTTAGGTGACTCTGTTCTTGAATGCTAAGAGTGGAATACTTAAGCAGACAGATAGCTTGACCTTGATTTGAGGCCTCTATTATACTCCTGCAATAACAGCTTGTGAAATGTCTTGTGCTCTTCTTCAATTAATCCTGATATAAACTGGGATATATTATACAGAGATCCACTGCAGCTTGAGTTTGTGTAAGACTGATCCAGCAGGGATGATGGAAAGGGCAATGAGGAGAAGGAAGAGCAGTTGCAGTCTGTAGTAGCTGCTGGCCTTCGAACTACTGAATAATGGATGAATGGATTTATTTATTCTCTAAAGCTTGAAGAAAAGTTTCATAGACTAAGCTGAATGTTTTTCACTAAGTGATTATGAGTGAGTAATGCGAGTTATGAAATCAGTGCAGAGGAAAGAATTCTGGATCATTTTAGGGTTTTGCACTCATGATTTATTTGGTAGCGCTGAACTTCTGTGGACTGCCAGTGTAGTATGGTCTGCACAGCAATTAAAACATTTTTCAACCAGAGTTAAAATATGGTCAACCATAGTTACTTCTTCCGTACGCTAAAATTCAAATGATGAAATCATGTTGACTATGTTAAAAACATTTCCATAAACTGCAATACTGTAATTAAAAGAAAGAATAACCGAAATAATAAAATAATCAGCAAAATACAGTAATTTTATTTACTATTTTAGTTAGCAACACATAGTGGTTTGTTCCAGAATTAGTGTTTTGAGTATATCTATTGCGTAAATGATTCACTCGTAAAGACTGGATATGCACACATCCCTACAACATAGAAGGTAAAAAAGGGGGTGTTTTGTATTTTTACAACACCATATGCAAACTGTACATGGATGACCAACTATCAGCAAAATTACAAAATGTGCATCCAGTGCATCACTTTACCATCCAATGAGGCCACAGGAGAGTTGTGAATGGCAGTAAACACCACAGGTCATGTAATAACGACAGCTTGATGGATTTCATCTGGATGTCATTTGTACCACATACACATTCATACTATAAAACATACATTTTATGGACGAATCGGTTTAATGAGTAACTCCTATTTAGGACCGAAACAAATTTATTACTAATATGTGAAGTAATTGTACAAATTTAACACAAATAGTTAAATCTTCATGTTTTTCAGACATGCTTTCTTGTTCTCCATCACAAGTAGCTAAAAGTGAACACATGATTGGTTCTTCATTTGCATAATTTAGCAATTCAGCTTCGTAATGTTGTTGTGCAGAGCATTTCATCCTGAATAAACTGTGGTCTGGTGGAGCATTAAAAAGATTATTAATGCATGTTAGAAAGCCACAGAACAAAATATCTGCTACTCAGGGCAATTTAGTTCCCTGTGCTTCCTCACATTACGAAATAACTACCTTGTTGATGGTTTTTGGAGTTACGGACAGTCATGGAAAACCTTGGGGGAACGGGGTTAAACTAAGTCTCCTGAAGGCGACCCTGAGCTGAGTATATTGGTGCCAGGGTGAACGTCTCTGGCTCTCAGGAGCTGTGTGATGCTGACTGGCACAACAGCAGCAGAAACATTGCTCCGGTTTAGCCTCTGACTGCCGGCTCTGGCTGGTGGTGGTGAACTAACATACACTGACAGACATTCCACCCCCTCTGCCCACAGCATAGTAATGTCAGAGATGAGAGAGAGAGAGAGAGATTGAGCTGTTTACAAACACACACTCTAAAAGCAAATAACCACTATACTGCCGCAAAGGATAGAACCGCACAGGGGCAATGTGGGAGACTGTCCGGATGGATGTACCTTGACAACCTGGACGTCTCCCACTGGCTAAAGCCGGGGCTTCAGACATGCTAGACCTAACTGGAACAGACAGCAGCTAATCTATTCCGCTCTTTCCTCTTTTATAAACCTACTCTATATGACTCATTCCATTTACGCTCTGTGATTACGTATGAGCATTATGGTTCGTTGTTAAGCATGATTTCCGTGTAGGAACAATCAAAACCAATTTTTCTGGATAAGATGTGGGCGTCAATAAGTATCAGGTGTCTTGTCGGAGTCTTAAGGCAGTTTACATGATTGGACCAATGAAGTTTCCTATTCTGTATGGAGATTATCTACAAATATGCTTTTTTGAAACTTTTTTTCTGAAATTGGTTAATGATCACGCAACACGGTTAATAAATATATATATATATATATATATATATATAGTTATATATAGTAATTTTTCATCATTTTAATAATTGTGTTATTTAGATGTTTTATTTTAAATCTAATAATTTTAATTTGACTTTTTTATGATTTCATTAAATATAAGCTCTTTTTATCTTTGCAACCCCCTGCAGTTCCCTCACAACCCCTCTGGGTTTTATTCATAATGAATTTATGCATAAAGGGAAAAAAATATTAATGAATAATTAAAAACTAGATTCATGTTCATTTCTGATGGCTTGGATTTTTCAGAAACTTTTTAGGGAAAAAAATGAATTTTAATAGCATTAAAGTTTTAAATGGAAATTGTAATTTACAGTGGAAACAAGATTCCAAAATTATTATTTTTAATTTATATTTACCGTTAGTTTTCACCTGACCAAAGAATGATCTTTTTCAAGTTTATTTTTCTATTTGCTAGAAATATTTTTATTTTACAATAAATAAAATAGCGCTTTTCACAGTACAAATGGTTGCAAAGCAGCGTTACAGAAAATAACGTTTATACAATATATTGAGTAGTAGCTTATCAGTGGTGACTGTCAGTTAATGTACATATGGCCGAAATTTATGGAAAAATCAATTAAAGACGTAATCTAACAGACAATCAACACTATTAACACCAATTATTATATGTTGCAATCAAACATAGCAAAATTAGGTATAATCATAAGTGACTTCCATCACCTGGTATCTCAGGCCATTCTTGTTGCTATGCACCAGCAGACACTTTGGGTCTTGTTTTCAAACTACCTGCTCACATGCAGTTATTTGGTAGTGAAAAACCATCTTATGGTTTTGGAAGATTGTTTACATTATGCACATCTACACAGTCACAGGCATTCACTGTTGACTTGCTTTGACTTCCTGTTATTTGTTAGCTCTACACAATGTGGATATCCTATGAAAACACATATGTGGAAAAACAGATACTCCGATTGATACAGGCCTCCTATGGATCTGCTTTTCCAGCACAAGTGCAAAGAAGAGGTTCTTGGAGCAATGGATTATTTATGGCTTTGGTGAAATGCGGTCTATGGGGTCTAAAAGGCACTTACAGTCTTGTTCAAAATAATAGCAGTACAATGTGACTAACCAGAATAATCAAGGTTTTTAGTATATTTTTTATTGCTACGTGGCAAACAAGTTACCAGTAGGTTCAGTAGATTGTCAGAAAACAAACAAGACCCAGCATTCATGATATGCACGCTCTTAAGGCTGTGCAATTGGGCAATTAGTTGAAAGGGGTGTGTTCAAAAAAATAGCAGTGTCTACCTTTGACTGTACAAACTCAAAACTATTTTGTACAAACATTTTTTTTTTTTCTGGGATTTAGCAATCCTGTGAATCACTAAACTAATATTTAGTTGTATGACCACAGTTTTTTAAAACCGCTTGACATCTGTGTGGCATGGAGTCAACCAACTTGTGGCACCTCTCAGCTGTTATTCCACTCCATGATTCTTTAACAACATTCCACAATTCATTCACATTTCTTGGTTTTGCTTCAGAAACAGCATTTTTGATATCACCCCACAAGTTCTCAATTGGATTAAGGTCTGGAGATTGGGCTGGCCACTCCATAACATTAATTTTGTTGGTTTGGAACCAAGACTTTGCCCGTTTACTAGTGTGTTTTGGGTCATTGTCTTGTTGAAACAACCATTTCAAGGGCATGTCCTCTTCAGCATAGGGCAACATGACCTCTTCAAGTATTTTAACATATGCAAACTGATCCATGATCCCTGGTATGCGATAAATAGGCCCAACACCATAGTAGGAGAAACATGCCCATATCATGATGCTTGCACCTCCATGCTTCACTGTCTTCACTGTGTACTGTGGCTTGAATTCAGAGTTTGGGGGTCGTCTCACAAACTGCCTGTGGCCCTTGGACCCAAAAAGAACAATTTTACTCTCATCAGTCCACAAAATGTTCCTCCATTTCTCTTTAGGCCAGTTGATGTGTTCTTTGGCAAATTGTAACCTCTTCTGCACATGCCTTTTTTTTAACAGAGGGACTTTGCGGGGGATTCTTGAAAATAGATTAGCTTCACACAGACGTCTTCTAACTGTCACAGTACTTACAGGTAACTCCAGACTGTCTTTGATCATCCTGGAGGTGATCATTGGCTGAGCCTTTGCCATTCTGGTTATTCTTCTATCCATTTTGATGGTTGTCTTCCGTTTTCTTCCACGTCTCTCTGGTTTTGCTCTCCATTTTAAGGCATTGGAGATCATTTTAGCTGAACAGCCTATCATTTTTTGCACCTCTTTATAGGTTTTCCCCTCTCTAATCAACTTTTTAATCAAAGTACGCTGTTCTTCTGAACAATGTCTTGAACGACCCATTTTCCTCAGCTTTCAAATGCATGTTCAACAAGTGTTGGCTTCATCCTTAAATAGGGGCCACCTGATTCACACCTGTTTCTTCACAAAATTGATGACCTCAGTGATTGAATGCCACACTGCTATTTTTTTGAACACACCCCTTTCAACTAATTCAACTAATTGCCCAATTGCACAGCCTTAAGAGCGTGCATATCATGAATGCTGGGTCTCATTTGTTTTCTGAGAATCTACTGAACCTACTGGTAACTTGTTTGCCACGTAGCAATAAAAAAATATACGAAAAACCTTGATTATTCTGGTTAGTCACATTGTACTGCTATTATTTTGAACAAGACTGTACCTGTATACCAAAAATAACAATCGGGCAGACTTAGATAGCTCTGTACACCTGAGTGAGACTGAAAGTCAGGCCAGTCACAGCAGGACTCTTTTGGGATGGACATGGCTGCTTTCTTACACACTGTCATTCTACTTTAACATCTTCACACAGTCAGTTCACTTTTGGGAGAATTCTCCATTAATATTCCATTATAAAAATTTCCTCATGAGCAGAATTAATGACTTGGGCCTTCTGATGAGGTGCTGCCATTGCCGGCATCACTTAATTAGAATAATTTATCTCTACGGGTCAGAATGCATGAAAGGGGGGCACAGCATTGGAATGTTTCATTAGAAAAGTTCATTAACAGATAAATAGCTTTGACTCGCAAAGAGTCTGAAGGTGGAGAGGTGCTTGGAATGAACATGGCTGTCTGAATATCGGTCCTTTGAGAGGAAAAGGAGGATAGAAAAGAGTAGCAGCTGATTGTTTTTTATTATCAAAGGTAAAGTATCGGAAGCAGAGCGGGGTTCTGGCAGGCAATTTCATGTCATGCTGCAGGATAATTAGTGTCAAAAATGGGACGTCTAAATGTTAATTACATTTGATGAAGGCTTATGCTCGCTGCAGAGTGAATTATGAACCTGTGCCACTCCTTGCTGCTCAAATTGGGAAATAATGATGTCCCACCGAGAAATAAACCACTGAGCATATCTACTGTGCATTACATAACAAAAGAGGTTAGAAATCAAAACAGTGTAACGGAAGTGATTTGAAGTGCCTTTTATTTTTGTTTCAGACACCGTTGATCACACGACCCAGAGCACAAAGAGGGAGAGAACAGGAAGTTGCTCTCTTAAAGGGAACACACACTAGTTCCAATGAAACAATGCATAAATTGATACTTCCATCTTTGTGAAAGAGCGGTGATTGTTTGTGCACTGAATTGCTCTTATATTAAAACCTCAATATACATTATGACCGATTAAGTCCGACCACACTTGGCTAAATATGTCATGTTTAGATCTAAAGATCTGGCCTTGATAAAAATGTTTTAAGAGTCATTTAAGAGATTTTGCTATTTCTTGATTGTAAGAAAGAATAAACATTGTCATCTTTCTGTAATAAGGACCATTATCACTAAAGAATTAACCCTGTCTGGTGTCTTTATCACTTTAAAAGAGTTTGTTTTGTGATAATGACGATGTAACTGTACTTACATCAACATGTTTTTGTTTTGAGGTGATCTGGGTTGAAATAACTCTATATTTCTCACTTGTAGAGACAATAAAGAAACAGACTATGAGCACAGAGCAAAGAATACCTAAATGAATGGACAATATGCAGAAATATTTGACATTGGAATGCAAAAACTGACTAATCAGAATTAAGTATTTCATAGAGCTGTGCAATAAAAGGTCATAAATTCAGTTTTAAAGTAAATCTTCCAATTGTTACTTTAACAGATAAAAATACAGGTAGTGCAAATGAATAATGACCTTTGAATAACTATATTATATTTTAAAATACCTTTTTAAAGGATTAGCTGCTTGATCTTCTGAAGACTTGTATGACTTCATTCTGTTCAAAACGTCAAAAATGTATTAAAAACCAGAGCAGAAATCTGAATAGGCTCACATTAGCTTACAAATATTCTCAAGCGCCCATTCATCATCTACAGATCACACATACACACGACAAACACATCTAATACATTTTGTTTCATTAGAACCCTTCCCCAAACGCCCATATTAATAGACCAAAAACACATAGATATTTGTATAACGTGTATTGTTTGCACACAAACAACAAATAGTGCATTAAAAATGAGAGACATATAGAGTGCAATCTCTTTTTATGCTAAACTCTGTTATGTTTTTAACTATTAATTTGGCAGATTTTGGACAAATATTGCTTAGCTGAGAAAGTGACAATGAATACAGTATTCAGTCATGCACACAACAACTGACTGAGATTAGCTATATAAACTTCTGGCGTGAAAACAGAATAAGTAGCGGATGGGTGCCACTGGATGAAGTCACATCTCCTCAGAGATTCAGAGTCTGATGTCTGTGTTCGAGTCATGAGGAGGAGAGCTGCTGTAGAGGAAGGGTTCAGGATGACTAAAGGCTGACTTTAAGAGGATCTTCTTTTGCAGTCAAGTCGAGAGTAAGACAACAGCGTCGGTAGGAGAGAGAGAGAGAGAGAAAGGGAGGACAGAATAGAGGCAGAAAATCCTGGGCAAGCTGATCACAGCTTGTCTGACATCAATCCAATCATCTTGTTTTTCCTGTTGGTTCACTGGACACACAGCTGATTTTTTAGGCTGGAAAGAGAAAAAGAAGTTTCAGAAGATCAGGTGATCCAATAGGATTCTATGGTCACTGCAGCTGAGAACCACTTCAATGTAGAAACATTTAAATGTTCACTAAGCCTGTCATTTCATCCGAAAACCTTTCAGGGGTTGAAGTGGAATGGTGTTTAATCCGGTGTCTCTATCTGATAGGTTTAAAAGTTAAAGTCTAAAGTCAAAACACTGTAAATGTACTCCACACTCCACACAGAAGAACCCATCCATTTCCCCCTTTAATGACAGGGCTGTAAAAAATTTGGCTTGAACAAAAGATGATAATGTGTTTTGTAGACACATGAGGGTGTTATGCCATTACACATAGCCATAACTCTGACTTTAATGCTCTACACCAATGCAGCTATAGAGAAAAACAGGTTGAGATCTCACAGTAAAAGATAAAAGGGAAATTATGCTTGAGGCCTGTAATTTGCCAGCAGAATCATTTCTATATCTTGTAAACCATGTTAAAATCACGTTAAATATTTACACTGAAATATTGATAAGTGACTATCGCCCTTGCAAAAGAAAAATCTTCAGAAGGTACACAGTGGAAAATTGCTGTTATTTGTCTTGTGGTTGTCAGTAAATATTCTATGGCTTTGAACTGATTTTGTACCTGGTAAAAACTCACGGATGGTCAACAACTCACGGAATGAAGTTATTGCATGTTGTCTTCTAGTATTCTTGCAAGTTTCAGGTGTCTATAAAATATGACAATATATTTCATTTTCCGGATAATTCAAGGGTTCTTAAAGACAAGGCTCGAAGAACATTCCTTAAAGAGACCTGAGGGCACTGTTGATTTAACTAGCAAGAACAAGACGCTGTTATCTACAGTACCCAGATGTTGCTTACAACAGGTTGTCACTCTAAACTCACTAAACAAGATAAAGGCTTGGTCAGCAAGCTTAAGCGAAGTGATAATGAGCTGTAAAAGCTATGGAGGTGGTATAACAAAACAGAGGAATTCAGAGGTATAAAACTATTATTAAATCATATCAAGAGCCCTTTTTAACCTTAAATTCAGACTGCTTTTAATCAGCCTTGACATTGTGCATCTCTAACAGTGTGGATTAATAAATGGTTTTATTTGTTTTGAGACAATGACCCTAAATAGGCTACTAGATCATATGAACACTGGAGTAGCCCCAGAACATGCTACGATAATCCACATAATTTTCTGACATCAATCCAACTGAAAATCTGTATTTTGTAATTATAACTAATTTTTTCAGCTCTCAAGGCATCAAGGAGGTTAAATGAGAGACTTGCACTGTATGTGATATATAATCATGAACCAAAGTATGGCAGGTGAAATGCATTTGATGAAGAATTTTTATTGTTGCTCATTAGGTTAAATTAAGCACATGGTTAGAGTGGCACTGGAACTGATTGCATAGAGCAATAACAGCGCCAGTTATAGCACTTCAGGCTTTAATTACAACCTTAATCTTTGATGCACCATTGTTGCAGCCAACGTAATCCAAAGAACGGCCACAAAACCCTGCGAAAACACCACTTCATGTGACATTTCGAAGGACTGTGCTGAGGTTCAGGTCACTTGATACAGTGAGAGCGAGAGGACTGTTTATCTTTGCCATAATGAAATACCCCAGATGCCTCTTCAAAGGACAATTTGCATTTCAGGCCCTCAGCACTAAAATCATCCTTCAATTCCAAATGCCAGGCCTCAGAGGGTTATTCACATAAATTCTGCAGTACAAAATCTTTTTAAACCAGCCCAGCAAAATCTAGAAAGACCTCGCCACCACCTACAGTACTGTACTTATCCTATACTTACTTTATATATATATATATATATATATATATATATATATATATTATATATATATTATACTTATATTAGTTTCTATCGCCATCTGTGGTTGAAGCGTTTTATTCATCAGCTCTTCTGCATGGATGATCTGGTGGTTTGAGGTACACACATGATTGCCTGTGCTCAACATATCAGAGCAGATTTGTCATTTTACACCAAGACCCACTGACTTTAAGAAGAAAGTCAGTCCTAAAAGACTTGGATGTGAAAAATGTTGCCTGAGCAAGTAACATAAGCTGCCAGTACTCACTCGATAATAAAAAAAAATATTTTCACCTCAAAAACGCATGTAGTGTGCATTTAATGTACAACAAAGTTAAACCCTGGATAGGCAATGGTCTCAATGGAACTTGTCGATAAAGTAAAAAAAAAAAGCAAGATCAAACAGATTGTGATCACTCACAGGTGTATATTTATCCAGTTGCTGGGGCAGTTCAGAGCCCATGTGTATTTCGATGTGTTTTTATTAGTTTTTATTGCAATTTGCTTTTTTACCAGCAGCCAAAAAATCCAAGCAATCAAATCTCGTTGTTGCATTTTTCACAAAAAGTTTCACAAAAGTAAGCTTTATCTTACTTTCAATGTTTCTGATTACTTAACAGGTCAAGCTCACAAACTGACGTTTACTCAGCAGAAATCATATAGGCCTTGCTTCATCATAAGGTTGTCATACAGCGTTTGACTTGTTGCCACTCCACTTAAAATAGCTGTATCAAACATGCCATCCGTTGTTAATAATTTAGTGCTGACATCCCAAATTAAGCCAAAAGAAGTAGCCTGGAGCAAAATTTTACATAATAATCTTCACAGTTTTAGATCCCACGTTCAAATGAAATTGTTGTTGCCAAACCAACGCTGACCTCCATCCACCTCCTCCCTCCCACCTTCCATTCACTCCTCCCTCTGGTGTTGTTTTCAAGTGCTGAACTGAAATGTGACGGAACGGTCCAGTTTTCGCCCGTGTGGTGTTTTCTGGTTTCACTTACAAAGCAACTCAGACAAATACATTTAACAATATTCTTTTCTTTTTTCAGTTTTGTGAGTGAAATAATGTTAAATGACACAAACCTTTCATAAAATGTCACAGTGACATTGTACTTTTGATTCTGAGGCCTTTCAGTTCCTACCAGAATGACCGCTGGGTCATTCTTGTGCGATTTCAATTATCCAGACCTTTGAATGAGCAGGAATTGGGCAGTAGGACCCTGAAAGCGAGTGAGCTGCAGTAGTGATGATTCATTCTTCTCCTAAGGCAATGCTCAAGCAGCTTCCCTATTATGCTTCTGAGTGGAGGGTGGGTGTCTCAGGATAGAGACTTCAAAGAGTCATGGTCTGATCTTCTGCAATTGCAGCTGTGATGTAAAATGGAGGAAGCACTTGGGGCATACAATTTGCATAGAAACTGTAGGATTGTATATGTTAAATGGTACTCTTCATGTGTAGGGTCCTCCGAATGGATCAGCCCACTATAGTGATACTGTACCATTTTACAGTCATTTACTGTATATATTAAATAGTCAACACTGAAATAGTTTTAAGAAATTAAAGATTGTTTTCATTGAGACAAAATATAAGATAATATTTTCTCCTAAGTGAAGCTTTATGTTGGATAAAGAGGCTGTTTATTTGGGGTTGGTTTCCACAGACCAAGATGCTTATTTAGAAACTTTAAAGTCTAAAATCCAAGAGGCAATCCACTGGCAGAAATGACATATAACCATTTAATATTAACAATACATAATAATGAATAAACTGAACATTCTTTGGGGAACTAAAGTCTGTTATCTTTATTTTTAAAATTGAAGCTCATACTTAACTGTAGAAACACTACCTGTAAATGAGAGGAGGTAGAAAATAATATGTCAGAGCCATATCTTCATAAGGTAGTACACAGCTCTTGTCTAATTTTAGCTCATGTCAAAGCAAGTTCAAGTTCTTTCTCTCTCTCATCTTTACTTCTGTTTTAATGTATTTTCCAAAATGAGGCAGAAAGCCCATAAAAAGAAACCTGGGCATTCTGAGGTCAAGTTTTCATCTGATATTCCTCAAGACAACCAATTGTGTATAAAATGAAAAAAAATGCAAAACAAACCCACAGATTGACATGCTGATGGGAAACACATTTACTCTTCAAAGAAATAATGAAATGGATGAATCAACCGTGTCTGTATAAAACAAACAAGTCTATACAAAGTGTGGCTTTTCAAGATGAAGTACAATGTTTAAGGAATGAGTCATCTGAAAATGCTACATTAGGTTTTTCAATGTCACATTTAAAGCTTCTGAAAAGAAAAATTCTGTAGGTTAACTGGTGGATAGTGACACGATCAACACCAAGGTCAAAGATTTGAGAGAACACATAGACCGACTGATAAAATATATTTGAGTTGCTATGAATAAAAGTCCTGTCAAACCAATAAATGTTAAAGCAGAGTTGACGAAGCTCCAGCATCCGTGTGAGCCTGTACAAAGGATAAGTGGCTTGGAGAATGGATGGGGGGAAAGAGTTCACTCAAAACAGAAATTTCTTTGGACCCCAATGACTTTCATTGTATAGAGAAAAACAAAGAAGAAAGTAAATCATACAGGCTTGGCATAACATGAGTAAATGCTATATTTTATCCTTTTAATTTACAGCTGAACCAGGAACTTTGAACACAGCCACTATTAAACATTTGTATTCTCCACATTGTAGTTTGTCAAGAAAAGTACCGTATCTAAGTTAAGTGGAGAAGAGAGTTTTTAAATGCATCAAATTGCTCTCATTTTCCCAAAAAACTATAGTCATCCGATATGATATAAATCATGTCAATGCTACTGAGTTTTGGAAAAGCTTTTGTAAAATTAAGAATTTACTGTGATATGATATTGGGATTAATGAGACTTAAGAACAGTGTGACACTGAAATATTGTTCACCTAAAAAAAAAACTAAAAAACTTATAAATAAATAAAAAGCTCCATGCTCCACTTCTGTCTCTGTTTTTATCTTCTGTCACACAAAAGAAGTCCTCATCACAATATGATTTCAAAAGCAAACAATTTAGTTTGAAGACTGTCTTAGGCTATTTGTTCAGACTGTAACAAAATCAATGCTTCATGTTTTATCGGCGCTTGGAGTGTAGACATGTTTATTTTACACCGAAAAATCAAGATTACCCTAGGGAGCTTACTTCAAGTGTGAGACAAACAAATCAGCCAAGATGGTGTTTGGAAAATGGGGCAAGCGAGATTGAAGGCAAATAGCTTGTTGCAGACAGGATGAGAGTGAAATCAAAGAGCTGTCAGGTGGCTGCACGGAGACATATCCTCCTGGCTGTAAGGTTGCTGCGCTGAAGAATTGAAGGGGGAATAATGTGATGGACAGGAGAGGGACCCAGATGAAAGAATTTCATTAACCAGCAGGGTTAAAAGCAGCGGTTGGGGTAAAGGATGGCTGGGGGAGGGGGCGGTGATGAGAAGTTATAAGGCAGGCGTCTTACAGTGTACCGTTCAATGTGATGAAAAGCACCTTTAATCATCACTTCAGCTGTGATGAGTTCTATGGGCACTTTCATAACCTGTAAGTTGTTGTTTGTGACGGCTAGTAAATTGAGATTTATAGTCATCTTGTGTGGGAGTCTGTTGAAGCAAACATTTACAAAACAAATTAATAATGACAGGGTTTAAATAAAAAGGTGTTTGCGCGACAAATTAAGTTAAAAGTAAACACACTTTTGTACCAAATTAATACTGCAATATGAAAAACAGTCAAAGCTGAGGGTCTTTGTTATCGTCTTTCTGCAGTTGATAACATGCTCTGAAAGACTGAAAAATTTATTTTGACTGAAAGTAATCTGTATTATTAGGTATTACTATAAAACATTTTTTTAATACTTAAAGGCTACAAGGCTTTGTTTAAAAAAAAAATAGATTTCATTGTGGTTAAAATTTGTAAAATCATACAATTTCAATGGTATTTGTGCCAACTTTTATAAATTTTTGTGAAATCAGTATCGTAAATGGTATCACATCGTGAGTTTAGTGAATCTTTACATCCATAAGGGTAACATAAAGGTTCTCCATCAGAATGTCGTTAGTTCTGAGACATAGTTTATGAGACAACAGTTGCAGTTATCAGTCAAAAGGGCTGAACACTTGTTAAGAGAAAGAGTGTATTTGTCGATTAAGAGATAAAGGCATGATTCGGTATGTAGTAAACATGCTGTTCCTGTGTTGGTAAGCTATTTGATGGATGGTGCGGCAGGAATCTAGTGATGCGATGGTAATGAGCCTGTCGGCCATGGCTTGACCTATTGATACTGGAGTGGAGGAGGAATGAGTCTTTTACCTCTTTCTTATTCTGCACATATCCTATAGCCTCTGTTGTATCTTCATCATCTGTCCTCTCTGTGTTAATCAGGAAATCACATGTACACAAACCTTGTATCATGGTTTACTTGCTTGTGTGTTTATAATCAGCGTTACAAAAATGTGTATCTTACAGAAACTTAAGAATAAAGAGGCGCACTGAATCAAGAAAACAAGGTAACACTTTTTTTTTTTACGGTAAAAATTTCCACTACTAACTAGTTGCTTAATAGTATGCACGTTGAAAGCATATTGGCTGTTTATTTTGACTTATAAAGCACATATTAATGCAGGGCTCCAGACTGCATTTTGCAACCATTTTTTTCTGCCAGTGTGCGATACATTTTTGTGAGCGGTCGCACTGCCACGACCACCATGTTACCCAACTCATAAGCTCTGCCATTTCTGTTGCATTTGAGAAACAACAACTGGTAAACAAAATGAAAGTGAACCTAAACCGTACGCAAAAAAAAAAAATTGTTCAAGCTCAGAAGAGCTTTACTCGGGAGCCAAAGTTGATTTCGTGACACTGTTCCTGCACAGATGCAACAGTCTTGCGAGATCCAGTGAGAAGCGTTTGAGTTAGCCGCACAATGATAAGGTTAATGCGAGATCTAGTGAGAACCATTCAAATTCTGCAATGAAATCTCTGTTATATTCAGTGCTCACATACGTCAGGAAACCAGAAGTGGTAACGCTAACTGAAACCATGGTGTTGTGGTAGAAATAGTAGAATGCATTATATCATTCACTTCAGGGTATGTACAACCTTTTGAGATAAAAATTCAAGAACTTTTCAATTACTTTCACTTTTTTGTCGTTTTTAATGGGATGAACAAAATATACTTTGTGGTAAACAAACACTTATGTCAAATTTAAATCATATCAAATCATAATTATAACCAGTAAACAGCAGCAGAGGAGAACTTATTGGCTTATTAGTCATTCATTTCTACTTTTTCTCTATATTTTGAAAATATTAAATCTCTATTATAAAATATAAAATCTCAAGAAATCTGATTTTGTCAGAATTGTATACTTTCATTTATTTTGCTACTAAATCACACATAATAACTGAAGCTGGTCAGTTCCATATGCTAGAAAAATAATGGTACATTTAATAAGAGTGGAATATATACATTTTCTGTATATGACTGCTACCAAATCTGCTCCTGGCGCCACCATCTGAAGAACTTCGTGGCATTGGTGCCACGGCTCTCAAATGTTAGTCTGCAACCCTGTATTTAATGCATTATTCCACTTTACTATACTTCACATCCTTGATGAACTCCTAAAACTACCTAAACTTACCATACCTAAACTTAACAACTAAACGTAACAACTTTTATGTGTTCCCTATTCTAAAATGTTATCACAAGCATACTCCAAACCTTCTTAACCTTCATCCAACAAAGGCTATGGAAAGCCATTTTTATGGGATGCCCTAAATAATAAATCAACATTAAACTAATCATATTATGCATGCTTTATATTTGCTTTAATGATACTATAAAATGCATTAAAGTCTAATACATCTATTAATTTCTGGTTTCTTACACCTTATGTTTTTGAAAGAAGGAAATAGCCTACCTTTATTCAGCAAGGATGCATTACATTGATCACAAATGACAGAATCTTTCATAACGTTATCATTTTTTTACTAATTCAAAATAAATGCTATTCTTTTTAACTTTATATCTATCAAACAATCTTTTTTTTTTAATAATAACAAAATTAAAGCACAAAATGAGCATATAAGAATGATTTCTGAAAAATCATGTGACAGTGAAGACATGATTAATGGCTGGTAAAAATTCAGCTTTCACATCACAAGAATAAATTATATTATATTAAATTAAAATATATTCAAATCAGTTTAAATGTTTTAAATACACACACACACACACACACACACACCAGCAATAAATGCCCTCAATTAAGAGAAAGAAAAAAGTGTCTCCCCAAATTAAAATACTCTAATGAATGTAGATAATGCACGCATCCCTTAGAGCTAAACTGAATTACTGAATATAAGGTTGTTCTTAATTTGGCAGGAGAACAGTATTTGGCTTGTTGGCTGGGAGTGTGCTTGACTGAATTAAAAAAGGAAAAGGCAGGAGGCTTGATTAAGTCTGTCTGCGGATATGTGGAGTGTATCTATTGATCTGCAGACTTACTGATACTCTTAACACAAGATGGTCATTTGTTTCACCATCCCCCACCAAGAGTGCAAACTGAACTTCCTCAATGTACATGTGTGTGTATACTGTTGATGAGTTTCTGTGTATATCTGATGATTGTTTTTATCAAATTAAATGCTTGTGAAGTGAACTCTCAAAGCCGCTCCAGAGATGAAGTTCATGTGGAGTGTCTTTGATAAGGGGTGCTCCGATTGATCGGCTACTGATCACAATCTGGCGATAATCACTTTGGCATGATTTATCTGCGGTCTCTAAAAAGGCAGATCTCATAAAACTGATTTCAAGCTAATGATGCTGAGAGAGGTTTGGCATGACATGAGGTGACACTATCTCAGTCTCTGTCTGGCACGGGTGAAATAATTATAATGCTTCAGGTGAGGTACAATTCATATTCCTTTATTAAATAACTGTTAGTAATTTGAAAAAGTTTCTGTAAGACATAATTTCATAAACAGTGTGAATGAATCCCAGCATGGGCTCTTTCTCTCTCAAAATGCTTATGGCTTCAAATCACATCGCATCTGCACTATAAGTGAGCAGCATGCTGCACAGCCGACACAGGAATTGTCACTGCATCGAGGCAGTTTGCATCATCACAAAAGTTCTTTTTAATTCTTGCCAGTGTTTAAACCATTCAAGACTCACACGCTTTCCTGAAGACCATGATCATGCACACACATAATAATGCCAGGTTCACATTACTCCGTTTGTAGTGCGTATGTGGTGCATATTTTTTCTGCACTCATCTTAACAGATTAAAGATTTCACACTGCACACACGGATGTGGTCTGGCAGTGTGTTTAAGAGCAGTGCATCTGCAGCAGTGCAGAGATTGTGTCCCGAGTCTATTTTTTGTATGCACTAAATTAAAGTAACAGCGCATTGTTTGCAATAATAATAAACATGCATCGACACAAACATGTAGTAATTACACCATAAATGCATACACACACATAGGCTATGGATTTTTTTGATAGGTTTAAAGGAAAAGAGCACTTTTAGATAAACAAGGCAATAATTTAAAAGTTCTTAAAGTTCTTGAAGAGGTCATATGATGCTTTTTAGGAGATCATTATTTTGTGTATTTGGTGTAACAGAATATATTGACATGCTTTAATGTTCAAAAAACACAAATTATTTTTAAAATACTGTACATTACTATAGGTCCTCTGCCCCGCCTCTTGCAAACGCGTCATTTTCAACAAAGTCCCACCTTCCACAAGCGCAGTCTGCTCTGATTGGTCAGCCGACCCAGAGCATTGTGATTGGCCGAACACTCCAAGGACTCGTTGGAAATATAACACCCCTTTCCATTATTGCATGCTTCATCTTTCAAAATAATAATATGGTCATCCATAAAATGCGTTGCTGTTCTGTTGTAAGTAATCTTAAAGATTCCTAAATGCATCTACTTTCGGAAGACCAAATAAAGTGCTTTTGCTTTAACAATAACAAGAATAACTGCGGTTACTGAAACCACACCTTCTTTTCGTGAACACATGTGGTTGCCGCAAGCTCCTTCGTAGAATCCACCGTCCGCGTCGTTCTCAAGCCGGCTCACCTCTCAAGTCAGCCTCTGCTCACTATAGGCTACGGCTCACTCTAGGCCTCCAGCCTTCGCTCACTCAATGCCGCGGTGTGTGACGCTGTTTCGTTGAGAAAGCAAAACTACTTTGTTTGGCCTTACAGAAGAGGACACGACTAAAAATCAAGTTTATATCACGTTTATAATGGGGTTTAATGTATATGTCTCATCAATCAAAATGCACTGGATAGCTGGCCAATCACAACACACCTCACTTTTCAGACCAATGAGCCTTGTGCGTTTCAGAAGGTGGGGCATAATGGAGAAACAATAATGTACAGTATGTAAAAAATAATGCGTTTTTTTAACCTTAAACCGCATAAACACATTTCAGCATAACAAATACACAAAATAATGTTCTTATTAGCAGCATCATATGATTCCTTTAAGAAACTTAATAAATAAATCTAAAAGTACATGCAAAATAAAAAAGCATTGAATAATTTATTCACTATAAATAATTCAACATGATAAAAAGAAAGCTTTAAAAAGATCAGTATCATGATCGGATCAGCAGATACTGCTTTCTGTGATCGGTGATCGGTCTCAAAAATCCTGATCAGAGCAACCCTATCTGATGAAAACAGCACAAACATGTAGTAGACAAAACAAAGCATTAATGTCTTTTCACTGATTAATATTCACAAATATTAGACCATATTGTGATTTAAGTGTACAACACTTATCCAAATTTAGCCAAATCCTGCATCACAGAAATCATAGGGCCCCATATTATATGCAGCATGCTTTGTGTGTTTGACTATATGTTTGTGTGACAGTATGCATTAGTATCCCTGTCAACTCACTGAGGTGGTCCACACAAAAAACAAACCACCTGGATAAGGATCAGCAGGCAGAGTGCTGAACAGTACAGCCCCAAAACATATGCTACTGGACCACATGACAGGGAAGACATCCAATATGATGGCAGAAGGTGATAAAAGGTCTGGACATCTAACAGCTATGATGGAGTCAGGATTTACTTTATATTTTTTACAGGGCTCACAGTTATAGAGCAGCAGATTTTGTCTAGTGAGGAGCAACGGAGAAGGATATTTAATAAGTGATGGACAGCTGACTCACTAAAATCTCAATTTTGGATGTGCTCCTAATGTTTGCCTGATTAATGACCCGCATGTGTGTGTAAACAGAGTAACCGGGGTCAGCACCAAAATTATGGAGTAATTGCTTCAAACACGCTTGGAGCAGAGTTTTGAAAGAAGGGGTAAATTCAGAACAAACGGTCAGACTGCCAAAGCAGATGACTGGATGACTGTGAGCAATAAGAGGTATTATATCAAAGGGAAAAAAAACTCTACTTTAGGGATAAATGAAAGAAAACAGTCCAAAAATTCAATAACAATCAAGGAACTTTCAAAAATGCCCTGGAACCTAGATGTACCACCACTTCTAGGAAATCTATCTAGTAAACTAAACTATTGTGCTCCATTTGTATTAGTATTCATATATACAGTATATATACATTCACATACCATTTTGTTTCATTATATTAAAGTAAAACAGTTTGGTAATTCTTGGGAGTTTCAGAAGCTTTAAATACCTTATGCATTGAGATGGCCTGCATCAACATTGGCATGTGAAATTTTACGCAACATTTAATTTATCTATTTTACTTATTTACAAAATATTTAATTTGATTAATTAAAAAAATGTTTAATTTAGCTTTTTTATTGCTATTATCAAAAATACAAAACACATATTCAATAAATGAAAAAAATAAAGTAAAAAAACAACCTCAAAAACAAGCATTTTTTTGGCATGAGGTGCACGTTGGCACTTACTTGTTTTGGTGCTTGGAGCCCTGCAGGTGTGCATGATACTGTGCCACTGAATTCAGTGTGACGCTGCAGACATCACATGTGTAGCAGCGTTTTAGACCTACACAGCAAAGAGAGACACACAAATTTGTGTTTTTAGCAAGTGCAAAAACAAATACACATAATCTAACATTACAGCCGTAGTAAGAAAACTCAGCTGTGTAATCTCATTATGTATGTCTTTCAGTGACATCACCTTTACAGCATTTAGAGGACAAAATGTGGGGTGAATCATAAAAAAATAACAGTACATGCATAAATGCATACATGTCTTTGACTATCTTTTGTCCACGGCCTCTGCACCATACTAAGCTGAAAGCAGAGTGGTCAATAAAGCCTTATCATGTCATTCCCGAGAACAGAAGGACTAACTGGGGAATGAGATAACGCTGGTCTCTATCTCTCTCAGTCAGCCGAGGCTCAGCACGGGTCACTGCTCGGCTGTGTTTCGCAGTTCTGCCTGATCAACTCTCATGATTACCATACCCTGAGGGAATGTGTGTGTGGAGAGAATCAATTAAAGAGATATAAATATAGAAATGTCAAGCCTTTTTATTTATTTATTTGTGTTTTTAAAAACAACTATGAAATTACATTGGAAGGTATCTCCATGAAATGCGATCTGTTTCTAGGGAGTTGGACCTGTGAGGAGACAAGTTCCTCTGTTCTTGTGTGTGTGTGTCAAGTGACATTATAAATATTTGAGAAGGCCATGTGGCTTGTAATCCAGCTTGGGATACTGATGTTGTTGCACCCGTAAGGGCAAGAGAGGGGAAGCTACAAACTGTGACACTCTTGTGCAGCTATGCATCTCATAAGAAGAGTGAAATTTTGCCTAAATGAAATAACACTTCACATTATTATTCAGTGGGGAAGCCACTTTAAAACTTTAAAGCTTCTCTGAATTTTAAGTAGTTTATAAACAGCCAGAATATACTTTTAACATTAAATTGAACTTGTGCTTAAGTTATATTCAAAACATCCAAGAAAGCTCATTTATGTTACTGATTCAAAAAATACTACCTCAAAACCTAATTTATTTGTTGAATAGTTTATTTAAATAAACAAGCGTGTTTATTATATATGACAAAAAAGACAGAGCATGTCTGATCACAGCCTCAGCTTGCCCTGCTATAAAATAAAATTAGACAAAAAATAAAGTAGGCTAATATAGCATTCTGTCACACTTCTACCTGTTGGAAAAAGTATTCACACTGCTAAAAAACTTTACTTTCCTCTACCTATTTGTGTGTTGACTCTAGACAGCAAAAAGCTTGTTACTAATGCGACACAGTAACATTTTGGATCTCTATCAGTGCTGTTTCCCGTCTGCGCCCCCGTTATGGATTAAGCGTCCCGTGTAATTGCTGTCATGTTGCACTAATGATATTGCAGCTGAGAAATGGCCTTTGCAATCTCCTCCTCTCCAAATTGAGTTAAAACCATAAACAACATTTGCAGGAGAAGGACATAGAGAAATTCATGTCGTACTGTTGATTCATCATTATGCTTAATTTTACTTATTCTCATAGATCTAGAGTTTTCTGCCTCTGTTGATACGCGCTTGCTGTGTATTACAGCAGGCTGGCAAAAAAAAAAAAAAAACACCTGACTGACAGACCAGGAGCAAAGTCTTCCTTGTGTCTATCTGTTTTATACCCAAGAGTCTGATTATTTCTGCCACTGGGCAGCCAGCAGCAGTTTTTAAAACTTGCTAATCATATCAGAAACAGTGAAACTGAAAAGCACAGCAGAAATGGATGGCATTTCCCTCCACAACTTTAAAGCTCCTTGATACATGGTCATAAACAAAATATTTTTGGACTTCAGCAGTTTTAACATTTGTAAAATGTGCCCATGGTTTGTCTCAGGCTGAAGGCCCAGAAGGAATTTGCATATTTTTATTGTGTTTTCTGCAATAATTTTTTGGGTAGAAATTTCTGCATAATTCTACATAAAAAGTCTGCTGAGTTATGTGGGTACCGCTTCAGCTGACCATATCATCAACTGTTTAGTTCAGCTGGTACAGTATATTTTATTGGTGGGATAGATACACCCACTTGCTTTATTCCCCACACACACTCTCCTGGGTTGTGACACTGAGAGGATGTGGCAGAGCCGTTGAGCTTGTGGTGACTCCCAGCTGGCCTTTTGCCTCTCAAATGCTTTTTGAAAAGGTGAAATAATGGAGCAACGCCCAGGCATCCATCAATGTTAGCCATCCGTTCCGCTTGTCGCGCTGCCCACGGAACACATGAGCAATGAAGAGTCGACCAGTGGGCAGCTCCCATGAAGTCTCTCTCATCTGTGTCACCCCTGCCTCAGATTTATTACCTTTAGCACAGAATATCATCTGAATGGGAATAGAGGAACCACAAGTGGAAAAATGGAATGTTAGATGGAATGTTGCCCTTTTTGCTATACATATATGCTGTATATTATTTTTCACATATGAATGGAGCTGAACACTCACTTAAATAGAAAAGTAGAATTTAAGGAAATTATTTTTCTATACATTTGAAATGACATTTTGACCATTTGGCTGAGAGTGTTATTCAGAATAAAAATGTGGAGTAGATTGAATGGAACAAACAGCTTCCAGAATTCTTAGAGCACAATAAAGTTTAATGATGCCTTCAGGGATATTATCACCTTAGGCTTCTGGCATCGTCAAGGATCATAACACCACTGAACTGGGACATGCCCTGGGACATACTCACTTACTGAGATTCCCATCTGTCGACCCTACAGTTTATCCAAATTAAAGTAGTTGGAATAATAGTTAGACACTAGTCACTAATCATTACACTCTAAGAGTCGATTAATTTTGCCATCAATAATCACATAAGATACCAGGACACACTCACCAAAGCTGGGATTTCAGCAGACACTATTTTTTAGCAACTAGGTGCTGTAGGACTCTGCTTCAAGCACTCTTTCGTTACATATTTACTCTTTTAATTTAAAAGTTATTTGCTTAGCCATTTTTCATTTCCTTCTTTATATACAGTGAGGTTCCATGTTGGTGTCAGCTGTTTAGAAAGTTTTTTCTTTATGTAAAATGAATTACTATTCTATTTGAATATTTTTTTAAATGTAATTTATTTCTGTAATGACAAAGCTTAAATTTCAGAAGCTATCACAGGTGCATCTCAATAAATTACAATAAATAGTCATGGAAAAGTTCATTTTAGGGACCCACTTTATATTAAGTGGCCTTAACTACTATGTACTTACATTTTAATTAATAATTTAGTACAATGTACTTATTGTGTACATACATGTTTTTACATTGTACTTATATTTTAAAAAAACGACATGTAATTACATCTGTATTTAATTTCTGTAATTAATTTATAATTACACCGTTGACCCATACTTTACACCTTAACCCACCCTTAAACTTACCCATACCTCCAACCCTCTCCCTAACCTTACCCCTATCCCACCTCAATAGCAGCAAAAGTGTTTTACAATACAATATGAACACACTAAGTACATTGTACTTATTTTTTATGTAAGTACATAGTAGTTAAGGCCACCTAATATAAAGTGGGACCCATTTCAGTATTTCAACTCAAATTGTGAAACTTGTGTATTAAATAATTCAATGCACACAGACTGAAGTATTTTAAGTCCTTGGTTCTTTTAATTGTGATGATTTTTGCTCATATTTAACAAAAACCCACCAATTCACTATCTCAACAGATTAGAATTTGGTGAACTGCCACTCAGCTAATCAACTCAAAACACTTGCAAAGGTTTCCTGAGCCTTCAAAATGGTCTCTCAGTTTGGTTCACTAGGCTACACAATCATGGGGAAGACTGCTGATCTGACAGTTGTCCAGAAGACAATCATTGACACACTTCACAAGGAGGGTAAGCCCCAAACATTCATTGCCAAAGAAGCTGGCTGTTCACAGAGTGCTGTATCCAAGCATGTTAACAGAATTGTTAACAGGATTGGACTGATGGGCTCAAGGCATCAAGAGACACTACACACAGACGCAACAAAGGATTTGGCTACAGTTGTTGTATTCTTCTTGTTAAGCCACTCCTGAACCACAGACAACGTCAGAGTAGTCTGTTGCCCCTTTTACACTGCACGTCGACCCGGCAAATTGCAGGAACATTGCCGGGTCACCTTCTGTGGGAAAGCAAACACGTCCCGGGATTGATTCCGGCATTGAACCCGGGTCGGGGACCTAGTAACATTTCAGTCCGGGACGAATGTTGTGTGAACAAAAGCCAGATCTAATGCCGTGTCGTACATTACACGTCACACCCTGATGTCATGTGTCATTACGGGACCTTTAAAGATTGTGTGTGAACGCACGCAGATATTCCAAGTAATCACTGGAAGTGTGAAAAATCTAGCGACCCGGGAACAATTGCTGGAACACTTTTATGGAGTATTGTCAAGAGGAAAATGAAAAACATGAGACCAAACAATGCAGATGAGCTTAAGGCCACTGTCAAAGAAACCCGGGCTTCCATTCCATCTCAGCAGTGCCACAAACTGATCACCTCCATGCCACACCAAATTGAGACAGTAATTAAAGCAAAAGGAGCCCCTACCAAGTATTGAGTACATTTACAGTAGCTGAACATAATTTCCAGAAGGCCAACATTTTAATAAAAAAAAAAAAATTTCCCCCCCTTTTCTATTGGTCTTATGAAGTATTCTAATTTGTTGAGATAAAAATAGATTGGTGGGTTTTTGTTAAATGTGAGCCAAAATCATTACAATTAAAAGAACCAAAGACTTCAGTCTGTGTGCATTGAATTTATTTAATACATGAGTTTCACAATTTGAGTTGAATTACTGAAATAAATGAACTTTTCCATGACATTCTAATTTATTGAGATGCACCTGTACTCTCATTCTCTGTGTCACGCAATCCTTCAGAAATCATGAAATCAGAAATGCAGCCTTGGTAAACAAACTACAAACTACTCTGACCCTCTCAGTGTGCCAGAAAACCTAAGCATATGTTTATGGAGAAATTAGTATAATACGTAAAGTATAAGGGGTTCCAAATACTACATCATTTACATGGGCAGTGATCATGAGGGCAGAGGTCAAATACACAACATCCTGTCATATTCAGCACATTATAAGCCACTAACCTGTTGGACAGGCTTGAATCAGCATGTTTGCACTGTAAATAGACAACGTTTCTGCCTCAATTCGTCATCAGCTCTGCTGTGTGAATTCAGACATGAGCAAAAATATGCTAAACAACAATGAATGAGAAAAACATGCCCAGATTTGTACAGTGACACGCAGATGGCATCTAAATGGTGGGTAATTCAGCAAACACTGATCCACTTCTGCTCGAGAAGAAAATATATCAACCATATCAAATTGAAAAAGCCCACGGCTAGCGCCCGTATTTAGAAGTGCACATATAATAAAACAAAATTAATTTAGCATTTTCTGATTACATTCACATAATCACAGTATCTCAATTATGCGATAAAAGTACCTTATACAGTTTACCCAAAATGAAAATGTGGTCAACATTTACATGAAAGACTTTCTTTTTTTCTGCTGAAAACAAACTGACCCCTAAATGTAGCATAGTAGTAAGTGACAGCTGTTGTACCAGCTGTGTAAAGACACAGAGTGTAAAGACGTGTTAAACATGAGTATTTTCTTTTGTATTTTACAGATGAAAGTGCAACATAAGGATGAGTTAATGATGACGGATTTTTATTTTTGGGGTAAACTATCCTTTAAATAAATTCTGACAACTGCTGGTGCAAGATGTCTTAAATTAGATCTTTTTCAAGCATCACATTGAAGCTACAATAATAAAGTACTGCTTTTCAGGTCTTTCCAAAATCATTTTAAAAACAAGAGCTAACATCTTTCTTACCAATACAATACAACAAAGCTTAAAAGAATACAGATAACATGTCACCTTGGAATGAACTCCCAACCACCAACACTCCTCGATCGGTTTCAGGGTGGCATGTAAAACTAATGGCTTGTACACTGAGGCACTAGGCAGGAAGAATGTAATTGCACAGTCCTTTGGAGTGAAGATGCTGATTACCAGATGAGCCAAATTATATCTCCAAACTTGTCTTTCCAATTAACCAGCAGGACTGTGTTAGGATAGATGGAATTTGTCACAGGCTTCGCCTGACTGGCTTGGTGATGACAAAAGAAAAAAAGAGCCATAATCACTTCTGAAATCATATCAGCTTGAATTATATCAGTATTCTCTGTTAAAATGAGGACAGCTAAGCAGACTTGCTTACCAATAACTGTATACAGTTTAAAAAATTGTAATGTTCAACTGGTATCACCTGGATAGTGGCCTTTTTTCAACAATGTAGAAAAAATGTAGGAGAAGCCCTTGATGTTTACCCTCCCAAAAAATCTACAGAACACAAAAGTAACAGTTTAGCCCAAGAATACGTGCCATGCACTCACAGATATGCACACACAAATTCATCAGAAACTATGCAGACACAGTGCTCAACAGAAAAACTATGAATATTTCATGATGTTGCAGTCTTCAAAGTGTGACTGCTGCCACCCTCTCTGATGCTCTGAACATCAGACAACACAGGATGCCCGGGACAGATATATGCAAACAGAGAAATATGCAGAAAAATCTAAGGCGAGCAGACAGAAGGAGAAAAAACATGGAATGGATACTGAAAGAGAGACAGAGGCAAGTGTTGTAGGTGCTAACGCTTTGTGTGAAAGATGAGCCTGCCAGCAGCAGCTCCCAGCCCGATGAATTAGACAGCAAGTTCTCCTGCAACATTTCCCTCTCTGGCAAACTCTTTCTCTCTCTCTCTCGCTCTGGCTGTTAGGGTGATTTGCCACATCATTACTAATTGATAATCACATTGGAGAGAAGCCATCAGAGGCGTACTACTGAACACTGCAGTGTCTGTGCTGACATTTCCTGGCTGGAGTAATGACTAGGTGACATTAGTGAGAGACCTTTCAGGGCAGACAGTGAGAACGGGCAGCCGGGGGGAAAATTGCAGAGATGGTTGGCCCATCCATTTTTCCCTCCTTAACCCAGTGAAGAGGAAATGTGTGTGAAAGATATATAGGGAAGGCCAGATATAACTGTAGCACCTTGCATCAATTTAAACAATTTAAACAATGTTGTAAGTCACATTGGACAATTAGGGCTGGGCGATAATACGCTAACGTTAATTATTGCGAAACAATTATCCTCGATAAAACGATAACAAGAGTTTGATAAATGTTCAATGTTTATGCGACAAAAGGGGACTGAAACGGCGCAACTCATTTGAGCTGCACCACCAGTGTTGGCAACTTCTTTCAATGGAAAGTAGCTGAAGCCTGCTTAAAAAAGTTGCTAAATGTCACTAGATGACACTATATGCTAATTAGCATGTTCACAACACCATTACGTCGTATTTTCATTTACATTTTTTCTTCCTCTCTGTGCTCACAAACTGTATTTTAATGTAGCCAAATTCTCAATAAAAGAGTTTTCATTTATAAGTTTTACCGTTTCTGTTATCAGGTATCAAGATTAATTTGAAATAGTGACTGAAATTCTGCCCATTAAGATTACATAACCAACCAGCCAGCACTCCACACCGAGATCTGATCTGATTATCATCAGTCTGTCTGGAATGAAATGAAGAAACAGAACAAACTGAGGCAGACTAAATCCAGAAGAACTGTGGCAATGTCTCCAAGACGCTTCAAGACCTACCTGCAAAGCTACATGAAAAACTATGCGCAAGTGCACATAGAGCTAAAGCTGCTTTAAACACAAAGGATGAACACACAAAATGTTGATTTCCTTTAGTTAAAGCTGCGGTAGGGAACTTTTGACGCTCTAGCGGTTAATAAACAGAACTGCTTGCGTCTTGTGGAAGAACATCGTAGCCGGAGCTACCTCTCTCTGTTTATGTCTATGAAGAATCACAAAGGTACTGGGTTACTCCGCCGCGGTGCCCCCGAAGCAATCTAAAATAGTCCGAATATAAACACTTATTATAGGTGCAACCTTAGTGATTCCGGACAAGCCAGAAACACGATTTGGAAAATGGATTCATGGTGTACTCGCTTATTATAAACATTTTTCTACATTTTGAACACAAACAAAGTTACGGACCGCAGCTCTGATTGGTTGTTTTTTACCGGGAGCGATGGAGTTTCTGCAAATGGCAATAGGAGCACTGGGAGGAGCCAGAGGAGCTTGATTTTTTTCACAAATTATCTGTCTCATATTCTACTGTCAGGACATAATGACAGGTTTAATAAATATGTAAAAAATATATATTTTTTTTTACAAAAGTTCCCTACAGCACCTTTAATAGAAGTTAATTGATAAAGGAAATCTATTCATGACATTATTTTTGACAGCTTCCTCATTTTACAGCATTGTTACATAGGTGTCTAAAACTTTTAACAGTACTGCAGCTTTGCAGGAAGGTTTCTTGAAGCATGTTGACGTTGCCACAGCTCTTCTGAATATAGTCTGTCTCAGTTTGTTCTGTTTCCTCATGTCATTCCAGACAGAAATCAAATACACATAAGATAAAGACAATGCCTGTGCTGTGATTTCAGCTATACTGTAAGCACAAGCTTTTTTCTATTAAGATATTTATTATTTTGTTAAGGAAAAATGACTGGAAAAGTGTAAACAATTCAAAAACGTTCAGTGTTTGTCATGTTCTGACCTTAAAGAGTGGTTTAAAACCACAATTGTTTTGTTTTTCAGTTAAAGGGGAAACGTGTACCAAAAACAGTGATCTCCCCTACTTTAAAGTGTTACCTAAAACTCTGAGCTTTAATGTGAAGCAGGATGTATGACAAAATCAAATAATTCATAAATCTGATAACTTTCTCTTTCGGCACTCAGCCTAATTGTTTTCCATTTTAATCTTGTGCTGACAGAGTAATAGTCACTATGAGTCTGGCAAAGTCTTCAGCGTGTCTTCCATTAACAAGGCTGCTCAGAATTCACAATCCATCATGCTAAGCTAGGCATAACCTTCAGTCCAAACAAACTAAACCCAACTTCAGCTCAGTGTTCATCTCAGTCTCACAGCGCCAATCTCTCTGAAGCTTTATCTCTGTACTGCATTGAGTCCCTTTAGCTCTAATGAGTTGACACATCCCATGTTACTTAATAGTTCTGCTAGGTGGTGGAAGCCCTCGCAGAAATTACAGCTGGCATGGTCTCTTTCCTTCTCACCTTAGAGAAAATGTGTTTGTAATTGATATTGACATAATGTGAGCCATGATACAACGGGAGAGCACACTCTTCATCCCACAGAGATTAATAGCCTGTGTCGAAGTCTCTGGTTGAACAAACCTATTGCTTTTAATCTCTTGAAGCCCAGGCTGGAGAAGAGGCAAGGGAAGTAAAAGACACATTGAGAAGTTTTATTGTATTATGTGAGCACTTTCAATAATCTATCGAGGAAGTGAGCCCCATGGGACCAACTAACTCTCTGAGTTGGGAATGGCCTTCAATAAAAAAACACTGTGAAATATAACATGAGCAACAGAGGTCAATCCTTGTAACCTCACAGTTTGCCATTGAGCTCTCACACCTTTAGTGACAAAGTCATATAAAAAAAATCTCTCTTTTAAAAAAAAACTCTTTTTCTTTTCCTTTTTCCTTTTTCAATGCAGTTACTTTTGAAGACATCACAGCATCAAAAGATTTGTGACATAACTGTGCTGCGTGATTGACAAGTCTCAACAAAAAAATTAAAATAAAACTGAAGTCAGACACAGTTTATAGATAAAAAAAAACCTTTGCTATGCTGATAATATAATTTGTAATGATTTTATTTAATAAGAAAAATTTAAAATAGATCCATTTTGAATAATGGTCTCAGACTTTTGGACCCCATTGCAAATACTTCTGGGGTTGGTTGTTTCAGTGAAACATAAATTATTTAGGTAAAATACTGGAATGTTTTTATGAAAAGCCATAGGGAAAATGTATCCGAACAATTTCTCTGTAAACCTCAATGACCTTTCAATGGCATCATACGTAGTCATTTCAAGCTTAATTTTATGACACATTATCATTTTGCATAACCAATTCATTTCTAGGCAGTTGCACTGGCCAATATAATCAACATTCTCATTTCCATCAAAGACCTGCAGGACAGTAAAGCAATACAAATTTTTTATCAGTCAGTTCAGTTCTTCATTATCTAATGAACTAACAGACAAATTAATCATGCAGCCATAAACAGCCATTAACAGAGCGTTTAAGTCTGTACCTTTCATCTCTCCCATGTCTAAAGTCTTCCCTAGTTGTTCCAGTAGATCTGCGCGTGCTGCATTTTTCTTGTGCTTTTTGCCGTCGTAGTGTTGCTGTGCCATTCCAGGATTGTTGAACCAAGCATTGCACAGCTGACAGTAGCGATCAGAATCCCGGTGCTGACGGGTCGAGCTCACAGGTGAGGTTTCTGACGAGGGTGTTTTCACTGGACTAGGTGTCACCTCTGAAGAAACCAAGCAGAACAAGAATTAGAATGGAATAACGAATTAAAACATTATTTATTTAATCTGATCTTTTGACATATGAGGTCATTGTACTATAAAAATATCCTGTAAGTTTCAGAACTCAAAACTTGCTTGTTAGTCTAAAAACAGCTTATATTGAAGCCAGTCTGCCAAGACAACAGGCTTGTGGAATGTGCTGTTTATGACGTAATGGTGTGGCTAAACACTGCCTTCGCAGTAGAAGATCAACACCTGCATCCACTTCACTCCCTGTTTAGCCCCGCCCACCAATTCACACATGTATAGTAAATAACAAGAGAAGCAAATGCAGGTCTACGGAGCCCCGCAAATGACATGCAGGAGAAAATATTAGGCTAAATAATGTGCACAATTTACTAATTTGTTTCCTCAATATACTAAAATGTGCAGACGATTACTATAGCATTCACTCGATTTACTATTTCGTTCACTCGATTTATAAATAGTGCACACGATTTAGCAAATCGAGGGAACGCAAAAGTAAATCGAGGGAACCCAATAGTTATCGTGTACACGTTTTAGTACATTGAGGCAACGAATTAGTAAATCGTACACACAATTTATTTATTTTTTCTTGCATGTCATGTGCGGGGCTCCGTATAGGTCTATGCAGAAAGCAACTATAAAGATGGCTCAGAAGACAACAAGATGCTTTAAAGTGCAAAGTTGTGGAAAAACACAGTCTTCGAATCACCTTCATTGTTACCATAATGGTATAAGAGTGGATGAGTTTTATTTTTAAATAAGTTCCAGATGGCGTCAATAGAACTTGGTCCTTTTTTCACTTCATTTTACCGCAGATGCCTTTACAAGGGGATTTTTTTAAAGATTGAAACTAAAATGCTGTGCCGACTACTGTATATTGGATCCGATGGTAATGTTTTCATTCAAAATGTTAAAAATATTGATAACAGTATAAAAGTGGACCAAAGAGAGCAGTACAGGTACAAGATGGTAAATTATGTACGTAGACTGCTATATAAAGCTTTAGGCAATGGCCAAGATTCGATGCTCTGTGTGGGACATCTTTTGATATTCAAGAATCCTGAGAAAAAAATCTATAGTATAGATGGTTATATTTAAATTATATTGTTATAAATTATGTATATTTTCCATTCAAATTTAATTCACTTGCAACACTACGGTTTCAATCTTTCAGTGATATGAAAATGCAAAAAAAAAAACAGAAATTCTTCTTATTGCTGTTTTAGAAGCTTAACATGAAGAATATTCTATACATTTGTCACAACATGGTTTTCAGAAGAAAAATGCCTTTGTTGTAGTTAGAAGAGGTGAGGGTTAGGACTAAGGTTTTACAGTTTGTGCTGCTTTGATTCTACTGCTTACATCACAAGGGGCACACAATCAGTTTTAAATAGGGCTGGGCGATATGGAACAAAAAATATATCTCGATATATTTTGCTATATCTCGATATGCGATATATATCTCGATATCTTTACAGGAAATATAACCCCCCTAAAACTACTGCAAAAACAAATATGCCAAATATTACATGTTTAGGGCCCTATGAAACGTCTTATTTTTTTCTTCACCATATGCTTTATTGTTACCTATTCTGTGTATTTACATTTTTCTGGTTGTCAAATGAAGGCATAAAACATTTATTTAATTTATCTTTTAATTATTTAAAATTAAGCAAACTTTATTTTTTGGTAAACAAAGGGGATTTACTATTAAAAATAAAACATGGAAGAAATGTTGTGTGATTATTCATTAAAAATATATGTTTATTTCATTTTAATAATAGTATTAGTGAGCTATGTACATTCTGCTGAACAATAGTAAAATATTTCTGCCAAATACTTTTATTTTGACGGGTTTACCTTTACAGTTCTGTGTATGTGATACTACAGTCTATGATGTGATATGAGCTAGTTTTACTCAAATCAAATCTCTCGGTGCAGTTCTGGAGATGTTCCTCATGTGTTCACATCTTTATCAGTGATAGGAAAGACGCTGAAATCAGCGCGAGCATCACGCGCTTCCGTGTGTTTAATGAATGAAGACGCGCTTCTGCTCCATTCGTTAACACAGACACGCAGAACATGCATGATTCCTATTTAAATAGACTTTTCCGGGTTAATATTTGCAGATATTAGTCTATATCGCGATTTGATTTAAGTGCATGACCTACTTTTGATAATTCATTCAAAATTTCACCAATTCCTTGACATTCCGCGTTAAACTGTAAATACCGTTTTTATGACTGGATTCCGTCCGCGCTTTCAGCATCGCGGAAATCATTGGGCCCTACGTTAGACATCTTCCTTCTGTTCCTCCTACGCCTTAAAACCAAAGTATCTCCATATAATGGAGCCAGTTGTCCTTTTGTTTTTAGACTTTGTTTTTTAGACTAGTTCTATACACGCGAAGGGAGTGGGGACAAAAGCAAGGAGGCGGGGGCGAGCGAGCGGGGGCGAGCACAGCACAGAGAAGGCAAAGAAGCAAAGTGGCGGAATCAGAATTAAATATAAACAACATATCGATATATACGATATGTCAAAATCCATATCGTGTTTAAAAAATATCTCGATATATTTTAAATATCGAGATATCGCCCACCCCTAGTTTTAAATCATGTAATGTTGCTATTTCTAACAAAATTATCTGCCAGCTGGCAATTAATTTTGTTATATTCACTTCCTAAAGCCAAGTTTTACTCTCACTTGGCACTTTAAGTGTATGATTTTGAACCCTAGTTGCAATCCAGATAACTTGAGGATTTTTGGATTTTCTGTTAGTACAAGCTCAGAAAGCAAAAGAGAAACTCAAATAACAAATCATTCCCAGATATGTGATGACATTTTATGTTTGGATAACCCAGTGAAACAAACAAAAGTATGTCTTATTCTTGTTAACTTCAGTGATTCTAGTCAGAAATTATTTCTGATCTTGACAGCAACAACCCAATTACTGAGATTTCATTCAGCGTTGTGTTTGGATGTGTTCTCTGCTATATAACTAACAAGCTGTTGCCAGTTTCTTTATAAAGAAGATGATGCTCTACATTGTTTCTGACAGTCCTGCATTTGACCAACACACACAAAGCAAGCTTCTTTACTCATTTACTGTTGTGCATGGATGTGCAGCACCACAGAGCAGACCGAATAAACACAAAACACACCATAATCATAATGCCAGGCCAAACAATCAGTTTTAACACTTCAGTGGCTGTCCACTCTGCCATGGACAATGTTTACAAAAGCTCTTTTCAGCCTTGACATCACATCCAGTTTTTTGGCATAAGGGAAAATTTGAAAGAATGAGCCACTTCATGTCTGTGTTTATTAGTGTTCATAAGTGTTATTGAGCGGTGAGAGAGAACTGACCCAGTATCTTTGACAGAGTTTGTTTACATTTACACTGACTGCCTGTTCTTCATTCCTATTTGCAACTTTATATATGATTTGATACATAAGCTACACTAATAATGTCTGCAAAATCTATGACAGGGGCTGAAGAGACTCCACATAAGCTTCCTACAAAGGTTTGATTTATTAGCATATCTGTAAAAACTGGGATGTCCAAAAAACAAAGAGAAAAATATTGTTGTTGTGCCAGGAAATGTAAACCCAGCCAAAACACGTGGATTATTCCTTCAATCTGTTTTTCACTCTTCTTTTACATTCTTTCCAGCGGGGGTTGATAAAAGTAAAATGCATGCTTTGGATGGGACACAAAATTTAATTTAGGCAATTAACAACCACTGCTGCAGAAATTTAATTTGATACCGTAAATTAAAATTCTTCATGAGATGGAAATTTAAAGAAGATAAATGAGCTGCCACGAGAGTGGGCGACAGTACATGAGCAGGCAACTTCATTTTGAGAAAGCTCAATCTAGTTTATTTTTAACTGACGGTCATTCTCTGTGAAGAAATGTTGTTTATTGCAGGAGTTCTTGGCACAATGAAAGACAATGCATTTGCATTAAAGCCATTCAATAAATTAATACTGCATGAAGTGTGGTCATACAGGAAATTTACATAGCATTTTATGAGTGTCAAGGCTTAGCGCTCTATGAAGAACAAACTTTAAAAATGCAAAGCAAATACAAATTTAATAAAAGTGTCAGTAAAGTATAGTACATAATGTGTAATTCATAAAACTCCCTTAAGCCCTGGCTGCCGTTATTGGTGTATCTGACAGACTCTTGCAGTATAACACTATGGATATTAGCAGAATCCGGCACTGAAACATTGGAGTATTGATTTACAAGCTCAGGGGTTTACGGAGTGATATCCATCAAAATAAAAAACGGGAAGGTTTCTAGTTTCCTATAAACAGAAGACAAAGACCATCCCTATACAATATAAGATAGCTGTGTTTTATTTTAACACAGACATTTTTGCACAACTCAAAGTTTTTCATGCTATGTTTTATACAGTGTCACCAAGCTTTTTGACATAATTGACTAAATTATTTGCACTTGTTGTGTTCGTTGTTCCCTTTGAGCCATGTGTCTCATGATGACAACTTACTAGCAGTTCCTTGCTTTAATAGTGAGTGCCTCTGTGTTTTTTTGTGTGGAATGGAATGAATGTCTTGATTTATAGTTATAACTGTGTATTAAAATGCCATACATTTTACACCTGTTTCACACCGCAAGCTTGAGTTTTGCATTAGCTTCATGTCAGCGTATATATGTCACTGCAGCTGCAGGATCGCCAAAGTATTCACACTGCAAGCATATGTACAGCGCCACAGCAGCGGCTCCAAACCTCCATTTCTCTTGACAACTATATATTTGTTTTTAGAAGTAGGTCAAAAAGTTTTAAAGTCTTGAAAGTTTCATAATATGCACCGCGTTCATGGTTGCAGTGTGAAATCAGACCCTCATTATAAAACACTGCTCACATGACATCACACAGTTCATGTGTTTGGTGAATCATTCTAAATCTAAATGATTACAATCGAAAATAACTCGATAAATAACAAAATAACATTTTTAAATGACATTTATGACATTTTAAATGTGATGGCAAAGCAGCCTTTCCTCTAGTTTTCAGTGGCCCGTGATCCTTCAGGAATCATTCTAATATACTCACCTGCTGCTCAAGAGACATTTCTTATTATTACTAGAAATCTTGAACAGTTTAGCTGCTTAAAGGGGGGGGGGGGGGGGTGAAATGCTATTTCATGCATACTGAGTTTTTTACACTGTTAAAGAGTTGGATTCCCATGCTAAACATGGACAAAGTTTCAAAAATTAAGTTGTACGTTTGAAGGAGTATTTCTGTTCCAAAAATACTCCTTCCGGTTTGTCACAAGTTTCGCAAAGTTTTTTCCGAGTATGGTTCTGTGTGACGTTAGATGGAGCGGAATTTCCTTATATGGGTCCTGAGGGCACTTCTGCCGGAAGAGCGCGCGCTCCCGTATAGCAGAGCACTGAGAGCACAACAGACTTCACTGATCAGAGAGAGAGCGTCGCGAAATGTCACAAAAGGAGTGTGTTTTTGGTTGCCAGGGCAAGACAACCCTGCACAGATTACCTAAAGAGAAACAGCATTAAGGGACCAGTGGATGGAGTTTATTTTTACAGAGCATCAACGGAGTTGTGCAAGTGTTTGTGTTTGTTCCCTGCATTTCGAAGATGCTTGTTTTACAAACAAGGCCCAGTTTGACGACGGATTTGCGTATCGTTTATTTCTTAAGGATGATGCAATCCCAACGAAAAAGGGTCACGATCGTGTGTTGGAACCGCAGGCGGTGAGTAAAACTGCTTAAAATATCTCTGCCTCCTTGTTAGTGCGTCCGCCTTCCATGCCGGAGATGCGGGTTCGAGCCCCGCTCGGAGCGAGTCGTTGCTGCTGCTGCTCTCGTTCAGTTTCAGCCTCGGGATCTGATTCTGGATTATAAATAAAAGGCTGAATCTGACTGTTAGCCATGGTTTGTTTTGGATATTTTTTTCCTTACGGTAATGTCACAGCTTCCAAACGCTCTCAACACAAAAGCCTACTCGCGCTCGTGATTCTTTAGCTCCGCACATACGTCACGCCTCCAGTCGGTCGTGTTTTTCCGGGAAAAATCGGTACAGACTATCTTTCTCTTATGAATATAATAAAACTAAAGACTTTTTGGAGTTATGAAGGATGCAGTACTACTCTAAAGGTACTCAAGATTAACAGGATATTGAGTGAAAACGAGCATTTCACCCCCCCTTTAATTATTTGTGTTATACATTTCCTCAGAATTATTTAGGGAATAGAAAGTAAAAAAGTAGCACGTATTTGTAATAGAAATCCTGTGTGACATTATAAATATCTTTACTGTTACTTCTGAATAAAAAAAGACTTACTGACCCCAAACTTCTATATATATATATACTAACATTCATGAGGACAAAGTGGCAGTGTAAAGTCCTTCCAGAAATATCACACAGCTGTTCACTGGGTATATTTAAGCATATTAGCTAAAACCTTGAGCCTCACAAAAGAGATAAAGGATAAATTAATATATTCCCCGGGAATGTCCTCAATAACACCATCACTCACCATCACTATAGTCTCTCAATGCAGATGGCATTATCTTACCCAATGTAATTACTGCAACCAGACTTCTGCCTTAATAGTCCTTCTGTATTGCCTAAATTAAATTTGGTGCCACAGGCCTATGACACTAAAGTCATTCATTACCGCTATCGCAGTTTTACTTAATGTTCTCGTGGTCACCAGGGGTGGTCAAAACCTTGTTCAAAACTGTTACTTCTTGCTCTTTAACATTATTTCAGTGTATCATTAGCATCTCGCTGCCCTCTCCCCCACTGTGCCTCGTATTCTCAAGCTCAGGGAGGAGCAATGAGCATATCTGTTCCCCAAAAGACAGATAAATCTCCATCCCTCCATTTATTTCCTGCCCTTTGCCTACTGCAGCATAAAAGCACTTTAAAATCACTTAGAAGGCTCCAGAGTATCCCTAGTTAAGGAAAGGCTATATATATATACAGTAAGTGAAATTGAATTAGGGACCGAGGATGGGATAGCAGGTCGAGAATAGTGACAAACAAAAAACAACAACAAAACGTTCATATAATGCACTGCCTGAAATCATTTCAAGTCTCTCACATTTTAAAAAGTTCAGATCATGGCCACAGCTGCAGTGAAAAAGATTCACCGGTAATGCGTTTCCTGTCTTCTTTATAACAAACAATAGTCTGACACCAGCAGGCAGGAGATTTCAAACATTAATGAGATTCTGTGGGAGGAAATAACAGAGAAACTTCAGGTAATTCCAGGTGACAGTTTAGGCAATAAGGGAAGAGTCATCTATCAGGAGATTTACTGCAGGCAAAAAGACAGCTACTGGATTTGGGTGACATAAAGATGGAGAGGGACTTTCGGAGAGATCATTCACCCATGCAGAAAGCCTGCACAAGTCATATGCACAAACCTTTGCCTGATTTCCTAGCGAGAGCTGTTGCGTGTTGTTAGGTCTGAAACCACACACTTTTATCACATTTAACAGTAGGGGAAAACATGCAAAGCATCTGATGTATTTATTAAGCGAACATGCAAGGTGATGTGTGTATACCTTTAGAAATTATTCATTGTCAAACTTCATTGCTGTAGACTCCATACAGGCCTAGTTATGAAGTTTATGCTGCCTTCACATGTTACTTGATTTATCATAAAATGTATATTGTTTCTGACTCTCTTGACTGAAGTTGCACATAAAAAAACAACATAATTATGACATTTGTCTTTTCCAAATATAAATTTCTAAATACATTTACACATAACAGAAACCATTAGATGCATATTTAAAAAAAAATACACAGAAAAACAAAAACAAAAAAACAAAACAAGGAAATTCAAATGTAACAGATAAATTCCATTGAATAAATAGCAAAATTTATTTTAATGTAGGTTGTCTTATTTACATTCTAACTAAATTCCTAATACATTTTCCCCAAACACACAAATCATGCTAGAACCTTATAAACAGCATCAGTGCACAAAAAATGGCACAAACCACCATCCATTCCACATGCAATCTTATCCTAATGCAATGAAGGTGTACGGCTTGAGAGATTCCATTTCCGGATCAACCAGAACAGGATCAAAGGATTTTTTTCTATCTCTCTTTTTTTTGCAGTTATCCGCTTTCCTCTCTAAAACGTCAAATTTTCTCACTGCTGAATCTCATTCAGTTCCCTGCTTTATATAAGCTGGGAATTTTTGACCACAAACATTTTACAAGATAACAATTTTCATTAAAAAAAAAAAGCTTTTTTTTTTAGCCTTTTTTTTGAAAGGCAAAAAAAAAAAAAAGTGTAATTAGGTAGTTTGCCCAGTTTCCACAATTAACTGTTGTATATCTAGACTAGACACACGTTTGCACAAACAACATAGAATTTTCCCGTAATTTTCCAATGGCAAAGATGTTTATTGTAGTAACAAGATGCACAGGCAACCAAACCTGACTGCAAACTACCCTGCTGAGTAATTTAATAAGATAGATGTAGTACCCTTAAATGTCATGTAAAAACTAAATAAATGTACATGTAGGTCAATACACACGGCCTTTCAGTGGTTTCTCATTTGTCTTACTGAATACAAAAGAGGAGGAAGAACAGGAGAAAGAGACAGGATGTTTTGTGTTATAAGCTGATATCTGACTGAAACAATAGTGTTTCCCAGGAGTTGAGCTGGGCTCAGGTCACTGGCTTCACTCAGTCACGTCATTTACAGTATGTGTGTTATGCAGAAATCAATAAGGGTGGCCTGTTAATGGCCTGGTTTATTTCACACAAACTGCACTAGAGCCACTAACACGTCACACAATACAAGATAACTTCTTAAAACCATCATCATTAAGTATTAAATTACTTGAATGCACAAGTATTTTTTAACTTGATATATTAAAATACCTTAAATTAATGACTTGAAAATACATCTAGTTTCATTTTCAAAAATTATGTTGACCTTTTTTTCTTGTTGGGCTTAAAGTCACAATGTGACTGTGGTAATGATTTTTATAAAAAGCCAATCTAGACTTCTGCTGTTTTATAAGGCAAGGTTAGTTCAGATCAAACAAGAAAACAAATTAATGACATGAATTCATTATAAAATGATCACGCAACATTTTTAAAGTCAATAATTATATTTAAAAATGGTATAAACATGTTTTCAAAAATAAAAACCAACATGAATACAAGGATTGAATTTCTGAGAAATCAAATAATCCTTCCCTCTAAAAACACCAGCCCTTTTTTTGATTACTGTGAACAAATGTTGAAGTGGCACTGCAACATGTTTACAGTTTGTCCCCAGATTGCCAGGACATTCAAGTGAACTCCTCTCTGCTCAGTTAAGCTGGGCCTGAGCTAGTCTGTCTCAGTATGCCACACGTCAGAGGGATTGATGGTCTTCCTCAATCCCCTCGGAGTGGGACACAAGCCTCGTCTGTCTCTAGCCATCAGACGCAGATGGCACAGCTAATGATGGCATCAGTCAGTGACAGGAAACACGGGAGGAACAAGCAGAGAGAGAGAGAGAGAGAGAGAGAGAGTGAAGGAAAGACTACAGTGGTAATTCATTTTAAGCCAGATATGCTACACAGCCTTGCATTTAAAACCAGACTGTGAAAACAATGAACCTATGAATTTTAAATTAACATGGCAACACACAAGACCATTAAACAATCATTTGCACCATGAGGTTGATAAGTAATGAATAAATGTGCAATCATTTTCAAAGGTTTGGTAAGATTCAGGGTGGTAAGCACAAGAAGTGTATTTCAATAGTAATATTAAATAAAAAATATTATAAAAAATAAATAAAATAATGGTAAATATTTACTGTATTTAGACATTTTATAATAATAATAATAATAATAATAATGTATTATTCGTTTTTAGATGTTTTAGAATAATTAAATCAATTTTATTATAATGTCTAACATTTGAAAAAGCATAAGCCGAATTATTATATTAATAAAATATTAATAAATTGAAATGAAAAGTAAAAGTATATATATATATGAGAATAAAAAATATTAATTTTTATTTAGATATATTTTTACTTTGTTTTCATTATAACAATTATGATTGTTTTTCAAATTTCAAAACACAATATAATAATTAAAAATCAATGTAAATATAAAAATACCTCCAATAATATTAATAATGTATTATTAATTTTTATTTAGAGTTTTTTGTCATTGTTTTTTTTTATTATTACAATAAATGTGTAATATTGGTGTCAGCATGATTACAATAAAAATAATAAAATATAAATACATCTACATAAAATATTTTTATAGTAATAACATTATTGATTATGATAATACATATTACTAGTTGTTTTATTTAGATATTCTATAATAATAATAATGATAATAAAATATTATTACTTTTTATTTAGATGTATTTTTATTTACTATTTTATTATAATTGTTTTTCAAATATTAGACATTTATTGTAATAATATTATTATATTAAGAATTATTTATTATTATATTTCGGTGTTTATGATTACATTGATTTAATGTAATCATAAACACCGAAATATAATAATAAATAATTCTTAATATAATAATAATACTAATAATAAGAATTTTATTTAGCTGTATTTTATCCTTAAATATATTTTTTATTATAATAAATGTGCAATAATTGGCAAATCATTATCAAAATTATAATAATAAAATTCATCTAAATAAAAAGTCATACTTTTTTATACTTTATATTACTGTTAATAATAATATCCCACAGGATACACAGTGGTTTTCATGCACCAGTCTGCCTTGCATGCCCAATAGATTACATCAGTTTGACATAGATAGTGGACAGACTGTGACTCCATCTCAAGCGTTAGAATTGTGTAATTGATCCTAAACACTGGATGTGATGTGGTGGGCCTCCTAACTATGCCATATGTGGCACAGCTGCCCAGTGAAGAGTGTAATTAATAAACACATTGGGCATTTGGAGGCACAGCCAGTAGAAAAGCTGGTGACTAATGGATGCTGAACGGAACTGAAAGCCAGTCGCGCTCCTCATTGGCTGAAATGGAAATGACACACGAAGCCTCTCTCTACTGTACACACTGTATATCCTTTGTGTATCCTCCTACAGGCGAAGGATTTCTGAGAGCCCACATATCCAGAGTGTTTCCTGCTCATTTTGGTATTGTGCTGAAAACAGGTCAGAAACCTAACATGCACAGCAAAGCACAGCGTGACAGAAACCTAATGCAAGAACGAACACAGACATAAACACAAATATGCAGACAGTGTGACAAAAGCATCCTCAAACACACTGCTTTCACTCGGCTGCTTCTGTAAAGCTCATTCTAAGTCGCAGACAGATTCTTCCGCCTTTTTTTTTAGGTCAGTTACCCCTGTAGGCAAGTAGGTGGTGAGCAATGATGTGCAGTGCAAGACTGTGAGTGTCCGGCTCGTTCAAACGCCTGCCCTGATCCTCCAGCCACCCGCGGTCATCTCCGACAGATCTCCTTACACATAAACACCCCCCTAGAGAACTTTTTAGTGCTACGTGTGTGTTTGTGTGAGCAACACGTACCTTTGGCTGTTATGGCAGGCTGTTCCCCCAGCAGAAGTTTGAGCCTCTTAGCATGGATCTTGCCTTGGTAATGAGACTGCGCTACCACCGCTGAAGTAAAGGACATGTTACACAGTGTACAGCACTTGTTCTTATCCACATCTCCCTCCTCACTCCCCTGCAACACATCAGACACATTTATCATGGTCAGAAAGTCAGACGGAGCAAGGGAACCCAGTTAAAAGAGGAAATCGAGAGCTAAGCACAATATTTCTCACAGTAGATTTTCTCCTCCTACCCCCCAGCAATGCTTGAGGGTAAATGAGCAACAAATGTAACAGAGAGAAGAATGAGAGCAAGAGTCGGGGAAATGTCTCGGCTTCTTTGGGATTTCTTATGTGGTTACTGGTGGGATGCAAAGGTGCTGATTTAACAGTAATGGGGCCAGTTTGATTGAGCTATCACAAGCAGAAAGTGAGGCGATCACCCACTGCCTGCAGTAAAATCTATTGCATGCTTTACATCTAATACAAGATACGGAATCTATGGAGCCATTTCATGACCGTGTTCATCTTCCTTGTGATGCATTCATTAGTATATGCTTGGGATGAAGAACCAATAGAGTGCACAGCTTCTCGTCTACGCCAAAAAGCCTACAATTACTAAACTGTGTATGTGACTGTGATGTTGTCCAACAAAACAATATATATTAAAGGCCATGAAAACATATTGTTTCAAAATATTGCAGTTCACTGTATTTTTGATCAAGAATAAATAAAGCAAAGCTGTATTATCAGAGGATAACAAGAATTATGTCCTCTACATCACCCCTCAATGATATCCCAACTGTTACTGGACACTGGATTAACCCAATAAGGGCTTTAACATCACCAAAACGAACCTGAAGTGATGTATTTCTTTCTTTCATTTTCTTTTTCGTTGTTGTTGTTGTTCATTCCACTAACTTTTCTCTCCTCCTTTCCCTAAAACACTGTAATTTTGTTTAAATTCCACTGTGAAATTTTCTAGTCTTTGACCTTGTTAGATGTTCCTTACAGGCATTGTAAGCTGTTAACTGTAATTACAGGAAGAGACTTTATATTGATAGTAATCAAAAACAATGGTTGCCCTCCAGCACAGATTCCAGCTCTATGAATAAAACAAGGAGCTTATTTGCATAGATTTTCCAGCAATTTTGTTCCATTGCCACACAGAGCCTTGGACCATAGGAAGGGCAAAATTATATAACACATGTGGAGTGAAAACAGGCTTAAGTTGCGTTCTGAGGCATTCTTACACAAGCATGCAAACACACAAACTCACTCTGTGTCTGTCTTCCTAAACTACTAGACTTCAATGCTAACACCACTGAAGTATGTTAAAAAAAATAGTTAGACAACAATGAGGTCAGTATAGAAGTAAGTTCTATACATGTGGAGATATGTTATCAGACATACTACATCAGCCATGTTGGTTTTGTGCATTGAAGCTATTTTTGGTCTGTAGGTTGGCCTGCAAACATCCACTGTTTCCTCTGTTTGTAAGTATCATGGAAGCCAAGCACCCTCAGTGTTAATGGAGGGAGCTGAACACACAGCACACACCAACACGGCACTTCTCCAAATGACCTTGCTCTTTGCTTCGGTATGTGCACTGTACATTCAATATATCCATTACCACATCACCTGCTCTGAAAAGAAGAATCTCCCACGTAAGTCCTCATATAGTGCATTCAGAATGCTGTGCTCTTTGTGTTACAGTGACATTCACGATGAAACGGGAAAATAAAATCACTGACAAGAGCAAAACATAGTGACTCTCTATTAAAAGCTAATTTAATAAAGAACACAGGTGTTAATGACTGTCATCTGCAAAAGGGAAAGGTCACCATGTTGCAAATTTGCATTGCTCGACCAATTACAGCGTTTTAATGGGGTCATATGTGGTGCTAAAAAGAACATTATTTCGTGTAATAAAATGTGTTTATACCATTTAAGGTTCAAAAAGCACATAATTTTCCACTTACTCTACATTATTGTTTCTTCTCTATACCCCACCTTTCTGAATCATGTCGTTTTTTAACAAAGCTCATCGGTCTGAAAAGCGAGGTGTGCTCTGATTGGCCAGTTTTATGTTTAAGTGCTATGTCGCGATGATTTCATGTCACATTTTAATTGGTTGGTCAGCAAATGTGGATCATAGCAGCAAACACACTGATGCAATGATCATGCTGTATTGCAGGCTATCTTTGGTTGCAAGACGTGAAAAAAGCCTTCTTTGAACGTCTATCACTGTATGACACAGGACCACCGATTACAGCCAGGATCACAGAAATTGCTGTAATTGTTTTACAATGCCAATATTTCATTTGGGACAGCCAAAAAGTGTGCAGTATGTTTCTGATTTTAGCTCCAAACTGCTACAAATCACACCTCCCTGGAAGTTTCTAGTGATCCTGAAGACCTTGATTAGCTGGATCAGGTGTGTTTGATTAGGGTTGGAGCTAAATAGTGCGGCGCTATGGCTCTCCAGGAATTGAGTTTGAGCCCTAGGCCAGTGGTTCCCAACCATTTGGTTTGTCATTTAAAATTAGTCTCCATGGCCTAAGGCAGTGGTTCCCAACCACGTTCCTGGAGGCCCAGCCAACGTGTTGGGAACCACCCAAGGCCATGGAGACTAATTTTAAATGACAAACCAAATGGTTGGTTATTTTGGGTTTAAAGTATTTTGATGTGTAGGCCAATCAATTCTCTGTGGAGTGTTGAACTATATTATTTTCATACTGTCTTTATTCACTTGGAAATACATCAGATCATGGAAGTGAACTGTGCCATGTTAACAATTCATGTTGTCTTTTAGATGAATGGAAAATAAATGTATATATTTAAACATCAAATCCAGAGTCTAATGCAAAAATCCCACAAACATGTGCGTTCATGAATAATATTGATGACATTTGAACTGAAAAATGACATCCAGGACTCTTCTATAGGAGAACAACACAGAAAACCCCTGACTCAACTGTATCCCCCCAGATTTAATCTCCAATGTGATTTGTCAGATATGTGTGGCTCACATATTCTAAAGCCATGTGCAAAGCTGAAGATAATTACACGTCTGAATATACGTCTACACAGCAATTCAAAGCCTGTCACTAAGAAAGTCACATTGCTCTTCAGCAAAATGGATTTGTGTCTATTTCATTCATGCAATAAAATAATCTTTTTATCTGGAAGCAGAAAATTCACTTTACAGTCAATACAAAACAGTGTTTTCTGCAGAGCTACTCTCACAATAATGTCAGTGCAACTTCAATAAGCAAACAGGCAAAAAGATAACTTGTTGTCCCTACATATTATGGTTGGAGATGAGAAAGTATTTTAAATAACACCCATCACTTTAACAGAAAATAAACATTTTGCACATCTCTGCATTTCAAAGAACTGCAACTATGACCTATGAACACCAAACTAATATGGCTTCCTTACTTTTAAACAGGAAGTCAGGGGTGGAGGACTAGGAGGAAGTTCAATTCACAACCCAAAATTAATATAAAAATAAAAGTCATGAATTAAAATATTAAAGTCCAACACAGTAGTCAACATGGTCTTTAACGTCTCTCTACTCAAGATTATTGCTTGGTGAATGCTTGTTTTCTAATATAACCTATTCACACACAACAATGAAGCCTCTTTGCATTCAACCATCATCAGCTTCAGCAATAGCTAACATTTATGAATGCATGCATGCACGGGTTTTAGCTTTTATTGACAAAGACAGTTGATGGCAGACAGGAAGTTAATTTTTTAAATTTTAAATTATACATCATCCGAAAGCTGAATAAATATAAGCTTTCCATCGATGTATGGTTTGTCAGATAGGACTATAACTATAACTACAACTATTTGAATATCTGGAATCTGTGGGTGCAAAAAAATCTACATTTATTGAAATTAAGTCCTTAGCAATGCATATTTCTAATCAAAGATAATGTTTTGATGTATTTACAGTAGGAAATTTACTAAATATATTCATGGAACATGATCTTTACTTAAAAATCTAATGATTTTTTAATTTAAAAAAATCTATAATTTTGTCCCATGCAATGTTTTCTGGGCTAATGCTTCAAATCTACACGTGATATTCATAATATTCAGAAGTAAAATCAGTAGTTCCGACAACAACCCTGGAGCTGTTAAATGCCCACCAGGTGATGCAGATTTTGCTGACAAATACCATGCTAAAATAATAAACAATGTTCATTTACTTATATTACTGACACTCTAACTGCATTTCCATGAACTTATGTCTGAGACTGTATTAAAAACATGTAGCTCAAACTGAGTTGAAAGCAAAATTGAAATGAGTTAGTCTGTTGTTTTAGTGCTTCATTTATGCAGTAGTCCAGCATTTTGCATATCTCTGCTGTATCGTATAAAGTCAATTCAAAGTGACAAATGACTGCCTATTGCCCAATTAAGCAGAGACAGAACTGTTAAGGGTCTGACAGGGTTCATCAGGGCTGTGATGGAATAATCAGGAGGCTGATAACCATCTGATTGGAACAGCAGAACCAGCCTGGGGGAAAGAGATGCTAAATTTGTCATTTCTGTTCAAATACCAAGAAGAGAGAAGGAGATATGACTGTATACAGGAGATCAGCGAGTCTCAAATGGAAAGATTAAGTGCATTCTTTTATGTATATACACACTCTGTTATTTTATATTTTTATATAAATAACTATAATATACTAATACAATTTTAAGAATATCAAACTGCCAATAAACCAATGACAAAAATATAACAACTGTATGTAACTAATTCTATATACAAAGTAATAAAAAAAGTCAATTAAAATAATATATCAACTGCATATAATGTAAGAAATGCACATAAGTACAAAAAAAAAAAAACAGATAACAGTTTTTAACAACAAAACAAAAAATAGAATTTTTTTATTGTGTGTTCCAATTATTCTCAATCAAACTGCAGTTGGATTATTATGATTAGGTAAAAAAAAAAAAAAAAAGCAGCTAACTAACACAATATAACACAATGAAAACATAATTACATATTTTAAAATAAAAAAAATGAGTTATCTGTATTTGCAAATAAACTCTTCGATAGAAATACTGTATGAAATAATTTGGCTTGGGAGCAATAGTGCAATGACAATATCAAATTAAACGCATGACAAAATACACACTATCACACTATTATTATGCATTATTATTATTATTATTATTATTATTATTAACTTTCACACATTTTTTCAAAAGCCATGCATTTTCTTTTTGTTAGGTTTTAGATCTGATGGTTAAGCCTGTGCACATATATATATATGATCACAAAGCAGAATATATTTCTCTGAACAATGAAAGACCTCAATTCAGCACTCAGCACTGCGTCTGAGGCTTGCAGGCAGTAGTTGCTGGTGAAAGCGCTCTGGGGGCTTTGCAGAGATTGCTTTAGTGCAAAACCTTTTGAGACTTAATTATGTTTACACCGTATATATGGTTGCTGTGCAGCATGGCTATTGCTTTGTGGATTCCGAACGCTCAAAACCAAATGTTACAGGCACAATGTGCTATTAACTGGAGTTCAATTATGGATTACTCACTTATATTTCTTACTGTTTACTGCTATTTCTTACAGCAAGAATGGAAGAGTGTCCACTTTGAGAAAGAAACACAATGACAGAGAAAAAAAAAAGGTCAGAGAACCCATTACTCAGTTCGGTCTGCGAGAACAAAATGCTATGCCAACCAAGGCAAGCACAGTGCTGTCACATCGTATCAGTCAGGTTCCAATATACTTCAAAACCATCCCCATATTTGAGGCCCTTATCTTGTAAGCCATAGTGTTAATATATTTAATTCTTACAGCGTCATTCCTTAATAAGTAGGCAGTACTTATTAAGACCAGAAAAATACATTAGATCTTAGCTTTTGAAGACATGCAATATCAATATTAACAATTTCAAATCTGCGTTACCCACATTAGTGTCTCAAAACTGGTTTTGACAACGCAAAATACCATGTCATAAAAAAAGTGATAGACAGGTTTCAGTTTGTGTGAAAATAAAAACTACAAAAAACAAACATCTTGCCTAAAACTATGGCAGGTGATAAAGAGTCAAATCAGCAACAGTGTTGATATTGTTAACTAAAACTATTATTTGTATTAATATTTGTTCATTTTAAATCCAACATAGCAAAACAAAAACTTAATAATAAAAAACATGATAATACACAACTGACTCTATAACACTGACTAGACAGCAAGAGAGAACAGAGCAGGTTTAAACTGGATGAAATTTTCACTTTTTTTTTTTTTTTTTTGGTTTCTGGTGTGTCTGCCAGCTTCAAACAGCTGAAAAGAAGACATGCAGCCAGTTTTTTATGGGCCGTCTGAGTCTGAAAAGGTGTCATTCAGTGCGCTGGAGCTGTTTTTGACAAGGTAAAAAGGGTGTTGTTTTACACACATTTTACATACATTTTATGAAGACCCTAAAGAATCCGTACTGCTGTATCACTCTCATGCTGCCTGGACATTCCACACACTGTCACTGATCTGTCATTAACTGACTGAAACATTGTCTAGAACAAAAGCTGAAGATCCAGGCTCGAGTTCCAGCTCACTTTCTTCTCTCTACTTTCGTTCTTGTCCTCCACACACGCTCCGTCTGCCCTGCTCTCCCCCGGAAACACGAGCCCCAGCAGGGGTTGATTTAATCACCGCTAATTAAATAGGAGTAAGTATCCGATGGGCTATTCGATCAGTGCAGAAGTTGTCCCAGGCCGCTAATTGTATCCTCTGCCACAGCCCTTGCATTGAGTTACAGTGTGCTGGAGACTTGGGGAGAGCTTTTTAAAGTGTCCTTAGGGGAACATGTAGCTATTAGTAGCTGCTGCAGACAGCTGATTTGTGTTAAGCAGATGGATCTGACCAGTGATCTCCTGTACGATCTGCTGCCGCTTTATTAGGTGTTGAGAGAGCAGAGGACAGCTTGTTAAAACTTGGCTGCTTACTGACTCTTTAATGCAGGTGTATTTTAGTTCTCTGCTGGTCAAGGGCTAATTTACCCTAATACAACCCTATGCCCTAGGAAAGAATCTAAAGAAAATGCAGGCAGCACTTTGTGTGTAGCTTTGACTGACAGAAACTGTACAGTTGGACTGGTTGACAATATAATGAAATCACTTAACTTTAATAATCAAGCACTCCCCTCAACATTTAAACTCTAGAAGGTGTAGTTTTTGATTTTTAAAGAATGAGTTGGAAAAAAATGTCCACACAACATTGTTATTGAAGAAATCAAGAAAATCAGTATGTCCAAGCTTTTTACACTGTAGCAAAATTGCTGGCGCAAAACTTTCAGATGTTAGTTTTTTGTTGTTGTTTTTTTCTTGCTGTTGAGCCAAAAACATTACAACAGCATTCACACAACAGTAGTCATGCAGAGTTCACTGATCTATAAATATCAGAAAGAGCAATGTAGTGGAAAAATAATTGCTTTTAGTTCCAGTCTTTTTTTTTGCTCGGTCCCACTGTGAAAAGTGCTGATTTTGACTGAACGCCTCCTGACTTGATCACGTTTATAGGTTAATGACAGAGAAAAGGTACTGTAATCACAAAAATTCCACATCTTGCACTATATTTTTATAGATTTTCAGAAGTACATGAAATGATTAGTGATAAGAGAGTGTAAGAGGATTAACTCAATATTAAGTGGGGAAACCTACCCTAAACATTCAAATTTAATCAATTCAAACTAAAGACTTAAATGAACAGTTCTCGCTCCCCACTAAAAAAAAGTAACAAAGTGAGTTCATATGACTCAAATGCTATATTTCAGGTCTCATGGAGTCATAGGATTTGTTTGAGAAACAAACTAAACGGAGGTTTTACAGCTGGTTTCTATAGAACATTTGTCTTGGAATCTGGTGATTTTTTCACTTTAAGGCATATACAGTATGAGCATGACAATGTCTGACGTCAAATTCTGGAGGTGAGCACATCAATTATTACAGTTAAAAACCAATGAGTGTTTAATATACAGTTAATAAACAGCCAATATGCTGGTAATATGCATGATAACCAGCAGCTAGTTAATAGAGATATTTTTTCCTTTCAGAAAATCACCTTTAAAATTGTCCAAATTAAGTTCTTAGCAATGCATTAAACTAATCAAAAATTAAGTTTTGATATATTTATAAAGTAAATACTTTTATAAAGAATATCTATTTTATATATATATATATATATATATATATATATATATATATATATATATATATATATATATATATATAAAATGAATCTTTATTATAAAACAGTGGTTCTATAATATTTTGTTGCACCACTCGCACCTGGTGTAGACACATTGTAAGGAATCATCAGTTGTTTTCCCTTATAAGGATTCACACTTTGGGCACACCTCCCCCCAACCTTCACCCCTGCCGATGTCATCATCAATCGCAATGTTTCACTGTAGACATCGTCTGATGCCAAATTTGAAGACATCACCCAAACCCTATTCCCTACACAATAATTGTATACTAATCACCTTCTTTACTGTAATTCTCTGCCAGTGTCCTCACCTCAACTGCTTATCTAATGATGTTTATAATTACTGTGACCCTACAGAATATCAATAAAACATACACAGCATTCAATATAATTAAATTCTAACCGCATCCCATAGCTGATGGCTATGATTTTGCATTCTCTGACTCTCTCATAAACATTTAGATGTGCATTTGGCCTCCTGCGGTGAGAGCTTTGTTGGTCTGGAAGCTCTCTAAAGAACATGTAACATCTGCAAAAACCACAGGCATCATAGACTTTCTTTGCCCAACCGAGAGTGCAAAAAGGCTGATCCCAGCAACATTCACACATCCTTGTGTTTATGAACCCCTCTCGTTGTGTGAATAGCCCATCAAACATGGCAATGTTTTATCCTACTGAGAGAAGCAGAGCAGACAGACTATCATCTCAGCGAGGCTCATCTCAAAAGATGGCTGAAGTTCAGAGTTGAGTTAGACTTTCTTGAACTTTCTTGTTTGTTTCTTAAATTGAATTGAACTTTGTTTAAAACATGCTCCATTCTTAAAGCCAAGGTTAAACAAACATAAGATCAGGTATTAACTCAAAGTGACAATGCTGTACAAAATGTGCATCAAAACATTGTCTCTTTACGATGGACAGATGTGCTACAACCCTTGAGTCACCACTACAATCATCCATAAATAGTGCATTAGAAGTCACTCAGTCCACTCAGGTCCAATTCTCGCTATCAGCAAAGCATGAACTATGGGCGAATTATAAACAGCTTTTTTGCACCCTTGAAGGGCACTTCAGGAAGGGGACGCCATTTGAAGTGCCCTTCTAGAAGTCCATTAGTTAAGGGAACATGCGATGGTCACTTCACGGAAGTTATTTCTTTTAGTGATCATGTGATCTTCAGTTAGGAGGTCTTGCAATGCAAAGTTGTGGTTGAGTTCGACTTCACATACAAACGTAAGTAGAATAGGCTATTTAAATTTGTCTTTATTTTAATATAATACAACATGTTTTTGGCAGAAATATTATTTAAGATGTTAGTGTAAGCAATTTATTAGCAAGATTAGTTTGATAGTTAATAAGACACAATTAAACAATATCTGAATAAAAAAATAATAAAGAAAAGAAATATATATTTGCGACACCTATGGAGTGTTGAACGCTGCACGAACAGCATAGGGCACAGGGATGCTCACTTCCGTTTGGAATTCCCCCTATGACTTTTGCTTCAATAAACTCCAAATTTGCTGCTTATTTATAGTTAGTAAAGTAGTTGATAAGTTTAGGTATTGGGTAGAATTATGGATGTAGTATATGATCATGCTTTGTATGTGCTTCATTAGTACTAAAAAAACAATATGTTAATAATAGGCATGCTAATAAACAAGTAGTTAATAGTGAGAATTGGTCCCTATACTAAAGGGTTATCAGTCACTCGAAGTACTTACCACTAGGGCCGTCACTTTTGAGAAAAATCTAATTCGAACGGATATCGAATATCATGCAATGCATTCAAATATATTCAAATATCTACGTGCCCGCCACCCCCCCAGGGCAAGTAATTTATGAATACCGTACAGAGGTGTCATTTGTAAAAAAAAAAAAAAAAAAAAAGATTAAGATGAGGTACTCACGTCATCTGTTCTGAGCTTCTTAGCTGGACATCCACCATCTACTGGATGCAACATGTAATACAGACGCACTTTGTTTGCATGTTTCCGGCTCTGAAAAAGACGAATGAGGAGGGAAAAATTTTAATAAGTGTTTATTATTTTTGTACACAATCAGATGATTCTGCAATCTGAATATTATAAGATAATAATATGATTTCATGCATCTGTACCTTTATTAACTTCTAAGTTTTTATATTTTATGGTTTGTCTAATCAAGTTTACAGTGCTGGGACAGACTAGAACATTTAGTAATTGTGAATAAAAAGTATTAAATAAATACCAAAGAAAAATGAGCTGGAGCAGGAACTGAGTGAGAAGTGAATGGCAGTGCCATTCTCACACACAGGCCAATAAATAATTACTGTGGTTGGCGTTAACTGAGTGTGGAGCCACAAATCACAAACCCATCAATTACTTGGGTTTGACTGCACAGCTTTCATTGCAGTCATTTTGAGTGGGCCAAATCAATTCACTTCTCAGTTTACCTGAAAATGATGTTGTTTGACAAGAGGGTAATTGAACTTCATCCTCAACAGAAAGGAAAGAGGCAAAGTGTGGAAATGAAGGACAGAGAGTGACACTGGAATAATCTGAATTGAAAGCCACTCATTTCCTCTTGAAGAAGTGAAAGGTTTTCTGTCTGCTTTTCTTGGACTCTCTCTCTCAAAAAAAAAATGACACATGGACCTGGATGAAACAGACCTGACTGACTGCAGATGAATGTGGTTCAAATATATGATCTGTCATCTTGTGTTTGGAGATTGCCTGAGAGAATCTTATTACGGTGGTCCTCCTAGTTCTCCCCTCAAGAGAGTAAATATGAAATGAGACAGATGGAATTTTAGATTTATTGAGAATGGTGCTATTTCAGCACCTGAAGTGTGTGCAAATATAAACATATTTCTCTTCAACCTCTTCAGCTATAATTCTATCCACAATCTCTTAGTTCCCTATAACACTCGCAAGCAGTAAATATGCAAATTTGTCTGTTTGCATCTATTCTTGCCTGTCAGAGTGTAATAGCCAGTTGCTATCAATTGATTTTCTTTAAATAAATAGTTAAATAAGAAACTATTTATATTTATATTACATATTTAAATGACCTTTACACTTTTTAAAATAGTTTATTAAAAAGATTAATTGTCAGGCCAAGCATTTTAATATAAAATGTGCATAAATGCATACTATACAACATACATGTGTGTGTCATCATGTTTGAGATTAACTGAATTGACCCCAAATAAATCATCAGATGTAATCTCAATTATTATTTTTTTTAATTATAAAAAATCAGACGTTTCATAGCCACAATCCACAGCAACAAACAGTGGGCTTATATTTGAAGAAATGACACTTGTGGACTAATCTGACCTGAAGCTTACCATTAAGTACTCTTGAGTCCAGGGAGTCTTAGCTATGGTATTTACATGAAGGTAGACAAAACTAGTCTCAAAGGGTTAGGTAAACTCGGATTGGGGTTGAACTGTCACAACAATAGATTTAGAGGGACACAATTTAGCTCCAAGCTCAAAAAGCCCATGATGATCCAAACCAGAGCCAGAGGAAAACATCAAGCTCTACTCATGGGTAAGCAAAGGGGAAAAATAACTGGCAAATAGAGAAAGCTTTCAAAACTCATTACTGTTAAAGGACCCACACTCCACTGGCAAAGGACTGTTTACTGAGACATGTCTTCTTTAGGGTTTACTTTATATGATTTAAAGAGTAGATGGCCCTGTCAATACAAAGGGCAGAGTTTATTCACTATAAAAGACTCAATTTTAACTATGACATCATTTCTCAAACATTTCATCTTTTCTCAAAAATAGATGATGCTGCAGTTTCTGATACTCTTGTTGCGGATTTACTTTTTTAAACATGTACCAGTAGTGTAACCAGGGCTTTTTAATAGATTCATCAAAGAAAAAGCAGACTCTGCCACACTTAGAGATAACAACAGCATGTGTGCCATAAGGGCGCACAAATTAAAACCAGTCAAAAACTCTTTGGTGGCATGAAGACAGTTCTCTTCCATGCTGAGACACATTTCTGAGGAACACAGACAGCAACCGAGCACAGAGTTAAATTTTGTCTTGTAGCTTTTCAGTCTGACAACATAATTCGCAGGAAAAATTGTTTATAAGGAAAAGCCTACTTTATTCAACATATTAAATCCTGCTCATGCTGCGAGCTGCTCATATGTTGTTCTGGGCTTTGTCTATACTGGTTTACTGCATGGCTTTGAATCCTAGAGTTTTGAATCCTAATCTAATCAGTGGGATAATGTTTATGCACATTTCTATGAAGTACAATGTAAAGGTATAGTTCACCAAAAAAAATTGAATTCTGTCATTAATCACTCAGCCTCATGTTGTTCCAAACCCATAAGACCTTCGTTCTTCTTAGGAAGACAAAGTAAGGTATTTTTAATGATATCTGTAAACTAACCCTTTAAGAAAATAAATCTAATCAGCCACTCAAATAAAAATACCATCTTCCAGTTCAACTTCTTATAGTATACCAAGCTATTAAAAAATTGTTAAGGTGCAACAATCCAACAGATGGTGCTGAAAAATAAATGTTGTAGCTATAAATTTTAATTACTCATTTGCATCAAATAAACTAGGTTATCAACATGCCACAGATCCACTGCATATTATATTCCAAGGCACTATATGTATCCTCACTATCTGGCCTCTGGTTGCTTAGTCACTAGAATATGTTCAGACCCAGTTTTGGAAGCAGGAATACTATCACAGAATGACAGGAAACTGAGTGGGATTTCAGAATCTTACCAAAACCTCCTTGCACAATCGTATGCACTATGCTGATGGAACATTTGTAGACAATCACATCACCTCTGTAGATTACAAAAAAAGAAAAGAAAAAAACTACAGTAGGACAGGTTATTAGAACTTCATTTTGATTAAAATAACATTAATAAAAAGATAAAATACTGAAAAGGAGGAAAAAAAAAAAAAACGCTTTTAAATATTAACAGACAAAATGCCATTAGCATGAATAGGGAGATGAGAGGGTCTGCTCTGTATTACTTACTATAGGAGAAATCGTAATGGCTAACTTGGATCACATGTTCCGTAATAACCAATCACATTACAACCTTGACATTATTTAATTTCAGTCAAAGTTGTGCAAACCTCAATTGGTGTTTACGGATACCACAGGAATGAATGGGAAGTGTCGTAAACTGGTTCCCACCAGCTGCAAAAAGTCTGTGACTTCTCTTGTCGTGGTAAACTCTATAAATAGTTTAATCCAAAAGTATTGTTTAGTGTAAGACAAGTTGAAGATTATCAGATAGGCTGTTGATTCATTAAATGATAAGCCGTTTCCTCTAAAAAGCTCTTTATTTTTCGTAGTGAAGCCTCTCCTCCATTGAAATCCATTTAAAAAAAAAAAAAAACGACCTCGGGTCTCCTTTCCCAAGTACCAGACCAAAAGCATTAGCTTTAACTTTAGCCATTATGTTTTTTTTCAGTTAATGTTTGCAGGCATGCCTTCTAGTGGCTTTGAACTAGGGATGTCAAATTTCGATTATTTCCATGATCGATCGTCGTTTAAATTAACGATCAATTAATCGATTAATCGTTAACCATAATACTGCAAAATGCGTCTATTGCAGGCACGCAGTCAGCGGTATGACAGGATGTGCAAAAGCCACACACACACACAAAACGCTTTCTCACTTGAATTAAAGAGGTTTTAGTCTGAATAAAATGCTAGTAGCAGGATTATAAAATGAATAGATGCGATTATGATCATTTGATAAAATGAAGAGAGCGCGCCATACTTTTGAGGTCATTTTACTTTGTTGACAGTTTCCAATCCCGCACGGAGAACGCTGAACGCGCATCTTTAAATGGTTTTGTGGTGCTCGTTGTTGTATTTTAAAGCACAATTGCAATGTTTTCAACTGACATTATTGTATAAAATTATCCGAAATGTGGAGCGCGTGTGACTGCGCTGCACATTAAGTGAACTACATCGGCGCTGCTGCACCAAAACACAGTTGCTCACATTAATTTGATCCTGCTGGATTCTGTCCTAGAAAATGTCAGATTTTTAAAAATCCGGCACACAGCGCATTAGATCGTGACAGTGCATGCGTGCAGACGAGGATGAGCGAGCGCCGCTTTGGCTAGATTTATTTGGAGGTTATTGCTCATGTCTCATTCGGCACAAATCGAAATGTTTCCATATTCGCAATGTATTTGAATGTTAAACTATTATTTATAATGTAAACTAGGCTTGTACTTAACACGCATTCGCATATAGACGGAAAAGATGATCCTCTTCATATGAGCAAAAACGTCCTTGGCATAACAGCAGAGTGGACCGGTATACTACGGTCTATTTAAACTGACCAGTGTAACCTTTTAATGTTTAGTTGACATTTTATTTTGATAATGAACAGACTGCGATGTAAGTTTGAATCGCTAGAATATACGTGTGCAGCAGGCTCCGGGGGCGATCGAAACAGCTGAGACATTAAAAAAAAAAAAATATTTTCCGCAAAAGTGTTTACTTTAGTTTGTGCACACTCACAATAAAAACAGAAGATTTGTGCTCTTGTAAAATAAAGCAAACAAACAGAATGCGTTGTCATCCTTTTTTTTTTTTTTTTTTTTGTGAACTTATGGAGCGCCCACACTTCTGTTTTAAATCCGTTAATCTTAATTAGCCTATTTAAGTCGGATATATTTCGCATAGCCTATTGAAAAAAAAAAAAAAAAAAAAAAAACATGAAAACAAATTGTTATTTTTATGTTGGGCCTATTACTAAGTAGGCTATAAATTTTCCTTAAAGCATCCCATTTTGTCCCAGGGCTTAGAACCTGTGCCCTAGTCAGGTCCATGCAGAAACTTGTGAACGATGCTCGGCGTCACCGTTTAGTGACAGCAGTGAATGCTCCAGGAATGTGTCGGTCACAGCCCCTATTAATCGCTGTTTTGAATCCAGCAATTATTTATTTAGAAATGATAAGATCTGATTATGACAAGTGTGGTATAAAAGCTTTGTTTATTAGAGGAATAATAGGTTAACTGGAAAATGTTAGATCGCGACCATGCTTTTGGACCCCATAGTCTTCATTTACGCGGCTTTGTTCTGGTTTGCCGGTTGGTCACGAATTTCCACAAATTCAGTATATTTAGGCATCGTTTCTTTTCCTAAATCTTCATAGTCTAACCCTCTAATTTCCCAGGTTTATTTTATTATCTTTCGCTTTTAATAACTGTTTTCGCATCTCTTACTGTGGTAAACATGGGAAGGGAAATTAAAGATTTCATGAATTAAGAATTCGTTAGATTTATTAATTTGTTCCCTTATTTCACTTAAATCATGGGTTATTTAGGGAACAAAATTAATGAAACATGGACAATTGCCACATTAATAATTCGTAGGAATGAATTAACAAGTTGTAGGAATGAATAGACTACCTGTCCTGTCACTGTGTCCCGCAGCCCTGCAAAGCGCACGATATAAAACAGTTATCTGATGAAATGATTAGTAACTACATTTCTATTGCATTTAATGTTGAAGAACTTTTATGTTGTTTCTATTTTAATGTACTTTAAAGTTTAAATCACATTAAAAGCTTAATTTGTACATTGTGAATGAATGATGATGCTTTTATATATCGTCACCGTCACTCACAGCCGCTCGCACGTGTTGAGTGCGCATGAGCAGCACGCAGCACAACATTGAATCGGTTAACCGACCATCGATAGCCTTAATCGATTGCATCTCTTATCGAAAATTAATCGATCATCGATTAATCGTTGACATCCCTACTTTGAACCAAACACTTCTTTACTGGTAGTAAAAATCCTGAGCATCAAGCAGAAAGACGTGACTTGACATTCTGAAATCGTTGTGCATGGTGAATCTTAAATGGGGATCAAAGTGTGGAAAAGTGAGTTCATTAGCAATCAGACTTTTGAGTATGGAAGACTGTCTGATAGACCCAAGGACTCTTCACATGATAGGTTTTCGTGTTTTCTTTTTTTTTTCTGACAGGCCCTCATCCAATTTTAATCAGAGCTTTACAAGCCTTTGTTCTGTCCATTCTTCTTCCAATTTGTTTGCCACTCCTCTCCACTTCTAAGAGCTAAAGGAAGTATCAGCAGAGACAATGAAGAATTATCCTACCACAAGATAATCTGTAAGATCCTCAAAGCATAGGAATCCACTGCAACTAAATTTAAAATAAAATGCTTTCGTCAATAGATGGACTTTGCTTTGTGTCTTCAACTGCTATTTTACCTGTTTAGGAATTTGATGCGAAATAAAAATAAGAACAAAGAATCTTTATACGCATAAAAAATGAACATCATTAAAGGTCAAATACAACAATTATTGTATTTTGTTTGCCGTTTTTAATCTTCTATAAATATATGCTAATATTATCTTCATGCTGCAGACAAAATTCCCCCACTGTTATGGCTGGTTTGACCTTGCAAACCTGTAAAGTTACCGCTGTGACAATGAATCAACAGAAAAACAGTTATGGTGCAATTATGCTTTGTGGAGTTTGAAAAGTTATATATTGCCTTTACTATAATTGATTGCTGGACAATGGACAATGTAGCCTTTGAAAAACAATAAAAACTCTAAATAAAATGATCTAGACTGTTGGCTTGGCAAACATTAACTGCATTTGTTCTTAAATATCAGCAGGCAATGGATTCATCATGTTGTAACTGTACAATATGAGCTACTAAAAAATACAATTACTGGTGCCTTTTTCATGTGAAAAAAAAATTGTTGCATTTAAAAGAGACGCTGTGATGAGAATCACGTTGATTGGTTGGCCTGATGCATCCCAGTTTTATTCTATCAAGTTTTAATTAGCACTATCTTAAGAAGCGTCTGAAAGAAATTATTTCAACTCTTTAAACGACTCTAACGGCTGTTAGGCCAACGAGAACATCCCGATTTAGCCAACTGTACAGGAGCTAATTGAGGAAGCCAAATTTAGAGTCATATTTAAAGACATTACTGATCCTCACTGAGATAATAACAGAGTAGATGTGTTTAATAGAGATGTGCTGAATCAAAGTCAGATCTCTCACAGCTCAGCAACAAATTTAGCTGCTCACAACACAAGATTCACATTTGTAAGGCAGCCTATATTCTACAGCATGAGGCCATTCAACCTGACATTTTGCCTGACAGATTTATTTGTTTGTTTTTGATCACACTTACTCTACATTTATGGAAGTTGATTTCCACCAGAATGAAACATGACAATAGAAGAAATAAAGTCAAACGGAAAGATATCAAGTCACGATTTGGGTCACTATTACAAAATTGTTATACTCTGCTGCAGAAGGAGGTATATTATAATTACATTCATAATTAATATATACAGTACTGTTCAAAGTTTTAAGGTTGGTAAGATTTTTTTTGTGTTTTTGAAAGATTTCTCTTTATGCTGACCAAGTCTGCATTTGATTGAAGATACAGTAAAAACATTAACATTTAAAAACTATTATAATAAATTATATTTCTGTGACAGCAAAGCTGAATTTTCAGCAGTCATTACTCCAGTCTTCAGTTTCACGTGATCTTTCAAGTAAATAATTATAATATGCTGATTTTGAGGAAAGAATCAATCAACATCCAAGCAATACACAGTTGGGACTAATTCCTGTATAAGTATAATTATTATGCGCATTAATGTTACATGATACAATAAACGTTCACCTGTGATTATTGTCCTTTAGTCCTTAGTGTGAATAAGGAGTCTCATTAGAAACAAACTCACATGGACGATTCCAATCTTGTAGAAGAGGATCCAGGACAATGAGATGGTGGTTTGTCCTTGAACTCTGATAATATCACCATGAGCAAATGTAAATAAAAGTCTGCAGTCTTCCAGCTTTCTGCTATGCTGCTCATACATATGTAAGATTAGAGAACTCTGATTGGAATTGCATGGACGAAAGACATAAGCCAGGGGCACACAAACAGATAGAATGAGAGCGGGACAACAAAAAGAAATCAAACAGCATTGCGCACCAGAGAGATTACACTCAAAAGGAGACACAGGCCACAGACCTCGCTTACTGCTTAAAAAACACCAGATAACTTCTGTTTGCTTTTGGTAACGCATACCTTATGTCAGTAACGGAAATGTAGAAAAACAAGTCACCTTGAAGCATGGTGTTATCAATCATAACAGCACAGCAATATGCTTAGATTTAACATTAAAGGGATAGTTCACCCAAAAATGAAAATTGAGTCATTAATTACTCACCCTCATCTGACCTCAGTTCATTTTCGGGAAAACAAATTAAGGTATTTTTTATTAATTTTAGGCACAAAAAGTATTCCCTTAGTTTTGTAAAACTACAGTTAAACCACTGATGTCACATAAATTATTTTCCCTATATCCATGCTACGATTCTGGATCCTTGCCGTCTAAGGGAGGTCAGAAAGCTCTCGGATTTCATAAAAAAATCTTAATTTGCGTTCCGAAAATGAACGAAGGTCTTACAGGTTTAGAACGACATGAGGGTGAGTAACTATTGACAGAATTTTTGGGTGAACTTTCCCTTTAAAAAGATGTTTGTTTGGAGCTCAACGATAACATTTATCATACCTGTACTTGTGATAGTCTCACAGTCTTAGGTGAAAAGGTATGGCATAATCTTGAACACAAAAATAGAGTGCTTTGAGGACTATAAAATGAAACCCAACGCTGGAAGTGCTATTCCCGTCCATGATTGTCTTTCTGCATTATTAATGTCCTTTTAATACAGCTGCTGTTAAACTGTTTAGTTCAACTGCCTGGATTTACTCTCTCTCTCTTCTCCAATCTGTCTCTCTCTCTCTCTCTCTCTCTGTCGCTCTCTTTTTCTCTTTCTCTAAGTCTTTGATGTTTCAGGAGTGAGGATTAAAAGCTCATTGCAGAGGAAAAATTGTGCCCTCACCATCAGCATAATTTCTAAAAGACCTGAGTGCTAAAGCCTCTGTAGATGTTACAGCTTCTACGCAAAGTTCATAACCCTTCCCAATAAAATTAGATTCATTTTCAATGTAAACACTAATTATGTTGTTTTTAAATTAAATCGAATGCCAAAATTGTGACAAAGCCCCTCATTAGTTAAAGAAATCACATTGGAAGTTTCTTCTGAATGCCAGAAAGGACTGAGTAGATTATGTAAAGATTTCAAATACAGAATTTAGTAAATGAACCTTGTAAATAAAATGAAAAGTTTTTGTGATTTGTATAAAGTTTCAGTTTATTGATTACCATTAGAGTATACTTCAGACCCTTTGTTCACGGTTTATATTACATGTCATAAGTATGCTGTTACTCTGTTCTTTATGTCTGTTTTTTATTTTTATTTTCAAACTTACTTCCTCTTTTGCCGCTGCATCACGAGTGATAAGCTGCAAATAAACAGTGCTTTTCCAATTATTTTGTATGTCCCATGGCACTTTTTAAAGTCTTTCATAAATCCTCTAAGAAAATGCTTAATTAATAAGATGGAGAAATGTGACTCTCTAAAGTGAGGGTTCAATCTAAAGTGAAATCTGAACTTTAGTCACTATTGTTTTCTATGATCAACAGTCTGTGGATATTTGAGCTCACATCTGATAACACTTTGGAACTTGTCTGAGGTGAGACAGAGAATGAGAGACAGAAACTCTCCTCCACAAATCTGTGTCTCCTCTCCACACACACACATAAAAAAAATGTGTATATATATATATATATATATATATATATATATATATATATATATATATATATATATTTCTACATTAGCAGCATGACAGCATTTTTCATTTAATGCCTGTGGAGGTTTGCAAAGTTTAAACAAAAATCAGCAAAACGATTTTAGCTTTTTAGCAGCTTTTAGTAATTTACCCAGCAGCCTCAGATGCACCTTTTTTCACTGAAAAGACTAAATTAGTGATGCACCAAAACCACAACTATATTATTTATTTAGCCAAAAATTGAAAACAAAAATATCATTTTGGGTCATTTAACATTGTTCATTGGTCATTGTTCAGGGTGTTGTTCACATGTGATTATTAACCGTCGTGTGGGATTTTTAGTTTTTCACACACGTTGTTCTTGCCTCACTTTAGGTCATGATGAAGTATAGCCACATGCTGACAGGTTTACTTGTTGTAGCTTATCCACGTTTGGTGCAGATAAAAGACATGATTTAAAAGTGGTAACCATTTCTGGTTTCTGTCAATGATTGGAACTCCAAAAAGTACTCAAAATCTTTTTTTTTTCAGCTTAATATTTTCAGTTGCATCACTAACTGAAGCACAGCCAGAAGTTAGGATTCAATGCAATCAATTTACATTTGCAAACTAAATAATTTCAGATGTACAAAGAAAATAAAGTGGTCATTTGTTCAAGACCAGCAGCTTTTCTGGCCCAGTACTGTCTACTATTGAAATGCATGAAATGGTTGCAGATTGGGCATTGGCAGGGGACAAAGAGGCTCAAAATGTCAGCATCACTCAGTCCACATGGAACAATCCAGGCAGTAACACACTCGGCACAGACAAACAAAACAAACCCAGAATTAATATTTTACACTGATCAGCACACTACCATCTCCTTGCACTCTATGCCTGCCTGGACAGATACACTATGTTGCCATCTGGGCCTCCTCAGGTTACAGCTCTGTTGACGAGTGGCCATATAACTCACCGTTCAATGACCACAGGGAAACATTCTGCAATACAGCTGTTCTGCTAAAGTATTCCTCACAACACAGATCAGAGGACATGCACACAGAACCTCTTATGAGTAATCATAGAAGATGTCCAGAAAGCAGGTTAGTAGCTATATTTATTGCTGCAGTATATTTACTAGTTGTCAGTGTGTCCTTTAAGACACTTAACCTCTGATTTCTCCAGGGGGGTTGTACCTATAAATACACTTTGGATGGTAACATCTAAAATGACCGACATCAAACAAACAAAAGATCAGGGAGAGATTTGCACGTACAAGCAGACATGATGTAGACAGAAAGCGATCTCACCTCATAATGTGCCACTCTCTGTGACTCTGAGATGAGCTGAGCGCTGCACACTTTGCAGTAACTGTCTGTGAAAAGGCCTTGATCCACCTCTGTTGACTTCATCTGAACAACAACAAAAAAACTATGATTATATTTCAGCACTTTATCATACGCTTCCATCACTAAACACTGTGAATTTGAAAATGACAGGAGTCGAAACCGCTGCATGTACTGCACTGCTATTTTAGATGTACTTTTGGGGAAAACAGTGTCATGAAAATGTGTCACATGAATTATTCATAAAGACATGTTGTTTCTGTCACTTTAATTATTTCAGCATGCGTCACACATATTAAAACACAGAACCAGCGTGAGGACATGACATGCCTCTATTACAGCTGCAGTTCACTCCCAGAACGGCTTATAAACAGACTGCAGGGGTTGTAAAGCAACAGATGAAACCTTCATATGACCTTCATGTGATGAAGACAACATTGAAATGCTTGCAGATTATACATTTTACTTTCGGCAAATGCTAAGCTTTACTCGAAATTAGATCGAAATTTTTGTGCAATTTATTTGCGTGGGTCCCGGGTAATGAAGGAACTGATCACTCTGTAGTTGCCCTTTGCACACTCTGCCTTATAGACCAATTAGAGTGGTTTTTTTACTGCCAATTACTAACAGCTGCAATGATGTGGAGACCAGGTTTTTAAAAGCCTCCAGACTATGTTTGAAAGTAGATGACATGCTGCACAGTTGATTATTGTTTTAACAGACAGAGGATTTGTATGAAGGCACTTCCTAAGAAAACTCAGAAAGTCACAGGCCAAAGAGAGGGGTAATACCTGGAGAGAGTCTGCTTTATCACACAGACCCCTGCAAGACAGCAAACTATTTGTTTGTAACTTCTTGCCCTATAGTGTGATATCATGACACTTTAAAAGTTATTTTGAGGTTTTTGGTGTTGTACTTGAATGCTTAAAAATTCATTAGTCCGGTAGCCTTGTGGCAAAAATTAGTTCCAGCTGAATTTGTAATTTAACCGATCACCATAACTTTGATTGGCTAGTTTGAGTGTTTTAAAGTTCCTGTAAGAGAATCCAGTTCACCTGATGGCTATTTTTGTGATGATCTCGGGCAGCTACTTTTTATGTAACTGATAGAATACAAAATGCAGCTGTTTGAACGAATTGAAGCCGAGATAAAACAGAAGTAGCAACAGATCTTTTCTTTCAGTATTGTGAGTGAAAGAAATGATTGAAAGAGTAAAAAATTGATGCAGATCTGAAAGCAGTTGATTATAAGAAAGGTATGTTGTTTAAGCAGACTAAATGCTTTTTATACATACTTTAGTCTGGTTTCATCAGAAATTAAAAATTAAAGGATCAAACCTTTTTTTTTTATGGGAAATGCATGGACGAATCATTCACAGTTAGATCAATAACATGCATTTAAAAAGATGGGTGAATTTTTATGCCAGCAGATTGAGAAACTGGGATTTTCACATTTTGAGCGTGGCCTGATTTGCAAATGCTAATGACTGCAACTTCTCTAAAACAGAATAAATAAACATACTCAATAGTTTCCAGATAGTCTGTTTTCTACGCTAATTCTTGCATACATAGGAATCACACCATTAACATATTCAAACTATTCAAATAAAATTATTATAATCTTACATTCAGTAGCTCAAATCTATCCCAGGCTGTTGCTAATCTAGATATTTTCTAATTCTTCATCAGATTAAGAGTTTAGGTAAATCTTCAGTAGTGCTCAGTTGCGCTTTCTAAGATTTTAATTTCAGATTCTAACACTCTGCTCTCATACTTTATGAGGGACATGTGGAAAGTACTTTGCTGTTTTAAATTGTGATGCATCTGCAAAACCATACACCAACATTAAGGACACTGTCCACGGTTTTTCAGCTTTCTTTTGTTTGTGGCCTCAGTTTTACCATCATCAGAGAAAAGGCAACTTTCTCCAACAAAGGACTTTACACATGCTGAATTCAGACAACAATTTTCCACAGGTATTCCAGCAGCTTAAGTTTGCAGAGATGAAGATTAAAAAAAATAACTAAAAGATAACCAGAAGAGAAGAGAAGCCGAAAGAAGGTGTGGGGAGAGGAGCTCACTCTCCCTCTCTGAGGAAACTGTGCAACTGTGCAAAATACCACCACTGCAGCCCAAGCTCCATCGCGCTCATGAACACATACATACACACACCGCACACATCTAAAAAACAATTGCATTATTAATCAGTCTGCTTAGAGAGAGGAATGGGGCTGACAGTTGAAGAGTTTCCCCCTTACTTATTTGCCATGTGAATGTGATTAGAAGACAAATTTACCTTATTTCCTTTCTTAATAAAATGTCTCTAGCTTTGGTGTGCACAGTTTATCAGTGCATGTTAATCAAAAGCTTTTTTCATAATCTTTAATCAAAAACCTTCTTTGCCTCAGCTGCTGTCACACATCATGGATCACAGAACGAAAAGCACTATACAAATAAAAATAACTTGACTCCAACTCCTCTGCTGATAAAAACAAGAAAGTCTAGAACAGATTTTCAGACTGCCAAGGACCTTGAGACTTGCATGGAAAGCTTTAATAGAAAGTTCAGAATTAAAATGTTGTATTTATTTATTTTTGTAAAAACAGTAGTACAACCGTTTCCAACATTATTTCTTGAGCACCAAATCAATAAGAATAAAAGCTAATTATAAAAATATTGGAAACACTTTAGTATAAGGATCAATTCTCATTATTAACTAGTTGCTTATTAGCATGCTTATTCTGCATGATGATATTCTACATCCCTAATTCTACCAAATACCTAAACTAGAGCTTATTGAGGCAAAAGTCGTGGTTAATGGTTTGTAAATGGCAAGAATTGCACTTTACTTCATACTCAAAATAAAGTGTGATCAGAATATTATAAAAAAACATTATAACAACAATAATATGTGTATATTATACATTGAACAATAGTGTATGTTTTATTACATTTTCCACTGAACTGTATTTGTTAATGCTTTACATGTAGTCCAAAATCATCTTCTAAAGACTATGCAAAGCCGAGTGAACAGATACCGTCCATCACTCAAACTCCCAAGCCACACACGACTGCATTGCGCCTTAGAAGACGAAATATCATTTGGAGAAATACTGTGCACGTGTTTCCAAAGTGAGGAGCATGCATGTGGGCTGCTGTAGGAAGTGCAGAGAGGGCAGTGCAGTGGGTGGCCCTGAGAAATGTTCTGGCTGTCAAAGGTGTGCTGTAATCAGGGAGGGGAGGCACTGAGCTGGACGCCAGCTGCTCAAGGTCTTCTACTGTCACTTCAGTTGAAGAAAGTCCCGACACTGCAAAAACACTTTCAGATCTCACTCACTCTTTAAAACTGAAGAAAATAACTGTAGCTCTGCTCATAAACTCCATTCCAGTTTGGTGCTTTGGATTCTTTGACCTCGACCCTAAGGCCAAAAAGTGATATTCAAAACAACAGCAAACTTATTCATGAGTATACTGCATTTGACTGTTTTTCCAGTGATTTAAAATAGGTTCAAAAGGATGCAACCAAACACAGCAGCATATTAACCAAGTCAGTACATTTCCAATCCCTGCTGGTGCTTTAACAGGCATGCAAACACATCAGTGCTGGTTGCTGAGTAATGTCCTCATGTCCTACTTGAGCTCATTAGCATTCTGAGGCAACACATCCCAATGCACAGAGAAAAGCAACTGGAAACACAGTGTCTGTGTGTCCTCTATAGTAATAAGAAGAATTACAATAGGCAGCAGGTAGACATGGAAAAAACACAACTTTGTGGTTTTGTATTAGATTGTCTTAATGTAAAAAAAAAAAAAAAAACTGAAGAAAAGAAAAAAAAATGGATTAAATGAAATGAAAAATGATTTAGTTATCAATGAGTGTGCTGCAATCATACACTGTGAGTACGAGACTGCATTTTAATGAACTGATGAATGAGAGGTCTTGAGCAGGATGATATTCATTAAATTACAGCAACTCCAAACTGCTGTTTTGTTTGTCAAAACTGACTGATTATTAATTAGTTTGAACACTATAATAATTTCATTGTTTTAATGACTATTAACAATAGTGACTAACTATATAGTATGCATGCTACCACTGAAAAATTTGGGGTTGGTAAAATGTTTAAAATCTTTAAGGTTTTTATGCTTACAAAGGTTGAATTGAATTTATTTAACCATAAAAGTTTATTTGATCAAAAATGCAGTAAAACAGTAATATTGTGAAATAATAATATCATAATAAATAATAATATCATACTGTTTCATATATATATATATATATATATATATATATATATATATATATATATATATATATATATATATATATATATATATATATATATATATATATATATATATATATATATATGTGCGTGTTTTTTGTTTACATTTTTATTTTATTTTATGTAATTTATTTCTGTAATGGCAAAGTTACATTTTCAGCAGCCATTACTCTAATTCAGTGCAACATGATACTTCAGAAAAAAAGTGTATATGCTGATTTGCTGCTCCATAAATATTTGTGAAAATAGTTGTGCTGCTTAATATTTTTGTGGAAACGTTAACATTCTAAACGTCTCTAATTGCACTTAATAAAAAATAATAATAGTGACCCCAGACGTTTGAAAACACACGCATACACACAGGCATACACACACACACACACACACACACACACACACACACACACACACACACACACACACACATATATATATATATATATATATATATATATAGTCACAGACACTGACAGAAACACAAGATCACTATAAAGCTGAATTTAAAAAGTATAATATCAAAACCATGTTTTATATAACTTTGTGACAGTTTGCAAAATTTAAGTACAGAATCAACATCACTTAAGTAGGTCTATAAGCACCCAAAAGCAAACAAATCTTCAGGGCAAAACAACTAGATTTGTTCCATTCTGCCTAAACAAAATAACACATCCTGAATAGCTCCTCATACTGCATAAACAAGACTGACAGAAGAAGATATGTCTCAAGAAAATAAGATAAATAATGTAAAAGAAAGAAAAGAGAGTCTTGCACTGCTCAGCATCTTCCTGTTTTCATCTGCTAATCTTTCTAATGTTGTGTTGTATTCACACAGTTGTTCAGCCTGCCTGACAAGGCTTTGAAACTACCTTTGTAGTGCTTATGGATAATTCAGAACCTGTGTACAATATGTGCAGGGATAAATAATGAGAGGAAAATGATGCTATTTGACTTCTCACCAACTCCACAAACCGCTTCATAAGCCAAATGCTGGGTGGGACGGGTCCATTCCAGACCGCTGATGGCTTACAAAAAAAAAAAAAAGCGACAGAGGAGATTCTTTTACACAGCTGATGTTTCGATGCACAAGAACAAAGTATCTCTCTTTGCCAGACTCATGAATTTTGGATGCACCATGGACATGGGCTGTTATGTGGACCTAGAACAAAATGCTTTTTCCACCATCCTACAGAAGACAGTGGTGTTATGTGTCCAGAAGATGGGGAAAACATCTGCTGTCATGTGCAGAAGAGCAGTGATAGAATTTACTGAAGTGTGATGAAGAGATGCGACCTGTTCCTGACAGCAGATAATAAATTTGTCACAGTGGGTGATTGTCATGGGATAAATTAAGATGGCTTTATGTAATAATGTGGCCATGTTACAATAACCCAGCATCTAACTCATTTAAATGTGGTGTTGGTTGGTGAGCTAGACCTGTTTGCAATCAGCTTACAATAGAAACGATTACATATCTGCCCTTTTAAGCACATCTTAAAACAACACAAAACATAATTACTGATTCACTTAAAGGATTAATATTTATCCACTTATTTCCCTCCTCACCTTTGCAATTATTCCACTGCTTCAATGTCAGTTCATTTCTCATAGCAAAAACATTGCTTATTGCTTCTTCCCTGTGGCCAGCTGAAGGTCAAACATCATTATCCTGTTCTGTTGCTTTAATTGGAAGTCAGGCAACATTCAGATGGGTCTCATATGAGCAAAAAAAAAACATAAAATCAGAGAGACAGAAGAACTACTAATTATCTCAAAATCATTTCTGTGGGAAAAAAGTTAATAATAGTATAATAAAATAATTATCAGACTTACTGTATCGACCAGAATTTGAATATCATTGCATCTATACTATACACCTGGGAAGTGGTTTTCAACCAGCAGGCTGGGGCACACTAGGGGGCTTCAAGATAACTTGGAAAATCTTCAAAATTATGTAGGCTTTGAATATCATTGAAGATTGAAGTAACACATTAAATTAAACATAAACATTTTAAAGAATATAACTGAAATAATCATAAACCAATAATTTTTGTTTTACAACTGCTCAAGAGCAGCATTTTTTAGGCTAGCAAACTCATAAAATTATACACTCAAACTGGACAAAAAAAAAGCTTTTTGCAATAAATTTGGGATGTAACGATTAACTGCGAGCTGGTTGAAAATCAATCAAAATATGTGACTATTCAAATCAAGTTTAGATGGTATTTTTTCTTTACATCTTGCCTCTATATAATGCATATTAAAGTTCATAAATGCAGCACTGTTTTGTTTACAGTGGACACCAAGGAACCGCTTTAAGTTCCACCTGATGGCAGAGAGTGAATATGTGGCTCATTCTCCTTGTCTGCTGCTTTCATGCAGATATTTTTATGTAGGCCTATAGTTTCACAAAACTGAAGTCAAACCATTCTGTTTTTGCTTCAAATTTCGAAATTATAAAATCTAATTTCGATTAAAAACTGCTCATGTTCCAGAATCTTTGTTTGGATAATGATTAAAATACAGTTGTTGCCTCTAATTTTTGTTCATATGAAGAGATTTATTTTGTGTTACTTATTTATTTGATTTGGGGATAGTTTTCAATTTTCTAGTTTTGCTTTTTTAGTTTTGCTATTTACATGTACATTATATTTAAATTTTGCAATTTAGCAGGTCGCTTTATGCAAAGCGACTAACAAATGAGGATAATAGAAGCAATCAACACCAACAAAAGAGCAATAATATTCTACATTAGTATATTACATTATTATAGTTATATTTAAATTTCACAAAGAAATGTGCAGCATTTTGTCCAAGCAATTATAAAAGGACACATTTAATTTCTAATTTGTCTAAAATCTAATTTTGTTAAAATAAATAATAATAATAATAATAAAAATTGTGAATCGAATCAAATCAAATCGTGAAATCAGAATTGTGAATCGAATCGTATTTTAATCATACAACAGTCTAACCTGAATCTTTATCCAGTTTCCAAAGTATAATATGGAAACACCATTCCAATGCTGTAATGTAAGTTTAATAGAAGTATATACACCTTTTTCACACGTGAACTATGATTCAGCCTAGCCCAAAGCAAGGCAAAATGTGACTTTTTGATTCAATTCTACACACATCATGTTTTGCAATGTTTACTTGTTCATTGTAAAACAGTTCAGAACATGTACTGCAAGATTCTCTAACCGACAGTGCATTCACTGCGTGTAAGGACGAAAATCGACCTTGAACACCGCCATTTGGTTATGCATTGTGCCATTTCATTTAGAGCTACCTTTTTTGCACCTTTAATATCTGCAGGGTGCTTTCAATGCCAGCGAAGAATATACACCCTCACTGTGAAGCCGCATGACAAACTGTCCTACTCATTCTAGAAAAGGGCTTTTTTATCTGGACCATGTATTATAAATTCGATTAAATTAGAAAACTCATTTTCTTCATCACACTAGAACCCCATGGACTCCAACAACACCTGATAAAATGAAGGAAGGGTTCATATAAAGGACACTTTCCTCACTCCTTAAAAGCTAATAACCCTTACTTCCGATAAACAATATAAAAAAAGTTTGATATAAGCGGTATGTTTAGAAAACAACGGAATTTTTATTACAACCCATTTTATAAAATAGATGACTAGACAACACCGTATTTTCAATAAATAAGAACATGTCTGGAATTTAGGAGGTTTTTAATCAGCATACGTATTCATGGTGCATTGAGGAATGCTAGTATTGCTGTAAATATTGCTGGGAGTCTAAACTTCAGCTTTGCTACTTAATGCCTGTGAGCAGAAATGGAGATGGATTGTGAAAGATAATATCATATCATATCCCTGGGCTTTGGCAAGGCATTTTCCTCTCCATAAGCTTCTCCATAAGTGTGGGTTTTGTCCCTCCCAATGGAAAAACAGTATTGGAGAGGCAATGGGCTGTCACTTCTGCCTTGGGTTGCTCTGATTATGGAGACAGAAGATTCTTCTTCTCTTTTTATGTTAGAATAAAACTTAACAACTGCTTGTTAATACAAATGATATATGCTAAGATTTACATCAAAATCTATTTGATCACAAATTCTGATGTAATCAAGGCTCTCCATTGCTGTGGATAGGACAGTCCACAAAGATGAACCTCAACAGAATGTACAACTGTATTGCAGGCATTTGCACAGGAGTCTTGGAAAAATAAAAGGTTTAATCAGAGGTAATTCAAAGGTGATTCTACACTTACAGAGCCACCTTGTGGTGCACTGATGATTTTCTCTGCAAGTTTAGACAAACCAACCACCCACCTTGCGCAATTTCCTTGCCCCTAATACTAAGAATCTGGTTTAATTTTAAATACTTTGCATGAGGCAGGGAGGCTCACGTGTGAATGCTGATGGGAAATAATGTTCAAATGAGCAAACTTTGAAGTTGTTCTACTCCCTTATCATTGAAAACCACAGCAGGACGGTTCGGACTATGATGCATCTATAATGAATGAATGCAATAAGAGTGATGCTGTTATATCTGACATTCCTCTCTCCTTATACCATTTCCCACTGGCTAGCTGGCAACCAAGAGACTGCTAATTCGTAAACGCCATAATAACAAAAATTAAAGATGAGCCTCTTTTCTCTGCACAGAAAAATAGTGTCAAAAAACATCAATAATTCACATCTTACTCTCTCTCTGGTCTCTCCTAACTGTTTATTAGCCCACTTTGAAAAGAAAACTTATCATGTATTTCTCATCTTTAATCCTAAATTATAATTATAGAACTTAATACAGGCAAATAGACAAGTTCAAACTAAAGGTATAAGATTGGGCTCTTCACTAACTATAGCAAATGTCATCTGTAGCGGACAAAGTACATATCCAGTGTTAAAGAAAAGGTAAGCCACTTATTACGGAAAAGACATCTGCTTTTGTGTCACGTATTTGCACTCCAAGGAATATGAAAGAGAATATTAATGCTGCCATTGTTCTGCACAAAGATGATCTAAGCAGCACCTGGAGGAGAAACTTTAAAGGAACAGACTCATTTCAAAGGCTTAATGTACAAAAAAAAAAAAAAGATTAAATACTTATATAAGAAAATGCTTAATGCATTATTTAATTTAATAACAATGACTAGAAAAATAAAACAAATACCAATAGCTGTTCTTCAGTTCCTAAAAGCAATACAAGTCACATTTATGTATATGCTGCATTATATGCACACTGTTTTAAAGCAGCTTTACAGTAATGAAAATAACTGTTAATATTGTTACAACAAGTGTTCCTGTAGCTCAATTGGTAGAGCATGCACTGTAAGTCGCTTTGGATAAAAGCGTCTGCTAAATGCACAAATTTAATTTAATTTAATTTACAACTGTTAATACAAATATTATGAAAACAAAACATGCATTAGAATACTTTTGATTACTTATGTGTGCAATTGTGCTTTTATGGAGAGTGTCTACTAAACTTACAAAGACTGTAGAAATTAAATGGAAAAAGTTTATAAAACATTCTGCTTCTTTTCTTTGTTTATTCAATGTACTGTACAGAACAACCTGGACCCTAAATGTAAAGAAAACCTGCTTCAGCAAGATTCAATCAACAAGGATTCTGAAATGAAATAAATAATATAGGCTATGCACAAAACTAAACTAATTGGCTTTGCAAAATTGTTTTAACATGTCTCCTAGTAGAATACATAAAACTGCTGATTGTATTAAGTCTAAATCAATTGCCCGTTCTCTTGGCTAGATAAATGACAGGTAATAATCCCACAATTGCCTAAGGCACTACATTAAATCCTAATATATTCAAGAGGTGACACTACTACAATCAAACTGTCTCGGTAAATTACACAGATCACAACAGGTGAAAACAAAGATCAAAGCGCATTTGGCTGAAAACTGACACTGTCTGCATCGACGGGGTTCTCAGGACTGTATAGTGATACATAATTGATCGTTTGCAGTAAATGAAACAGCTGTGAGATTGACGAAACCGAGAGCAATCTGTCAACATTGCCTCGTGCCACAGAAATGTACCTTTTTGGGGTCACCATTGCTTCTTGGCAAAACAAAAAGCATAAGAAAATGATACTGATGAGGTCTCTCAAATGAAACGCCAGGTTTGACACTGTGAAGTGTATTTACTGTTCATGTGTCCCTTATCATATAAACGTCACAGCACGCAACACATTCATCGAATTCGCGCTACAACTGGCTTTCGTGCGTCACAACGTCACGAAATCAGAGAAAGTGTAACGCTACCATTTCATTTAAGAGTACGAAGTATCCGGTATACTAATGTTGTTAGTGTGTTTAACAAGTGTATCCAACAGTATCAAGAGAATGGTTCGTTTGGAGTCGCGCGTATCGCCGCTAAACAAACTAGCACGGACTTTGACTTCCGTTTTGATAAACATACCTGTAACTCTAAGCTGTAGTCCTCGTATAAGTGTGTCGGGTATACGGTCAGATGGTGCTGCACTTGGAGAGAGAAGGTGTAATCCATTGACTGTGTGATGTGGGCGCGTGTGTAGAATAGAGGATGCTCGTGTACAGCTGCCTGCGGTCCTTTAGTTCAATTGCAGAGCGTTCTCCGCCCCGCCGTCCTCCATTGGTTGGATGGCTGGAGTAGTTTTTTTGTGTGTGTATTTTTTCTTTTTCATTTTTTCTGCAGTGGTGGCATTACAAGATGGGATTTATTGCACAAATGACAAGGATCAGAGACAAATTGAAAGATGAATGTAAAATAAGCCAGCAGATTTATTTTGCTATTATACTAGTCACTTGTAAAAACATTGAAAACAGACCGCAGCAATCAGTTCTGCACCTGTTTTATTACATTTTACGTTATTTAGTAAATAAAGAAATATATGTGCAAAAAAATTAAAATTTTCTGCAATTTGTACTCCCCCAGACCAAGATATAGATGAGTTCGTTTCTTAATCAGAGCAGATTTGAGGCCTTACGTTGTAACACTTTATAATAAGCCTATTTGCCAGCTATATAGTTAATTCATGGTTTATAAACTGTAGTTAATTCATTAATATACTTTTTACAAATAGTGAGTTCTTCATGGATCATCACTGTAATTAACCAAATATTATTATTGTTAATTAGTTCATATGTAAAGAGTTATAGATAATGCTTTGGTAACAAGTTATTAATCATAAATAGTTGTAAATTTAGATGAGGTCACGGAAAATGGGAAAATTTAATTGATTAAGTGCTGTACACCAACCTAGCTACTTTTACATATAGCACAATTTGTACATAATGGTTTTTACAGTTTATAAACTATATTCTGTCCCTTAACCCTAAAACTACCCATAACAGAAAGTTGTATACAGTTTTTGTACTGTATAAATGACACAGATGAACAGTCCATGCATAACCGCATATGCAAATGTAAAAAATATGCAAACTTGTAAACATTTTCGACACTGAATATGAAAGAAACTAATGTTCAATAAAGATTTTTTTAAAGTAATTTTCTTGACCTTATCTAAAATGAAAACTACTCACTCTTTATTAGCAATTGACAATTCCTTTACTATTAAGAATAAGCAAATTAATAATAATAATTTTGCTAATTACAGTGAAAACACATGAAGAACTTACGGTAACACTTTAATATAGGGACCAATTCTCACTATTAACTATTTGCTTATTAGAAAGCATGCCTATTACTTACATATTTGCTATTTATAGTTCTTATAAAGCACATATTCTGTTATTATTCTGCATCTAGTTCTTATAAAGCACATATTCTGCATGACCATATTCTACATTCCTAATCCAGCCGAATACCTAAACTTAACAACTACCTTACTAACTGTGGATACACTTTAGGTGTATTTGTTATACAAATAATCATTGTGTTTAAACATTCACACAGAAACTGCATGGCTAGATATTTCAAAAGTGCATATGAAGAGAGAACTGTAGGAGTACATGTGACTATTGGGTGTTACATTTTCTTATTTCGTATTACTTTAAAAAAAAAAAAAAAAAAAAAAAAAAGCTGATGATAGTGAAACGATAACACTTACAATAAAGTATCATTTGTTAACATTAGGGAATGTATTAACTAACTTAAACTAACAATGTACAGTATATTTAAGCTAAGATATATACAAAACTTACTAAGTTAGTCAATTCAAATACCATAAAAATACCATAAATACTACAGATCTATAGCGTAAAAAAATTATTAAAATGTGTTATCATGTGACACGAAAAATCTTGGATCTCTGGAACTCCAGCCCCTTTTTTAAACTTTAAGGCTTTCTATAATGTTTGCTCACAAACTTTTACCTCATCTAGTTTATTTATATGATTGTAATTTATTACATCACATATCCTCAGTTCGAATTTATTTATTTTTTCTTGGGCACCAGAGGGCTTCTGTCTTTTTGACACAGTAGCAATTTATACGTGAACATCTATCACAATCAGGTAACTGATGCATGTAGAAGTGCAGCTTTTTTTAAGTATTGGTAATAAAAAAATTAAAAGTAGAAAAAAAACTTTTGACATACCTAGGGATCGATGCCGCCATTAGAATTTGCCTGTTCCACCTATGCCATGGGCCGGCCCTGGTTATACATATCATATATTTTATCACTTTAATTAGAAGTTACACAATTAACATGGAAACACAAGGAACAATACTAAACAGATACTTAGAATTGTTTTTTTATGTGCTGACAGTCAAAAAAAGTTCTAACAATTGAAATGCATAAAAATTATCTGTAAAAATTTTTTATATTTTGAATTGGATAATCAAAAGTTGTAGACTTGGTTGTGGTGATCATGCCCACTTGAACACAAGAAACAAATTCATGTACAATAAGTAGACAAGTAGTCAAGTGCAAAGATTGGAAGTGTAGGTATTGCAGGCCTTACATCTCTGCAATTTATTTATTTATTTATTGTGAAGTGGACTATTTTTTAGTACATTTCAGATAATATTTAGGTAAGATCATTCAAAATCAGTTCAAATCAATATTTAATTGAATAAATCAATAATGTCAACTTATTTATTTGTTCATCACCTTGTTGCAATTGTTTTGCAAGTTTATTTATTATTTATTATTATCCTCTCATACATCATTCACCACTGTAGTTTTTATGGTGAATTTCTGTGAGCTACTGTTTGTTGTTGTTGTTGTTGTTTTTATTATTATAATTTTTATTGAACTTTTTTGGAATTTGAAAAGTTTTACAGCATTTTCCTATGAATGAAGTCCTTCATCTAATAACAGACAAAAAAAATATATATATTACGTATGCCCTGCATTTTCTTGTGTAAATGTTTACCTTGAAAAGGTTCTAAAGAAAACATACTGCATCTTTTAACTCTGAAAAATCCATTGACCTTGGAGTGAATTTTGATTATGATTTGAAGTGATGCCAGGCGGAGCAGTTCATCAGAATGACACTAAAGAGGATGTGGCCTTAGGCTAAACTTGACTTTGAGATCCTTTGCAAAACAGCAAATATTCCCTTTTGTTATACTATTAATCAGATAGATGGCCACACATCTGTTCATGTTAAATTAAAATTCCTTTTTGAAAAAAAGAAAAAAAGATTCATATTGTGACATAATACCAAATCCACATTTAAACATGCCCAACTGATTTTGTCCCTTCTGCTCAACATTGTTTATTTTATGACGTCTACTCATTATTGACATAATTATCACAATGAACGGTATTCTGTCATTAGTGTTTCTTGTCTACATGGTTTATTAAAGCATAAATGCCTGAAAGGCTGCTTTATCCTTGGGTTTCCATAAACAACTGAAAACTGCTCCACTCACTTCCTGTGTCTATAGAGTCACTCAGACTCAGATCTCATTTTCAGGTCACCATGTCTGGTAACAAGCCAATCCAGACTTTATATGAGCTGTCACACTCTGAAAATGTGTGAGCATTCACCCAACAAGCTTCAAAACCCCACATAAACCGGGTTTGAAAGGCTGTGCTCCAAATTTGTGAGGTGTATAATGTAGGCAAAAGCACAATAGAATAAATGTTAAATAAATAAAATGTATTTATGTGTTTGTTCCCCACTATTGTTGTGTATATACACACATATGCACCTGATATATCTGGACTTTATTTCTTGTCATTTTTGGCACCAATGCTTCTATTTGAATAAATGGTTTGACCATTTAAAAGGAACAGACAACTGTCTCCATGAGGAAGGGAAAAATGTCTTGAGGATTCATTTGTGGACAGATTAGGAGCACAAAGGCGTTTGCAACTGACCAGCTGTTATTGTTGTGGTCTGAGTCTCAGACAGACTGTTTAAGATCTATCTGACGCATATCGCAAACAAAAAGAACTTTGCAAAATCACAAGCTCAAATATTACATTTACATTTATGCTTTAGCAGATGATTTTATCCTTTTTCCCAAATACAGTTAGCTGGATGCATAAGTTTTAATCTGACTGCTAGATTTATCGCAGTTTGCAATTTTCATAGTAAATGGGATATCATTGAGCTTAACTGTATGTTCAGAAAGCCATGAACTTGTGTGAGATGACGATGGCTGAATTTTCATTTCTGGGTGAATTTTCATTTTACTCACAATTCATCTGAGAATAAATGAAAATAATTTAGGCAAATCGTTGATGTCTGGGCTAATGTAATAACCGAAAGAGCTGCATATCTTAAAACATCAAAAAAGGAGCATTACTTTTTAAAGACAATATGTGGGGTTGTTCATGTTCGATTCATTCTACACCAGAATACTTAGCAGTACAATTCCCCCATGTTAAATAGAAGGTTCTTATTTATATCAACCCAATCAAAGCAATCAATAGATTCCTTTATTACAGTAAAAAGGCTAAATCTGAGTTCTAAGCCTAATTCTCATTCTGAAAGAAAAATGAAATATTGTGAGATTCTGGGGAATGCCTATAGGAGAAAAATCTCCTGTGGATTGTATATTCTGTTCTTCCTTTCTTCTTCCACTTCTAGTCTCATAGCTGGCTACATTCAAATTCCCATTGGCTCATTCACATTCTCTACAGGAAATCTAGGTAAATAGGCATCTTGAATTGAAAAGTAGAAGCTGATGGTTACTGCGTGACTTTCACTGTTCAGTGGCCATCTTGCAATAAATCACAAAGGCAATCAAAGCATTCATGACAGACTGAAACGGCAGTGCAGGGGGTTTTATTTTATTTATTTTTTTATAATGTTTCCAGACTGCAGATGAACCGATCGTCCTCTTCCCTTGATTTGTGTGATTACAGTGAAAGCATTACACTGTGTAGGCTACAGAGAGTGAGAAGGCCTAAATGGTTAAAGCAATTAAAAACCCTTTTTAAACAGAGAATATAGAGAATGTGGGATAATGTGGTTCATAAATTAAGCTTAAATAAATATCCATGTGAAAGCAGATAACATACAATTTAGCTAACTTAGCTAGTCATGGTTTGTATTTCATCCCACATCTGCATATGTTCTGGAGCTGGAGTGAGAAACAGTTTCTTAAAGCCAAAATAAGTTTACCCATGCCTCTGCCAGATCCAAATGTGACATGTCAGGACATAGACTTTAGACCCAGCCTGTGGTCCTTTACAGATGACACCCATGACCCTGTTTCTTGTACTTTTCATTTTTTCATCTGGGGGTCATTAAAAAGCCATGCCCACTGAATAAAATAAAATAAAACCTACCATTAATTTCATGCTGATACATCATCCTTTAATTTTACAGACATTACTCTAAAACATATACAAAAAATCATATTAATGCAGTGCATTGTGCCATATTTTTAAAGATTTTATAGAGTGCATCCTTGACTCAGTATTAACTATTTTGGATCAGGAAGATCTGGTTTTAAGCAATTAAATATTAATTTTATTGAATTAAAAGTATTACTTATTCGCTCATTTTAAATGTAAAAGCTGTTAAGCAGGGTTAAGTGACTATACATTAAAAAAAAATTTAAATATATTTTAGAATACGAGTTTATAGGATGATTTTCAGATCAAGTTTTGTATTATTTATGTATTTTTTTTTTACATGAATTAGAGGTTTTGTCCATTGCACTGAGAATGTGGTTACTAAGCTCAGTACCAAGGCATTTATGTCAGTTTTGAAAGCAGTTATCTAGTGATTCAGGTTACAGACTTCTTGATAAGAACAAGAAAAGAGAAGATAACATGAACAGGTTTGCTCTTTCATTCAGGCTTTAGGCAAATGCACCTCAAAAGTTAAGCTAATGTTCTGCTTCACAGCCACTGCACAGCTTGCTGCCTGAGCACACACACGCACACGTTTTCACACATGCATGGATACACACATACTCATACCAGTTTCCATACGGCTGTGGCTGACAGGGAACCAAGGTCACCTACAGTGATGTCACAGCTTCTTCCTTAGGCAACTCCAATCCCCCAACACAAACACAGAGAGAAAAGAAAAAGAGGAGAAATGGGGGATGGGAAATTATGGGCTATCAGTCCACTGGGGACATTTTCTATACGGTACATACAGATGGACATGCAGTGTGACAACTGATACAGAATGGATTTGATCCCATTTTCATCCTTCATGCTTTGTAACTTAGGATGTAATGCAGGATTTAGCAGACTGTTCCAGTGAATATAATAAAGCATTCAATAATAAAGACACATTCAACAAACTGTCATATTGCATTTACTTTGACATAAAGGTGTTTCCTATGGAAGATTAATGAGAAAAAGTGTCACAATTCTTAGTTTATATCTCGCAATTAAAAAATGTTCCTCATATATATATATATATATATATATATATATATATATATATATATATATTCTGGATATAAGAGTGGAAATGTCAAGAACTGTTATACAAGGCACTTTATTTATATACAGCAGAAAACTGGTGAGTGCTTTAACCTCAGGCTAAAACATTTACAGTGATGTCATGTTCAATGTAACCGCAGGTGTCAAGACCTCTTCCAAGTGTTTCGGGCTGAGCCCAGTTTGCTGTTTCCTTTCAAATGGTTAATGTCTGGATAAGCGAAGCTAGTCTAAGATAAGTATAACAAAGGCAGCATCAATCTAGAATCTGAAGTGAAATTATTCAGTTTTCAATATAAAGGTAAGATGTCATTTGGTTGAATCAACTAGGCTGTCAGTCACGTATGCAAAGGTATTTTTAAAGTTTGATAAGTAGTAAGGGTGAATGAATACGCTCAAGGAAAGGATGTGAGGAGATGTGATTTTTTCCCCTCTGACACCATTCCAAGTGTGCATCAGTAGTGTAGTAGAATCAGGCCCTTGTGAAATTGAGGTCGCGCAGCTGCAAGCTCTTGTGTGCCACCACTGGTGATGCTGAGGGTTCTAAAGGGCAAGGACAGCCTGTAGTGCTCTGTGCCAGTGTTCAAGGCTAATTAAATAAACATATTCCTGTGTGCTTACTCTTAAAAAGAGCATTCACTCCTTCCTTTGTGTTTTTGCTCACATGAACCGCTTCTAGACATTCTGTTGTATTCTTGTGGTAGAGCGATTGTTCAGAGGTATATTCAGAATTTACCACAAAAATTTATTTTCATTTGTACTTCCTTTTCTCAAAAATTGCAAAAATCTGGGTTATAGTGAGGCACTTACTAAAGAAGTGAATGGGGACACTCTGTACATGTTAAAATACTCAACAAAGAATAGCCACAAGACATAAACAAAATTTTATGTGAAAAAAATAATAATAATTTGATTGGTTTATGCTGCATATGCTGTCTTGCATTTGTATTTCTGCTAGCATTCACTGGAGATTCTGCAGCGCACTTTCAGAGTTTCTCTGAAACCCTCCTCCTTCCCCAGCTCCACCTGTAGAGATCTCCTATGGGTTATTTTAAATGCTATTTGTGCAGCAGCAGTATGTCTTAAATACTCACAGCACCGTATCGCTGTATGCATTGGCAGTAGCAATTCCTGAACTTGCTAGCAGCAGCAGCAATAATCTACAACCACATCAATAACCAACAGCAGTAATTCAGCAGCAGCATAACATATCTATTCCGCCAAGACCAAATACATTAACACTGTCATGTGCATCACCATTGTCATTGTCAGATTTGTCATGATTGAAATGCATTTCCTCACATTTTTTTCCCTGACAATGTCACCCGATATACTTTTATTATCAGGAAAAAATAAATAATGTTTGCATAGCCGGCAAAAGAGGCAAAAATCCTCCTCTAATCTTGATAATAGCCTAAAGCATACCATATGCAATTGCTTTGTATGATGTAGGCCTACTGTATACAGCACATCAACAATACAGGGTGTTAGTATACAGACATATTTTCTTAAAGCAGTATCTCACATCATTGTCTCCATAAAGTTATGAAGAGCATAAGAGATTTGAAAACACTGTGGGCAGAGAGGACCAGGGATATTCATACAATCTGCCCACAAACACCCACAGATCAATGTGCCCAAGAGCAAATACAGCATCCATCAAACTACACGCATGAGGATGTGCTGGCTATGGTGGAGATAGATTGGGTATAGAGATCAAGTAGTATTTACAAACGATAATTTTAATTCATCCATTAAAATGTTACCTGGAAACTGTAAGTTCTTCTTTAAATGGGTAAACTAAATGTAAAAGTCCAGGGCCTTTTCGTTAACATCGAAGTGGGCTGTTGCAAACGATTTTGTCTCCCTCTTGTGGTGGACTGGGAAAATATTGATTAACTACAGAAAGTCATGTCTAATGGTGGTAGTCAGGGGATGAGAGGAGGAAAACTGGAAGGAAGAGAGTAGTTAGTGGATTACCACAGTAAAGTATAAAGGGCTTCCCACTTTGCACTTAATTTCATATAATTTCATTCCAAATCAAAGCTCTCACTTTCCCGAAACCACATTTCTAATCTGACTCCATTTAAAGAAAATCTGGAAAAAAAAAACATGAGCTGGAAAACTGAGTGAGGCATTCTGGGAATGCGTGGTGCTTGCAATTAGAGAAGGCAGTCAGAGCCAATGAGGTGCTGGCAGAGAAGTGCATGATGGGAGCCAGCCTTGCCCAGAGGGATGGAGAAGAGCCAGTGACTGTGCTATTAGTCTTGGAATCCCTCTTCATCACATACTTGAGCTCGGAGCAGCGAGAAGTCCCCATCTTCCTCTCAGAGGGAGTATCAGTTTGGGGTGTAAATTTCCAACAGTGTCTCACCTCCTTACACACTGGAGATCACAGTACGTGAATCATAGTGAACAATGACAGAGTAGACAGTTTTCTTTTCCCCAAGTGAGGCAAGTTTGTTCCTGGCCTGGTTGACATTTACATAAATACAGTATAAGTAATCTGCAATTAGCAATCACCATGGGGGTGTATAAACATTTTTGATGTAACACTAAGTTAAACAGATGTGTCTGCTCACAGATAGACTTTATCTATACAGTCACTAAATTCTTACTGTATAGATATGAACCATGAGACAATTTTGTTCCACAATGAATGCATTACTGCAATTCTACTGAATTTTCTATAGCAAGACCATATAAAAGTGCACAATGAATTCTATAGTAAGGATGAGCTTGGCTTTTAAGAGTGATATTAAGATATAAAGATCTTCATTTTCCACAGGCCATCTGCATTCTGTGATCTGCTGAAAAGCCATGTCAATCTCCACTTTTCTCCAACAGGGGGAGACTTGAGACAGGCACCACGGTGGGAGTTCTGGAAAACTTGTGGGAAACTTAAGATTCTCCAACAGATAAAATCTCCCTAGCATTATGTTTTATTTATTTATTTATTTTTATTATTTTTAATAATGTACTGTCAAATAAAATAATAATAATAAAGTCTTCCGAGATGGGTTTCTTTCCTCAGTCTCTCTCTTTTTCTCTCTCTGACTAGCCATAGGCATTTGGAAAGATGATAGTTCTCCATCTCCAAGTTGAGCACAAAGAAACATTGTCCAGGAAAAAAACGTAGGTATGACTCTAGTTGGAGCTCATTAGTTTGAATGTATTATCAGTATATTCTTTAATAAGAAGGTCATTTTTGGGTCCTTCTCATAAGATGTGTTCAGTAATGTTTCATTATGTTCTGGATCCAGCTGGAACTTTGCATGCACAATGAAAAGAAGAGGCAAATGTATAAAATACAGCATAGCTGAACTCATAAAGGGACAGTTCACCCAAAAATCATCCCGTCAGTTTAAACCTGTATGACTTTCTTCTGATTAATATAAAAAAAGATGTTAGGCAGGACACCCATGATGCTATTTGTGATACAGTTACATGTTAAAATGACCAGGGGCTGTCAAGCTCTAAATATGACAAAAATATTTAAAATCAGAAGACTTAAAATATACAGTAGCAAAGGAGTCACTGTTTACTTCAACTTATCTCTGTTTGTGTTCCATTGAAGAAAGAAAACCATACCATGTTATTTTACAAAAAACCCAATGTGTCAAGCAAACATTTACATTTTAGGTGTACCGGAAAAACATAGTCCTCTATCTCTATCTATCCCAAAAAGCTATGTAAAAGTAGTCTTTCAAAAGGACCTGTCCATCATTTTGCACTAAAATAACCATGCACATTAACTATAGTGATTCTCGAGAAAGTGCTGTAGTTACTTTACTGGCACTATACACACAAACTAATGATGACTGAATGATGGAATGCACAGTTTGTAGAGCATGTACATTTATGGCTCTGTCTGCGGCTGTGCACTGCAGTCCGAGTGGGTTTAATTGTGTTTACAATATGAATAAATGTGTGTGCTGTATATGCCTGGTATAAAACACATTCTAACCATGACTCACCTCCCAAGCTCCACACTAAAATGAAAAATCGAGCCACAAGTGTGTTTCTGGTCAACGTTTTGCAGTCAGTTGTAAGTGGGAGCTGGGGGAGAATAATAAACAATAGTGGTCTGAGGTGCCCCAGGAGTAAAGCTCCCCTTGGCAGATCTGGGAGGCGCTTTATAAATTAGAAATGAGTCTTGCAGCCAGGTGCACCAACAATAGCTGCCTGAGCTGCTTAGCTGGCAAACCCTGTCCTCCCACACCCCCACACTTACACTCTTTCAGCCCGCGTTTCTCTCTGAGCACCCCCTCTTCTTGGTGTGCGAGGGGTCCGGGACAGCTTTGCGCACTTGCGTTCTTCAAGTCCCGTCAGGAGACACCTCTAAGAGAGAAGGGAGTTACAGAGAATAGCGAGTATGTCAGTTGCATATTTAAGCCAAGATAAAGCTGTTTTTGTTTGATCATGTTTTGTTCTGGCAAATCATAAATTATATGGCATATATGTAATGTACAATTACATATATTACAGTTCCCTCAGACTGAAAGCTTTAGTGTCGCTCGTTTCAATAAAACACTCAACTTTCCTGTACATTTATGTCTCTGCAGTAATGCTACCATTTTAATTTCCCTGGTCACTTAACACTTCATTACTCAATGTAATGTTTATGGCTAATTTCAAGAGAGTTCAACCCCTTAACCTTCATTCCCTGTCTGGTTTTTGGAAGGCTTAAAGGTGAACGCTTCAGGCTGTAAATTACTTTTACTTTTAGGATTTTGGTATACCCAAAGGAATCCAACAAAAGCAACACAGAACATTGAACTTTCAACTGAAAATCCTGCACTGAGGAAAATTCATTTTTTCTTTCTCTTGAAAACTCGACGTCAGTACACAGGAAACTGTTCAATAAAACCCTGGGTTTGCCAAATTGCGTCCTTTTTTCCAGCAACAAGAGACTAGACTGTAACAAATAATGGAACATTAAGAACTACTAAAACTACATTAAATAGCTATTTGTTCCATTATCTATAGGATTTAAGGTGGTTTTAAATTGAGTATCAAATTTTTAAGTATGACATGCATTTGTGATGAGGATATGACATTATATTTCACAAAGCTGATATGTTTATCCATTTATTCATATCAATTTATACTCTTTTTCTTGAAATTTTTCTTGAACTTTCTTCTGTTTAAGCTGCAATTTGGATCTATATTGTATTCCTATCAAGCAACAATGAGCATTAAAACATAAAAGTGATAGACTAAAATATTTTTCACTAGCTAATATTTGTGATCATTGGCAATGTAGCAAACAGTTTCCTGAGTTACATTATTATTTATTCAAGTCAGGAATTAGCAATAAAATGTAGGTCAAAAAATGGCACCACTTTTAAGATTGACATTTTTTTGGGATTCTCGTATGGAGCCTGTCATGGTTTGTTTACTTTTGCTTCATGTGCTTCACCACAAAACTATCATTGCTAATCTATTCGTAGGCTCCAAAGATTGTCTACATAATTTGATTTAACAAAAATGTTGAACTCTTGTCATAGAAACTGAATGAATGATATACACAAGAGAAAACATTTTTTTATTTTCTCTTCTCAGGTCAACTGTACCATGCATGGCATGACCAAAATCTTCACATCTAGGAATCCAGTCGGATCAAATGAGTGTGTCCACTTATCAAAATATCCAGAGTTGCTGGAAAGATCAGACCTCCCACGTAGTGCCAGAACTCTGTTTTGGATCCATCTTAGCCACTGCATGAAGATAAGTAGCACTTACAGTTTATATTATGCTTTTAAAATTTGCAGATGGCTTTTTCCAGCTTTATCAGCATTTATTTATTCAAGACGTTGCCTGTTATATATTCCCGGACATTATGAAGCACATTTCTATGTGAGAGAGGAGTCAGAGACCAAAGGTGACTGGGAGACGCAAAGCACCATAGCATTCTTTGATGCAAAAATTTTACAGGAAGTAATCATAACATAATATCTGTAAGGAATCTGAACCATCTTCCTCAGACTACTTCATGAAAGCACCGACTTTTAAGTATAATTTTAGTTTTGTAAATAAACGCGGTACAATCAGGGGTGAAGGAACGACCTAAAAAGTTTTTTATTTTTTTTAGGTTTCAAATTCCGTCAGCCTTTCTTCACTACATGATACAATTTTAAACGCCCTTTTTACAGATACATTCATATTTTTTTCATATGTTAAACATCTGTCAATCAAGCGTCATGATTTAAAATGCATGTTTTACATATTAAACTGAACATGGGCTGATAGTCGTGTTTGAGACATTACTGGTCATTCTGTGTTTCTGAAGGAGAAAAAGTTATAATGAGACTTACACGTCGAAGACATCTCTATTTTGCTGACGCTTTTTTCTTCTGGAAGCTCGCAAACTGTCAGCAGCTGAGTCTGTCCTGCCTCATGAATATTAAACAAGTTGTTCATCGAGCTGACGTCAAAACGCGGACGGTAAATTGTGAGTATCTACTAGCCAATAGGATTATCGTTTGTGCGTTAGTCTCGCCCTCAAACAAGGCTTTGCACCTGAGTATTCTATATGTAAGATAAATAGTTGCAATAACTTCAAATGATCAAATGGCAGAAATGTAACTCTAACGTACCACCTTTTTTATGGTGTGTCGAGCTTTTTGTATAGTAGGCTATATAACAACAAGGTAGTATATCATAATACAAATCATTTAGATGAGAATTAATTTTACACACACAACACAACCTGTTATATGGATTATGCATCTAATTTTAATTAGCCCATGTTTTTTCTTGATTAAAACCATGATGTTTGTCTTAGCATATTTCCATTGCATTTATTGTTATTCAGACTCCTCTTGCTGATGTTTTGCAATTGTAAGCTCTAATAAACCCCACGTGGATTTAGCAAATTTGGTCTGCTAACAAAAGCTAATTAAAAGCAGAATGGTGTTGTCTGACCTTTGGAAACAGAGAGAACGTTTTAATCAAAGATTGTTTCCTAAGAAGGCAAAGCTGCATCCTGACTTTTTCCAGGCTTTTGAAGACAGCTGCAGTAACTATGACGGGGATGAAACCACATCTGAAATACATTTTGCAGTGCTAGGTCATTTACTAAAACCATATGTCCAAAGATTGGTCTTGGTATTATTCTTGCATTTTTCATTCTTGTATGTTTTTCTGTTGAGATGCACACAAAAGTAATTTGCTTTTTATTTCTTACCGGCATTAACAGGAACTCTGCATTTATTGCTATTTCACTAATAGTTCTGTGATTGCACATCACACCAATCAGTCTGACTCGTCTCGCTGATTGATTTAACATGTTAGTTGATCGTTGATGTGGTTTATTGTTACCTTAAAAAGTGAGTCATTGTGCGCCAAAAGTGCTAGGCTAGACCACAAAGAAAGACTATTAAAATGTATTACTTATTTTCAGAGCATGCACTATCAACATTAAAATGTATCACTTCATATGCCATTGTTAAAACAGCTCTGTCAGCACCGACTGATGTGTGTATAGCTGGTATGGATATGCCATCATCCAAGACCAACTCTGTGAAATCAGTTTGACAGCTGAAACATAAGAGATTTGTTAAAGTTATTGTTTCATATCACAACCATATTGAAACAAATAAGAAAAGCATGCCTAGGTTGGGATTCTTCTCAAAACACAACATAGATAAAATGAAGCATAAAAGCAACAATTATCTGTATTTGGCAGTCATGTCTGAGGATGCAGACAGTTTGATTAACTCTGACAGTCTATTGTACTCATCCATGCAATCGTTTCCAGAGCATGGCACATAAATCATCTGAAACATGGCAGTGAAACCGGCGTTTATTGAACTTGTGCTCATTGTTGATATAAGACTGTTGCAACATTCCAGACAGGATTAACATGCTCGAAAAACATGCGGTGAGAATGAATACTTAATTTTATTATATATATTTATACATTTTGAAGTAATTTCACTTTGTGAATAATTTATGTTGGCCACAGCATATGTAGTCTTTTCTCTGTAATTATGTACCAGTCTGTGTGTTTGGCCTGAACTTTCCAGCTGCTACCTGTCATGGCACAGCCCTCATTATGAAACGTCATAGGGCATCATAGTTCACAAAATTCACAGATCAACTCAAATCAACTAGGCAAAATAAATGAAAAATAATCTGATTTTGCAAACTGAGTTTTGTAATGGTGTGATAGGGAAGTTTTTTTTACATATTGACCACTTAAATTCTCTGCATTGGACATTGACTGTAAATGACCATGACACACACACACACACACACACACACATATATATATATATATATAGAAAACACTTTGAATAACTAGTTTAATAAAGACTGGTGTGCAAAAGACATTAACATTTTTATAGTCTTTATTTTATATTTGTGCTAGAATTTTTTGTTCAAAATGATTGGCAACAAAAAATGGGAACTGAGAAACATTTAAACTAATAGTGCTATGCCACAACAAGATTATAACTTTGTGGAAAACAGGAAGCAACACTTCAGCATTTCAGACAAAACTGTGGACTAAAATGTCAAGAGCTTTGCAAAACCTCCTTTCACCTTCGACGCTAACAGCATTATGCACTAATTACATTAAGTTGTGAGATTACATGGACAAATGTCTTGTAGCAATGAACATTTTTATCAGTATTGTTTATTGTATATGTATTGAGTAGGCTACTGTTCTTTTATAATAATTTTACTAGTCAGAAAACAGTTTGGTCTACAGCAGATAAAGTATAGGCCTATGTATACAATAATCTATTATCAAACATGTCTATAATCAACTCAGTTATATGGGATTGGGCAGCTCAGTTTGTCATAAAAATGGCTTTAGCAGTGCAATAAATGTTATGCATATATATCTTGGCAGTAATTAAGCAAAGCAGACCTCTTAAACTTCACCAGAGTTAACAGAGAACTGCCAAACATGTTTGATTACCGAATGGTTCAGGTCACAGAAAGGTCTGTGACCAATGCACATTGCAAAATAATGTTGTCTGTTCAACTTGGAGTAACTCCAGCAAAATAGACTCAATATGCCCAAAGAAATGGCTTATATGGTATGTACTTTCACAGTGTACACAATTGTATCAATACATTTCAAAGACGTTTGGCAGAGAACTATGCTTCGGAAATCTTTTGTAATATGTTTCTTAAAAAATGTTAAAAGAAAAGGGTTAGGGTTGAATTGCAGGTGAATTTTGATCATTTTACAACATATTATCAAACAGTTTTAGATATATACAAAAGTGATTAGTTGGTTGTGGTGGAGAGATTGTCTACTGTATCTTTCATTACCTTTTCAGTCTTAAACAGCACAGATCCAAGACAGAACACCTCAAGTGTTTGATCTATAAAATACATGGGAAATATATATATATATATATATATATATATATATATATATATATATATATATATATATATATATATGAACAATGGAATAAAACAATATTACGCATTGCCTGGATGTGCAAGTTCATAAAGTAAGTGGGAGCTGTAAGAATGCTTATTTGAAGACATTCTCAAAGGCAGGACACTTGTGGCTTTTGAGTTTTTTCATGGTCTTTTTTAACTCCTTGCTGTTTTTGTCCCACTTGTGAATGCCGGTGAGAAGGTACTGTTTGTCCACCTTGCGTCCCATTATAAGGTACATGTTTCCAAGATTTTCTAGCTGCGTGCAGGGGCAGTCGGCGCCGTTCTTCAGGTACAGAGTGAGTTTCTTCAGGTCCTTCTTCTTCAAAGGGCCCAGTTTTACGGGTTTTCTCCTCTTCTGCAGGATCACCTTGCGATCCGAGTTTTCCCGTTTTACTTCCTTGATCTTGGTCTTTATGGCTAAAGAAAACAGAGATTTGGATAAGGTTGAGAATATGGATAAAGACAAAAGTGAGAACTGTGATCAGCTTTCTGAAACTTCTACAGTGGGTGGAAAGGAGACTGAAGATTACATCATCCTGCCAGTAAATATTAGTTTTTGATATTTCTTCAAATAAAGCCTTGTGTTTATTTCCATAATGACATGTGGATTTTGAGCTGCCAGGAAAAGCCCCCACAATGTTTTTAAACACTGCTCCCACCTACTGCCTCTGTTGTGGTCTATGATATTGCAAAGCTTCGTTCAATCTTGCATTGTATCCCTGAACTGTACAGCGCTCTCTGATCCACACAAAGTCATTAATTCCTCAGGCCATATGCTAGGTTCAGAGAGGCCAAGAAAGGTTTGGGTTGCAAGCGGTATCGCTGACGGTTCCCAAATGTCCGAGGCCATAAAAGAGAGATTAGACTGCCAGGTAATGCAGGGGACAAAAAGAGATGGAGGAATGGAGAAAAAATATGAGGAGAAGGTGTAATCAATATCAGGCCTGTCTTCTCTGCCAATGGTCTCAGGGCAAAGCCATCATGATACTGGTCTCTCTGTCATGAACACCGTCAAGTTCAAGAAAAAGCATTGATATCCTTGCAAACCAAAACCGCTCTCATTGCAATATTCTTTTCCCAGGGGGCAAGAATGTCCCAAATTGCAGCTTCACTGCCCTCTGCCCCTCTAGATGTAACTGGATACTAGGTTTTGTTCCTATGAATACCTCTCTTATAAGCTTAGGGCAATTAGTCAAAGGTCAGAAGTTTTCTAGATGGATATATTGGCTGTAGGTGAAATGGTTCCCCATTCAATTGCATCTCCACTGGAAAAAAGCACTAAAATAACCAGGGATGCTCTGATAATTAAAATTCTGGTTGACAAGCTGAAAAATAAATTAATTAACAATAAAAACAAAAATAACTCATTTTAAATGCTAGAAATTAATTTAATTAATAAATAATTAATCTTAAATTTTAAGATCATTTTAAGAGACCATTGTTGGACTGCAAAGGTAATCTAAATATTAAAAATAAATAAAAATAAAAATGGGGGGTTAGAATGCCATTAGCAATTAAATGTTTAATACCAATTGATACTGCTAAATAAAAAACTATATCTAATATCAAGCTACACAGCTCAGCATAAAAATATAACTAATAACTCATATGGGGAATTCATAAATGTAACAGAAAATGGTTGTAAAAACCTCTGCAAAGATTTCATAAAATTATGTACCTTATCAGACTCTTGACTTTGGGGAAAACATGGGGAAATTCTGTCTGACCATTTTACTCCTGGTTTTATCTTACTCCACATTCTTAGATTTGCCTTAATCTGTCTGATCTGTCAGTAAACTCTCTTTAACCTGTTAATCTTTTCATTTCCTTAACCTTCCTATGCACGAGTCAACTCCACGGTGGTCTTGCCAGATTGAAACTTCAATTGCTGTTCCTCCCTCACAGGTGATTTTTTTTCTTCTGGGTTAACGATGGAGAAACATGCTTATCAACTTCAACAGTGTAACATCAGTGACCCACAAGTGAACTTCAGGCAGTCTGCCACCTACAGAGGAATTTGGTCCAATTAGCAGGCCAATCCTGAGGACCCGTGGAAATGAGCAGACATCGGGTTTGAGATTTACTGCTAATTATGTTTTAACAACCTGATCAGTCTCCATTGGCTGTCATTGAGCAGACCACAATGAAACTAAATCCTCCTCATATCCTCTTGAACCTTGACATATATATATATATCCTCAGCAGCCTGGAACATGAAAAATATAACGCTTGCTTATTGCCAAGGGAAGTTAAAGTCCCCCATGGGAACCCCATTTAAGTCATGAGAGCAGCTCTTCACACCGTTACACTGTTATTCAAAGTGCTACATGATGAAATGTATTTTAGTCGGCAACCCACAACCTCATATCTCACACCTCCTCACTTCTAATTGACTCTTGCAGAAATAAGCCAGTCTTCCAAGTATTATTAGTGCACATGGAAGGGATTACAGCTTGATCTGAAGTCTATAAAGGAGCTTAGTGTTTGATGAATTAAAAAAAATGGTCTGAAGGTTAAAGAATTATCAAGTCAGGCCGAGTCTTGCCTACCTCCCACCACTTTATCTCAGTCCAAATCCCACTTTAATTCCACCGTGAACTCCATTTGCACCTTGTGTTTGTGAATGTAATCCTTACAAATGCAGGTACATGGGTACAGTTGAAAACTTTCAGATGTAGCTTTACAGCTAATACGCGTAAGACCACACTTTCCGAAAAATAACAATGGGAAAGCTCACTTGTTCTCTGTAATCCAGTGTCTTGAAAAGGGCATGCCACAATAAAGCACCATATAAATCAAGCTGTTTGAGATGCCTTTCCAATCTTCCTCGTATAGTGATAAGACACTATCAGTAAACGAGGGGGTGCTGACTGGCATACCACACTGCAAATACTTCACAGATAGATCTGCATCAGTAAAACCAGTATACTGAACCATGTGAGGATAGTAAACAAACACTGCGTGCCAGGATCGCACATAAATGCTGCATTCACACTACATGCTACAAAAACACGAAGCAGCCACCATTTCCAAACACAGGCAGTGGATCAGATTCTAAACACAAACCCAGGTCAGATAATGTCTCAATCTCAGATGGTCCAAATAAGTACTTCATGCTTGAAAGCTCTGGTAAATATTTGATAAATAAGATATAAACAAAGAAAGCATATCTCAGAAATCGTGTGGTCACAATCAGTGTACTTTCCAAACTGAAATTAATCATTTTTGAAAGTATTTACATTTCATATGTGATAAACTATGCTTTAAAAAACCTCTTAACCTTTGTCCCTGATCTTTGACCTGTCGTTTTGGAGACATGTCCACAGTCAGATGTAACGATGTCATAAAATCAGTAGGGAGAGTTTGGGCTGAAACAATTCACAAACATGGCACCTGTGGCTCGGGGGCCAGTTAAATGGCTTACTCAGTTACTACAGGAGCTGAGCATGCATCACTGAACACGGGATAGACAGCCAACTTAAGTTTGTTAATGCGGTACTGTTCTGGAGAGACAGAAAAACAATGTTTTTCTTCTGTTTCCATATTCTTCAAATATCTAAACTTTAATCAGATTTTCTGAGTATCCAGGGCTGTTCGAAATTTCTTAAAGCAATACTTCGCAGCGTGAACCCGATCTTCATTCACTGTCTGTCTCTGGCAATATCCCGGAGAATTAATGTAGTGCTGAGGTCACAGAGAGAGTGTCAGTGGGGTCGGTTTACATAAAGCTGACCAGAGAAAGACGGCAGCTTTCCAGAAATAGCTTACCCATTTCAAACACTGAATGAAACTTTATGGTTTTGTCAGAGGCTAACCAAAACCAGCTTTTGTTTTCCTCTTCAGAAGAAAGCAGGAAGTCACTCTCGCACTGCTCTCCTTTTGTTGAGGTAACTCCTGCTGTGATTGGCTTTAATGGCTGCAGTTACAGGCTCATTTAACAGTCATTGTTGTTAACCATCTTCAAATCTAAATGTGCAGACACACTGAAAATCCAATAACAAGAAATTAAACCCAACTTTCTTAAGATTAGGGAAAAACATCACCAATGTACCAAAAGTATGGGTCTCTTATGTTAACTAAGGCAGCATTTATATGATCAATAACAACATCAACATTGTCAAATATTATTAATATTATAAAAATAATTGTTATTTTATTTTTATATATTCTAAAATATAATTTATGTACATTAAAAAAAATTTAAACTGCGTTTATTTGAAATATTTTGTAATGTGATGAATTTCTATACTGTCACTTTTGATCAATTGAATGCATGTTAAATGCATGTAATCATTTCTTTTCTTTTTTTTTAATGTATTGACCATCTGAATATATTATATAAGAAAAAGTGCTAAGCATCCCAGACATGTAACGTGATATATATATATATAGAATGGACAAAATCCAGTAATAATGAGAAGGAAATTGTTGGTAATGACAACAAATATATACTGGACACTCCAGTTTACTCCAGTGACCAAAGAGCAAACTCAGACTTTGTCAGTGTCTGCCCAGAGGTCAACCCCTGGGCTGTTGTCACATCCAGACAGGAGAGCAAACATCACAATTTAGAGCTGTTAGTAACAGCCAAATAAAGACTTTAGGGCTTCTGTGAATTACCTCAATTCATTAGTTAAACAGTCGTGGACTCTCAAAGGGTAATCCAAGCCATGACATAGATTTACAAGGGTTAAAACATTCTGCTGCTGCTATTTTAACTGTTTAAAACCATTGCATTGTACTATAAAAAGTGGATTTGGCAGTCAAAACGGTCAAATATGTGCAAAATAACAAAATCGTGATCCAGTAACTCTAAAGTGCTTGAATCTGTCCCAAAAGCAGTGTTAATGGCCGTGAAATAAAATATCATTCTGGCACTCACCATTCATGGCTAAAGAAAGTTATGTCTCAACATGATGACTTAACACTGGTGAAAGGTTAAAACTTAACGAAACTGAAAGATTTAATATACCGGTAAGCAAGTCATTATGTATTTAAAAAAAATTCATTGCTATGGTTTCCGCTTCTGGAAGAATAAAGTTTTCCCTCATTATTCTACCCAAGGCCATGAGAACTAAATGTAAGATGAGCAAAACATTAAACTACAGGCTGCTGGTGGGGAAGCTGAAAGAATAGGTGAATACCTTTGGGTTAAGACTGTGTGGTTTTGGCTGTTCTTTCAAACTAATATATATCAGTCTTGGATCTCTTGCATGCCTATTCCATTTCCAGAATACAGAAGATGAGAGGGGAAGATGGGCTGCAGTCTTGGCACGTTCAGTATGTGAGTGCAAGATACAATGAATGTGCATTTTTTCTGTGCGTATAGGCATGCGTGATGTACTGTATGCACTGATGTTCTTACCAAATTCACTGGCACACATGTGCTCCAGAATCACATCCGTTTTCATTTCATTGTCACAAGGAGGACAAACTGGAGAGTGTCCTAAAACAGAGAAAATGCAGTCAGACAAATTCACCATCGGTATCAAAATACAGAGTAATTCTGACCAAATGTTTTAGTTTTTCGTCTACTTTGGTGTTTGTCCCAAATTGTTTTTGCGTGCATTACTTTGGAAGGTTTGCAACTGGCTTTTAACAGCGGGGAACCAATCACAGTGCAGTTTTCTTTCAAAATGAAGAGAATCCAAACTTGTCCAACTTTCTTTAATTATCTCCCCGTCAGACAGGCTACAGGATTTTCTCCTGGCTTTCTTCTATTTTTGTTAGACATTCTGTGCTTTGAATTGTTAGTTTACGTCTTTTGTTTGGCTTGCTTTTCTCACAGCACTAAAATATTAGAATCAAGCCTTTTTACATAGACATAAAAATGTTTGCTTGTTTCTTTCTTTGCATGTCACATGGTAATTTGACATGAACGAATTGGATCTGCAGAGTTTACATTTGTATATAAAGCACTGTTACAAGTTATGCAGGTTAGAAAAAGGAGGCACAGGACAACACCCTAATAAGTGGGGCTGACTGTAATTAGGACAACTATTGTTCCACAGAAACCTCCCTATAGTCATTGAAACAGAGAAATTAACCCTTGAAAGTAATTCTCTCTGTACCTTTTAAGATTTATAATTGAATTCTAAGTTCAAGCAGTATAATCTAATTCTGTAAACTTGTGTCTTTATGCTATTTGACATTTAATTTTTGGTTTTTCATTTGCATCTATTTAACAAATTATTGTGGAAGTTGCACTTCAGTTTTTACAGCTGTTGGATAGGAATTGTAAAAGTTTTTAAAAAGCCCCATGTTTTCATAATGTAAGCTGCCAGTGGATCGAAACTGTGCAAAAACTACTATTTTAAAGCAGTGCTGCATTTTTGTATGGTGATGTCGGCAATAAACTTAAACTACCCTGCGGAGAGTTTCAATTTCAGTGGCTCTTGTTGAGTGTTACTTTCTCCACATGTATTATTAGCACAGAATCACATGAAAACAGCGGACAAATGGTTAGAGCTAATCCCTGGTAGAGAGTAGGAAGAGAGAAAATCCTTTCTTCTTTTTAACCCAGCACTGCTTGAAGCTTACAGTTGGTCGATATGTGAGGGAGGGTCTAATGTATCTGTGGCATTGGGTTCATCTGACCGTGATGCTGACAGCATGTGATAACAGCTGACGGGATCTCTGTGGGATACTTATTAATTGAACTTCTCTGGTATTCGGACTTCCAAGCCACCATGCTAGTGATCTCTCACTCAGGACTGTGCGTCAGTAACAGCAGGCTAGGGCAGATGGCTGAAGTCACAAAAGTATCTTCTCTCAGTGTGGTACATCGTTCTGGCACAGTCTGTTCATTCTAAAACACCATGCTGTAACTTTTGAAATGGAAATTCCCTTGTAATTTATGAGCCATCTACATAAGCTAGTTGTACTTTCCCTTGTCTGGGACATACGACTATAGGGCCTGAGTGTTTCCATAGGGAAAGTCTGACTGGTGCCAGATGCCCTGACTTACCTGGTAAAACAGTCCGCGTGACTACAAGAAGATACGTTATAACATACCTAATTTGCTTTCAATTATAGGGGAGGTTTTTAACAGTATGAGTCTTTTTAAACGTATGGAAATGTATTTATTAAAATTTTCTGCTTTGGTGCCGCCAGTAAATAAAAGCAGCTGTTCAAATATCTGCCTTTGTCTGAACTAAAGTACTATCCTCCTACATTACCTTATGAAAAAACGACAACAGAAAAACCTTGTTATCAGGCACAGTGGGGAAGCCTGGCAAAGTTCTTGCTACTGTCGTATTTGAATAGCATTAAATTTTCTGAAAAAATAGGGTTAATCCTGAATACAGTGAGACTCATTTTAAGTCATTTTTACAAAGAGAAACTGCGCTAAAGAAAAGTATCTATTCTCCAAATTAGGTGCTGCAGTTGCGAAATAAAACCAAATAAATTGATATGTACTGGTCTGTTGTTGGAACTCATCCCAGTGTTGTCCTGGAACTCAGCTAACACACTGAAATCAATTGCTACCAGCTGCTAAACAAGCAAAAACTCAATATTCATACCGAGAAGCCACATCCCCTGCATCCTCTACGGATGTTATTTTAAGGAACGTGTTACCTAGAAATGTTCCCAAAACTGAATCATTTGTCAAATCAGACACAAACACGAGGTATTGGGCTGAAGGCAACAAAAGGTGTGATAAGTCTATGAAAACTCCCAAATGGACACCAGTCCCTGAAATAACATTGCAACTGCCGTTAAAAAGTGTAGGTGTTACTTCTCACACACAGCAAAAGGGTGAAATGTTGTAAAGTATGTAAAATTATACTAAATGTATACAATATACATTGAAACAGTCAGTATAACCTTACATGTTCAGCAGCATAAAAAATAATTTGATATTTGCAAAATAATTAGAAAATTTTGCATGTCAAAATATGCATCTTGGTACATTTATTTTACAGGTTTTTGATTAGCCAATAGCTACACATTTATTTTAGCGAAATCACACTTGATTTAAATGTATAAGTTTTTGTGTTAAGTAATTTGGACTTACCAGTGGGCTTTGAGGCCTCTGTGGCATTGGGTGCACTGATGCACACATCACCTGTCGGAAACTTATCGCAAGAGAGCATCTCTGGCCAGGGGAACCCAAACGCTTCCATGATGGGTGTGCAGCCATCACGCACATTTTCACAGAGCCAGCGGCAAGGGTAGATGGGCCTATCCAGGCACACGGGCGCAAAAAGGGAGCACAGGAACAGCTGAGTGCCCGGGTTGCAGTTCTTGTGCACCAGGGGCACCCAACTCCCAGCCTGCTGTTTGACCTCAGATATACTCTCGTGCTCAAGCAAGTTTGGCAGCAGCATCTTGTCGTAGCCCACTCCATGACAGAGCTTCAGGTCTTCTGGGATGTCCATACACTGTGGAGGCTTGTCGTAGATACGGCCGTTATTGTACTCTCCCTTCCAATCATACACATACTCAGATGTCTGGCCTAATGAGACCATTGGCATCATCAAGATGATGATCCTCCAAAGCAACGAAGATGCAAGGGACTTCATTGTGAACTCCTGGTCAGGATCCCCAGTCAATGCAGCCCCCAAAGCGGTGAGCCTTGAATGAAATGAAGTCCTCTTTGTCTAGAAAATGAGGAGGGAGAGCCAAATACCCCTGAATGTTACAAGACTTTGCAGTCAAAGTATTGAAGTTGTGGAAACTCCACCTCTGAAGCCCCGTAGCTGTTGCTGACTCACACGGCTGAGTTGCTTGAAATGCGCTGCGCTCGAGACCAGGGGAGACCGAGACCGCGTCGGCGACCAATAGGAAACTTTCTGCACCTTTTGCTTCTCATGTGTCAATCAAACTATTCAATGACCCAGTGAATGAGCCAATATCCCCGCCCGCCTGCGTTTCTCTCACTCGCCGTCTGTGGAAACAGATCCTTAATAACTTCATTTCGATTACATTACTAGAAGCATTGAAATGCATGAGGAGTAACTCGCCGAAGGCTCAAGATAATTGCATTTACCATATTCTGAAAAGCCGACAAGAGCCATTACCTGAGTATAACGTGCACACGTTTTTAATTCCATGCAATGTAATCTGTGTGGAATAATTTGGGCTACGTAATACTTATTTTCTTGTTAAACCGTCATATAGGTAAATTATTTTCACAGAGCGATTTTTTAAAGGTGTAACGTTATATAATTTAATAAGACTTTATTTGCTCTGCGTTCGTGGTCTCATTTGTATTTCAACGAGCCAAATTAAGTTAAAATGTCAAGTGTGAAATCTTACGACGCATGTTAGCTCTCCTCTGTTGTTTTGCTAATCACATTGGTTGGTGAGATAATGAAGTCTGAAGATAGCTCAGGGCTCATTACCACCAAACTCCCGTTGTCAAGACATTTTTTAAGCAAGACGGTCATTATAATGTGCTCAGCACCGTTTAACTTCAACTAAGAGTAAGAAAACGTTAGAATACATGCAAAATATTTTCTAAACTCTGTAACATTAGAAAATTAGCAAGCTGTCAGGATAGATAAAATGTGTGTACATTAAAACACATTCAGTCAAAGGTTATTTTACTTCTTAGTTTATTTTTAAAAGACGATTAAATCACCACAAAGCGGTTGATAGTCCTGGTAATGTTTATTTTCATTTTTTTCCTCTTTTACAAAAATTAATTGGCTATAGCTATTTTACTTAATTTACTTTACACAGCACAATAATAACCCTATAAAGCACACTCTATCATTTGTAACATTAATTTCTAAGCCCTCTAAATATCTTCTGATTGGTTGTGACTGATAATACAGTAAAATTATAAAAACGTCCACCTTTAGGTTGTGGCATGTGTGTTTTTGATGGAAATTGAATAAATTAAATGCAAAATATGTTTTATATTATCAGTTTTTTAAGATAAGCATTTAGGCTACTGATCATAAAACTAAACATTTAGATATTCTCACTACGATTTATTAAGATTTATTGATTTTTTATTTTTGGGCCTCTAAATATAACAGATTTTTACAACCATAACTGTTATTATTGTAATTTTAGGTGACAATTACTGCTACCAGAATAGGTCCAACTGGTGACACTTTTGATTTTCAACTTTTGACAAACTAAAATATTAGATTAAATATGCTGACTCTGTATTTGTTTGTTTACTTCAGCAGCTTTCAGGAAAAAAAGTGATTAAGGTGAAACTGATATCTAGTTTGTCAAAATGGTTTAAAGAAACACCATAGGCTTCATTTCCACAAACACTACTTATGCATAATCTCTTATAGCATTAAACAGGCTACTATATGTTTCTATGAATTTGTTTAAACATATGTCAGCTGAGATTGCACTTCATCTGTGCTAAACTAAACAACATGAGCTACATGATGGTAAACCTATCTGAAAGATATAGGGCTAAAAAAGCAAAAGTGTCAGGAAAAGGGAGTTCTCCCTTATCGGAAGAAACAACGTGAAGCCCTTAACAGCTTTTCGACTGAAGCATTTTTCAGCCAGCACCTTTCCAGAGAATTTTTTGGCCGGCGGGTTGGCTGGCCTGGGAGTTTAGGGAGTCTCTTAAGCTGAATAAATGAATGCCTTTTCTGTTTGTATAGCCTCTGGTATAGGGGGAAAAAGGCTTGATCAAGCTAATATCACACGGAGAGATGCCTGCATGAATGCTAATTGAATGGCTGTGAGTGGAAAAGTGACCCAACAGTAGGCCTCTTAACATAACATTTAAACTAACAAAGCAAAACTGTGGTGGTTGTATTGAGTGCCCATTGGACCTTATGCAAAGCGGTTTCCTCAGCCACAATAAAGATCATTATCAGTAAAATGCGCATGCGGGTACACGAAAGGTCTAAGCTTATACTAACCAGAGCACCTAAACACAGCAACTTTCCTAATTTAAAGGAGAATGGATGGCTAGATGCATTAATGTGATGTTGCATAATGGGAGGTCTTTGTCTCCCGTTTGTAGAGTTCCACGCCCATGTGTGAAAAGGAAGAATTCTTAATTAAGTTGCTCATCAAATTGCATTAGGACTTATTAAACCTGTGTAACAAGAATTCCAGAATAGCTCATGTGTTCTGATAAAGTGAAAACACGCATGCCACTTGATTTACTCACAGCTTATGCCACTTTAATATAATTAAAGACTAAGGCCTCATTTAAAATAATGTTGTCCTGACACCTCCTGGGGAATTCACAAGATTGTATACCACATTTCCACATTTTACACCAACCTGTGAGTGCTTGTCTGCATGTGTTGCAAAGCCAATGACTAACATGTACAGATAGCTTAAACTTTCATGTTGGGATGAGGAAGCAGAGAGAGAGAGAGAGAGAGAGAGAAATAGCCGTTCTTACGCTCCTGTTGATTTAGGCTGAGAGATTCATTTTTTATATGTCACATGTCAAGTTATAAAACATGTTCACACTCTATCATCACTCAGTAGGGAGAAAGCATTCAGCTTTACCATAGAGAAATGGATTCTGGTTTATTGCTTGTCTCTCAAGGCTCAGCTGGACTTGAATCAGTTGCTTTATTTGTTTCTTTGTTAAGGCTTGTCAAATGAGTTGAAGTAGAGTGTCATCCTTGTGCCCTTTGGGGGTTGGCTGCTCTGTAAATCTTTAATTTTATGTTTTAAACTAGGCCCAAATTACAAATTAATTATAGCCAACTCTTTCTTTGTCACATTGATTTTCAAGGTTTGATCATAGCAACCTTTATCTTTACAAACAAACAACTAGTTTATATAGGAGAATGTTGGATTAGGAAAAAGTGACTGCATAATGAAAAGGAAATAATGACAGTTGAGCGTTAGTACTCGAAAACCCCTTGAATGTGAAGCCATATGAATCTTATAAAGAGGACTCAGGACCCTCAAGCTGCTTTGGGTGATGTATTTTAAGTTGATCTTTACAGGAGACAGCACTTAAAATATTCATTTTTAATTGGGCATAGCAATTGAATGCTTTTTCTGTAGCCCACCATAACATCTCCAGGGCTTTTCGGAATAAAGAGACAATATATCCACCACACTGCACCGCAGACCTTCAGAAAGTTTGCCAAAAAGTAAAAGATGGACTCGCAGACATTCGCAGTGCTCTCTCCAGCCGCCGGCGAGGATGACAGATTGATTTGCACTGAGGAGAAAAGAGGAAAATGTGAGGAGCAGTAAAACAAACATGCTGTTACTTTTCTTTCACAGCTCAAAGCCAAGCAAAAGCGGAGAAAATCCATTTCCCCTGAATACATTTAGGAGCCTGTCCTGTGTAGGTAGTAACATTGCAACTGATAACCACTCTAGTCTACCAACCCCATTTTTTTTAAGCAATGATATCATAATCTAACCTCACAGGCATGATTGCCATCTTGCGTTTGATTAAATCAGCTCAGATTAGATGTGGGCATTTTCTAAATTTTATGTCCGTTTATAATCCCAAAACAATGATAGCATGCATTATAAACCAAGCCAAATGGAGCATAACAATATGACCGCATTTTATCTTCTAAGCCACTTGCAAGCCTTACCATCCATTTTTTAAGATTTTGAATATTTATTTGTAAAACAGCAGTTTTCGGTAAATGGGTTGTATATTGTAAAAAAAAAAAAAAGGGTCACAGACAACAGGGATTTAAAAAATGTTAAATGGAAATAATACAATTCAACCAACAAGTCAGGATAGCTAGGCTTATCATAAATAAAGGACTTATCTGAGTTTTGAGTTATTAGCCTACATCTCTCAATCACAGCAGGCACTCATATCGAAACAGTTTTACATTCCAAAGAGCTCCGCAAACTGAGCTTTCACCAAATCCATGTCAGAACATCTTAATAAATATGGGGAACGAGTTTGTGACTGGGAGGGAATGCTGGAGCTCAGAGCCATTTTGACATCCATCTGTTTATAATTACAGGAACCTCATGCCACCAAAGAACACACTTTTTCCTCGTCTGTATTTTACCACCAAAACATATTTTCATCTGTAAATCATATTCAGCTGGTTTGTTGTTTTATTTCCTTCTCCCATATAAGTGCTTCAATATTCCTGAGGGATTTTTTTGTTTAATCTGATTTTAATGAGACAAACTTTCAAAAGAGAATATGTGGTTATATATATAGTTTGTCTTTTTTAAATTCCTTCAAAAATCTGTTTTGATCCATTACATGTACATACAGTGCTGTCAGCTGTAAAACAAAAAAAAAAAAAAAAAAAAAAACCCTGTAAATAATCATTATGATCTATAAATGAACAGTATAATTATAAGGCTTACAAATAAAACCCACAATAGATTTTTCACCCATGGCTCTGAAACCTCCAGCACAAAGAAGGAATTAAAAGTAAAGAGGAATTAGGTCCGCTGATGCATGACATTCACCAGACATAGAAACATGTGTTGCAGTGGCTCTGTGACTTCATGCATGGGCAGAGACATTTGCCTCAGGGCTCTCATCTTTCTTTTGCACGCTACTTTAGAGTAGAGGCTAAACAGGGCTCTTGGGACACCCTGTTTAACATCAACACATATAAACCAGCACATAAACAACATTTCACAGCAACGCTAGCTTAAATGAGTGCCAGACATATCAGCTGTCATTTCAGCGCATTTAATTGCGAATCACTGGTCGCCTGAGACTATTAGCAAGTAAGTAAATTACTACAAATCATCCCCTGCTAACTACAAGCGCTCAGTAGATTTACTTTCTAATCAGTTGAGATTTGCTGTGAAAGTAGTGCCTTTAATTAAAGAAATTATAACCCTTAATGGCCCTCACATTTAGTGGCTGCTGATTATTGAAGATAAGGCTATTTATGTGGCAGTTCTTCATTGTCCAATGAACTGAACGGAATGTAACGGGCACTGTGTTCTTTACAACAAAGAGTTAAGTCATTGGCACTGAGAGCAACACCTCACTGGTGACCATTTGTAAACAGAATGGGAATCTGTCCAGCTCTATGCATTTCTTTTTTTCACAAAGCAGCCTTAATGTGGTCTCATCAGGAACTCATTGCTTTTTAACGAGGAAGGCATGGTGTGTTGCATTTAGTTATTCCAACCACTGAATAATCTGTCCTTCCAGAACCTCCACATTTTACCCCTTTCCCCTGTTTACTGCAACATACATTCTTGCATATGTGCAATAGTTTTTGTACATTACATTATATCTCCCAACAAAAACATTATCAGATTCTATTAGTATTATCAGGCTTCATAAAAATTCAACAAAATTTAGGATGAAAAAATTACTCTTTATTATTGTAACGTTCTTTAGACATTACTATGGGTCAGTTTGACCATTTTTATTTTATATACCTTCATGATTAATGAACAAACATCAGTTTATTAGGTTAAAGACAATTAAATTAATTTCACTATACTTAAAAGTTGCAAGACACTTTAATTGCTGTCAGAATTAATTCAGGGGACCTGTTACCAAACTTAAAGTTTTAAGTGAATTCAAATTTATTGATTTAATAAAACTTTTGAAGTTGCAAAATTTTTATGAGTTCTGCTGACATGATTATTATTGTGTGTAATGCATTAATTGAGATTTAATAATAAATAAGCTGTAGTAAGTTTTTTTTTAATTATTATTATTATTTTTTTTGTCATGCCATTACATTGTTTAGAGCATAAGGGAAAATAAAATTTTTGAAATATTATATTTTATACATATATCATACCATGTCTCTGTAAAGGACTTTAAAAAGTCCTGTTTAAAAAAAAAAAACACTATAGAATAGACATGAAAAGGCAATTTTTTTTTTAATTTAACCCAAATCAGTTTTCATTCATAAAGAAGATTCTGAACTCTGTTATGAAAGAACAAAAAAAAAAAAACCTTTTTCTTTATGCAAAATCTGTGTAAAATGTCCATAAACTAGTTTATCCATTATATGCAATTTATCTATAAACGGTATCTAATTTGCATATTAATGTAATTTTGGGGCAATAAGTGCAATAATGGGAGTAATTACTATAGCAAGATGTTAATAATAATATCTAATATTTCATAGAAATATATATATATATATAATTTATTTTTTCTCTATCCATTTGTTGTGTCTCCCAAAATGTGTAGTAAACATTCTTTAAGTCCTTGTGTCCTCTACATTGGATGTCCTGTTTCATAACGGAAGGTCATATTTTGATTTGAAAGCATAACATAACATAACATAATTTGAAAATTTGTCAGATTTAAATGATAATTACAAAATATTATCATATTTTCAGAAGGATCTTACAGTTAATCACTATTGTCTGCCTTTTTTAAAGACCAAGGAGTGTGAGTGGTCATAGTCATAATGTCACCATCATCTGGTATCTCTGAAAAGCCCTGAACATGCTCTGTACAGGACATCCAAACTTATGTAACGTCTCAGAGAAATCGCTTAAAAATGATGTCCTCTGCAGGGGACAAAACTCCATAGCTGTTAGTCAGGAAGATAAGAATGAATAAAGAGAATGAATAATGAAATAATCAAATCCTCAATGTAGTTTGTTGTTTTTATATGATGCCCTAAAATATGGATGCAAACTGTTGTGTTAACATTTTTGTTTAAAGAAGGTTTTCATAGCATACCTATTTAGTTGTAAATAAAATTACTTCTAAGAGTGAAAGATTAAATATATTTTTATTTAATTTTTTACGTTTCGAACATTTTCGAGGGTAACACGAATGTGCATGAAAACATAGGCATAAACACTCTGAAAATAAAGTTGTTAGCTGGATAGGGGAAGCAATGTCTAATGTACAAAACAGAAGCTAGCAATATAGTGGATCAAACTTTAGCGATTCATTCATATATATTTCTGACTTACATGTACGGTATACCAGTGTGGACGTATGATTAATGATAGGTCCAGGTGCTGCTAAGAGTGAAGGAGAGGCCCAGGAAGAGGGAGGTCACCTGCCTGGTGGCAAAGTTCCCAGAGAAAACAAGGTCCAGATTCTGAGACAGGCTGGATGTGACAGGAAAAGGGAGGGTTTTCCAGCCCACAAGCTTCATGGGAGTGCTGCCTCCACTGGTGCGCAGTAGGTCATCCCGTCATCTTAACTGACTGTCAAAATAATGTGAGTTTTGGCAGCCCATGGGCAACTTGATGCCATTAAGTGCGGTTATAATCTGACTTGTCTGGTCAAGAGTGTTCCAATGATTACACTTAACCATGGTCTCTAAATCTATAGGCTACAAGGGAACCTAAAACCGTTAGGATATAAAATGTTTGGCAGTGATTTCATGTATTTTTTTCTCGCCCCTTAGAGCTTAGTCCAGGGAGAGCATTTCAAGGCACTGGAAAAGCAATTAAATCAAACATGGATGAGTGATTACAGGACAAATGCCTTGTCAGCACTTCTCAACATAGCAAGAGAAAGCTAGTCGGCTTTTTGAGGGAAGGGGCACCGAAGGAGAACCCAAACAAAGAGAAGGAGAGAGAGAAACAGAAAAAGAGAGAGTACGAAGAGACAGACAAGAGGTCAGTTACATGCTGCCTCGGTTTGAGGACCCCCTTCAAATTTGGGGTCAGGCACAGAGATTGACCTTTGACCTCACAGTTCACATCAGCCCATAATTGCCTTTTTGCAGCAACCCTGCTGCCATCCATGGGCAAAGACAATGTAACAATTTGTCTTTTCAATTGTCTGTCACTCATTCAGGCCTAGAGTCTTTCAGGGGGCATATGCGGTTTCTTTCTCCATTCCTATTTATTTATTTTGAATGTTGAATGGCAACAGTGGGGGTCGTCTGGACCCTGGAAAAATGGGCTCTTTGTCTAAGTTGGTTTCACATCTACCCCCTCCGCTGTTCACTACCACTCCATATTCAATCCTTCTCGCTTTATGCTTAGGGGTCTTTAAGAGGGCTACGTAGACTCTGCCTTTGGGTCATTTCAAGGTGGATTTCAAACCCATCAATAAGGCTTTTCTTTCCCTTAAATCCCAACCTGTGTATTGTAAAGGTCGGGATTTTTGGACATACCCTTGTTTTTCTCAGCATTATCTAAACAGACAAACACATTTGGCAGTGTGTTTTGCGTTCCCTTTTTGTGTCTTCCTCTTTTTGTAAACAATCAAATTGTCTTGATTGTGTCATTTGAAGCATTAGGACACTCTGTGCCAAATCTATCATTTAAAACGGCGAGGAAAGTTGCTTTGCTTGTTGTTTCAGTCTAAACATGTACTGGAGTTCATAAATCTTCAGATGGCTACATTCATCTCACTTGATGATAAAATGAAGGAATTCTAAAGAGGCAAAATTATATTCATTATTGCCTCACAAGAAAAATATACCTGTCACCCAGTGAGTTGAGATGAAAAAGGGGAAAAAAAAATGTGTGATTCAATTTTCTTTGCTTATATCAATATAAGTGTTTTCAAGTGAAAGTAATTAGAAGAGAATGAAAGACAACATGATTGTTTGCTTGCTTAGGAACAGCTTGACATGCCGGTAATTGAAACAAAATATTTATCGAGAAATTTCAGCTTGCATTAAAATGGTAGGATAATAAAACAGGGATTTGGAGAAGTCTGAAAAGTTCTGGCTTCTTTCTTTCTCTTATATAATCGCTCATGCAAAGATGAGCTATTTATCTTCAGATACCAATAGCATGATATTGCCTTTTCCTTTTTCCTTTGCTTCGTTTCTTCCCTGTGCTGCTTGTCAAAACCTCTAAGTTCTGTTCTTATCCACATCCTTCCATTTTTATGGAGATCCGATCTTATTGTAAATATAATCAGAAGATTAAAAGGCTTTGGAAACATGCTACATTCCTTTTACACTACTAACCAAAGTTATACATCAGATGGAATGATGTAGTTTGTCTCTTCAATTCAAATTTGGAGAGACTGTTTGTATTTTTAGATATGAAACTTCGGTTTTATCTCGGTGTCATCAAATTTATTCTAATATAGTTCTCCACTTCCTCGTAAAACTACGTATAAGTTACCAATTCAGCGTAATCAGAACAGGGAATGTATTTTTGGAAAAAGCATACATAGATATTTCCTAAAAGCGTCTTATGCTTGATGATTTTTTTTATTTTTATGATCCTGATGAAGAGGTCTTGACAATGAGCAGGCAGAAAAACGTGTCCTTGTTTGGAGAAGAAATGGCTTTAAGCAATATAAATGCATTCCAGAGAAATATCTGCTACAGATACTGTTACAGCTGAGATAGAGTGATAAATGCACTCTGAGACACAGAGTCTCTTTGCTAGATACCTCAGTGTTTAAACACAGCATATTCCAAATGAAATGAATGTGACTGTACTGAACATATCTACAACCCTAATAACTTCAGTAATCAAATCCAGAGGACGGAAAATACGTTTTGAATTTTGGACTGTTTAATATTTATTAGTTCTGGAGGGGGAGAAACACACTTTTTATTGAGCACTTTAAGCCTTGCTTCTCATAAATCACATCATTTTGAGAAGAACAAATAATGTAAGTATGATCATTTGTTGAATGCATGGGAGAAAATGGGGCAATAATGTACAAGACCACAGTAAACAACCCTGATTAACATGTAGAAAAAACTGTCTATATTCTAAGGAATATAACAGTATGTTGCATAGTCTAAAGAATAGTAACAAAGAAGAATGTCACAGGACACTTTCAAGGGTCCAAAAATAATGTCTGCATCTATCACTGTTTGCCATTTGCAAAGCATATTCATGATAATATTATCACTTGCAACATTAGTCTCAGCATTTACAGCTGAGCTGTCAAAGACAAAAAGGGGTTTTCAAGCATCAAAACAATAAAAGTTCAATACAGCTCTTTTTTCTGTACATAAGAATGTGTCCTATTTGTATAGGACATTATATTTTATCATAAATGTTTACCAAGACACCCACTAAAATATCATTCAGTGTAACAATAGTTCATACCAAACAAATAAGAGCAAAATATCACATTGCAGTAATTTGAAATCTTGAACAATCTTTGTCACTATCCTTCAAACCACTGGGTTTTACCTATTTGTATTGTCAGCACTAGGTTTTTAATTATTTAAAATGTAATGGAAATTAGTATAATCCCTTTTCTTTCATATAATGTAATAAGTACAGGTAAGAATATGTATGTTGTTTCATTTTTAGATAAATACTGTATATATTACACTGAATGGAATATTATTTCACCCATATGTTGACGTTTTATTTTCACAGTTAAAGTTATTTGAAACAATAGAGCAGACACTTGTATTTAATATGCATAATATGCACTTTTGCTAATTTAATTTGATGCAGACACCAAAAGAGGATGTCTTGTCTTTGACTCGAACAATCAAGGGAAGGTTTGCTTACTCAGTCAAGCAGTTTCCACACATGCACACACGCACAAACACGCAGTTTGGAAGAGCGAATAATGAAACTGTCAGATTTCACAGTAACTGTTTGATTAACAGCTTTTATAGAGATGAGTGCAACATGAAGTAATTCACCTCTGGTTCAAACATGCAACTTCAATTAAATTCACTTGTTGGGGTACAACATGATCCCGGAGTGCCAATGAATGTCATCAGCAACATGCAAATGCTTCACCACAAGATGTGAAACCTTATACTCCATTCCCAGTAAACATTAGAGAAGTTTTGTTTTGAAGGACAAGGGTCATTATAAATCACTTTTGATGGTGGCAAGACTTTGACCACAAGTTCATTGTCACAGCTGAAGTTAGAATAACAAGGCTTAATGTTACCCTTGATTGTAGGAAATGGAGAGCAAAAGGACCCAGTGGGTTAAAATAAGTGGGGAATGTAATGACTAAAAAGGAATCAAATGTAACCGAATGATAAAAGAGACTCAAAGCAGGATATTAAACAGCTAATAAACATTAAGAGACATGCTTTGCTTCTCTTTAATGCTTACCAGCTTGACAAAACAACATGGCTCACTAGTACAATTAACGTGTTTAGGGAACTTTTTCTAGTAGCCTTCCATGTGTTGCAAAAAAAGCCTCATTATTTCCAAACCAATGGTTGAGACAACCTAAATGCAGGATACTGTATGTCAAACACATGTCATTACTTTCGTTATATATTTATTATTCACAAAAACAAATTCTTTGTATGTGTAAACATAGTTCATTCTGATTCTGAGTCGGATTCTTTTGTGCCAAGTACTGTGCGGTTGCATAGTTGTAAAAATATGATTTATTGAATATCATTTCTGTTACCACAGGACGGCATGCTTGCCGTGTTAACACATTTCATACATCAGAAGATGCAGCTTAAAGCAATTGATCAAAACACAAATGTAGTTTGTCAGAAAAAGCCGGGAAGACATTTAAATCCATCAGAATGTGAAACAGACCTTCGGTTCATATTCTGGTAAATAAAAGTGAAAATGTGTTCCAGTTGTGTGTCTATATTTATTAGTCTCACAATTATAAAACGCATTTTAAAAGGAACCAGCTGGCACATCTACAAGGCCACGGGGCAGCAGCCAAAAACCTTGTCTAGAAATCTATCTATACTCACTCCAATTGAAGTCGTCTATAAACAGTTGGATGGCTAGTTTAATACATGACTTATTCAAGTGTGAAAAATGCTGGGCAGGGAAGCGCTCGAAGGTCACTTGTGTCAGTATTGCACGCACAACTGGATGAGATAGATTGACCTGAGATTCTACTCTTTTTGGGTCCAGACTGTAATATGACCACAAACAAAGGCTGCATTGAAGGTTTACACATTGTTCTTTCTTTAAACAGCTGAAATTGTGTGTTATTTGTCTTTGACCAAAATATTATTTTACTGTTAAAGTCACTGCTCCGTATTTGGCTTTCTATGAAGCTGACTGGCCTCAGGTAACTCTTTTCACGCTTTCCAATTAATGGTGGAAAAGAACAAGCAAAGACCTCATTTCTGTCACGACCATTTTCTTTCTTTCTTTTCCAGCTTGTACACTGAGCCATCCTGACGTTTGGCATATTGAAGTTCGCTGTTGGACTGGATCCAGATACGGTTGAAGGGAGCTTTCTCTGTGCCCTAAATTCACTACATCTGTTGCCGATTGTTTTTGTGTTTTTTATTTCGCCCGTAAAGCTACCATTTTAAGCGCTCATACTCATCCCTGTGTTACTATGATGTAACAGGACGTTGCCTGGAAGTTGAGATAACATAACATATTTAGATTATTTTCCAGAACAACAGGTATTACTCATTATAATCCAAGCCCAAATATTTTGTTATATTCTTTCATGGTCAGTCTAACATCTGTTGTTTACACCATTAAGCAATCAGCTAAAATGGAGTGGATGGGTTTTGATATGTAAATGGGTGCTGGAATTGAGACATGTGGAATTGCAAATGTGCAGCAAATAAAATATGAGTCACAGTGGAATAAAATTTCAATTCCATTATGATTTTATCTTTTTGATTTACATCACTGCACTGCATTATTGCCACTATTTCCATTTTTGCGTCTCTCAAACATTTACATAGCACTTAGTGCCATCTGTAGCACAGATAAGGTACTGCTTCAATAGAGCAGTCACATCTCCTTGGAAAATGTTGCATTGTTTTTCACGTAGACCAGATTGTTGTGTGTTGCCATAGTTATGTCATGCTTACCTTAAGTTTGTATTGCAAACTGCAGCTTGGACTCTACTTCAGGGTCACTGACTGTTACATGAAAATTTTTATACATGTTGATTTACAATTTATTATCTGAAACTTCACTATTGCATTCATTCCGAACCCTCAAATGTGCAGGCTTGATATAATGAGGCTTTATGAGTAGGTCATAAAGTACACATTCACATGCCATAATAATACCTGGCTTTCTCATGAAGCTCTAGTTCTCATGAAACACTTGCATTACACAGCTTGTGATATTTTTTATATTCCTCCAATTCCGAAAACACATGAGCCATTTGAAAATCTAACAACTGTGAGCGAACTGATTTTGAAAGGAGTATATCAGGACAACAGTACTGTCCTTGTCTTCAGGTCCATCAGGGGTTATGGTGGATGAGTCTGGTGAAAAGCTGAATACATTTACTGTGTTTTCCATTGGCACATCACTGCTCTGCTGACATGAAATGAAAGCGAAAGTTGTATTTCCTTCGCAGTTTTATACACGTTTGAATTTAATTCAGTCTGAACGTTATCCACTCGTTCAGATTGGATTCTATTTGCTGGCTGTATCGGTCAGTTCCCTTCATCCGCATCCAAATTTAAACTCTTAACATCCTTTCCATTTAACGTATCAGATATTGTTACCATTAGATCTAAACTATATGCACAATCCCAAAATATGAAATTAAATAATTTCCTATTTATAATTGATCTATATTTTCTGTCAATACTGTAAAAAGATCAGATTTCATTACATTAATAAGAAAATTGCTGAGCACCCATTAGAAAATGACCTTTACTTAAAATACTGCATCTCATAATTATTGATTCAAATGTCTTCATCTGGCTTCTCACAAAAAAAAAAAAAAAACTAAATAAATAAATACAAATTTTGAAATTTGATTAGAAAATCTGAAAGACTTACAATTATTTTAGTAATTTAAACTGTATATTATCTTAAAGCGTCCACTAAGAAAAAAATACAAATCCACGTCAGCATACAAAACAATTTGACGTAACCTGCCAATAATAGTAGTAATACTTTAATTTTCTACAATCAAAAAAATATAATATGACATGGTTTTAGTTTGATGAGTGTACTGATTTAATTTACTCCATGTTTTTTTTTTATAGTCATATTCACAATTCAAATTGTTTCAAAGCAAATATACAGAAATGTATACTGTATGGACTGATATAGAGCATTGTCCTGAATGATAGAAAATGTCTGACCGCTGAATGCTGCGACTGACCAATCAGAATCAGGTATTCTAGAGAGCAGTGTAATAAGTGACACAACAAGTAAAAGATCTGGATCTATGCCTCACTATCCTCCCTGTCCTATAAATAAGGTCTTTCATTACTTCTCTCAGGGCTTATTTGTCCTCTGTGCGTGGCCTTCTTCAGGATCAGAGCATCATCTGGGGTGGCCATTTACATGCCTTGCTGCTAAATGGCTGGTTTTATTGCTCAACCCGTATTATTGCTCTTTTATGGAGGCAGCATATCATCACAGAGTGACCAGTTTGACCCACGGCCTTGGTTTATGCTGGGACGACACAACCGTATAGCACAGAAAAACCTACTTCTGAGCGGTCATTAAGCTCTGTCCTCATTGTACTTTTTTATGGATGAAAAAAAGATTGAGATGCACAATAAATCAGGAAAATAATGATATCCACAGTCTGAGGGTGGTTTTTACATTTGAATTAATAATTCATGGGAGCTGTCTTAAAGTCACACTGTAAATGTAGTATTTGAATATACTCCGATTTACAAATTTAAATGAATTTTAATTAATTAAGTAGAAAATCTAGGTTTCATTTTAGGATAAAATAAACTACACATAAAAATATTTTCTAAGAAATAGGTGCTAAAAGACATTCATTAAAACAACAAATGTGCTCTTTTTCATTGGATGTTACAATAAATGACATCTTATATTAATTTGTTAATAAATAATAAATAATGCATTCTCCCTTCTGTCTATCTGCAATAGACAAAAAAAAAAAAAACTCCTTTTCTGACATGTTAAACATTTCTCACTTTTATGAATTATATGAACTGCAGTTTCAATTCTCGAATACAAACGTATTTTGTTTTAATTATTATTAATGTGTATTTTTACTACTTATCCAAAACCAAAATCTAATATTTGAATTTGATGATGATGAAGCTCTAGCATGTTATTATCGGCTCTAAACAAAGTCTGATCTTGTGTAACAAGCTATTGACATATTATTTCAAGTTGATTTTAGAATGGCCTGCTGTTTATTTTTCTCTCAATTTGTCTGTCATTGCCTACTAAAGGTAAATACTCCACTGAGACATTTAGTAATTGTCTAGGATTAGGCAGAATGGTTACTCTATCAGTTGAAATATGTCAAGCCTCTTTAGGAAATCACTCATCCAAGCAGAGTAACAGTGAAGTCTGCGTGATAAAACACCTTGTCTAATTTAGCTGAGACATAATTAATCTTACTAAATCTATCTGCCATGTTATGCAATGCTATACTGTCCAGCCTTACTCTGTTCCTAATCAATGTGGTAGACCACTGTTTATCTACGTTATATAACTTCATTTCTGCAAATAAAATCATTATCTATCACTGTCTTTTCATTAAGGCCCCTATGACTTAATTATGCTTTATGTAACAATAACTCACCATTAATTATAAATCTGTCTGTGGTAAAGTTCAGTGAGGACAAGGATCAAACCCATAGTGGAGTCAAACTGATTGTCCATTTTAATGACGGGTTTGTTTTTTTTAATTATTATTTTATTTTATTTGGAGTCGTTTATGATGCGCTGTGGGGCTATCTAATATCCTTTAGCATGTATAACAAATCTAATGTAATTGTATATACACATGTAAGAGCTTATTCTTCAAAAAAAATAATACAGAATTAAGTATTCTGTTTTTTTTTCACCTGTCCTATAATGACTGCTATATTGTCAGTTCAGCCATTTCATCCTATATTATATTATATTATACATTATATATTATACATTGGTCCACAAGTTCCAAAAGAGAAGAAGGAAAGAACAAATGTTCCTTGATATGAGTGATCACACAAAGAGATGTTCTGATTGATGATCGCATTGAGAGGTTTTCAAAATTGTTTAATCATTAGACAGAGAAGCATAACTTTGAGTTTGAAAAAAAGCCTGGCTACTTACGCTGTGCAAATTCCACGTTTCTGCATGCTCTGTTTCTTCTCCATACAGGCCAAAGCCTCAGCTAACACTTCATCATAAAAAAAAACTATATTATTAATAATAATTCTTAGTCAGTCTGGCCATCATCTGTCCTGCATGCAGATGTTTCAGAGTGGTTTTAATTTGACTTGCTCTTTTCTTCATCTGGGATTTGTTTGTTTAAGCTCTGGAAGAGACATGGTGTTCTTCTTTCTTCAACTGGTAAGTCATCGTCTCATGACAGCGAACATTAAATTCTACTCTTCACACTGTATGCAGCAACAATTCCCATTTTAATGTGGTATTTAAATGAAAACAAGCAACAAAGACATAGTGAAATTAGATATGATTCCACTTACGTGCAAAAAAGAAATCTATGCAACTATTATGAAGACGAGAATCTGAACTGAAATCAGTAAAGTGGTTGGTTCAGTTCATTTCATTATTTTTGTTTTACTAAAATTCTTTGAATATGTTAAAAGCGTTCAACTGCTTGACTGCACAAAAATATCTTTTGTGAGGTCTGAAAAACAAACCAGTTTTGTCTTTACGATTTAAAAGAAAGATCTATGAAAGGTTTGGAAAGAAAGCTTTGAATGTTCCTGCATGCATTAACTGCAAGCTATGTTCAAGCCCTTAAACCATATAAGCAAAATAGTTTCGCAAGCTAGTATCGACCAAAATCAGTGAATTCCAGGTCATTTACCATAGAAATATGAGGTTTACCTATATCATAATCTTAAGGGGGGGGGGGGGTGAAATGCTATTTCATGCATACTGAGTTTTTTACACTGTTAAAGAGTTGGATTCCCATGCTAAACATGGACAAAGTTTCAAAAATTAAGTTGTATGTTTGAAGGAGTATTTCTGTTCCAAAAATACTCCTTCCGGTTTGTCACAAGTTTCGGAAAGTTTTTTTCGAGTATGGGTCTGTGTGACGTTAGATGGAGCGGAATTTCCTTATATGGGTCCTGAGGGCACTTCTGCCGGAAGAGCGTGGCTCCCGTATAGCAGAGCACTGAGAGCACAGACATTCACTGATCAGAGCGAGAGCGTCGCGAAATGTCACAAAAGGAGTGTGTTTTTGGTTGCCAGGTCAAGACAACCCTGCACAGATTACCTAAAGAGAAACAGCATTAAGGGACCAGTGGATGGAGTTTATTTTTACAGAGCATCAACGGAGTTGTGCAAGTGTTTGTGTTTGTTCCCTGCATTTCTAAAATGCTTGTTTTACAAACAAAGCCCAGTTTGACGACGGATTTGCGTATCGTTTATTTCTTAAGGATGATGCAATCCCAACGAAAAAGGGTCACGATCGTGTGTTGGAACCGCAGGCGGTGAGTAAAACTGCTTAAAATATCTCTGCCTCCTTGTTAGTGCGTCCGCCTCCCATCGGAGACCCGGGTTCGAGCCCCGCTCGGAGCGAGTCGTTGCTGCTGCTGCTCTCGTTCAGTTTCAGCCTTCACAGCTGTCACAGCTTCCAAACGCTCTCGACGCAAAAGCCTACTGGCGCTCGTGATTCTTTAGCTCCGCCCACACGTCACGCCTCCAGGCGCTCATGTTTTTCCGGGAAAAATCGGTACAGACTATCTTTCTCTTATGAATATAATAAAACTAAATACTTTTTGGAGTTATGAAGGATGCAGTACTACTCTATAGGTACTCAAGATTAACAGGATATTGAGTGAAAACGAGCATTTCACCCCCCCCTTTAATGAAAGTTCTTTAGAACCATATGCTTCATGTGCTAACCTAGTTTCAAGTAATTTTTTTGTTTTAGTTGATTACCTTTTCTAAATGACTGCTATATCTAACCAAGGTGTAAAGATCTTTTTTTTTCTTTTGATAACAATAATAAAATAATTATAAAAGAACAGACACCAAGATATTCCTGTCCTACCCAAACTGAACAACTGGACAAGGATAATTGGCAGAAAAGTGACGGATTATAACTCTGTAAGAATGTTAGAGGGTTTGGCTGAAGTGAAGCCTTGGAGAGGCAAATATTAAATCATGTCATAAGTTTTGTAGATTCCAAAACACGAAACCTTTTGGAAGAAACTTTTGGTGGTCTAGTGAGATTTAAATTGAGCTCCTTGGCTTGAAAGTAAAGTTCTCTGTTAGGTGCAAACCAAATACAGTGCACAGTAATAGAAGCATCTCGGTCTGAGGTTCAGCAGGAGAAACTGAAAAGCTTGCTACAGTGGGCTTTTACATAAATAATTTTGTACAATTTGCATATTTATGGGCCCATGATAAAAATCGCTTTAAAAAAGAAAATCTCTAGCGTTGGTGCGCCTGGATGAATCCTGAGAAGGAGCATGCCTGCAGCTAGTAATTTGCCTTGAACATGCCAAAAAAGGTCCATAAGACATATGCTTTGTGCATTTAATTTTTCTGTTAATTATAATTTATTGTTCATGCCATCCTTGAAATTAAAAAACGTATTCGGTTTCCATTCTTTCATTCCATTTCTCCTGGTTGAGTTCTGCACAATTATTGTGTGCATGAAAGATTAAGCCTAACATTTATTGTAATTATTCTATAAACTGACAACAAACAGTACCACATTAAAACAACAGACCATGTTACTAGTTCCAGAGAGAGTGCATATGAGGTTGAGAGTGAAGGTCTCCATTGTCCTGGAAATCTGATTCAGTAATTAATATACTTACCTCATTCACTGTTGTTTGTGAACAGTTAAGCCACTCGTTTTGTGTGGGTGGTCTTTCTACATTTAACGCTTGAGGTTAAACCAATGAGAACAATGACCATTCTTACTGTCCCTTTAAAAAGACCTCCAACGTATAATAGGAAAATCAAGAAAAAATGATCTGTCATCGAGAGGAAATGGCTCTGTTCCCATATCCCCTGCAGCGAAAAACATTCATCTCAAAACTAGGCATCATTACAAGAGTTTTAATATGTTAAACCTAACAGAAATTAAGTATGCTCAAATTCAGTGACACCGGTGTATAAGTTTACCCTGTTATGTATGTTGTTTTTGTAAAAAATAAAAAATTCATTAATCATCTTGAAGTGCATATGAGCTGTTAAGTAAACTGCTGAATGCTTTAACAAGCAAAGCACAAACAGACATTAATCTTCACATAAGCTGAGTTATATGGTGTCCAAGTAAAACACAAGTTTCAGGTTGCAAGGAGTTTTGCTGATCCGAATGAAATACTCCTGGGTCTGCCTACTAGTACAATGTTATCTTGATAAATACTGTATTCTGCAGAAAAAGTCCAAAATTCCACCTTTTTAATTTTGTTAGAGCACCATTTAGAGGAAGAAGTGAATATAGCATTTAATACAAAGTGTTAGCCATATTACAATACACCACAAGAGGGTGCAATATAAAATATCTTAGGCATCCCATATATTGATTTTCTTTGCCAAATAATGCATGTTTATTATGCTACATTGCATACATCCATGATTTTACATCCATAAAATTAGCTGATATGGTCCCTCAAAAAACAGAGGATAACACTATGTTAGCACCATTGACAGACAACAAATGAAAGACATTCCACAATGAAAAAACTACGAAATTATGAAATCCCTGTCTTAAAAAAGTAATTTTAATGCTAATGAATATTCCCGTATGAATGGTTGGAAAGGATCAGACTGCTTGTGATGTTTCCAGTCAGCTTCAATAGAGTTAGCATAAATAATTCATAAAGATTGTCCACTATCAGAAGAAAAAATCCAAAACAAGACTAAAATGTAAGACTTTTCACAGGTTCAGTGTTTATGAACCGCTGATCTGAACAGGTAGGCTTAAGGTTACTGGGAATATTCAAAGTTTTCTTACACTGCAATTCATCATGTAACAATATATAATTTCTGGAAATACTTTTGGACATTGATAAAAAATATTGTAAGGCTCTTTATATCTTTCTAATGTATTGGTTGTTTCCACTACAAACCCATGGAAGTACTTAAATCATAACCAATAATATCTATAAGCAGAAGTCATCAGCTTAGTTTTCCAAATGCCAAAGTATATAGCTGATATGCATGACACTAAAAAAGGAAACAGGCCTTTATTTTTCTGTAGATTTGTGTAATATAATATTCTTTTAGAAGACCCATCTGAGAAAAGTCCTACGCCTAAACCACAAGTCCTGTCAAGTTAAAAAAGCTCAAATAAAAAGTGCACCGGAGTTCCTTTCATGTCTGAAGTGAGCTTAGTTGAGAGTTAACCCCAATTTCATCTTCAACACCAGCAGCAAACAGAGAAAGAATGAGGTTTCAGAGTTGCTACTGGCTCAGCGGCGAGAGGGAATATCAGTCTGTAAATCTCAGCCAAAGAGCTGTTTTCAGAGTCAGTTCCTTTCTCAAATCTGAGTTCTCAGTTTTAAAAAAGGGGATGTTTAGTCTTGTGATACGGTAGAGGACTGTGCTGGCTATGTGGTGACACTGAGCATAGTAGAAAGAGTACCATGGAATTACGGCTGAGAGATGAAAGGTCCTCTAGAGAGGTGTAGTGGATCAGGGCTCTTGATGATCTCACTGGTTGGCCGCAGTTTTTTGACTGTTCTTCAGCGCTCCTCTTTTACCTATGGGTCACCTGGTTGTTGATCAGGCCAGGAAAGGTGTCTTCTGTCTCTGCACTGAAGGAGCCCCCTAAAAGAGACACAGAATCAAAGTGATGTTCGATATACTGCAATACCAGGGTACTATACTTTACAAACATTTGCATTATTTAAGGTGTTTGCAAGATTTTCAATGTTTTTGAATGAAAATCTCCAATCATTTATTTGATAAAAATAAAAGTACAGTAAAAATACAGTAAAACCAGTAATGTTGTGAAATATTATTACAATTCAAATAACTCTGTTCTATTTGAATACATTTTAAAATGTAATTTATTCCTGTGGTGGCAAAAGCTGAATTTTTACCAGCCATTACCTCGTCTTCAGTGTCACATGATTCAAATATGACTGATTTCTTATTATTATCAAAGTTAAAGACAGCCAAATTCCCAAAATATTTAAAATTGGTAAATGTACATTTTCATCAAAAAAAAAAAAAAAACAAGTTTAAAAATAATACAATTGGTATAATACTATACTTAGTATAGTATTTAAATAGTAAAAATAGTAAAAAATTAAATAAAAAAATAGTATTAAAAAGTATTATATAGTATTTAATATAGTAATTACTTTCTGGTAGTTAAACCTTACAGGAAATACTTAGAATCATATCCAAAATTAATCCTGCATGTCGAAAACGTAATTTTCATAAGACAACGTGAAGAGGCATAAGTCATAAATGTCTGTTTACCTATATGGCAATTATACATCCATATCCGGTGACCGTCATATCGACATCTGCATTTGACAATGTTATTGGTGTAATCCGACTCAGCAACCTCATAATTGGGGTTAATTACGATCTGTCAGAAAGAGTGAATACAGTCTGTAAAAACAATTCATCACAATGTCCATTTCCAAGAACCAGGGTAATATGATTCAAAAGAATTTCTCTGGCACTAAAACGACTACTACTTTGGAAATGGCATTATTACCTGGAATATGTAGTCTCCCGGTTTGACATCTGTAATGTCCACCCACTGGCAGTCAATATCATGTCTGTATGTATCCCAGCAGCCCACTGTGATCCCCTGCTCACCAAAGTTTGCACACTCATACCTCTTTTCAATTCCTAATAAAGTTAACAATACAAAGGGCATATCCTCACACTACTGTAATGTAATACCAAATTCAATCCCAAAAATACACAGTTAAGAGTGAGGTGAAATTCTTTTCAGTTGTGAACTACAAAAACTGCTACATTCTTTCATACCTTCATCACATTCTGAGTCCTCCAGACAAAAGCTTGCTTTGTGTCCCTCTGCCACCTTGGTGCCATTGCTGCTAAGTAGGTCATAGTGGGTGAATACTTCCATGCTATGATAGTGCCTGTAACAGTAAAAAAAAAAATAACATTATGGTTTTGAATGAACTTTTTTATGCTCACAAAGGCTGCATTTATTTGATCAAGAATACAGTTTACTGTCTAATAATATATTTCAAAATGTAATTTACTTCTGTGATGCTGAATTTTCAGTAGCCTGAATTTACTCTAGTCTTTAGTGCCACATGATGCTCTAGAAATCAAATGAATATGGTTTCAGTTATCAGTTATCTGACCCATCACCTGTGGCAGTCATGCCAAACCCAGGTCTCTCTGGAGGCTTTGGGTCTGAAGTCAGATTGGCCATTGTTGTGGATCTGGGAGGAGAACCGGAGGAGCCGGCGATAGGAGTTGGATGGGGTGGAACTGGAAGTGGAGCCCAGGCAGTTCTCCTCATAGGCGCACTGTAACATGAACATAGGACGGTCCTCTAAGTATGTGGTCTGCTCCACCACCTGGGGGTTGAGCACTAGATCTGGGGCAGCTGCAGGGATCATAAAAAAACACTGAGCTGAAGTTTTAAAGTAGATGTTGAATGTGTAGCCTACACATTGACCCCAAACGTTGCATCTTCAATTCATTTTGCAAAGCATCCCATACCAAAAACGTGTTTCCCTAATTTAGTACGAATGCTGAAAGGCTATATGTATATAATACTATGTATAGTTAGTATTAGTGTTAATACAATGCAGACACATAACAGGCTTGTTTGTTATTTTTTAAAGTGACCAGAAGAGGTCAGTGTTTCTCCAGAAACTGTACATTAGTCACAAGAATTATACAGTCACCGAATCACTCTCAAAGTCAAGACAAATATACATATCAGTAACTGGATCTGAGTATTTTAATATGATCATAATGATAATAATCTTACTCTCAGAGCAGGAAACTCCAGCAGCAAAACGTCCTCCACCTTTAGGGCAGCTGAGATATTCTCCATGATGCAGACAGTGTGAGAGAGACATCTCTGTTCCTGCACACCTCACCCCACTCATTACCACTGAATCTGCATTCACTGACCCGGGCCAGATCCAGGTCTCCTATATAAACACATAATTACACCTCAGTACAAACATTCATCCAATCCACAGGGGAAATTAAAGGAAGTGCAGATACACTGAATATAAACACATTGTTTATCATTAGACAGATATATATATATATATATATATATATATATATATATATATATATATATATATATATATATATATATATATATATATATATATATATATATATATATATATATATATATATATATAATTGTTTTATTTATTTTTTACCACAAGGCACTTTTGAATTAACCTGTGTACATATTCATATGACTCTATATGTATTATATACATAAGCATTATATATATATATATATATATATATATATATATATATATATATATATATATATATATATATCAGTAAAGTGTTACTATCATTAACTTAATCTAAAATTACAACTAACTGTTGTAACTGAAATGAGGAATATAAAATCTTATAAAAACTTCAACTTTAGAAAATTAAGAAAAAAATGTTGTTTCTAACTAAAATAAATTATTTTAAGTTGAAAAACTAAAGGTACTTAAACTAAAACTGAAGAAAAAAAGGCACACAGCAAAATTACAAAAACTAAAATTAAAATAAAAACGTAAACTCTAAAAATAAAAGGTGATTCAAAATGAATACTCAGTAATGTATCTGTTACTGGTAATCTGACTTTGATTAAGATGATTGTGAATATCACAATCCAATGCTTTTTCGTGAAATTACTATCACGTCACTAGGCGTCGTTATAAGACTGGCAAGCAGAAAAAAATCCATTGGCCGAATGTACCCTTAAAAAGAAACAGATGTTAAAAAATAAAATCTGAGGGAAAAGGTCAACAATAGTAGACGGGACATAACCACAAGATGGCGCTATTGCATCTCAACCCCATCAAAACCTAAGCGTCTTCTTTGTTCTAATGGAGAAAAGTCCTCCGCACCCAAGACCTAGCTTAGCAAATCAGTGAAAAAGTCAAAAAGCTAAATAGTACCCATAGGAGAGTTAAACTCAATATCCAGGATGATAAAATATTCTCTTTGATATTATGTTTTACAGGAAGTTACTTAAAATTCCAAGTCATGAGCCTATCTGTTTCCTATCAAACCATTTCATTTTTTAAAAGAAACTCTTTTTTCTTTTAAAATAAATGGCTATTGTTTAACCATTTCCAGTCATGAATCACTCAACACCAGCAACATCGTCACCAGCAAACCTCTCCTTCATTTTCCAACCCTGCGGCAGTCAATGTTTCGTTCTTGCTTATCATCTATTTAAGATCCATTTGATGAAGAGATATAATTTCCTCTTGGAACAAAGAGTGTCTACCTCTCTTAAGTGCTTCCCAGGTGTAACAGTTTATCTTTAACACTGCCAAACCAGAAGGGAGAAATGCTTTCTCTTGGCAATGGTAAACCCAGGCATCTATAACTGTCAGAAAGCATGTATTTAAGAAGGTTAAGGTTAGAATGTCTTAAACAGCTGGTTGTTCTACTAATTTCCCTTGTTCTAATTTCCATCAGAACCATCATTCTCACAAGCAGAGCTGTGCATAACGGATCAAAGCAACGTGAAAACACATCATTCTCTAACAGAACTGGGATTCATTTCAGACTTCAGCGATACAAGTACACAAGTTTTCTTGCAGTAATTCATTTGTCCCAGGCTGTAAAAAGAAAGAATTTCATCTTGGACATGGTACAAGTCAGTAGAGAGAGAGAGTTCACTGCTGGGAGAAACACTGAAAAACAGTTTCTTTATGGACATATTTGACAAACAGAATCAGGGGACATTCTTTAGAAGGTACACTGGTCGGCTATGTTTATAAAATCCCATCTGTGGATAGACAGAAGTGATGTCATTAGACTAGACAACGTGCCTGAGGAATGGAACGCTGTGATTTATTATTTACAACCAGCAGGAACAGTTAATGTGTACAAAAGGAATCACGTTGACATAAGACGATCAATAAAGGCCTGAAACATTCCAGAACTGATATGATCTGCTTTTGATAAACCTACTTAGGATCTCTCAAGATTATTCAGAAATCACAGTAGGGCGACCATCAGCCCACACAGAGCTTTGATTTCACTTACAGTACAGCAGTCTTCCACCATCCCTGCTTATAAAAGAATAGTTGAATAGTAGTGTGGAGTTAGAATACCGTGAAGGTCCAACATCCAATTTACTAAGATCAAGGGATGATCTGGTAAGAGGGATAGACATGCCTTACCATAACCCGGGGTTAAACACAGTGTGATAACTCCTAATGTGAGACAAAATATCAATTTCTGATGAGGTTTTTGAGAGTAAAAATACCTGGAAAGCATGGCTTGCGAAGCCCAGGCCGAGCTGTCTGCAGACCACCATGGCCTCCATAGTGCCCCAGCCCTCACCACACACAGTCCCCCACACCAGAGAACCGTTGCGCTCCATGAGAACCTCCACACGGCCTTCAAAGGGGTTACGACCTCCGCTCAAACGCAGCTGCAATAATGAAGAGCACAGTGGCTATGTTACACTATGACAGTAAAAATGCATTTCAATGTTTAGTCTTTTATAAGGTACCATAGACGCAGTTCTTACCCTCTGTTGGAAGCCCATGGCAGGAACATTGCATCTGACGCCTGCGTCTTCCTCATGACTGCAGCCTTCAGAATCTTTGTCCATATTGAAGGAGCACTCAGTGACAGACTTCTCAAAGCCAGAACATTTAACTTCATTCATATGTACAGGGCCCATTCCTGGAAAATACATGTTTTTATACAGAGACACACCCATAAATCTGAAGTCTTAAAAACAAATAGTCATAATAACTTTTTAAAACTCAAACATTAAAGCATGTTTAAAAGGTATGACAAGAATCATAAAAACATAAACCATGCAATTTGTCAAAACCAAACACCTTTAACTGACATACAGTAGCATGGTGGGTGGGACTACTACAAAATAATGTATTCATTATTTAGGCCAGGGGTCTGAAAACCCCTAACACATGATGAACATATAAATACATGTATAAAACATATTCATAATATATTTTATATTTAATAAAAAATTTTACCCAATCCTAGTTCATAAACCCTTTAAAAACTGGCTTTTAAATCGCTTATATTTACTATTTTTACTATTTTGACTTTATTCTTACAAATATTTGAATCTTATATTGCTACAACTTTATTGCAATAATACCTGAAGCAAATGCACAGAAGTCAGAAAGTTTGTAATGTTCTGTCTAGAAACTTCTGATCAATTGAACTATATGCACCTTGTCCAAGTAGACCTCCAGAGAGCGCTTCTTTGGCACTCCCAAATCCAAGCTCACGGCACACCACAGTAGCTGCTACGAGATTCCAGTTGTCATCACAGATCGTGCCCCATTCTCCATTTTTCAACACCTCCACACGCCCCTCTCCAAATACAGCTCCACCTCTGAGGCGCACCAGGGGTTGCTGTGAAGGAAGAGGACGAGATTCCTCTAAGCAGGAGAGCCGAAATTCTTTGGTTATAACTAACAGAAGGAAATTCATATTTGAGAAGTTTCCAGAAACTCAGGCTGTTTTCAGGATTCTTTGATAAATAGTAAAAAAAAGAAAATAGAAATAATGAATTTAAGAATTTTTTTTTGGAATATTATAATAGTCATGTAATATTTCATCTTAAAATGTATTGTTCACCCAAAAATTACAATTCTATCATTAATTACTCACCCGCATGTCATTCCAAACCCATAAGGCTTCAGAACAGAACTTCAGAACAGAAGTTATGATATTTTGATTAAAAAAAATTTGCTTCGCAAAATTACTGTTGAACCACTGATGTCACATTGACTATTTTAACAATGTTCTTACTTCGTTTCTGGGTCTGGGAACATTTGAGTTACATTGTTGTCTATGGAGGGTCAGAAAGCTCTTGGATTTTAATCAAAAATATCTTAATCTGTGTTCTGAAGGTGAACAAAGGTCTCATGGGTTTGGAACAACACTAGGAGGAGTTATTAATGACAGAATTCCCATTTTTGTATGTACTATCCCTTTAACCATGAAATCAATGTATATGCTCTGCAGGAATTCTTTCAGGAATACACAAAAGGCGCCTAAATAGTGCAGATCTGCATCATGCTAATGAACTCACTGACCTCACTGAATGGTATGTAACGGGCAAGCTTCCACATGGACTAGTTAAATATATAATTTGGAAAGAGTGATGTCATTTTCGGCTAAAATGTCTGTCATCACAGTGCTTTAGGGATTCAAAAATATCCTCGTCTTCGCTCTCTAACCTTAGTATTCATATAATCACAGTTTGCGGCAACTTAAAATATTGGACTCGAAAACTACCACTTTTGCCATCTTTAAATAAGTAGAAACTTAAACTTTAAATTATCCGCTTAGTCTAGATCGAGATTCACTATCACAATGTTGATCAATTGTGCTGAGCTCCGTTCCACACTTAAAAGTCCCCTTAAAGGTGAGAGTCAGAAGTTCAGCACAAAGCAATACCTCATGTGGACATGTGGCTTCTTGTATTTTTGGAAGAAATGGATCATTTGGCCTCACCCCCTGTCTGAAGGCCTTCCTGTATCCTTCCATGGGAGTTGGGGCGAAAGCTCTGCCAGGAACGCAGCTGACTACCACAGGAGTGCCCTGCTCACACGTGCTATTGGCTTTGATGGCGAGTGCGTGGCCCAGTTTACAGCTAGACAAGTGAGCTTCATTTCCCGTGCAATTTATGGAGTAATCCCAGTATACTGGCTTTCTCCGGCGGGCAAACAATCTGAGATATAAAGCAAAGGGAATTTAATAATTAAACTGAACAAGCAGAACTCACACAAAACCCATGTACAGGCCCAAGTGGAAGATTCCAGTAATATGGCTAGTAATGATTCATCACGGCACTGAAGATTTAATACACATTGAACAGTAAAAAGATGAAGCACTGCTGAAGTGACGTCAAATATTCCTGCAGGAAAAATGGTGCTCATCCTACAAACAGAATATTTAACAAGCTTCATGTGAAGTGCAATGATGATTACAGTTCGCTGTTAGAAGTCATTTACAAAAAATACACAATCATATGTTTTCAAATGTTTTTTCAAATCAAATGTTTTTTTTTGTTTTGTACTACTAAAGTCTGTTTCAGATCCCTACTGAAACCCATATTGGGAAAGCCAATGTGGACACAAACACACACGTAGGCTTTGGTAGCCACAAAGAAATGCTAGACATTTAACTCAAAGATTTTATTTTAAAGATGAAAAAAAAAGTTTTGTTACAAAAGCCTGAACATATAACCAGGTAGCTGATTTATATTGTTTGCGAGAACAGCTGTAGGGAAAGCCGTTATAATTCCATGCCAGTGCTTTATCATCTGAGAACATCGTCTGCATGTTCCAGCCAGTGAAAGAGCCGTATTATTTACAGGAGCCATTCATGTACGGTCCTCTGAAAGGATAGTCCAAGTTTTCTTATGAAAGCACAGTTTAAAGCCACAGGACAGACAGAGGTAGTTGAAAAGAAGCCCTTTTTGGCTCCACGCTGAAAAAACGACTGCCTTTGGCTACGTGTCCCCCCTCCCCCCAACATCAAGCACCGGTTAAAAAAAAAACAGACAGCGCCTGCACATTTCATAAGGCACAGCATGTGCGGGGAAGCACGTAGCTTAGCCAAAGAGTGAGATCATACAAGCAACTATAGTGCTTTAATTTCCAATGAGCCTATGTAACTTCTTATATATCAGATTAATTACAAACTAGACATTTTAGTGCTGATTTCCACATAGTTATGAAAGTGCTCATGAAGATTTATGCAACTCTTGAGTCATACAATACGAACACAGTATGGAATGTAATAGCTTAGCAGAAAGTATTAGTTTAAGTTGCCCTCTGCAGATTTTTTTTATTTATTTGCAGAATTTTTAACAGGAGTACTGTAGAGATTAATCTGCACGAAAAGAACATCCTTCATGGTGTGATTCAAATAAGGTACATTTGCCTAGACTTGCCTGAGAAGCCACCAGTGGTTTCTCTGACCAGTGCTGGTGGAAAAGCAGCATGCCTATATTTATTTTTATTTTTATTTTATTTTTTCAAAGAATTATATTTTCTTTCAGGCTTCCTACCAACAGCTAACAGATTAAGATTAATGTATGTCAAACAGAAAATAACTGTTATGGTATGACAGTATCAAGCAGTATTGGATTTAAACAAGATTAGATAAAGCAAATTAGAAAAAGGTTGTTTGATTTCAATTTTGTTTATAAATCAAAATGTTTTGGGGAACAAAATTAGAAATGCTGAACAATGGAATCAAACGGAAAATGTTTTCAGTGATATTTTATTTAAAGCCTTTATGTATAATGTATTATAAAGGATATTTAAAGTGTACAATATAATGCATTGTACTTATTCATAATGTGTGTTGTAATACATTATATCTTGTTGCAAATAATTATAACCGAATTAAAAACACATAGTGTAACAATGAATTGATAAGTGTTATGAATTGATAAGTGTTATAAATTGTGGTTACAATTATTCATGAGACTGTACAATGCATTATAAGATCAATTACAAGGCATAATTAATGCATTAAAATTACTTTCATAATAAATAAAGGCATTAAGTAAAGTTTTCCTCTACTGTATTGTCCAAAAAAGAAATATATTCACATAAGAAAGGCAAAATTACATTTAGAAAAACTAAAAGTGTGAAAATGCACACTTGGACATTCTCTCAACCATCATCATAAGATATGTTTTTGTATCTAGTTTTTTTTATTTATTATACAATTATAAAAAAAGAAAAGAAAAAAAAGACCTCTAACACTAGCTTGCTATATTCTTTTTATATTCTGTTTTCTTTTTTATATTATATTATTTAAAAGGCCTTGCTACGTCTACTGCATTTAGGCTAACTGAGACTTGTTACAGCATTTCTATATCATTGCTCTTCTGTGTTTTTTGATTGCTTCCATTGTCCTCTTTTGTAAGTCGCTTTGGATAAAAGCATCTGCTAAATGACTAAATGTAATGTAAATGTAATATGTCCTGCTTTTTAGACAATATGTTAGAATGATTTTACTTGAATTTACAGTCCATCATCATTCAGAAAAAAAATAGTTTAGTGATAAAACCTGTATATTGTATAACTTGTCCACAAAACTAAAACATGTATAGGTTTTCATATATTTTGAGAAATGTGCATATGTTTCATACGTCAGCTCACAAAGTCCCTGGATCTATAAAAGACTTGACTCCATCTGCACTGTGTTTCCATTTTGCCGTCGTGGAAGTTGACTTGAGTATGATATTTATTACCACAAAGGGAGTACCTCCATGTAAAATATTTTCTCTGAGGTCACCAAAGTTACTTTTGCTTTTATGTAGAAAAAAAAAAAAATCAATCTTCTAAAGGAAGAGAAACTGAGAACTCACTTGTACACACGGGTATTGTATCTCTTGTCTCCAGGAAAGCCGAACATACCACAGATAACCCTGCTGTTCATGTGTGTCCACTCATCATCACAAATCTGCTTCCACTTGCCTCCATCTTTCACCTCCACATAGCCCTGCGTCACTGGGATACGTTTACGATATGATGACAGGACGGGCCGTATACGAACATCCTCCACCTGAATGTTTAGACTCTAAGGGGCAAAAGAAAACAAGTATTGTTAGAGCAAAACTTAAGTCGATTTATGATATACATTGATTCTTGTATTTGCAATAAAACTATTTGCAGGGTCACAAACTTCAGGCCAGACTGACATATTAGACATATTTAACAAGGTTCCCTCTTAAGTTTCAATTTGTTCTAAGTCGGCATTATTCAATACATCCATGTTGTGAAACTTTTTACTGGACACTTTAACCACCGCTAAGATAAAACTAAATTGGTTTTACAGTTCTTCACTTCATTATAAACATCCCATCACAGGACCTGCTGACCTGCTCCACCTGTGAAAAAAACTTCCAGCCACATTTCCCCTTAAGCCAACGAAAATTCACGTCTGTAGCCAGACTGTAAAAATGCACTTAATGGGTTCTGACGTATATAGTAGATGGATAAAAAGGCAAAGAAGAGGTTAATGCTTTCAAGCTCACATCAAATAATCCCAGACACCTTGATAATCAGGCAAAGGTGTGTGGTGGAAATTCTTTCCCCAAATTTATTGGGGAGTCTGGAAAACTGTAGCACATGGAGGACATATTATGCAACACTGAATATCAGATGCTACTTCATCATATGACATTAGATTTGTATAACAGCATCTTAATGCAGTTTTTTTATTTATCATTGACTATAAGGACTAACAGCAAAGTCTTTCAGGAAGTATCTAATCTATAGTAGTCAACATTTGAAGTGGATCAAAAAAGTTAATCAAAGTTGTCCTAAGACAAGAACACATTTTCGTTTAAGGTTTTAGGACAACTTTGATGAAAGGTTTTGATCCAATTCGAATGCTGACCAGTGTAGGCATGTCAGAAGGAATGAAGATAACCAAATTCTGTAGACTCTAAGACTACATGAAGAGCTTTAGCAGTAGATACCGATGCAATGAGACCATGTGGGTTGAGTTGAGAAAGACTGTATGAGATGCTGAGCTCAGCAAATATAGTGGCCTAAACATTCTATTGCCATTTTTACCTTATGATGTAGAACAAGAGTCTTCAACAGAGGAGGTTTGCTAAAAATGGTTTGACCTAATATTTATGAATTATGTTTACATTTGTTTTAAATTTGTTTGAACTACCATTCAAATGTTTGGGATCTGTAAAATTTTAGATTTTTAATATATATTTTATGATTAAGGATCTATTAAGTTGAGAGTAAAGACATTCTAATTGTTCCAAAGCATTTCTACTTTAAATAAATGCTGTTCTTTTGAACTTTCTATTCGGCAAAGAGTTCTGAAAAAGAATTATCATGGTTTCCACAAAAATATTAAGCTGCAAAACCGCTTTAAGCACCAAATCAGCATAGTAGTATGACCGACTGAGGATTCAGCCTTTCATCATCACAGGAATAAATTACATAAAATGTAATTAAGACAATGAACATATATTAAAATAGAAAACAGTTATATTCAAAACCAAAAAAAAATTAAAAACAAAGCATTAAAGTTAACTAGAACCAAAGCTGAAGATGTTAATGTTGTCTTTTATTGTCTCTCACACAATACAATTGTAGTAAGTAAAATTAAAATGAAAAAATAATTACTTTGCAATGGACAGGTATAAAAGGACTCCTTGGCCTGAAAAATGTTGAAGAACCATTGCTGTAGAACATAATTTTTTCTTAAATGTATAGAAGAATATGAAGTGGTCACCATTGGGAGGCTCTTTCCTCTCGGATCCCCCAACAACTTAAGTTTTTCACGAAGAAAAAACAAATCAACCAATTAATGCAAGCTGAAGTCAGTAAATTCAAACAAGGAATGAGAATGCAGTATAGTGGATTAACATGTGGCAAAACAAAGCGGACAACTGAACAACCAAACACTCAAAAATATCAAATGGTATTTCTGTAAATGAAGAGAAAGGCCATTTTTGTGAATGGGATAGTCAGTGTTTTTTTCTAATGTCTCTGACCAAGCAGTTACAGCTGTAGATTGACGGATTTAACAAAGAACTATGTGTTTCCAAAATCTAAATCGGACTCTGTGGTTAGCAAAAGACATGAAAATATAGACGCGGTTTCTGTGACTTGGCACAAAAACAGGTAAACTTTTCATAAACAGTTTGTGTTATCTAAGCTACTGTGTGATGCAACAAAGAATTCCCAACAAAGGCTGAAATAAACAAATAAAAAACTACAGGAGAACACCAACTAAAATTGCATATAAAGGCAAAAAGGAAACTTCCCAACACACCATCATGAATTTTTTAATATGTTGCACAACAAACTGTTTGATGGATAATAAAAAAAAGATTTTCCATGTGTTGTAGGAAAGTAACTTTGTAATTTTGATAAATGAGTTTTTCCATTTTTTGAGGGACTTTGTGACTTGACCAGTGAGTTCAAAGACCAGTGCACACTTCCGAGCTACATGGGGTTCGAATTAACGCTTTTCTAAACAGGCAAAAAACTTCTGATGTGTGATTTATTAGCACAAAAGAGGAAGAAAAAGATTTCCTAAACAAGTGTGGCTGGCTTCCATGGTAACTAAGAGGAGGGGATTTTGCAGCTAGGAAAGAAAAACACAGCAGCTGGGATATCGATTTGTGAGGGCTTGTCTTTCTATGGATGAACGTAAGTGTCTCAGCAGGCTAGTCCGTCTTTCAAAAAGAAAAAAAAGAAACCTCCTACTGCTCATACAGGAGAAGGAGTCAGAGGCGCAAGTGGTGAACTGACAGGCCTTCTTCCACTGGCCAGTGGACAGATTGTGAAAAGGAAAATGTTACACAGCCCACACTGTTTTCCCTTTAAATGAGAAGAAGAGTGAGAGAGCATGTTCTCCAAATCTAAACCGAATGCAAATTACAAAACTATATTTATATATATATATATAAAAAAAACGAACAGAAATGATTTTTTGCATCTTTAACCACTTTTAATAACTTTACTGAAGAAGAAAATTTTATGAATCCCTTTTGAAATCCATAAAAGGAGTACAAATGGTAGATATTATTGTTGATTGATGGATGAAAGGCATTGTAACAAAAAAAAACTCTTCTGTTGTTAAAGGATGGCTATTGTTTTTTTTTTTCAACTTTTGCAAAGACATGTTAAAGAATGCCTCCTCTGCAGATGGAGCAAATTTCCTATTAGCAATTCCCCTCCCTCAACTTGTAACAGAACAGTCTGTAAACAAAATGCTTTTACATATTCTTGTCTGTTATTGAGCATTTCAAAACAGGGTAGATGGACAGCAGTTAACAAACAACACTTGGACTTTGCTGGACAACTGCCCTGGCCTGTCTTGTTAGACAGACTGAGAGCCAAAGCACAAGCGACGATTATCTGTTTCCTAAAATAGCAAGATTAGAGTAGCATGGTCCATTCCACTGATCTGGTGCCCATGTTTAATTGGCTTTTTATTATTTTACTGACTGCAACTCTGTGAGCAATTCATGCAGACCTAACAGTCTCCTACAAGAACTCTGAGGAAAAAACAACATTGAAAACTGGTGTCGGTTTTCAAGGAGAACTTTTAAATCTACAGAAATCTTGGAATCCTCAGGAATGTAAAAAATGTGTTATTCCACGTCTGTCAAAATCAAAATATGCTACAAAAACCACAAGCAATAGTCACATGATATACTGAATGAAAGATGACAAAGTATTGAATGCAAGGCTTAAGACTGAAAGAACAACTCTTCCCACTGTAAATGATACCGCTAGTCACATTGCTGTGGTTTGATTTTCAATTTCAGAGTTTACACATGCTACTTAAGAGATAAACATCCTGCTTAATGGGGAGTGTCATTCCCCTAAAGAATGCAACTTCAAGGGGAGAAGAGACAGATGAATAAACAATGAAAACTGATTTAAACAGACAGAAAAGCAACTGTTTATGATAGCAAAGAAACTGCTAACTGAGCAAATGACAGATCATTGAAATGTAGTGTAGTTTAAGGAATATTATGTTGTGTTTTTTTTTTTTTTTTTATATGACACACATCGAGCATCTACGGCATTCTGTTCATTACCTCAAATGTACTTTAGACTCCTTTTAACCAAGAATATTACCCTTTATCTACCCAAAGGTAAGGAATGACAGTCACATTTCGACCTTTGACGTGTGCAGTTAATGCATAGGGAATATACTGCATAACATTTACATAATAAAGGTTTGCGATTCATGGAACCTGTAGAGTAAGAATAATTGTTCATGCTGGGCCAGACTCCACAGATGAGGAACATATTAGTCACTAGAAAAACAATGCCTTAGAGTTTCCGACCTGATCAGCAGCATCTGTTCAAGATTAAGTGGTGGTGACCATTTTTATCTTTAATTGCTGTAAAAGTTTTAACAATTTCTAACACGCATTTCTTACCTTAAAAATACTAGAACTGTATGCTGTATCACTGTGAATGTTCTATAATCCTCGATAGCTGAAAGAAACACAGTCATCACTCTTCAAAAATAAATAATGCAACTTCCCCTGAAAAGCTGATGGAAGTAGATGGAAAAGTTGAACCTCATAAAATGCACAAACTCCCTGTGATTGTAATCAAGGTATTGCATAACATGTGTCTGCATGGTACAGGCTTCCAGCTGCTTCTGCGTGTCCCACTCTTACATGATAATGGTGGACAAGAGCATTGGTCCTGAGTTATACAGGGCTTGGACTGCCTGGATTTATAAGAATTAACTAAATGGATTAACTTAGTTTTTATGTATACAACTAAATAAATGGAGTAAAGGGCATCAACACAATTGGCTAACTCCCTAACCATCCAAAGTTCTGCCATGAAACACTAGATGAAGCAGTCCGATAGGTCTAACTCAATCTCACATAATGACATCATCACATGGCACAGTTGATTGGTCCTTTTTGTATCAGCAGCCAAAGAGCTTCCTGCACAACATTCAAATACTTGGCTAGAGCTTGCTGTAGCAGTTGCAGCGTGCTTCAGAAACCCTCCACCTTCCCCAGCGCCATCTGTATAGATCTGTGTGACGAGTGGGACGGGGCCGAGAGCCATGGGAATGGAGCGAGGCCGGTGGAGTGATTGGACATGAGCGACACCTGCTCGAGTCCCACGGAGGAGATCGGAAGGATACATAAGAGGAGCGATGACAGTGAAGGACGAGAGAGGACCAGGCCTGGGCTTTATTCTGTGTTTGGTTTTTATTTGTGCGCGACACTCATCAGCGAGGGGCTGTCGCACTGTTTTGTGTTTATTTTGTTATTAAAGTTGTGATTTTGATTATCCGCCAGTTCCCGCCTCCTTCTTCCCAACGATTATGAAGTTTATATAATTACAATCTGCTATGGGGTGATTCATGTATGATATGGGGGTTATTACACATATATTACAGTATTTCTTACATGCTCACAGCAGCATGTTGTGGATGTATCGGCAGTCACAAGTTTTGGTACTTGCTCTACCGCAGCAGCAGCAGCATAGCAGATCTATTCCTTGAAGATGAAACACATTAACAATGTCATGTAAATCACCATGCCAAAACATCAAAGAGTGGCAAAGTTAGAAATGTGTTTCTTTCCAAACAGGGAGAACATCTTGTTTATACAAAATAAAATTAGGTGGTAGAAAAATATCCACATATTTGACCAGCCAATCCTCTTAGTCTTGCTGTAAACAAGTCTTAATGCCACGATTTACAGGATGTTCACATTGCCACTTGATATTTGAGGCACATAAATATTTGCTGCTTTTTTTGGATGGGTTCAGAAAAGTACATTGTATCTTTGATCAGGTTTTTTGGTCTAAAACAAATGGACAAGATAATTTGATCCGTGCATCTGATAAAGGGGATCAGCGTATTATTACACATACTGTCAAAATATAACACTTTTTATGACAACAGTTATTCCATACCACTACCTTGGAGAACGTAGTTTTCATGTATTCCCTCAAGACTTGTCTGCCTGTTCTTTTGAAGTCTCAACTTTGGACTCTCCTCCACTATTTCACCACCACACTTATACATTACATCATTTTTTCCCATTTTAACTCGAGGAAGGCCACAGTGGGCTGCCTATGAACATTCCCACATGACTTGAACATAGCCGGCATTATGGTAAACCTCCCTGTGATTTAACTGCCTTAATGTGGGGCCTGTGTAGGCTATCAGTAGATGGAAAAGCTGACTCTGGCTTTCTCTCCAGGTTTCTCAGCTGGAAACCAAATAGAAGCTAATCTAAGACGTCTAGACTACCCCCAGCCCTTGCTTGACTCATATATTCCCGATAATACTTAAAAACTTTATGTGTAAGTATATTTTCAGATATTTTCTCATTGCAAATTAGAGTTGTGATGAATGCTGAGATGGGCATTCATTGAGGTTTCCATTTGGCTTTGGCTAAGAATTACAATACTTTCTGAAATCTTATTTGTCACATCTTCTAGAATCTGTGGCTGGAATTACAACTTTATTTGTTTAAAAGAGCGACTATTATGAACAAATTTTCTGCATGCTTAATGCATTCTTTCAAGATGACACTGCCGGCTCTGAGCAGCTTGTGCTTGAAAAGAGACAGAGGATGGGGACAAATCCTGTTATTACTCTTAACTGGACATAGAAATGATTTTAGACAAAGCCAAGTAGCATAAATCTGGGTAGCATAAAATATGTGACAAAAAGGCGTTGGAACATTCCATTGTCTCATAACTAGCAAAAACAAGCTACTTAGCTCTGGGTGAGAAAATAAATGGAAAAGAATGCACTGAGCAATTGGAAAAGTGATCAGAGGAAAAAAGCAACAATAGTTTCAGAAGCTTCCCACACCTAATTTCCTCTGCCTGGAAAGTTATATCTTGGGGGGCCCGTAGCAGAAAACTTTACTGCCAACAAGACCCAATTATGAATTATGAACCAAATTAAAAACACATAGTATGAGTATGAGTATGTAGTATGAGTTTTAGGCCTATAAGTTCTGCATAGATTCAGTCCTCCATGAATTCTTTAGCTTACAGAAACAAGTTAATTTAAACCCTTCAGGACTGAACACTGCAAGGTTAAACGCCAGGTCAAACTTATTTCTGCATTTTAAAGTGCATTTGTGAATCAGAGGTTGCGCTGCAAAAAGATATTCTAGCATGCATTTCAGCTGCAAAAGTCATTTTCACAAAAGGGGGACACTTAAATTAATATATAATACATTTTTCAGTAAATGCTAAAACTGGTTGCGTTGACAAAGTAATATTTTGTAAAATTTTGCACAGATTCTCCTAACCACACACACACACGTCAGTGACATATTTAGGCCTCAAAAGACTTTGGGGCACTATTAATTTTGTACCTACAATAATCATGTAACATAATTGCACAAATATTTTGTCTTTTGGATGTTGATTTCTATATCCATTTGCCTTAAAAAATTAAATGGACATGACACCTCTGAATAGTTTAAGACAGTGACAGAAGCAACACATCTGTACAGAATTCACTTACATTGATGTTGTTGGTCAGGGTGTTAACAAACTTGAATCCTGGGATTCTCTTGTCGCTGCAAACCACCCCGACATCCTCAGTATGCTTACAATCAGACACGCCTATGCCATTAGACTCACACTGGGCCAAGCTCTTCTCATTCCCCGTGCAGTGGACATTGTCAAACCAGATACGGCCTAAAAACACAGGAAGTTTTTATTTTTACTCAGTCCATTTATTATTTGTTTTTAGTCAGTGCATATAAATTTTCATTGCTGACATTCACTATTTTGATAATTCTTTCATAATTATTATGCATGCAGCTTTTATGACCTAATAGTCCATGTGAGATGTTTGTTCATTTAAAAATTAATTTGTCACAACACTGGTATTTAATGAAGTCAAAAAGGTGTTTTTTTTTCCTAAATGTACTCCACTCTCAGGCTTTTTAAAATGTAGATGAGTTTGTTTCTTCGTTGAAACAGATTTGAATAAATTCAGTATTATGTTACTTGCTCACCAATGGATCCTCTGCAGTGAATGGGTGCCATCAAAATAAGACTGCAAGCATCTGACAGAAACACCACAGTAATTCACATGACTCTGAATTATTGTGATGCTTTTATCAGCTATTTGGACTCTTGTTCTGATGGCAAACAATTCACTTTGTTAGTGAGCAGCAATACGTGGCTTGAGGGTGAGTACAATTTGGTGACTGCAAGCGCTCTGCAAGTCATTTTAATTGTGAAAAATGCATCAGTTTCACATGATATCATTCCAAACACTAGCTTACCTTCTCCCTTTCCATATTTAGATGATGGGGACCAGGAGACTGCTTCAGAATAACCCAGTTCTCTGCATACAACTTGGGCAGTGTGAATTGTGAAATCATCATCACACACAGTCCCCCACTCCCCGTCATAGAAGACCTCAACACGCCCTTCATTGTGCTTGCGTTTCTCTCCTGCCAGACGTAGCTGTATCCTGGGTATATCTTTAGGAAGCTCTGGAGCAGTATAAAGGTCCGGTGCGGGGTCTTGGTAGCCAGGGAGGTAAGCCAAGTGCTCATACTGTGCGTGACTGAATTTCCATACGCACAATAGTACAAATGACACAGACCAGAGGGCCAGCATAATGATAAAGACTCAGAAGGTTTTAATGGCCTGCAAAAAAAAAAAAAAAAAAAAAAAGTTAAAGTGAAGCAATGGAATTAGTTTCTATTGCTATTATTATTTAAAAGGCAGCACAAAAAGACATTATTGATGCTAACAGTTGAAATTCATGCATTTTAAGACTTCCAGCTGGTCATTTTTCTGTACTTTTTTAATCAAAAGCACTTTTATCAAAGTCGTGAGCTCAAAGGGAATAGCATGGGAATTCTCATCCATCACCAAATCAGCTCACATCAAAGAGCGCAATACCGATGACACATGGACTTGTTTAGTCCACACTGTGGCATGCTATTCATCTACATTAGCCACATCCTAAGCAAAAAAATATAAAATTCACTTTGAATACCAATTAAAAGAACCATGTTCTTATCAGAATATACAGTTAACACTTTGATTGGGGTGTTAGATATTCTCTTTCAGAGATCACAGGAGGATGTACTGAAGGAATTATGGTAAGCATGAGTAGATGAGGTAATTGGTTTCCTGAATGGGGTGACAAACATTTTATGCAAAATTCTAATTGATTTTTTTTTATTCAATTTAGAAACATAGATTGTTTTAGGATGTAAACTGGATCATAATTATTTAGGATTATACACTAGTTTTACATTAAAACAAATAAGCAAATTTGTGACATTGTGAAGTCTTTGAACAAAAGGCCATTTTCAAATATATAAACAGTACATACATATATACATGGCTTATAAGGTTTTGCACCAACATGTGCAACACTGTTTTTCCAATTCAGTTACCTTTAATTCTAATGCTGATAATATAATTTGACAATAAATATTATTTAAAAAATTACATTTAAAAAATAAATACATGCTAGGATTGTAAAATATTTGAACCCCCACTGTGCAGAAATAAATATATATATTAATAATGATTTTTCAAGACATGTTGGTTCTACAGTACCCACTGGAATGTAAGCATCTGTCTTAAAAGTCACAAAAATATATATATAATAAAACACGCTTCCAAGTGTTCCCTTAAGATTGCCACTCCAAGATAAAAGAGGCACTTCTACAAAAGCACTTTTTAAGACTTCCGCTCACTTTCTCAAACACGCTCAAACGTTATTGCCTAAAATACATCAAAATGTTGAAGCCTGTAACATAAGCTAAACTTAATGAGTAAACTAAATTGCACAATTGTAAATAAATCTTTCTAAATATTTTCAGAGTCTCAGGACTGTCCAAATGCGTGTGGCAAACAGACATGGACCCCAGAAGTCCCAATGAATTAGCCAAAATTCCCATCCTCTTCTTTACAGCAGCTAATTTGGCAGTTCTTTCAAAAATGCTAATGGTATAAAGTGAATTTGCATAAAGCCCATCACACAGACAAAGGGGAAATGTTCAGAAGTTTATATGGTATAGGTTTTGTTCGCCAGGACAAGACCTATTGCTCTGAACCATTTTTGGAACTGCCTCACATTCCTGTCCTAATTATCCTAACACCGGGTTTTTGTCTTGTTCTATTTTGCACTTCCAGACAGCAATTCCCCAGATCACCATGAACAGGATTCAGACAGGATAGGGTTCACATGTCAAGGGGTCACAGTCCTGTGTAAAACTACCCAAACACAATAACCCACTGTTCTACCTGAACCAAAAGCAAAGGCACATACCCACTTTCGCAGAGGATGTACTGTTTATTAATAATGTGAACAGGTTGTTAAAACATCTGAGTGAAAATTTTATCTTAAGAAATCACATAAACCAAGACCATGACACAACTTCTCTCATTTAGTCATATAGCTAAATCTTGCATGCTATCCCACTGACTCTAGCATGACGTCATATGTAAGCATTGTTTTTCTCGTTTCTATCTTACAAGAGAACATGCTGTATGTCAGGTAACGCATTTAAAGCGTAATATTCAGTACAACTATGATTATTTTCTTTGAAGTAAGCAAAAACTCGATTATAAAATATACCTTAATGAAGTAAAGCAGAGGCTGCTGTTAGCTTACTTTTGCTGCGAGTGCAAGTTTCACAGTAGAATAGTCCTCCGAATGTGAATGTCTGCTTCTCTCAGCTGTTGCACATCCCCTAAACTTTCACTGGTTGATCTCCTACAATTTCAGGAAAGTCGAAACAAAGTTACGCCTTGTTGAACTGCCCCCTCACGCCCACCTCTGTGGGCTGGTGACCTCACGGACCACAACATAACTGCAATTTTTGAAGAAACAGACATTATGTACGTGCCTAAAAGAACTGTGTTGTTTTAGATCAAAATAATACTAATAATAATGGTGCTGGATTAAATTATTTATTATGTATTATTTTAGAGCACTTGGGTTACTGTGGAGAGTTTTCTGGAGGCAAACTACATTTAAAGGCTACTTCTGTAGGTTGGTGATGTTGCTTGTATGGTAAAATAGATACAAATAAGTTTTGGTGTATACAAACAATTTTGGTTCGGATGAATATAGCCTATTTCATTAGTTGTTGAACCTCAAAGAAATGTTAAATTCTTGACCAAATCATTTTTGATGCGATCTGCAGTGAATCCGTTGTACCGGTTCACAAAACCGGACTGAATTATTCGTTCTGGAATTCTGGCTGAATTCTGCATAGCAAACCACTATCCATCCATTTATTTGCTTTAATATTTCTGCCATATAATAATAATGCAGCAGAATGTTTTGCCGTTTTAACTCACATACGAAATTGCTTAATGCCAATGCATTAAAATTATTTTAGATTCTATTAACTGAATCATGGCTGTAAGCTGATCTGAATAAATAAAAGTTGATCAGGGAGCACGTGATGACATAATTACGCAATGACGTAAAACAACAGCTGAACATAAGGGTTTCTTTGAAACGAACACTTCAAAAGAATCGTTTCTCCGAATTGAGTCGGACCTCTCATTACTAGAACAGATGTATGTTCTAGTGTGTGATATTAATGTATGTAGGCTATACTGCCATCTTGTGGATAACGGTCCATTTAGGGGGACAAAACTGTAAATTAATCCAGAAATGCTAATTAGACTTCACTGGTCGGATAGCAGATGTTTCCTGAGAAGCACGATTTTCCACTTGACTTATTTGTTTAATAATAAATATAAGAATGGTTTCTAAAAGGCCTGATGATTTAAAACAAAATATATAAAAAGTAAATAAAAAAAACATATCCCATTATATACATGACAGCAGTCACAGTCTCCCTCTCTCCTGTATTTAGGCTCCTCCCCGTAGTCCTACTTCCAAGATCATTAGTCTCACCCTCTGCACTGTATCCTCACGCACTTCTCTGGTTGAAGGAAGGAGCGAAGGTTATTTCAGAAATGTTCAATTACAGGCAACTCTTTCATTAATGGATGAACTCCTGAAGTCTTTGGATATTAAACTCTCTGCAAATGCACCCCGAAGAACGGATGCTTGATCAAAAGCCTTTATTTTTCAGGTTGCAGCCAGGGTAATAAGGACATCCCGGAAGATGGTAAACCAGACTGAAGGTTATGTCTCAGAGCTAATAACTCGCTCCACGACTGCTTGTCTGCTTTTCATTTTCGTGCTCTCCACCTTTCTAGGGAATGCTCTGGTGTGCACCGCAGTGGTACGGTTCCGTCATCTGCGCTCCAAAGTGGCGTACGTGTTTGTAGTGTCTTTGGCCGTCTCTGATCTCTTAGTTGCCTCTCTTGTAATGCCATGGAAGGCAACTGCAGAGATTGTGGGTTTCTGGCCATTCGGCAGTTTCTGTGAAGTATGGATAGCCTTTGACATCATGTGCTCTACCGCCTCTATTCTTAACCTGTGCATCATAAGTGTGGATCGTTACTGGGCTATTGCTATCCCACTGAGCTACGAGCAGAAAATGACAAGAAGAGTGGCATATGTCATGATTGGAGTGGCATGGGCACTCTCAGTTCTGATCTCATTCATTCCTGTGCAGCTGAGTTGGCATAAGAGTCTCCGCCATAAAGAAGACCTGGGAGAAATGGCTGAGAAATGCGATGCCAGTTTAAACCGCACTTATGCCATCACTTCATCTCTAATCAGCTTCTACATCCCTGTCTCCATAATGATTGTCACTTACACTCGCATCTTCCTCATAGCGCAAAAGCAGATCCGAAGGATATCAATGCAAGAGTGCACCATTAAGCATGTTCAGTCCTGCCAGAGCTGCAGTAAAGCACCTGAAGAGAAGTTAAAAAGCTCATTTAAGAGGGAAACCAAAGTCCTGAAAACCCTGTCAATGATCATGGGTGTGTTCGTCTGCTGTTGGCTCCCTTTCTTCATTCTTAACTGCATGGTGCCGTTTTGTGACCCTGGCCTCCACAACGCCGGGCAGATCCCATGTGTCAATAAGACAACTTTCGATGTGTTTGTGTGGTGTGGGTGGGCGAACTCTACCTTGAATCCTGTTGTTTATGCATTTAATGCAGAATTCCGCAAAGCGTTTTCCAGCCTCTTGGGATGCGGGAAGCTGTGCTCTCGGAATACGGTTCAAACGGTTGACTTCAGTAATGAGCTGGTGTCTTACCATCGTGACTCCACAAACCTTCGAGATGCTCACCTCTTCGGTCACCCCTGTCTGCATCCGCACGCTGTCAGAGAGGAAAGTGATAAAGACGTGCGCTTTGATACAGTGTCACAGATGGCTGAAGTCCCTTATGAGGCTGAATGCAACTTTGTATATGGGGAAAGGCCTCCTATGATAAGTCATGGAGAAACAGAACTATCATTGGATAAAATCCTACCATTTACAAAAGATGAGTTAGTGTCTCTTGTGACTCATAATGAAAGCGAATCTCCAAGTATCTCTGGAATATTGTAATCTGTAAATATGCGGTGTGGTTTTAAAATAATTTTACTTTTGTGTATTAAACTGAGTAAGAATATGAGTAATTGAAAAGGCTAAGACAAATTTTTGAGTGCTGTATCTATACTCTGCTCATGATACTCAATGTGAGGTATCCATAGAAAGATTCTATAAAGAGCTTTACGTATCATTCTCATGATGCAGTATCAATTCATTTCTACATGAATAATATGCAGTCTTTTTCAGTTAAATGTGTTCATGGAGGAAATAATAATCATGTCTGTCAGCTTGAAGATTTGACTGAAAATTATTAACACCTGACTTAGAAATTTCTTTCCTCTATTCACTCCAGAAGGGAAAATGCACTGACAGACTGACAGGTTGATTTTATTCCCCCCCAACCCCCCTTTATTTCTGAGCATGGCATATGAGATCAAATGAAAATATGAGATCAAGTGATTTCATGCAATTATTCTGAGAATTGAGAATCTTTACTTATCAGTCTGTCATAACAGTCACCTTTTGTCTGAAAAAAAGATTCTGTTCATTGAATGGATTTGTTCACTTTAAGTTCAATTATTCAAGCTAATGCAAGTGATACTGAAAAGTCATGTTTCTTTTAAAATCATGTTTCCATCAATTTTTTTTACACACACACACCAAAGGTCAACCCAAAATATTGAATGACTTTTAATGAGAAAATACATTTCACCTTAATTTAAAAACATTAAAATTAACACTAATGTTCCTTCTAAAGAAACATAAAGATAAAGAAAACAAACGAGCACCTCCACATCTTCTGATAGCATATTTGTTTTTATTGGGAGTTTTGTACTAAAACAGATTTTGGACAAAATATAGGTTTATGAGTAAATGTTAAGAACAGTAGTATACAAAAAAAAAGGGGGGGGGGGGGATGCATATTGCCTCTGGTAGCAAATTTCAACATACCATTAACAATTAATAAATTAAATGTTTGTTCTGTTTTGCTGTATTTACAGGAAAGTCTAGTATAATCCAGTACAAAATATAAATATACCCTGAATCATAGTGACATAGTGATAAAACGCACTCATCCTGTTAAGTCACATACAAACTTTAAACAAAATGTACTTATATATGTTAATGTATGCACATTTTGTACGCTTCCCAACCAGCGAACTCTTCTGTCTAATCTGTGAAGGATTGAAAATCTACACCAAGTAATCGGCTTTGTGCAACAGGTACAGAGGTAGAGACTGTCACGTGTTTATACAAACCGATCTTGATAAAAGTCTTTCACTGCAATATTTGTGCTGCTCGTTCGCGCTGGTGATATTTAGAAGCAGTAAGACTCCATACAACAAGACAGTTCAAAAAGTGTCACATCCCACCCCAAAAACCATTTTCTCAGTCTCAAAAAGGCATAAGCCTTCTTACATGCATTAGGAATATTTGCACTGCTGTGAAGATGGGGTGGCTCTTATAAGAGCCTTTGGTTTATGGAGTAAAGTCTGGCAGTTTACTTCTTCTTAGCAGCCGTCTTCTTCGCTTTGGCAGCCTTGGGCTTTGCGGCTTTAGCCTTCACTGTTTTAGGCTTCACTGCTTTGACCTTCTTAGGACTCTTTGCAACTTTCTTCACTGCCGGTTTCTTCACTTTCTTGGGGCTTTTGGTGGCTTTCTTGGGCGCAGCCGCTTTCTTTACTTTCTTAGGAGACTTCTTCGGGGCAGGTTTCTTTACTGCTGCCTTCTTGGGCTTCGCCGCCTTGGCCGCCGCCTTCTTCACGGCTGGTTTCTTCGGTTTCGCCACAACTTTCTTGACGGGCTTCTTGGCGGCTGGTTTCTTGCTCACCTTGAAAGATCCGGACAGATCAGATGTATGTTCTAGTGTGTGATATTAATGTATGTAGGCTATACTGCCATCTTGTGGATAACGGTCCATTTAGGGGGACAAAACTGTAAATTAATCCAGAAATGCTAATTAGACTTCACTGGTCGGATAGCAGATGTTTCCTGAGAAGCACGATTTTCCACTTGACTTATTTGTTTAATAATAAATATAAGAATGGTTTCTAAAAGGCCTGATGATTTAAAACAAAATATATAAAAAGTAAATAAAAAAAACATATCCCATTATATACATGACAGCAGTCACAGTCTCCCTCTCTCCTGTATTTAGGCTCCTCCCCGTAGTCCTACTTCCAAGATCATTAGTCTCACCCTCTGCACTGTATCCTCACGCACTTCTCTGGTTGAAGGAAGGAGCGAAGGTTATTTCAGAAATGTTCAATTACAGGCAACTCTTTCATTAATGGATGAACTCCTGAAGTCTTTGGATATTAAACTCTCTGCAAATGCACCCCGAAGAACGGATGCTTGATCAAAAGCCTTTATTTTTCAGGTTGCAGCCAGGGTAATAAGGACATCCCGGAAGATGTTAAACCAGACTGAAGGTTATGTCTCAGAGCTAATAACTCGCTCCACGACTGCTTGTCTGCTTTTCATTTTCGTGCTCTCCACCTTTCTAGGGAATGCTCTGGTGTGCACCGCAGTGGTACGGTTCCGTCATCTGCGCTCCAAAGTGGCGTACGTGTTTGTAGTGTCTTTGGCCGTCTCTGATCTCTTAGTTGCCTCTCTTGTAATGCCATGGAAGGCAACTGCAGAGATTGTGGGTTTCTGGCCATTCGGCAGTTTCTGTGAAGTATGGATAGCCTTTGACATCATGTGCTCTACCGCCTCTATTCTTAACCTGTGCATCATAAGTGTGGATCGTTACTGGGCTATTGCTATCCCACTGAGCTACGAGCAGAAAATGACAAGAAGAGTGGCATATGTCATGATTGGAGTGGCATGGGCACTCTCAGTTCTGATCTCATTCATTCCTGTGCAGCTGAGTTGGCATAAGAGTCTCCGCCATAAAGAAGACCTGGGAGAAATGGCTGAGAAATGCGATGCCAGTTTAAACCGCACTTATGCCATCACTTCATCTCTAATCAGCTTCTACATCCCTGTCTCCATAATGATTGTCACTTACACTCGCATCTTCCTCATAGCGCAAAAGCAGATCCGAAGTATATCAATGCAAGAGTGTACCATTAAGCATGTTCAGTCCTGCCAGAGCTGCAGTAAAGCACCTGAAGAGAAGTTAAAAAGCTCATTTAAGAGGGAAACCAAAGTCCTGAAAACCCTGTCAATGATCATGGGTGTGTTCGTCTGCTGTTGGCTCCCTTTCTTCATTCTTAACTGCATGGTGCCGTTTTGTGACCCTGGCCTCCACAACGCCGGGCAGATCCCATGTGTCAATAAGACAACTTTCGATGTGTTTGTGTGGTGTGGGTGGGCGAACTCTACCTTGAATCCTGTTGTTTATGCATTTAATGCAGAATTCCGCAAAGCGTTTTCCAGCCTCTTGGGATGCGGGAAGCTGTGCTCTCGGAATACGGTTCAAACGGTTGACTTCAGTAATGAGCTGGTGTCTTACCATCGTGACTCCACAAACCTTCGAGATGCTCACCTCTTTGGTCACCCCTGTCTGCATCCGCACGCTGTCAGAGAGGAAAGTGATAAAGACGTGCGCTTTGATACAGTGTCACAGATGGCTGAAGTCCCTTATGAGGCTGAATGCAACTTTGTATATGGGGAAAGGCCTCCTATGATAAGTCATGGAGAAACAGAACTATCATTGGATAAAATCCTACCATTTACAAAAGATGAGTTAGTGTCTCTTGTGACTCATAATGAAAGCGAATCTCCAAGTATCTCTGGAATATTGTAATCTGTAAATATGCGGTGTGGTTTTAAAATAATTTTACTTTTGTGTATTAAACTGAGTAAGAATATGAGTAATTGAAAAGGCTAAGACAAATTTTTGAGTGCTGTATCTATACTCTGCTCATGATACTCAATGTGAGGTATCCATAGAAAGATTCTATAAAGAGCTTTACGTATAATTCTCATGATGCAGTATCAATTCATTTCTACATGAATAATATGCAGTCTTTTTCAGTTAAATGTGTTCATGGAGGAAATAATAATCATGTCTGTCAGCTTGAAGATTTGACTGAAAATTATTAACACCTGACTTAGAAATTTCTTTCCTCTATTCACTCCAGAAGGGAAAATGCACTGACAGACTGACAGGTTGATTTTATTCCCCCCCAACCCCCCTTTATTTCTGAGCATGGCATATGAGATCAAATGAAAATATGAGATCAAGTGATTTCATGCAATTATTCTGAGAATTGAGAATCTTTACTTATCAGTCTGTCATAACAGTCACCTTTTGTCTGAAAAAAAGATTCTGTTCATTGAATGGATTTGTTCACTTTAAGTTCAATTATTCAAGCTAATGCAAGTGATACTGAAAAGTCATGTTTCTTTTAAAATCATGTTTCCATCAATTTTTTTTACACACACACACCAAAGGTCAACCCAAAATATTGAATGACTTTTAATGAGAAAATACATTTCACCTTAATTTAAAAACATTAAAATTAACACTAATGTTCCTTCTAAAGAACATAAAGATAAAGAAAACAAACGAGCACCTCCACATCTTCTGATAGCATATTTGTTTTTATTGGGAGTTTTGTACTAAAACAGATTTTGGACAAAATATAGGTTTATGAGTAAATGTTAAGAACAGTAGTATACAAAAAAAAAGGGGGGGGGGGGGATGCATATTGCCTCTGGTAGCAAATTTCAACATACCATTAACAATTAATAAATTAAATGTTTGTTCTGTTTTGCTGTATTTACAGGAAAGTCTAGTATAATCCAGTACAAAATATAAATATACCCTGAATCATAGTGACATAGTGATAAAACGCACTCATCCTGTTAAGTCACATACAAACTTTAAACAAAATGTACTTATATATGTTAATGTATGCACATTTTGTACGCTTCCCAACCAGCGAACTCTTCTGTCTAATCTGTGAAGGATTGAAAATCTACACCAAGTAATCGGCTTTGTGCAACAGGTACAGAGGTAGAGACTGTCACGTGTTTATACAAACCGATCTTGATAAAAGTCTTTCACTGCAATATTTGTGCTGCTCGTTCGCGCTGGTGATATTTAGAAGCAGTAAGACTCCATACAACAAGACAGTTCAAAAAGTGTCACATCCCACCCCAAAAACCATTTTCTCAGTCTCAAAAAGGCATAAGCCTTCTTACATGCATTAGGAATATTTGCACTGCTGTGAAGATGGGGTGGCTCTTATAAGAGCCTTTGGTTTATGGAGTAAAGTCTGGCAGTTTACTTCTTCTTAGCAGCCGTCTTCTTCGCTTTGGCAGCCTTGGGCTTTGCGGCTTTAGCCTTCACTGTTTTAGGCTTCACTGCTTTGACCTTCTTAGGACTCTTTGCAACTTTCTTCACTGCCGGTTTCTTCACTTTCTTGGGGCTTTTGGTGGCTTTCTTGGGCGCAGCCGCTTTCTTTACTTTCTTAGGAGACTTCTTCGGGGCAGGTTTCTTTACTGCTGCCTTCTTGGGCTTCGCCGCCTTGGCCGCCGCCTTCTTCACGGCTGGTTTCTTCGGTTTCGCCACAACTTTCTTGACGGGCTTCTTGGCGGCTGGTTTCTTGCTCACCTTGAAAGATCCGGACGCTCCGGTGCCTTTAGTTTGAACAAGCGCCCCCTTTTTCACCAGAGATTTCAAAGCAATCTTGACGCGAGAGTTGTTTTTCTCAACGTCATATCCACCACCTGCCAAAGCCTTCTTCAGAGCCGCCAGGGAAACTCCTTTGCGCTCGTTGGAAGCGGTGACCGTCTTCAAGATCAGGTCGGACACGCTTGGTCCAGGCTTCTTCGCCTTTGTCGCCTTCTTCTTCGGGGCTTTAGCCGGAGCAGCCGCGGGAGCAGGAGCAGTTTCTGCCATAGTTTCAGTAAACTTGGAAACGACGTCGCGTAGTACAGAGCTGTCAAACAAACAATGTTTACATCCAGCTGAGGGCGGGATTTAAACGGGAGATGAGAACCATATAGACTCAACCACCTCACCCGACGCTCTAGACAGGACAGAGTCGTCCGTAGATGTGTTTTCTGATCTTGAAAAACACAAGGTTTTTTGCGATAGAGAACGACGGATTTTAGACTTTAAACAACGTAGTGATAGTTGAGTCTTTCCTTTTTGTGGGCAGCTTGTGTTTTGTGCAAAACATCGCTTGGTTTATTATAAAATAATAAAAACGCGTACAAATTTGGTGCGAGTCGCAGCGGGAAATATCGCACTTCCTCTGTTCTTTTGTAGATTATATATTAAAATTCGAAAAGCACAATTAAAATGATGGACATTTTGCATAGAGAAGACCCTAATCTATACATCTGCGGTGGTTTTAGAAGAAGAAAGCTCACGGAATAAAAAACTGACACGTTTTTCTTTAGTGAAGGTAACACAGATCCGCGCTGTCGCCATTTCAGCCTCCCCTAATCTCATGGCGATTCTTTCGACAATGATCTATTAATAATCAAATCTGTACATCCAGTACGTGATTCTAGTAACTTATATATTTGCAACGTTGCCAACATTTAACACATAAAGACGTTGCCTGTTAGTAATAAAACGGGTGCTTGTGTTGTCTAAAGGGAAAGTGTTCTCCTCCGTCGAGGAGTGCCATAACAGGGGGAAGCTATTTTAGTGTTTAATGTTGTATCGATCAATTTATGGCCATTTTTGCAACATTATAATATGTACAAACACCTAACTATTCTTATAATTAGATTAAGTGGTTGTAGAAGGCCACTTAGACACTTTTATCCGAACAGGCTTAATAACGTCGAGGATTTTATCCACATTCCTTCATTGTCCCGCGGAGAACAACTGCTGCACGCAATTTGTGCACTGTGATCGACATTACATAATAAAACTATTGTTCTTATCTGTCACACGTATTAAATATTTCATAAATTCGTGTTACAGAATCTTCACTCTTAGGTGAAGGCCTACTTCTTTAACATCTGATCACTATAGCATACCTGGAGGCTTGTGGAATAGTGACTAAATGTATTAGTACGAAATATTAAACATGGCCCAGGGCACAAAAATCCACTTTCTGTGATAAATACGACTTAATCGTTAACTTGCCGTAAAAAACAAATTAAAAAACGGATGGTGATCGGTCAGTAGCCGTTACTTCGACTCGTTGCCAAGCGATTATTTTTGTCTGCTTTCTGTTACGTCTGCCTGCGAAAGAATGGAATACTACTTAATGAGTTCGCTTAATAAAATTATATTTTAATGAAAATGTGTCTTTTTCTGTAAGGCCTAGAAGTAGCCTAGCATTCGTGAATACGGTCAATCCGCTGTGTGTTGTGCCTAACAACGCCATTTAAAGCATGGTCACAATTTAGCAAGACTACACCTTTTGTATTGAAATCCACAAATTACAGGCCGAGACTTTCGATTATCCAAGATAAATGAATCTTGTTGTGCTTAATCGATTGTGTTGTTTGGAATTTCATTAAACCATTTTACTAAGCAAATATGTTAAGCGCAATTCCTCCGCTTGAAGATAAAGTCCCGGACATTAAAAAACATTTACGCAACAAAATAACCATCCTCTATCGTCCGTCCTCTGTGTAGTGATATTGGATGATGTTGTTGAGTGTAACATGATAGGCAATATAAACCGATAAGCAGAGAAAGGAACGGCACGCTTTATGATATCAGACACCATTTTAGACCGCAGAAACTCTTTATGATGCAATCGTTTTATTAAGGCAATAACAAAAACAAGTCACTCGAGATTGTTCCACGTGACAAACTTTTTAGCTATAAATAACAATACGGCACAACTTCTAGTGCCATATTGCTTATTTATGATTAAGAACAAATTCATTCTTATTATTAAAATCAATTTCTTATTACTCAACACTAATTATAATTGGTAGTTTTTATAATTAGTAATTATATAGTATTTTAAGTAAATTTATAAGTAAATATAGAAATAGCAAAAGGTTTACTGATATATTTCACAAATTAATTCATGATCAAATCATAAAGTCTGATACTAGAACAAGTACTAATTCATGTATTAATGACATAATTATTACATGACCATAAACAGCTCGATTTTGTTTTGCTCTATTTTAAAACCTGAGTAGTGATCTAATTAAACAAGACATAGTGTGTTGTGGGAACAAACTGTATAAAATAAAGAATGCATTAATATGGATTCATTTGCTCTTTCAATTGAACCTTTGGGCGGCTCTTAAAAGAGCCTTTTTTGTTTAGAAAATCCGGTCCAAGTGAAATTTAACCGCCAAAACCATACAGCGTTCGGCCTTGGCGCTTCAGAGCGTACACTACGTCCATAGCAGTCACTGTCTTGCGCTTGGCGTGCTCGGTGTAGGTCACAGCGTCGCGAATGACATTTTCAAGAAACACTTTTAATACACCTCGCGTCTCTTCATAGATCAGCCCAGAAATACGTTTCACACCACCACGACGCGCTAAACGGCGAATAGCTGGCTTTGTGATTCCTTGAATGTTATCTCTCAAAACTTTGCGGTGACGTTTTGCACCACCTTTCCCAAGCCCCTTACCGCCTTTTCCTCTGCCAGACATGGTCGCTTACAGAAAACTCAGAGAACGCGAATAGAACCGAAATGGGAGGGACTGTGGTGGAAGTCTGACATGAATATCCTTCAAGCGGACCTAGTTGAAACCATACTTGCCGCAGCACCCCCCCCCCCCGGCGGCGGGGCTGATGTATGCCCCCCCCCCGGGGCGGGCTGATGTAACAATACAGAACGATTCTGAAATATTTCCTTTGAGCGTCATTTTTTAAATATTTAATTATAGATAATGGAATCGAACAAAGATAGAACAAATATAAACCTATCAATTGCGATATTCCTTATGTTGTGGCATTCGTGTGGTATTTAAGTAATTAGGATTGACCTGATTGACATGAGGTCTTATTATGGTTGTTTGTGACTTTACAGTTTTCTAAAAACTTCAATGACATTACTTTTGGGACCTAATTCAGTGCGGATTTGCACTACATTTGTTTTAGTGCGTAAATTCAAACAATCAAAGAATAACTGACTTAGAGCAAAGATATGTAAATTTCATACACCTCAGCAGGCTGTTTTGATTTGGTGCGAGACAGCCTCGATTTCTATTGGTTATTCGCTGATGACGACGAATGGTGATTTGAATGTCCTTCCCAGTAGTGTTGCCAAGTCCGCGGTTTCCAGAGGGTTGTTCTTCATGTCAGTGGGTTTTGGCGACCCCAATAACCTGATATTTAGCCCCTAAATGTGATTTTTACCAAGGGAACCCCACCAAAACGTGTATTTTACCCCACCGGAATACGTTTTTTTTTTTTTTTTTTTTTTTACCGGGGAATCCCCCTCGAAACGTGATTGGGCTAGTTTTGAGTAGTAATTGGGCGGGTTTTGGCAACCCTGTTTCCCAGCCAGTTTGAACTGGTTTAACGAACAAAGAGGAAATACTTTCTTCTCTGGTCTGACTTCGTTCACAGAGGCAAACAGCTTGTTTAATGAAATTATTTTAATCATTTATTATAGAAGTCTTCTCAAATAATAAATAAGCACAAACCACCGACAGTCAAGCAGTGATTTTTACACTCGATAATTTGTCTTATGCTTTACAACAACAACAGCAGCGCAATCAAATCAAACATAAAACATATAATAAAGAGAAAATTTGCATCGCTCTGTATAACGTAATTAGGAGCAGGAAAGACGAACTGTTGTTACATCGGGGGACTTTGATTCCATTGAAGAGTGCAGATCAGTCAGAATAGACATAATATTTAGCTTTCAGCCATTTCAGCTTTAGCACATCAGCTTCCATCATACCCCAGTGGCTGAAAATGAGAGCAAAACAACAATATATATTTATATATATTTTTAAATCACTCTTTGTATACTTTATTGACCACTACTTTATGAAAATAATGAGGTTTGTACTAAACCAAGATAATTAGCATTACTATGTCGCAATATTATGCACACCAAACTCAAAGAACAAAGATAGCATGAAGTCCTTTGTCTTTTACCTGATAAACTCCCTCTTCATAGCCTGGTTCAGGACGCTGCCATGTCTGATTGGATAAGATTTTCAAAACAACCAATCCAAATGCAACAATGATGACTCCCAATGCATTTGCAGTTATTGCCTCTGGTGGTAATGCAGAGTAAGGCAGCGTCCCATTGGTGATTCCTTTTCTGAGGAAAGAACCAATGAAACAACACATTTGCTGTGACATTACACTAAATCTTTTTTCGAGTTCTACATTTATGAATATGTGTTTTTAACCCTCTTCTTTCTACCTCATACCTCAAAACATATTGATTAGAGCATAATGATCAGATAGTCACCACAGCACTGAAAGCTCCATGAAAATTAATAGCTATATATAATAAAGTTAAATATGTTATTCATGTCTTCACTGCAATAGCACATGCATACCACTCAGTTTATGTAGTGTGATCACTTACAGTGCAAAAAAGAGTTTTTCGTTGATCCCTGAGATGCAGGACACAATGCCTAGTACCAAGATGATTCCTCCCATCCAAACATGAGCCGGCTTTACAAGAGCACGAGCCGTCATTGGAGTACAAGGTAAGAGAAACGCGGTAAAACCCATGACCCACTAGAAAAGAATCAGAAAAAAAATTAAAAAATAATTTAATTCTTGCATCACTGCTGTCATCTATCTACCATATGAAATATGTGAAACTACATTCTCGGTAACCGAAATGTTTGAAGGAACAGTTTCTTGCAAATATTTGGGATACAAACAATGTAGTTTAACATATTCATATGTTGATGGTTCATTGTTCATCCACTATTAAAATGTCTTACTTACAGAAACAACTGTACTACTAAAACTGTACTTGAACAACTTTCAACCCTGATACGCACCTGTGCAGCAAAAAGTGCAGTGGTACAAATCCCCACCCAGCTGTGGAGGGAATAGAGATTGGCTGTGTGGTTTGCATTGTGGTATTCGAACACTGCACAAAGCCCGATAACAGACAGAACAAAAGAAAGGAGCAGAAGCCCAGCATGTAACAGCTTCCATGGGAGCTTATTGTGACCCCACGTCAGAGGAATACGGTACACTATAGCAGCTGGTTAACAGAGGAAAAAAGAAACTGATGACAACTGTCATGTAAAATCTGTAAAATCATGTAAAATCTGAATTCGAAATTTCAATGTAACATGCCAAACTTAAATCTAACAATAAAACAACCATACACTTTTTACAACATATTAACTTTGCAATGCCGTGTTATATTACAGCTACAGTAGTATGAAACACAAGCTATGACAATACTGAAATCAAACCTACCATTCCCATAAAGCACCACCATGCCAATGACCATGAAGACTGGGTGCCAGTTAAACTGCTTGATTGAGCCGTCCCATGCAAATCCACCTCTATAGCTGTAATTCCAGTAAGCTACTAATGCCACACAGGTGATCCCCAACATCAGGCACAGCAGATAGGTCAGGTAAAATGTAACGATTCCTCTCATTCTGTGAGTGCTACAGAAACGTTGCGCATGAAAAAATTTAAGCTTTTTAGTGTGAGAAATGAACCTTACCTGACAAAAAGACATTAATAGCCATTTTCTAATATTTGACTTACCTTATAGAATGTCTCAAATTCAAATAGTCTAGAGATTTTCAAGTATAATTTTAAACAGAACAACCGTTTTTAGAAGAGCAGCACATCTGAATGTTCAGTAGGTACCTTTAACTGATATCTAAAAAAAAAAAGTCAAACAGCCTCGTGACAGCGATTTTTGTTGATCTCAGTTCCTCTTTCCACGATTCCCCATTATGATTTTCGATTTCACCTGCCAGCAGACCAGATGGCACCCAAACAATAGCAGAAATGAGGAACAGCAAAAAGGGACCAGCAATGATAACGATTATGTGTGCCATCAACTTTACAAATACCGTACAAATAGAGAACTTTATAAATAGAGAACTGTTCAAATTACTTTCACGACGCAGGGAAACACTGTAACCACAATTATCTTCTAAAAATAAGATGGTTTAATGCATATGCGTAGGGAGTGTTTGTGTATTTTTAAAGTTGTGGGGTTTTACACTATTATTGTCGTTTGCATCTTTAATTTTTTTTCTTTCTGTGACTCTTTCTGAGGACACTCACAAACAGGCGAAATTCCCTCGCAAACTACTTCAGTATTGCCTGTTAAAATAATAATAATATTGTCCGTTAACACAAGATAATGTGATTTTACTTAATGTCATGCTAGAGACAAAACCAGTGTTTACAAACTTTTAACGACGGACGGAGCTTACGATGTTTTTGAGAAAAGCAACCCTACGCTTGCCGAGTCGACACAATTTCCTGTTTAAACGCAATGCAGCATGGGAACTGTAGTGAACAGAACCTAATTCGCGAATGAAAGCTTGAGTAATTAGTAGAGTTCTGGCTTTAAAGTTTAAACGGAAATTAAACTTTGCTGCGGGGTTAGTTAGTGGTTGTTCTGGAACTAATTTCCCATAACCATTACATAGGCTAGGTAAGACAAATGTCCCAAAATGATGAATTCGGTATTATCACAAAGTTATGGATTTTGCACACTATCACCACAGTGCACACCATAAAAGCACACACACATTAGCATTCCAATGAATCTGCATAATGCAGAAAATGATCGACAAAAGCTTTTGAACCACGGCTAACATCCTGGAGCAAAACCCAGAATTGTTATTTAGTATCGTGTATTTTATTCTACATTGCTGTGGTTTGAAATTCCACTCTCTCTGATCAGTCTCATCCCCAGTTCAGGTGACCTCTGGTGGCGAGCTGGCTGAAATGCAGTTTTTCGCTTTAGATTTAGAACGTTAATATAAAATCAAAATCATTAAAGGAAAAACAAATATACAAATGAATTGCTTTTATTAGTTCCCAAAATAATATGTAACATTCAAGATCATTATATGCATCACATTTTTATACAAAACAGGAAATAAGGCATTTAAACGTAGTAAGACTACACATTTCATAATATTAGGAGTCTTAAATATCTATTTTTATTACTACCCCAATGTAACTAATGTTTGTAAACAGCGGCATAGCATCATAGCAAACTGCACACACGATTGGCCAACATAATAAATATTATGTCAGTGAAACATTTTCCTTTTTGGAATTGTTGGAGAATAATACTGCATAAGGTAAGCCATGAACAAAATCAAAATCAAAAGAATACCTTTGCCCACTGAGAACATTAAGGTGTTGACAATATTTGCATGCTTCCAATCACTCATCTTCATATTTAAAGTAACCATTAATAATTGCCTTTGTAATTATATTTTCTGCAGACATCCTTTGGTCTAAATAGATCAATGCCTCAATTAGACTGTTGAAATCTGCCTTCAGTCCCTCCTTTTCCATCCAGATTTTTAACAGTTCATAAACTCTGTCTTCCGGAAAGAAAGACTCGGCACTTTTGATTGAATTATCACTCAGTCCAATGAACCTGAAAAACCTGCTATGATAGTGGACGTCCATTTCTTCAAAGAAATCAAAGCTTTTCTTCAGTGATTCTTCTCCTGAAAAGGTGAGACAGAGTGAAAAACGCTGCCACCCATATTTAGGAATGCTAATTTATGGAAAAGTTCACCCAAAAATGAAAGCTCTGTCTCACCCTCAAGTTGTTCCAAACCTGTATGAGTTTATTTCTGCTACTGCATAAAAACAGCTATTTTGAAGAATGATGGTAACCAAACAGTTGCCGGTAGCCATCGACTTCTATAGTATTTTTTATAGTACACTATGGAAGTCAATGGCAACTGTTTGGTTGCCAACATTCTTCAAAATATCTCCTTTTATGTTCAACAGAAGAAAGAAACTCACAGAGGTTTAGAACAATGAGGATGAGTAAATTACAGGCTTTTTAATTTGGGGTGAAGTCTCCCTATAAGTTCCACATGAAAGTTCACAACATAAAACCATGTAAGAAAAAAAGGTAAGGCATTACCATTTAAAGGAACAAGTCTTCTTATTGGCTTTCTTTCCTAAAGGAGATGGAAGTATTTAACATCTTATAGGCATAGTGAGACAGTTAAAATAGAGATTATTCCAGGCCATTTTAACTAGAAATTATATTAAACATTCAGAGCAATTTGATCATGTGTTTAACCAAGATGACACTCAAAGAACGACAAACCAACTGAGCACAGATTTATATAAGAGGCTTATAACATGATTCAATCAATTAACCGTAGTCTACCTAACATGCCCCATCTACAACAACCACTATCTATGAACTAGTGTTAATACATAGTATTATGAACCATTCCAGATATATTGTAGAGTAAAAATCTTACTTTATTGTATCCCTCATTCTGTTAAATATTTAAAACAGAACAAATAACAGTTGGGCAAAGGAGATACATTCAGAATGTATAGTTTCTAAATCAAAATCAACATATGGTACTCATTATTCAATAAAGCAATACTTATTTTCCTAAACAGCACACAGATCACTTTTCACTAAAGTGTATCAGGAGATACAAGAGACATAGGTCCGTCCAAAAGAGCTGAACCGAGACAAAATTTATCACCAAAATCTACAGGAGCTTGTCTCCTCGAGTGTGAAAAAAATAAAATATTGCGACACATGAACACAGCATTTCAATTTCATGTTAAGAAAGCCTGAAAGTGAAAATACTTCAAAACTTGGAATGGAAGCAAGCTTAGTTATCTTGCCCCCACACATCAGCCACAAGTATTTAGGCTTAGAAGCAGATAATTTAGCTTTTCAGACGGTTATGATAGCAGAAGTGGTGTTAAGACAAAGAAAGCTACAACTCTCACCAAAGTGTGAGGCTGCAGGGTGGCAGAGCTTGGAGGCTGGTTAGTGTGGCAGAACTGGAGATCACTAGGCACAGTGGACAGAACCAGGCTAATCTGTGAAGAGTTGGCAGTGTTGGGGAGGCTGTCCCCTAGTTCCTTATCTTTCTCAGTCTCCGCTGAAGCAGGAATGTTGGTACCCACCGCATAGTTTTGGTCAAGGAACGGCTGGAACTGAGAGTCATCATCCATCTTAGAGTTTTGGGCATTCTGGCTCTCCTCTTTCACCTCCTCACTGTCACCCTGCAGGACAAGAAAGATGTCGTCCGGTCGGTCACGTGCACAGTGTAGTTACATCCAAATTTTTATGATTTTCTCTTTTAAAGCCAAGAAATACTAGCAACATTTTGTTGACCTACCATACAGATCCTAACCATTTCCCTTGGACTTCTTGATGTTACTGTAATTGAAGAAGACTGTGTGATAATCAATAAAGAAACAACTAAAATAAGAAAAAACATTGAAAGATTTCAAGACATGCCTACCTGCTTTTCTATTTGGTTTTGACTTTGTCCAGTACACGATACCCACAATGAATGCAAGCACTGCAATGAATGCCACCACTACAATGACAGCCACTGCAGGACAAATAAGATGCAATCACTATGTGGAAAACTATGAAAACAATGTCTTTATACACAACTCAAAACATTTTCTACTACCTGATTTAGAGCTGCCCGAAGAGCTTCTCTTTCTACAAACGGTGTTGGATATGTCTGTACAGCTTTTTTCAACCTCCTCATCATCTCTGCATCTGGTTGTAACAAAAGAAATGATCTTGAGTTCACCTAAAAATTAAAAACTGGTCATTAACTACTCACCCTCATGTTGTTCCGAACAGTTTACTCATCTTTGAAACAAAGAAAGATATTTTTAATGAAACCTGAGAAAATGTCTGTTCTTCCATTAAAGTCTTTGACATTTTAAAAACTTCCTAAGACATCATAAAATAAATCTATGTGAATCAGGCCGTTTAATTCAACTTCGTTCTGAAAAGACATGTTTGCTTTCTTTGATGAACAGCTTTAACCTTTATTCACATTAAAACAATGATACATAAACACACATACATAAGTAGAGTAGGCATGGACCCAGTCATTTAAAAATGGAAAATTTCAGAGCTGAAACCACAATACCGTGATACTGTGAAACCGTGATATTTTTGCTTAAGGTTATCATACATTCAAAATCTCATACCAGCCCATGCCAAAAGCAGAGTAAATCAAATATATATATTAAATAAAAAAAAAAATTTAATATCCCTTTAACATTCATGGACAGCTAGTGATCCAGCTTGATTAACAGGACACATGTTTTTACCAAAACCTAAGTGTTAATGAAATGGTACATTTAGAACGTACCTACTGCATTTCTTGCACACCTCACATGCTTGGTCAAGTGAACAAAATGAACCCTGTTTGCACTTGCACTGTGTGTCCTGGGTATTTGTGCATTTCTCTTTCGTTTCCTGATCTGCAAAAGTAATGAAGTTGCAAAAATAGCATGCAAGTTAGAAATTAAATATGGAAGTCAAGCATTGGGTGATCCAATGAAGCTTGAATGTGAAGCTTGCATAGCCTTAGAGATTGTCTGTTATAAAGATTTGTGCAAAACTGTGAGACAATATTGACTGTTCCACATCACAAAATTACCTATACGGCACTTGGTGCATGATAAACACTTCGGCAGTCCATTGTCATGCTCAGTGTATTTGTCAAACTCACACGGCTCACACACTCCTTTTTCTGAAGGAGCAACACAATACTTTTTCACATATGTTCCTGCAAAAGATGCGATGGTAGAATGTGAATGCACGTACAAGAAAACATCGTCTAATCAGAATAAAATTATTTAAAAAAAAAATTATCGCCCACCAGTAGGGCAGTTCAGGCAGCAAATGTTATCATGTTCATGCTCCATGCCCTCGATGCAGGAAACATCACGGCTTGATCTGTTCTTGATGGATCCTTGAGCCCAAGCCAGATCCAAGTGACTTTTTGCAGCATGAACGGCATTTAGTAACAACAAAATCTACACACAGAAGAAACATAAAAAAAAAAGATACATGCAAAACTTTTTGGTTAATAATTATGGTCTGGGACGAAGAGGTGTTGGATTTATACTGACACCTATTGGTATAAAACTTTAATGTACGTCTCAGGCATAAGTTTGTTTGGTTCCTATTGGTCTATAATTTAAGGCTTTGCTTTTGTTTTATGAAGACATTTTCATATACATTTTGTATATAATTTTTTCGGAAATTATCTTCAGTATTAAAAGTAAATTTAAACATGAACTGTTCTATTATTTCTAGATAAATTCGATTTTATTGCCATTTTAATGTCAAAACACTGTATCTATAATTGTCCGAATCTTTTTATATATATATATATATATATATATATATATATATACATACACACACACACACACACACACACACACACACACACACACATTTATATAATTCTGTTAAATAAAATCAATGTCATTCTATTGTTAAAACAGTCTAAAGTGTATGAGTATCTGTATCTGGAGAGAGATCAAGTTTCTCTAAATCTTGATCCAGAGTTACTGGTCTTAACGTAATTTATACTTTAAATCATTTTCTAATTATTATTATATTATTAAAAGTTGTTGTTATTATTATTATTATTATTATTATTATTTTATCGACAAGGATATGCAGTGACAGGTCATTAATCGCCTGCATCGACTAACTTAGTCCAAACACGTCTTAATTTAACGCGTCTTGATGCAAACTTAATATTTCAACTTCCTCTATACTGACATATACTGTATAAAACAAATTAAATGTCATGTTCACTTACCAAGAAAAGTATGTATCTCATAGCAGGCAAACTATTGAGTCACTTTCTCCGGATAAACTGAAAGAAGCTCATGTCCCACTGCCATCCTACTGATAGCGCACCTCTGAGGATTTAGCTGTTTAAAACTTCCGGTCTTATATTATGGAATTGAGCGCTTCTTTAAAACAGAACAAACCGCAAACGTAGTTACGAATCCCACTATGGACGAGGTCAAGCTTATGAGTATTAATTAGTTTCTGGTGACGTTGCTTTTATAAGTTGCGTAGCGGCGAGTCACGTGATGTAATTAATATTCATGAAGCCTTCGCTTCGCTATAGTGGGATTAATAAATTCGCAAAACAACCTGTTGCCACATGAATCGCCTACAGGCTTCACTTTGTGTTGAATAGCTACTTAAAAGTTTTAGGTATTTTCTTTTTTATTTCTTGTGAGGTAATCAGGGCCATATAATCTTTCTCCGTGCAAACTTTGGTGTCAGTCAAATAACAGTGTGAGCTGAATCTCCAGCAGCCACGCGTCTGAATTTAGGATGTGTCCCTCTCGCTTGCTCTCTGAACGCACACACAATCGTAAACATTATTATCAATTTCCGAAATGCAAGGACTTTTCTGTCAGTTTGGCGCTATCTAGCAGACAGTTGACTGTGACAGTGCGATACTATGAGTGCTGACACAGTGTAAAACAGGAAACTGGCCGATACTCCGGTAATGTGCGCGGAAGAAGGTGGGACTCCTGTTTGTTTATTCATTTACCAAGTCTAAGGGGAATTTCACTACTTACCAAGTATAAGGGGAATTTCATACTGCTGCTTCAAAACGCAGCCAAAGGTCAACTCATTGACTTACAGCAAATACTATCCACCACGTGATCCATTCATTAGCTATATTAGATTACACTGATTTTCAACAGAGTTTTAATTGTTTGTTTTCTAGATAAAGTAAAATATTTGTATGGTCTGTTGTAAGGCATTACTGTGGCTCACTGAAAGCATCTTTCTCTCGTTCTTTTCCTCATACATCTAGTCACTACATTGTTTTGTTGCTTCCTGGCAGCTGATTTAGTTTAATTTCCCCCATCCTTTTTAGCTGGAGAAGCCAGACAGCCAATTATGTATACGTTTACTGACAAAAGCACTTTTCTGTAATGTAATTGCCTGCATATGGCAATACCTGGTTGTATAACTTTAGAAATTGGATTTATTAAGATGTATTTTTGATTCAGATTTCTGAATGTTGTTCTTAGAATAGATTGAGAATTAATAACAAACAGACATTTTGGTTACCATGGTTATGAGGGCTGAATCGTTAGTCACTCATGTGTCCTTTGATAAGAAAGTTGTGAAGGAGGGGGGGCTGTTTGAGATAAGACCAACTGTGGACTTTGCATCAGCTATTTATGAGCCTTAAATTACTGCATGTCTGAGACTTTCAAGCATTGCTGAAATGAACAGTTTTATCGTTAAATGTGTATTAAATTATCAGCTACAGTTTTGTGAGAAGAGTCGGCTGATTTTTTTTCTCACATGCAGAAGTGCATAATCGCATAGTTTTTGTTAAGATACATCAGGATGTTAGTTTAATTGGTAAGAACTACATCTGGAACATACCAACAAAAAAAAATTCTAATAAATTAATTGCAGACATTCCATGCCATTTTTCTAAGGCACAGAAAAAGTCAGGCATACAGTGCATAATTGTCCCATAAGAGTGCCTGCCTTACACTAAATGGAATATAAAGGAAACCAACAGCACTTGGAAATAGAATAAAGTCAAGAGGCATGTTTGCTAGAGTTGCAGCTCTCTTCAGCTGTACATTTATTTCCAAAAGACTGCATATAGATCAGCAAACTCTACTGTACAGAAAACATCCAAAATGTTCATAATCATAGATACAGTATACCACAAAGCTGGCCTGGCGATACCAAACAAGTATATATAGCACTAGAAAAGCTCTTGACCCCTGCATATCACTGTAATATAGTGTTTTTTTTTTATAACTGATATCTTACAGTACATTTGCATGATTCAGGACCATCTTAACCTGTACAACATTCATCATTCACAGAAGTTATACAAGGCACAAGAATCATAATTTGAAGCAAAGGCCTAAATATAACATAAATGTGGGACAGATAGACATTGTTGACTTAAAGGGTTAGTTCATTGAAAAATGGAAATTATGTCATTAATGACTCACCCTCATGTCCCCGAACTCTTTCAGAACACAGTTTAAGATATTTTAGATTTAGTCCGAGAGCTTTCTGTCCCTCCATTGAAAGTGTGTACGGTATACTGTCCATGTCCAGAAAGGTAATAAAAACATCTTCAAAGTAGTCCATGTGACATCAGAGGGTCAGTTAGAATTTTCTGAAGCATCGAAAATACATTTTGGTCCAAAAATAACAAGAACTATGACTTTATTCAGCATCGTCTTATCTTCCGTGTCTGTTGTGAGAGAGAGTTCAAAACACAGCAGTTTAGTGATATCCGTTTTGCGAACGAATCATTCATTGTAACCGGATCTTCTTGAACCAGTTCACCAAATAGAACTGAATTGTTTGAAATGGTTCGCGTCTCCAATAAGCATTAATCCACAAATGGCTGTTAACTACTTTATTGTAGCTGACATTCCCTCTGAGTTCAAACAAACCAATATCCCGGAGTAATTCATTTACTCAAACAGTTCACTGACTGAACTGCTAAGAAGAGAGAACTGGAGATGAACACCGAGCCAGATAACGAACGAAACGATTGACTCGTTCTCGAGTCAAGAACCGTTTTTGTCGGACGCGTCCGATTCGAGAACCGAGGAGCTGATGATTCAGTGTGAAGCAGAATGACACACAGAGCGTCTGAACCGAACTGATTCTTTTGGTGATTGATTCTGAACTGATTATGTGCTAATGTTATTAGCGCAGGTAAACCAGAAGGCTTCAATCAAGGGCAATCATCGCCAGTGACGTCATTACTTTGAGCGCAAAAGAACCGGTGAACCGTTTTCTTCAACCGGTTTATTGAATCCAACTTTCCGGAAGAACCAGTTCGCAGAAAAGAACTGAACTTCTCATCACTACTGGTGATCCGAAAACTGATGCAACCGGATCTTGACTCGAGAACGATGCAATCGTTCGTTATCTGGCCCGGTTTGGTGTTCATCTTCAGTTCTCTCTTCACAGCAGTTCAGTCAGTGTACTGTTTGAGTAAATGAATTACTCCGGGATATTGGTTTGTTTGAACTCAAAGGGAGTGTCAGCCACATTAAAAAAGTTAACAGCTTAAGTCATTTGTGGATTAAGGCTTATTGGAGACGTGAACCGTTTCAAACGATTCAGTTCGATTTGGTGAACTGGTTCAAGAAGGTCCCGTTACATCGAGTGATTCGTTCGCGAACCGGATATCACAAACTGCTTTGTTTTGAACTCTCTCTCATAACAGACACGGAAGAGAAGACAATGCTGAATAAAGTCATAGTTTTTGCTATTTTTGGACCAAAATGTATTTTCGATGCTTCAGAAAATTCTAACTGACCCTCTGATGTCACATGGACTACTTTGAAGATGTTTTTCTTACCTTTCTGGACATGGACAGTATACCGTACACACACTTTCAATGGAGGGACAGAAAGCTCTCGGACTAAATCAAAAATTTCTTAAACTGTTTTCCGAAGATGAACGGAGGTCTTGCAGGTTTGGAACGACATGAGGGTGAGTCATTAATGACATAATTTTCGTTTTTGGGTGAACTATCCCTTTAACCGTTCAAAGGCTTGAACGTAGCACTATAAATGCAGTCCTCAATAATAGGGAAAAATCTTAAGTTTGGTTTGTAGCAATCTCTAGAATTGTGTTTTTTCTTCTTTCTTTTATAGAATCTTCTCTGCAAGTTTAACATCATGTTAAAATATTTGGACATAAATGTGAACATTAAAGTTTAATGAGCACCAAAGGGATTTTCTTTAAAATTCATTAACATGACAAAAAAATTACATGTTTAAATAAAAAAAATTTAGTGACAGAAAATGTGCTAATAAATTAAAATAAAGGAAATATCATAAAAAAAAATGTTTGGGCTATTTAATATAGTTGTTGACAACTACAGTAATAAACATGTCAAACAGGCTGCTGTTCTCAGTGCTTCTTAACATAAAGTGATCAGCAAATCATTAAATCCTTCATCGAACTTATATTAAACATACAAAAAAGAAATATTTATATGAACAGAATATCCAGAGTAAGAGATAAAGCTTAACATTTGAAACCAGTGGCAAGCATTGTAGTGGCTAGAACACTGAAAACCAACCAAAATGAGCTCTTGGAGGCATTTTTGTTTAAGAGAGAGAAGGTTAATGAAGTAGATGACTTGGAAAAGGAGGACAACTTTTTTTCCTGCACTTCTGACAGCATTTTTCCACACAGCTCTTTTTCTTTTATCAGACCTTAATTATACCTCTCACTGCTCACCGGTCCATGTTCCCCCATTGTGTTTCCCACTGCATGCTGGAATTTGGTCAGAGGAGATAAGAGAGGCTTCATTTCAAAGAGGTCTCTTGGAGCTCTTCCTTTTCAGATGGATTTCAAAAGAAAGCTATATGTTTTAACAAAAGGGATGTGCTGCTGTTTGCATGGCTTAAGTAAACGCTTCTTCTGGTCAATAATAGTCTCAGGCCTAACGCTCTATAAAAGGCATGATACCATCCTGCTGTCTGCCCTGATGACTCAAACATGCTCACAGGACCAGAGTAATGCATTTGAGTTAGTGGGTTATGCATTTAGTTTTTTAAGGAAAACAACTCAATGGATTTTTATCCTCATAACCTGTGTAAATGAGGTTCTTTTCTAATACGAAGTAAATCCCAGTGCTCTGCCAAACAAGGTTATAATCTTTATATTACCATATATTATTCATAATTGTTCTTCAACCGATCCCATTAAGACAGAAATAAAAGAAAGTCATGAGTCATGATCACAATGATCGATCACAAAAGTTTATATTTTGACATTTTTGGATCCAAGTGTATTTTTTGTCCACATAATACAAACAAAAACTGAAACGGTTTGTACTGTTTGGTAGTTTTTGTTTACAAAATATATGTGTTTGTACCATTTATATTTATTATGCATGTATACATTTAAAAAAATATTATGTTTATTTATTTAATATATTTAGATATAAATGATATGAATATCTATATCTATATCTATATATATATATATATATATATATATATATATATATATATATACATACATACATACATACATACATACATACACACAATTATTCAGTACACTCACATATATTATGTAAACAAAAACTTGTTGAAATTTTGTATGCGATTAATCAAAATTAATAATTTGCACCACTAGTTCCAAAGAAAACATGTCATATGTTTTTGGAACAACATGAGGGTGAGTAAATGATGATAGAATTTAAATTTTTGGATGGACTATTCCTTTATTTATTAATTAATAATTATTTTATTGGATGGACTTTTCCGCTGACACAAGGAAATACTCAAGAACATCCCAGTCTGGCCACCCATAAAATCCCACACAATAATAAAAATACTAATAATAAAATCATAAACACCAAGGAAAGGCTAAGGCGGAATTTTATGAAATTGGTGATGGCTTGGCACTTTTAGAAAAGCATTTTGAGTCAGTGCCGAATTCATACCAAATCATCCTTCCTTCGCACATGTAATGAGTTTTGTGAAACCTTCTGGTTAGTCGCATCTTGTCAGTCTTGATCAGTCTTCTGTCAGACTGGATATGGCTCCACTTGGATTTTAAATTGAAGATGCTGGGGAATTGCACCTGGTGGAGTACATGTCGTCTTCAGTAGTCCCTCAAAACGTAAAGTCTGTTTCTTTGTCATCTGGACTCTGAGGCAGACTTTTACAGTGGATCTTTCCGATCTCCTCCAAAGCACTTGCAAGGGAGTCAAGATCTCCACTGTCCTGATGCCTGGCCTCCCAGAGACTGAGAATGACAGCAGAGGGACTCTTCTGCTTGTTAAAGTAGGACAGGTTCCTGTGCGGAAGGAAATGCAGGTTTCACAAGAGAAGATGACGTTATTTGAGTACATAGCAAGATCATATTATATATCTCAACTTTCTTTCCCATAGACAATGTTTGCATTCACATCTGTATAACTTTGTCTTATATTTGCATTAAATTATATGTGCATTATAGCCTTACTCTGACTATCCCTATGTATCCTTCTGTTGTTGTTGTTTTTTAAGGCCTATGTCTGAAATGAATACATGACGTAAGAGCTGTTACTCGTAATCTACCAGTAGATGGCAGTGTTGTAATAGAATTCCATACTCAAATGGTCATGTGATAGGTCATAGGTTCCAGAAAACGTAACAAGATGTTTGCTTACTGAATAAATAGGAATTTTCATTTATTTCAAATGGCGCAATTTATAGTGCTACAATACCAGTTTATATGTTCATAACTGTGATGCATTTATGTATTAGTAGTACAAATATTAGTAGGAATCAAAAACAGGTTTTTCGATTTTATCAGTTGTCTTTATTTGCATGGTTTCCTTTTGTAGAGTTACTTGAATGCAACTCTTGTTAAGAAAATAAAAATAATAATATAATAAAAACTAAATAGACCAATTTTAGACCAAACTGACAAATACAATGTTCAGATTTAAAATGAAAGTTTAGGGTTTGTATTACATTCAGCTCATAGATCTACACAGAAAATAAAAATCTGTATAAACTTTCAATGTGCCATACATTGGCCTCATAGATAAAGGGAAGGTTGTGACTCTTATATCTCTCGAATCTCTAGTGGTTCTTTATCTTCTAACTGTTGTAGAAACTGAATTCAATAAAAATGAAAAGCCTGAGGAGTATGAGTTCTGAGTGAAATGATCGAGCAAAGTGGAGTGCAGTCTCAGCTTATTATTCAAGGGCATTGTTAAAGTGAGCACTGCTGCAAGAAGTTTCAATCAGTCCCGTTGCCTTGGCTACATCTCTCTCCGGCGCTCACCTTTGAATGTGGAGTTTCTGAGCTAAGAGCTGCCAGTCCTTGCCCTTGGCGTTGGCAGTATCGAAGGTGGTGCATATCCGCTGACGTATGGACAGGGGGATTTTGAAGGCTTTGGCCCCCGTCTGTGAAGTCACTGTGCAATCTGCCTGCATAAAAAATGGGACCATCTCTTTCTCATTCTGAAAAACAAAAACAAAAACATGGTTCTGGCATGCAATTTTATATCCTACAAAGGAGCTTGAAAAAACACTTAAGCTTTATTTTACCCATGTACAAAAAAAAACACGGGGTCAGAATTATTAAACAGGGCAAATTAACGTGAGACTGCAATCCTTATAAAAGTGCTGATGGGAGTGGAAATTTGTGGTAGAACTACTTACAATGAGTGTGCAACGGTGCAAATTAGCAATTATTGTAGCCATGGCAAGCGCAAAATGGGCTGAAATTAATTGGGGGGAGGGACATTTAATAATGGCAGTAAATAGACTACTGAAAACCTAAGTATATCACACTGCATGACTGCACAAATACTCTCCTCCAAAATATTTTGCATCTAAAAGAGAATCTCTAGCAAAAACATATGTCAGCTGCAAAATTAACTACCACACCTTTTCATTGCTAATTTTTCACTGCACTTCTTTATTAAATCCTGACAGAAGTTTTTTTTAAATGCCAAAAGCTCACTGGCACAAGCTTTAAGTAAATCTGGCCCCAAATGACAGTAACTTTTAGGGGAAGAGTTCAATAAAATGAAAACTGCCATTTTAACTCATTTAGTTTTTTCTTTGGAACAACTGTAAATTCAGACTTTTGAGCTCCAAAAAAGCACAATATAACACTACAAAAATAGTCGACACAATTCATGCATTATATTTCAATCTTTGCGTGAATATGAACTGAATTTCAAGTCATTATTCACATTACTCTTTAACTCTGCTGTGATTCTGAATCCAAATAGGCACCTTCTCAAGCACTTTTTCCACTGTTTTCTGCACAATGGAATGTTTCCATAGATGTTAAATGTTCCTCATTGAACCATATATGCCAGTAAAGAATCTTTATTTTTAAGAGTGTATGGTACAGGCTAGATATCAATATTTGATATGAGAGCTGCACTGAAATCATTAATCATTTGTTTATGGTGCTCCTTTTTAGAGCATGACAGCCTGTCACTAAAAACTCTCCCTGTTTGTAAGACTCTTTAAAATTCTTTTCTCGTTCCACAGAAAAAAATAAATAAACATGAGGTTGAGACAGGGACAGACAGAGATGTTATTAAACCCAGTGACATTTTCCATCTGACCTCTCCCACTGAGGTGTAGACCTGCAGGATCTGCTCATGACCTTTGACCTGCCGCACACTGATCTTGCAGGAGAGCTGGGTGGTTGAGGCGCTATGTCTCTGCAGTGAGAAGGCACAGTGCACAGGCTGCTGGTTACTATACCACAACTGGGTGAAGGAGAATTCCTGCAGTGGGATGAGGACACCAGAAATAAAGAGAAGAGAGAGAGAGAGAGAGAGAGATCAGAGAGCCGAGTCAGGGAAAGTGCCTTGATCCATGAACAATGTGGAAGCATGCATGTTAAGAGACACATCTTTTAGACCATCAGTACAAAAGAGACACCAACTCTAATCCCTGTTAATTCTGATGATAGGGGTCAGTGCTGGGTTGTGTACAACACACCATATCTGGGAGCAGGGCAGCAGAAGGAAAAGCAATTGCCTTTGATGTCTAATTAATTTCTGTGAAGCAGCACGTCTGCAGGGAGTGTCCTTGACCTCTCCTGTACTGTTTCTCCAGCCCTGCATATTGAAATGACCTGCAAGATGCTCCATGTCAACAGTAATAGGAACCCTGAGCAGAAGAGATGCTTGATGGGACAGCAGATGCCTTAATGCTGGGATTAATTTCTCCCTCGAGTAGGCATACTTAAACCATGTTCCAGGAGGCAGAAGCACCTCTGAACTGATGAAATGCCTGAAACTAGAACCAAACAATTGACACTCTGTATCTGCAGGCTAGGTAAGACAGTGTTGGTCTTCAGAGTTGAAACTCGTAGTGCTGAATGAACGAAAACTAAAACTATTACTCTATGCTTCCTATAAGAGATTCACACATGGGCTTTCTGCTCGTATCATAGTCAGGAAAGCATATTTAAAACATTGTATTTTTGTTAAAACATGACACAATTACTTTACAAAATTGCATAAAAAATTAAGACTTGTTTTCAGAGAATAGTTTTTTTTCTTAACTCACTTGCTAATTGTTTTTATCAAATAATAAAAATGAATAAAAAAAAATTGCCAGTAAATACATCTAACATCAAGATAGCTGTTTAATGCTTAAAAAAAGAAATATTTAATTGAATTAATGTTCTCTAAAAACAAGCTTTAATATCTTACTAAATGACTGGAAAAACAGAACAAAAATCTCGATTGCATAAAATTACCTCATATTATGTGTATTCTACAAAAGTTCTGGGTTATTTTTTCCATAACCCAAATGCTGGGTACAGCCCTTCTGGTCATTTCATTGGGTCAATTTACTGTTTTTTACCCAAGTGCTGGATAGTTTTTGGTTAAATCCGTTGCTGTGTAACCCAGTGTTGGGTAGCCAAACTGGTCAAAACCAGAATTTTTTTTGGTGAGGAATCTTCTTAAATGAACATTGCTTCCCTATCAAACTATTAATGTAAATACAGGAAAATCCATTTAGTCTCACATTATAGCTTTTTTTTGTTTAGATTTACATTGCAGCTAATGTCTGCAGGCTTACACTGGATCTACACAGAGCTAAGGCTGGATGATTTATCGAAAATTAATCGAAAGCGAAATTCAGAACTTGTAACCGACGTAATTTTCCCATGATCGTTCTTAAATTATTTTAATCCTATTAATAATTTTTTTCCCATTAAAAGCATACTACCAAGTCAGCGCTATACAGACGTGTATGACCATTGCCCTTGTGATTTTTTTTTTGCAGCATCTCGCACATAAGTGGCACTTTACAAGAATTTAAACTTTTAGACCCATGGACCAATCAGAAGACCCCGGAGGCAGGGCAAGCGTTGCAAGCTTTTGTTTACAGTAGCAGGTTGGCTTAATACAAAATAGTAGGCATTCTGCACTGTGCTTTTTTAAAAACTTTTTCTGAGCGCTGTCTCACGGCTTTAGACACAAAGACATGTTCTGTGTGAACAGCCATTAAGAACCAAGAGTAAATACAGATAATAGAGTGGCAGGACAAGATCAATGAGATGGTGCCATGCTCTTTCTCTTAATCAGCAGTCTTCTACTTGCATACATCAATTATTTAAAACATTTGTTTACAGGAGATGCAAGTTATTATTTTCTACTTTTCACATGACAATATTGAAAATGTATTTTGTTTGCAAGAGATGCTGGTTATTTTCTACTTTTGACATGGCAAAATTAATTTATTTTGTTTGCAAATTTTTTGTATTTTTTAGGAAACTTGCTTTTTAAAATAAAATTGAAATGTCACTTTTTTTTCATAAGATATATATATAAAATGATGATAATAATAATAATTATATATATATATATATATATATATATATATATGTATATATATATATGTATATATATATATATATATATATATATATATATATATATATATATATATATATATATATATATATATAATATGTATATATATATATATATATATATATATATATATATATATATATATATATATATATAAAAATAATTATTATTATATTACTATTATTATTATTATCATTATCAATAAATAATCGTAATTGAAGTTAAGTGTTCAATTAATCAAGGTTTTGATTTTAGGTCAAATCGCCCAGCCCTATTTAGACTCACATGCAAGCTCCACTTCCTGCCAAACATGAGAACATAACAGAGAACAGGTTACATTGATATTATTTGAAATGATAAACCTTCAGCTTCAGGTTGTTTAACCCAGCACTGTCAAAATATGACCCTAAAAATGTGTATAAAACCCAATGAGCTGGGTCGCAATAACCCAGCATGTGTTCTGTCCATATTTTACCCAGTACCAAATAGCCCGAGAGTGGTCGTTTTTTAATTTAGTTTATAGAGTAGCTTCACTTCAGATGTCTACAACACAGTTGTGTACATTACAGCACTAGTCAGAGCAGGTTACCAATTTTAGCATGTTACCTGACAGGTGGTGAATGGTTTGATGCTCCACAGAAACTGAGGGATATCCTGGATGGACACCTGCAGACTGAGGCAGTTTCCTTTAAAAAACAGCATCTTGGGCTCCTCAAGAAGCTGACCTCCTCTACTGGTTTCAGCAGTAACCACTCTCTGTAAAAAGGAAGGAAGGACAGGAAAAAACAGAGTGAGAACACTGGGAAAAAACATAGGGAAAGGCAGAAAGTGGTATAGAAAGAAAATGTGGACAGACTAGAAAACCATAACAAAGTAGTTACTACAATGGCTAAAAAGGCTAAAACACTAAGGGCCCTTACATAGTCAATGCGAGAAACGCAAGCAAGTAACGCGAGCGACGCGCTCCCTTTCATAGTCTAAGGGCCGTTACATTGTCAGATACAGAGCAACGCGAGCGATGCGAGCGACACGCTCGCTTTCATAGTCTAAATAGTGGACGCAAGCGTCACGGGCGATGAGTGTATGCAATACAAAGCACCGCTCACGCAACAGGGGGTAGTAGAGTAGGGTGATATTAGTAGAGTCGGGTCGCGTGAAATTCAGATCACAATGGCAACTGAAGAGGAGTGTATTCTGTTGCTGATTTTACATCGGCGGCAACAAAGGCAACGCAGAGATAGATGGTGGTATGTTCGCCCTTTAAAACAAAAAAGAGATCAGGATGGAGAGTTTGTGTCTCTGGTGCTTCCCATGCGAAGCCTGGACGAGGAGAGACATTTCCAGTATTTTAGGATGCCAAAATTTGATTAATTGCTTTCACAAGTCTCCCGCTTTCTCTCGGACACTCACTCGCATAATTTTTCCTCTTCGCCCGCAATTGTATTCAAACCTTCTTCTTCTGTAAACACAATATACTTGAATTAATGTACAATACTTGCAATGTCGCCCCCACCGACAACGCATAGTATTGTGTGCATCGGCGCGTCGCGTATCAAAAACTAGGACGACACATTTGGCTACGCACCGACGCATAATGGCGGCTGAAGTGTAACGATGCGTAGCCTCGGAGACGCGTATGCGTACAGATGCGTTGACTATGAAACGGCCCTAAACAGTGGACGCAAGCGTCACGGGCGATGCGTGTATGCAATACACCGCTCACACAACAGGGGGTAGTAGAGTCGGGGTGATATTAGTAGAGTCGGGTCGCGTGATATTCAGATCACAATGGCATTCTGTTGCTGATTTTACATCGGCGGCAACAAAGGCAACGCAGAGATAAATGTGGATGAATACGTATAAGTTCGCATAATTTTTCCTCTTCGCCCTCCATTGTATTCAAACCTTCTTCTTCTGTATACACAATATACTTGAAATAATGTACAATACTTGCAATGTCGCCCCCACCGACAGCGCATAGTATTGTGTGCATCGGCGTGTCGCGTATCAAAAACTAGGATGACACATTTGGCTACGCATCGACGCATAATGGCGGCCGAAGCGTAACGATGCGTAGCCTCGGGGATGCGTATGCGTCCAGATGCGTTGACTATGAAACGGCCCTGAAGCCAATTTAAAGTGTAACACCTTATCAATCCATTATAGTTAAAATAAATACTATCTGAATTTGATTTTGAGTAGCTAAAAAAAGGTACAGCGTTTTGAAGGAAAGTTCTACAGCTAATAAACATTTATAAATATAAAAAAGAGCTTTCAAACAAACTGCTGGTTAATGCTTTGAAAAGAAAAAGGAATTTAAATTGATTACTGGCTTCTTTGATTTCAAGCATGGCAGTGTTCATCTGTCAAAACTGCTTTGTGTTTCACTGCATTGCAAAGATGAGTGTTCTCTTTGTGTGTGTGCCACAGGAATACGAGCACTCATGCAAGACAACAGTAATTGACTTTGACATTTGTATCCTCTGGTTGTGTGTTTGAAAATAGCACTGACCAAAGCAGACATTCTGATCACACAATTAAACCATAATTCTAAAACCACTCTTTCACCAGTGGTCACAGACTTTAGGACCCTACTGCAAATGCAGTCTAGCATCACTATGTTCTTCGTGTGATGGGCCACAGATTTATGTTAAAATACTTAAATGTAGGAAGATATTTAAATATAGAATGCTACAGTGCCTGCCTAGATTTCAGCAGCCTAGTTTTGCCCACAGGGATAAAAAAAAAAAAAAAAAAAAGAGTTATAAGCCATTAACCAAACCACCCAGCTGCAAGGTGAACCAAAACTTAGAAACTTTGATTTGAAGCAAAAAAGTGTCTGAAAAGTATTTTAAATGATCTTGGATGGCCTGAGGATGAGTATATTCTCATCAAATTGGTATTTTTGGGTGAGCTACAATTCCAAGAAGCACTGTCAATGACAACTATATTAAAAACAACGGAGCACTATATAAAACTAGAATCATGGATTAATGTGGTTTTTCACCAAGAAATCAGTTGATAACATGTTGAATAATAAATAAATGTAATTAAATATGTTTAACAAATGTGGCCTAACAAAAGCCTACATCACTGACAATCTTGTAGCTCAGTAAGTTATCATTAAAAATTAGTTCCTCTACGGAAATGAATGGGATTTTTACTTTCAGAACCTGATTGTTGAACTCTGTTTGAATAATGTGATTACGACCACATTAACTGTCACCTGAAAGGCATGCGGTGTGTCGTCTACACAGTGCACTCGCAAGCTGTAGTCCATGGAGGAGGCCTCCATACTGCCAAACACAGCAATCCTTAGTCTCTTTATGGCAGCATCGGTGATGGGTTCCCCCACTAGTGCATAACAGCCCGGCTGATCCAGCAACAAGTGACAGCTATGTGAGTCCATCAGGCAATAGCAGGATGTTGATTCATTGTCTACTGACATTATTTCCTGTGAAACAAGAAAGAGATGATCAAATCATGGTGACCTGACTCGTTTTTCAAAACTTTCTAATGAATAGAATGTATGCAATAGTTCACAAGATGTATGAACTTTGAATGGACAAGTTAAGTTATGATTAAACGTTCTCCAAACATCATGCATCGTAACCTGGATAGTTATGAGATATATCACAGATTTGTATTATTTTTTTGGTCCATACAATGCAAATCAATGGTAAGCTTCTTCAAACACACACACACACACACACACACAAAAGATTTTAAGTTATATAATTGATGATCGAATTTTCATTTCTGGGTGAAATATCCCTTTAAGCAGATTTTATGCTTGTTTTAAAGCTTGAAGCTTATCATAATTCCATAAGGAAGAGCCACCAGTGCAATAATTGTTTCATAAAGGGGAAAACCATCATTAACTATTCCTTTAACTGAGCAGCCATTTCTTTCTGTCAAAATAAAACCGTAGGAAACAGTAGCAGTTAAAGTTAATTAACCTTGTCAGTTCTCTATCAGCTAACAAGATTATCAGAAGCTGCTTGTCAAAGAGTTGTCTACAAAGTCTAATTCTAACATAGGAAATAAGACTATACGTAATGGTACATATGATTATAATTTTTTTATGATAATTTAACCAAGATGTAGGATGCAGTGAATTTATTTTGGTGCCCAGTACTATGAAAAGTTCAAAGTGAAACGATACTCCCCGCAAAACATCTCATAACTGTAACTTTAAATTCTCATTGAAATGGAAGCCTTCAAAGAAACCATCTTCATACAGACTGACTTGCAGCTAGCGCAAGATTTCTTTTTCACCTCAGCATGTGAAATAATCTCAGCTCAGCCCATATTTTTGCCAGTGATCAGTGGAAAAAGCTGAATTCAGTCTGCCACACTGACACAGAATCACTCACAAATCACGTATCATCGAGGTCACCTCTGTATTTCTTTGACAAGGTTAGGCTAACATCAAGTCAAGCACAGACATTCATACAATACAGGTTCTATTCATTTTTTTCTGACAGTCGACCATTTATTTATGTGACTGCAGCTCTTCAAAGCAACATAAATATAAAAAAGAATGACCTCCTCAGAAAAAAAAAACACTCTTTGTAAACTGAAAAAGTATGTGGCGCATGTGGAAGGGATAGAATTCGTACTACTGCATTCTTTCTTTGACAAGTCTGTGATTTAACCAGCGGTTTTTATGTAATTACTTCAGTCATCAACCAACACTGGAGCTGTCACTGGTTCAAATAAAACTGCTAAAAGCCAGGGAAAAACTGTCAGCAAATGCATTTTCGTGAGGACTGCTCAAGGATAAGTACCGTGCTTTGGAACAATCTAAAATTCATCTAAATAATGACTCAGGCTGGTGGTCCGACACAAAAAAAGGTTATTATCTAATCACCTTCAATAATGCTAGTGGCTCGCAATAAACAAACTCTGTGTCTCTACAGTAAACTTTCATTAATACATCAACTTTCAAACCGTGATGACAGTTTTAGGTTTTCCGATGCTGACGCCGGAGTAAAACACATGGGACTAGGACAAATGTGAGTGATTGTAGTAGGGTCAGGAGGGAGGTCCCATCCATGACTTCTGTCCTGATTGCCTCGTGTCAGCTCTTATTTCAGGTGGTCCTCTAGCACAACCAGATCGATATATCCTGGGTCTGATGGGGCGCCTTGTCCCAATGCTCCTGCTGTTTGACTGCCATGAACTGTGTCTTCCCAGCTATTACAGGCTGTAATTGTTTTTTCCTTGAGCACTTCATTGCCGTAGCCTCCTCTGAGGAACTGCTATCCCCGGATCTCTTGTTGTCAAGACCACACAATCGCCTAATCAACACATTTCTAAAACACACAGCCTCAAGGGCTGCCATGAGCTTTTACAGGACGTGGTTCAAATGAGTTTCATTCATAATTGGTTCATTGTACATGTTGCCAGGTTAACTGTATCAAACGACTTCATAAATATATCCAAATGGCAACATAATCTTTTAATCATCAGGGGATGGCAGAATATATTTAACTGATTAAAGTGTTAAATCGTTTTTTTTTTTTTATGTTATTTTGACAAAGGTTGCCAGAGCATTGTACTATATTGGCCAATTGCTAATAATTGAGAATATTGTAATTCTGGCATGCATGTGACAGGCTATCACACAGAAAAGAATTTGAAATGAATTTGCTGTAGGAAAACACAGAAGTCATGTCTTTGTTCCTACCTCCCACTTGTTGTCCTTGGTTTGTCTCTTGAGTTTAATGTTCCAGTTTTCAGCGCTGACTTCAGCACAATGAGCTATCGTCATGGCAACAGGACAGGACAGGTTTAGCCCCGGAGGTCCATACGTGATCTCTGGCCCTAACAGAATCTCACACCTTTCCTCTGATTGGGAACTAGTAGATAAAATGAAAAACCAAAAAGATAAATATTAATGTATCATTGATAACTGCAAGATAAACCACAACATTATTTTTTTTCAACTTAGGGTAAGTTATTTATTTATTTATTTTTTTAAAGAAAATGCTACTTTTACTTTATTAACAAGGATGCATTAAAATTGATGCATGTGACGGTATGTACAATTACTATTTCAAATAAATTTTCGGTTGCACTTTACTTTACAGTATTTGTACTAACATGTACTAATAGTGTACTTACAGTGTATTTATCTAAGAAAGTTCTGGTAATATAAGGTAACTACATGGAGTAGGGTTAGGTTTAGGGATAGGTTCAGGGTTAGTACCTAGTTATTACATAGTTATTGTAATTACTTTAATGAGTACATAGTATGTACATGAGGAATAGGACTGTAAAATAAAGTTCTACCAAATTTTCTACTTATCAAAAAAATCTTCATTCATTCTTTACTCTTTTTGATTAAATAAATGCAGTCTTGGTTAGATATTCCTTTCAGAAAATTTTGAGTGTTAGTTAGAACAAACAAACAAACAAATGTGTGCATTTGGCAGATGCTTTACTCAAAGTAGGTTACACTGCATTCTAAGTTATTAGTGCATGCTATGCTTTGCAATAAAAAACGTATATCATTAGCTTTACACTTGGCTGTTCGAGCTATACACTCGGCCCCTTTGGCCAATAATTAAAATAGTCAACACATTTAGCTAAATCAAATAAAAATGAAAATGAAACACAATAAAAATACACAGACAGAAAAATTTGCTCACAACTCTTGTTATACTGCATAAATAATACAATGATGAAAACTGTCACGTCTTCAGTCTACAGAATCATTACAAACACGACTCAAAGAACCTTGATTTAGGGGAAGCTACTGATTCTCTGAGGGCACTGGAGTCGTTTAGCAGCTCTTGCATATTCATCAGTCATTGCTAATGATCTTCTGGCCATTATCTCTACCTTCAATCTCCTTGTGGTGGTAAACCATAACATAAAATGCATTAATGAGAAAGAGTTAATGAAGGCTTTGGCCTTTAATGCAAATTTAAAGGTAAAAAAAAAAAAAAGGAAACAGAAAGAAAGGGGAAGCCTTTCAGTTGTCAAAACTGCATAGTCTGTACAAAATGAAAATATATACAGTACATAATATGGCTCTTATGATTTTATTTTCTAGCAATACACATTGGATAGACATCAACATTTAATAGGAAAAACTGAGCCAATTAAAGCTTTAAACTGTGAACAACAGTTGTATACACTGAGCTAGATAATATTAATAAATAATTCTGTTAGTTAAATAGTTTGTCAAAATAGAAAATACAAAAGCTAAAAAAACTGCTTCTCATACTTTAAATAAAGCACTAAAAGTGCCATGCATATCCAAAGTTTTGTTCTTTTTTGTCTTTCCAACTAACCACTTTGTAATAGAAAATTCACTCCAAACTGAAAATCTAGGCACACCACAGCAGCAGAACTCGCTTTAAGGACTTTTGCAGTATGCCCAAAGGACGCCATAAGCTTTTACAGTTTATCAGAATTTTTATTAATTCAGCTTTGCTGAAGAGGGAATAAGCACTAAAACACTCTTTCCAGCCAATCAGTCTGTCCTCTTCCAAACTCTCTTCAAGTGTTCTTCTATTTACATCTAATTACTATTCAGGCATGTCAGGTCTGTAGGAACTTCAGTGTGATTCACATCTCATTCAGGTTTAACTAAAAGAGGCTGTATGAAGGACAATTCATGATGAATGTCTGAAACATCCTTGAGACAAAAACATTGTCCTTCAGTAATGTTTTCATTTCCAGGGTGTATTTGAACAACAACCAACAAAAAGAAGAAAGAAAAAAAAATACGGTCAAGCAAAAGGTTCATTGCCTTTATGTAATTCAAATAATATCATACTGGTTTAAATGTGTGTGTGTGTGTGTGTGTGTATAGGTGCTGGTCATATAATTAGAATATCATCAAAAAGTTGATTCATTTCACTAATTCCATTCAAAAAGTGAAACTTGTATATTATATTCATTCATTACACACAGACTGATATATTTCAAATGTTTATTTCTTTTAATTTTGATGATTATAACTGGCAACAAAGGAAAATCCCAAATTCAGTATCTCAGTAAATTAGAATATAACTTAAGCCCAATACAAAGAAAGGATTTTTTAGAAATCTTGGCCAACTGAAAAGTATGAACATGAAAAGTATGAGCATTTACAGCAGTCAATACTTAGTTGGGGCTCCTTTTGCCTGAATTACTGCAGCAATGTGGCGTGGCATGGAGTCGATCAGCCTGTGGCACTGCTCAGGTGTTATGAGAGCCCAGGTTGCTCTGATAGTGACCTTGAGCTCTTCTGCATTCTTGGGTCTGGCATATCCATAGACAGTAAAAGAAATGGACACAGCTACCCCATTGGATTCAGCGGAGATAAGTGAAGTCAATTAGAAGCACGCACTTCCTGGGGGTCGAGTGTATTCACAGACTCAAACTGAGCTTGATGACGTAGATGTGACTCGAGCAACCTGTCTGACAATTGTAAGTCTTCTAATAGCTGTGCTAAGAGAAATCTTCATCACCCACCGAATCTTGCAAAGACAGGAGCAAATTTTGGTAAGTATTCTGATTAATTATTTTGTCATTTTGCATAGTAGACTTCATTCCTCCACGCTCCCCTTGTTGCACTGCATAAGGATACTGACTGGTTTTCGGAACCCCAATACAGTTAAACTACACATTTTAGAGTGGCCTTTTATCATGGCCTACCTAAGGCACACCTGTGCAGTAATCTTGTCATATCAGCATCTTGATATGCCACACCTGTGAGGTGGATGGATTATCTCGGCAAAGGAGAAGTGCTCACTAACACAGATTTTGACAATATTTGAGAGAAATAGGCCTTTTGTGTACACAGAAAAGTCTTAGATCTTTGAGTTCAGCTCATGAAAAGTAGGGGCAAAAACAAAAGTGAAAAAGTTGTGTTTATAATTTTGTGCGTGTGTGTATATATATATATATATATATATATATATATATATATATAAAGATAAAACAGCAATGCGAGGAAAGACCTCTGTTATTCACATCACAGATGACCAACTTTTTCTATGTGAACAGTTCTTTATTGCAACAAAACACTCGTTTACATTTCTGAGTCAAGGATGGGGGCAGATTATATGGGTTGCATAAGGAACTGCGTTTCTAAATGAGTTTCCACTCTAGTACCTTAAGTAGCTCATCATGTTTTTTTACTACTCTCAGTCTCCTTCTCATCATCATGGGTCTCAACCTACAAGCTTCTAGGCCTGTATTGAGAAGCATTATTCAAAAAGACTGATGAGTCACTGCTAAAGGGTCAGACGGCAAAATGCTGGAGCATTTGCAGTCACTGTAGGAGGCGACAGGCAAACTTAATGCTTCCATTATGTATTAATTCTTTCATTTGGGCATCTAACCGTGACTTCAGTGTGGCACATTGATCAGTAACTTGACTTGAAGTAATAGTTACACAAAAATGAAAAGTTCATAATCACTTACTCATCCTTGTGTCATTTGAAACTTCTTTTTTTGTGAAACACAAAAGCGTTGTATAACAATGTCCAAACTGCTCTTCTAGCAAGATGTCAAAAGCAAAGATTTCATAAAGATTATCTGTGAATAACGACCCAAACTGGCATGACTTAAACAGGCTTTGAATTACAGTGCATTCATTTTATAGTGGACTAATTTTTTGGATGTTTTTGTAATGCTTTTGTCGTTTTGGGAGCCTGATTATCCTGATACACTAGCATTGAAAGAAAAGAGCAGCTACATGATAATTTTCTCTATCTGTCCTCCACAGAAGAAAATCATACAGGTTTGGAAGAACTGTGGTTTGTCAGTTTAAACTGAACCCTTTTAAGATACAATTTTACAATGCTGCTACTATCATTAATCACAAGAATCTTTTAAAAATAGTATTCAATACTGTGCAAATCTATACAAAATCGCAAATGCAAAATCTGCTGTTCCAAGATAATATAATTGTAGATGATTTTATAGGTCAAAAACCATGAATAAAAAGCAGACCTAAAGACACATAAAAATGTCATGAAACATTGTTATATAAAATAATGAGCTCAAACATGAGATAAAATGCCTTTGCTAAAGCAATCATGCCATTTTATCATGCTTATACAAGTATTTGAGCTCTTTTATCATGACATGAGCACAAATACAATGCTGTTTACTATGAAGGAAAGGCCATACAAATGCTGCTCATGTGATGCAAATTAAAAAATGTGTTAGTATACAAATCACACGCTATGTTAATAGTTTTGAAAAGGATTGTGCAAAAATAAGTCTTGATAAATCGATAATCTGCCCACATACTAATAATTTGTGTGAAAAGGAAAGGGAAGATGTTGCAGGTTTACAGTAGTTAATTGCAAATGCAATTTTTTGTGTTTTGCAAAAACAGGCAAAGACACACATTTAAAATAAGCTTATGTTGCACTTCTGGAAAGTGATCTCGTTAAGTCACAACCCACTCCATGTAGGCCACTGATATATCTGAAGCACTCACCTCATGTGCATCATTTAACACAATTTGTAAAAACCTTGAACTCAAGTCTCCAGGCTAAATCCGAGTTCTGCCACAGACTCACAATGTCCTCATTTTGCACTCATTTGTTGTAACTGTTTCCTCCATCATCCTGTGTCGTTATGAAGATGTATTCAGTCTGAGCAATGACAGCAAGTTGTGTTGGATCTCCTTCAGGTTTTGGCAGAGTGCAACAGTTATATTTTCTCCAGAGACACATCAAGTCTCACGCAGGGTCATTACCTTTTACATGCTGAGAATACATAATACACAACGTGCCAAAACCAAAGACCTTCAGAAACTATCAAGAAAGTTTTATGGGGAAAGATTCAGGTGGGGGTGTAGACCATGACCTATATATGCCAAAACAACTCACATAAAATGATCAATCAATGATCAGGATAAAAAGACTCACATCTGGGAACCATGTTCGATGTGATAAAAGGAAATCAAGTCACAGCTGGTGACATAATCAGACTTCAGCTTTTCACCTAAAAGAGTTCAATAACTCATAAAGTCAGAATTCTGCTTGTTTGACAGAGCTTTCATAGCATTAGATGTTACAGTTTGAAGTCAGAATCCATCTCTAATCAATTCTCGAGATCAATTTAAGCTGAGAGAGTCTTGATGATAAATTTTAATTCTGATATCAAAATTCTATATTCATATGTTGCCAAGTCTGTGGTTGTTTTTCATGTCCGCGGGTTGAAGCGACCCCAATACAAATAACGTGATATTTAGCCCCTAAAATGCGCATTTTACCAAGGCAACCATGCCATAAAACTGGAAAGCAAAATTTTTATCGGTGAACCTCCTGGAAACGTGATTGGGCTAGTTTTGGACTAGTTTTGAGAAGCAACTGGGCAGGATTTGTTCTGAAAACCTGGCAACCCTGATCTGAACACACGTGCTGGAGATAATACTTCTAATTAAAGGAGCGTTTTACTGATGACATGTGCATGAAAATCGCATTCGATTTTTTGCACAGCCCTAATAAAATAGCTTAGGAACTGAAAAGTTAAAGCATATATTTCTTAATAACTAAATCCCACAGCTTCACTACTAGTAGAGAGACACTGCCAGGTAGAAATAATTCACACACGCAATCGGTCTCACTAACGCATTCACATGAATGTAATCTTTACTGTGCAACTTTATCTGTATCTGATTTAAAACGAGCAGAAATCTGTGAGAAATATAACGACCCAAAGACAAAATAACTGATACAAATGAGCTGTTATAGGAGCAATAGCCATGTGGGCAGCGCTGTGTCATATGTCATAGCTGTGCACAAGATGTTTGAGTCTCAGATCCAGAATTATTTGTTCATTAATGACATCATCAGAAATTCATTCAACCCTTACTTTACATTCACATATAGAAAAACCATTGGTCACAGTGAACGCTCCAGATAAAAAAAGGTTCATACAATTGTTCTGCACATAACAGAAGTTTCGCACTCTGGCACGGTTAGCACTCACACTGCATGAGTACCACGCCCAAACCCAACTGAACGGTGCTCTGGCCCACCTTTTCCAACCGAGCCAGGGATGGCTGAATTAACTGTGTCTGAGTGTAGCAAAGAGCAGTCACACTAGTCAAACGAACTGGGCTTTGGGGGTCAAACGTGTTCGGACACGGTTAAGACTGCCTAGTGTAAGTTCACCTTTATTGTACTGCATCCTGCACCCTGAGCATAACTTGTTTTTCTATAACTATATATATATATATATATATATATATATATATATATATATATATATATATATATATATATATATATATATTTATATATTCTTTCTTTTTTTTTTTTTGCTAATGCTAATGCTTATACAACAATATGAAAGTGATACAGATATGTCACCTACAGTCTTACCTAGACTCTTCTTGATTTATGAGCATGTACATTTCCCAAGAGGTGTCATCAGCAATCGCCCCGTGGGGTACCAGCAAGCTCACTCCTAGAAAACCAACACCATCAACAGTGAGATATTATTTATGTGCACCTACACAATAAGCATTGATTCCTATGCCTCATGAAATAATTAACAATATAAGCATTCATTAAAACAGTAAGGGTTCAAATTAAAATATACCATGCTCTTATATTTACATATTAATTACTCATATATGACTACAATCTTGCGAAAGGTGAATATGTACACAATACCCTCAGCAGCAGATATTTTTAATGTTTAGAAGACAAATTCTTTGTAATCTCCTTCTTCATCTCTACTAATTTATTCAAATCAGTCTAAAGAAAATAACAGTACTCATGAATTTTAATAACAATAGTCATGTTTTATGTAGTCTGCCTTTATTTTCCTCACTTCCTCATGCACACTCAAAAGTAAAAATAACAATAATTGTGTTTTATGTAAACTAATAAAATCCTCTTGTTCTCTGTAGTTTCTCTGAATCTGATATGAAACAAAGTGTTTTTCTTTGGCCCTAAAAACCTTTCAACACAAGGACATCAGAGAGTGGATTCAGTGAACTGTTGACCTTTACAAGCATCAGCTAAAGAGAACATTTGGTTTTAGTGCACTTATTAGATGCAAACAGATGTTTTGATATTTTGCATACTGTTCACAGATACCAAAGCAATTGTTTGAGGGTGTGGAAGGATATGAGGGTGAACGAATGACAGTATTTTCATTTTTATTAATTGTACTCCATCTAATCCAATTGCTAACAGGATACAAATGACTACAGCTGTACTGTACCTTAAGATTAAACCCATTCATGCTCATTGTTGCATAAACATAACTTAATACCAAATACCTAATATCAAATACAAACACATACTTTTGCTCACCTGCATTTGGAATGACTAAACGTCCACCCAGGTGCCCAAACACAGCGCTTGTCTTAAATTGAGTCTTCCTGAGTGTGTGAATGCCATTAGGAGCAATCATAGTGGTCTTCTTTCCTTCCACTGTGCTGTAGTTTGGGTGAAGGTTAGCAGGAAGGGTCTCCGGATGAGATTTCACATGGTACTCGGCCCGGTCTGCCACACCTAGTGAAACCACAAAGGAGCTCTGAACTTTGGCCTTGTCTGGAAGGGGGTCAAAAAGCTCTTTGTCTATGGAGTCCTGAAAGCAGATCGGGCTGCTGAACGTCTGGTTGACAGTTATATCCGGCTGCATGGAGGAATTCAGCAGAAGTGGATTGCCTGGGGAGATGAAAACACAGTTTTTGATATTTTGGGTGTTTTATAGGAGTTTTCAATACAGTTAAAAAGAGAAGAATACAGTTAGATCATGTGGTCTTGACAGGCCAGCTCCAGTGCAGCAGACCATGGGCTGAAAATCAAGGCATGAGAATAGAAAAGGATTAAATATTTAATTTGCTGTTTTGGTTAAAATATTCATTTTAAGAGTGCTGGAAAAGTAAAAAAAAAAAAAAAAAAAAGTCTAATCTTAAAAAATATAACAGTGAAAAGGACTATTTTATGAATGTGAGAAAAGATAGTGCCTTGGCACCTATTAAAACATTTATTTAGGCTTATTTTTACCATTAAATCATTGTTCCTTCAAAGTCTAACTACCTGAAATATGGGTTTGAATAGGTGTTAGATTAGTATAGAGTTCTAATTCCAAAAGTTTCTCTGATATAATAAATTTTAAACTGAAACAAGGTCAGTGAACTGGTTTATTAGCGAACTGCAGAGGGTTCATGAGTTTAAGAAACACTATTAAAATATTAAATATTTTATGGTACAACTGTAATTTGCAATAATACATTCATGTCTCCTTTTTAAAATTAGAGCTAAAACTAATACTAAAAAAGGTCCTATTTGGTTTCAGCAGCAGAAATATGAGACTTTTCTTATAAAAGGTCATTGCTGTTAAAATCACGATGTATGACAAAATAATTGGCCAATATATATATATATATATATATATATATATATATATATATATATATATAATCAAAATAAAACATTCCCTCTAATAAGATTAAATATTTTATTTCTCTACTGTACCTGCATGCCATTTGACCATGCAAATATGTGTCATTGGCATATGTTTTGAATATTATTGAAATATTATTTCAAGGAGTGTGTAGTTTAATGGATTCATATGATGACAAAAAAGTATGCATTGCTAGCTGGCATCTTAGATTTAGGACACAGGCAGCAAATTTACTTGTTTTTATAAATGTTTATCAAGGATACACTGCAGACACTTGACAGCATTCAGCTTAGTTGCTACCATGTTACTGTTTTTTTTTTTTTTTTTTTCAGCAGATTGTTTGTGGAATGAGTTGCTTTTATGCACTGACTCATTCTGATGGGCACATCCTTAAATTGCTCATCATTACCAATAAAGCACAGTTAGCATTAGTTCTCCAGTGACATCATGAGAGATTTGAGTGCTTTGAGTTCATGAGTGTTTTTCTGTAAAATGAATTAATTTAGCTACTCAGGAGGACATACATTTATGAACTAAATGACCTTTTTGTTTTTCAAGTTTTTAAATATGTCACCTCCCAGCTTGAAGTCAGAACAGCTCTTGGAAGGGGGTCTTCATCCCTTGCTGTTGCTCTCTCACCTTTTCCTGTCCAAAGCAGGCACACACCGTCACCGAGCCCCCACGAATCATCCCGGTGCCAAAGTAGCTCGAACACTCAAGTCACTTAGTCCTTGCTGGCCAGCTGCTGCACAGTGAGCGGTGGGAGGCAGGAGGCTAATGGGTCTTTATTTTTAGGAAAATCGTTAATTACCCCAGCCTGGGTTGATCGGTGTCAGGCGTTTGGGATATTTCTAGTCGCCATGTTTGGGCAGGTCAAGGTTTCGCAATAGGGTGATGACAGGTGTGCCTTTTGAATTTGAATGGTCCCATAAAGTTCAAAGGTGTCGGAATGGAACTGGAATTATTCTGGTGGAAAAATGCTGATGCATATGCATATTTGGAATTATCAACTTAACCATTATCCTTTTAAGATATATTCAAAGTTAAAGTTTTGTCATTGTTTACTTAATTTATTATTATGCAGAACATTTTAGATATTGTGAAGAACATTCCAACTGTTTTTGTCCATAAACAAAGGAAGTCAATGGGGACCAAAGCTATTTTTACATACACTGAATGGACAAAAAATAAATAGTATGAGACATTTCTCAAAATGTATTATTCTGTGTTCTACAGAAGAAACTACAGTACAGACCAAAAGTTTGAAAACACCTTCTCATTCAGAGAGTTTTCTTTATTTTCATGACTATGAAAATTGTAGAGTCACACTGAAGGCATCGAGGGCTATTTGACCAAGAAGGAGAGTGATGGGGGGCTGCGCCAGATGACCTGGCCTCCACAGTCACAGGACCTGAACCCAATCGTGATGGTTTAGGGGTGAGCTGGACCACAGACAGAAGGCAAAGGGCCAACAAGTGCTAAGCATCTCTCGGGGAACTCCTTCAAGACTGTTGGAAGACCATTTCAGGTGACTACATCTTGAAGCTCATCAAGAGAATGCCAAGAGTGTGCAAAGCAGTAATCAAAGCAAAAGGTGGCTACTTTGAAGAACCTACAATGATATATTTTCAGTTGTTTCACACTTTTTTGTTATGTATATAATTCCATATATAATTCCACGTGTTAATTCATAGTTTTGATGCCTTCAGTGTGAATCTACAATTTTCATATTCATGAAAATAAAGAAAACTCTTTGAATGAGAAGGTGTGTCCAAACTTTTGGTCTGTACTGTAACTGAATTAACCACTAGCAGGGGTAGGTAACATCAGTTCTGGAGTGCCGATGTCCTGCAGAGTTTAGCTCCAACTCTGAAAAAAACCCTCACTTGTCTGTAACCTTAGTAATCCTGAAGACCTTGATTAGCTTGTTCAGGTGTGTTTGATTAGGGTTAGAGCTAAACTCTGCAGGACAGCGGCACTCCAGGACTGACGTTGCCTATCCCTGACCTATGGCATAGAATTGAACCTGATTTAGTTTCACAAACATATAAAGAAATTAAAGCACATTAAATGGTTCGACTTCTTAAATTCTCATCCACAACAAAGTGGTTTTCCCCTCTTCAGAAGCAGGATAGGATCACTGTGGGACAGAAAATCTAAAGAAAAAAAATCACATAAAATTGAAAGGAAGAGGCAGCAGGATGATAGAAGTTAATGAAACAGTCATGTAGTGGGCACCTTGCGGGGAAAGATCTGGAATTAAAGTTGTGATTAAAATGACTCAGTGGCTCAGATTTCAAGAGCAGACAGGCGGGCAAAGGTCTGGAGTGTCATGCTGTCACCTGTGATTTAGAGAGTCAGCTGGAATACTTCAGAAACTTTAACATAATTACATACTGAGAAAAAATGCAATAGATATAATGCAGATTGAGTTGAAAAGAAAAGTGAGAGAAAATATAATGAATAACTCAAAACCTACCTTAATAAAAAGAAAAGCAATCAAAATGACATCAAATGCATTTGGAACTTCTGAACTTCTGAACTTTTAAAATGAAAAACTGTTTAGAGAAGCTTCTATTGTCTCATTCTACATCCTTGAATGAATGAACATCCAACATGTTCTCATTTCCATTCCATGGGGTTTGGTCTTGCCTATGAGCTCTGATGGGAACCGGATTGGCTGTTGGAATAAGGCGCAGTGGGAGCCTGGAAGAAAGTTGGCCTTTTTAAATAGGATTGATGACCTGACAGACGCGGCTCAGCTGAGCCTTGATCCCCTCTTTCCTGTTGTATGCAAGTGTCGGAGGGGAGGGGGGTTTCACCATCCCAAGCCTTGAGCACAGTAAACACAAGCTGCTAGTCGCAGCCTTTCACTGTGCTGTCACAAGCAGGCAGGATTGATTACCCTGCGAGGCGATGGCTATCACTTTCTCTGACCCAGAAGTGTCAGCGATGGTAATATGGACGCATGTAGTGGAACCAAATGTGGGTCATGTGACTATAGTAGTGGTCTTATCAACAAAAGTTATCGGCACAGCTGACAAAAAGAGAGAATTGAAATCAATGTAGCATGCCTTCCACATCTACTCTTCAAAGGGTTTTGAGTTTTTTGTGTGTGAATGTGTGTTTGCTCAGGGGAGGCTATTTGTGTAAGTGAAATTTTTTAGTATCTTACTGTGGAATACATTACTCTTATAGCATGTTTGTCTGTATGCTTTTACAAGCAATTAATTTATTTGGAATTGTCTGAATATTCATTATGGCCTGGCCTGTTATTGTGACAAGCGGCACATCAATTTTAGTAACAATAAATCAATTAATCCAACCGAACTGCTTCATCTACAGTGAACTCTTACCCTGTCTGGTGGTTTTGAAGTTGAAGGACTGGAAGCCCCCAGCAAGAGCAGATGAGTCAATGACGTCCACTCCATACTCACTTTGACTCTTCCTGTAGAGGGTGATGGCCACTATAAGGACGACCACAGCGATCACCCCCGCAGCCAGACCAGAGTACAGCGCAACATCAATAGAGTTCTCCATGCCTGGGAAACAGCCATAAACACACACACACACACACACACACACACACACACACACACTTAGGCTTCATCATTTATTGCGAAAACATTTAAGAAAAATATGCCAAATAGCACATACATACATGTGTGTATATATATATATACCTTTGCTATCTTTGATCAAATAAAATACCATTTTAATAATAATAATTAGTAGTAGTATTAGTGTTTTAAAATATAAAATATAACTTTAAAGATATCTAATAAAGTGAGTGAAAAGTGAAGTGACTTACTAATCTTTTACACTGTAATAACACTAATATTATTACTACTATTATATTGTGTATGCATTTATTGTTATAAGTATTATAAGAAGGTGTGATGCGATAATATAAAGAATTACTCTGTAGCATAATGAAAGCACTGTTTTATTTATTATTTATTATTATTATTGTTATTATTATTATTATTGCTGTTGTTGTTGCGCTATGAAATAGTAAAAACAAGATATGTTTCTTGTAATAGTTTTGTAGATTTGTGCAACTGTAATGTTTTCACAGTGCCAGATAATAAAATATATATTAATATAATAAGAAGAAGAATTGTATAGTCGTAAATCAAATATATAATATAATATATGAAAATATAACATTGTTAAGAAATAGTAGTGTTGAGAAATCATTAAAAACACTAATTATTACTATAAAACTAATAATTAAAAGACTAATATTATTACTGTCATTAGTTTTATTATTATTTTATGAAATACTATTAAATAAGTACTTTTTAATAATATGTTATTATTCATAATAATAATTTTATCATCATCATCTTCATCACTACTGTTATTACTATTATAACCATTATTATTGTTGCTATTACAGTTAAGAAATACACCAAAAAAAAGACAGTAAAATAGGATAATCAAGATAATAAGATAAAGTTCAGTTTTGTAGCTGCGTGCAAGTTAAATGTTTTCACAGTGCCAGAAAAAGAAAAAGAAAAAAAAAAATTTTGGTGACAAGGGAAACATTTAAAGCCATAATGCCTGCATGCCTGGTCACTGCGGTTAGACTTGCAAATCTTTTAGACACCTGTGTAAATGGAACAGGTGCAATATGCACATGTTTAGCAGTGTATAAAGATATGCTTGGCACGTGAGGGCAGTTTGGGAGGTGTGAATTCCAGGGCTCTTACTACTTTAATAACTGGCATGGTGGTGTGCCAACACCCCACGCATTGATACATCTGTTCAGCTGGCATCTACAGCACTGGCCCAAGTGACCTCTGCAGCAGGAGGGTTGAGCGGACAGAACTCGCCAGATCACAAAGGACACAGAGGACATTAATCATGCCGTGAGAGGAAGAATATGCTTATAAAACTACAGCACTGCATTTCAAATATCCTGACGCACTACAGAAAGTTGAACAGGGTTACATGCTGCAAGCTGGAAACAAGATTCTGTCCAAGGGTAAAGGTGAATTAATTGCATGTCCATCATGGAACAGATTTAATAGATTAAATTAGAAGCATTATAACCCAGCTCACACATCAATGCACACGGAGGAGTCTCAGAGTCACATCACTGTAACAATGCAGAAGCACCTGGTACTAATACATATTTAAAATCATGTTTTGCAAAGTGCCTCAATATGGTTAAAATAATACATGAGGAGAAATTAAGACATAATATGCTTGACGAGGTGAGTTAATATTCAATGATTACACCTCATTGCTTCCTCTAAATATAGCACATGTTCAAATGCCACATCCAATCACTCACTCTCTATAATCTAAAAAGGACACAATACATTGACTAGCACTTTGTAATTCTTTGTAAAATCTTGATAAGGACACCCGCAGAATATTTAGGACCTTACTGAAAATCATCACATTCTTAATCAGCATCTTTGTCTTTTCTGATAAACTTAGTTAAGAAGAAAAAATGGCCACAAGGCAATAAGACTTGTTTTTAAAAATACTTTGAATAAAAGAAAATACTTTGGTACTTTCCACTGGCAGAGAAAAAAAATAATCAAATTATTTTTTTTGTTTCAATGGCAATGAAAATTTGGAAAAATATTATTTTTCTCTAATTATTTTATGTTTTATGGGCTACTTTAAATGTATAATATAAATGTATTATTTAATTTCATATTTTCAAATAACTATTTTTGCATAGTGTAGTTTACATGCTGTGGAGGCTTCCGATGGCTTGCAATTTCCATACTAAAATTCTAATTGAGACAGATTGGACACTTGCTAATTAATCTTCTGCATCTTTTTTTCACTTTGTTGAGAATGACACCTGCTGTCAGCATAATGATACAGGTAACCAAGCGTAGAAGTGAAGACATATGTGGGGTTTGAGCTTATCTTAATCAAGGAGGAAGAGAAAAAAATAGCTATCACGCAAATTCTAAAAAAAAAGCATATTTAAATATTTAAATGGATAAAATAACTCAAACAGACGCTCTCTCGACAGTAGCAATAGCTTATTTTGTTGTTTTTTTTTCTCTCATCTGTATGGCAATTATGAATTCACATGGAGGAGGAACTCACTCTGAGGCTTAACATCATGCATCAGCTTCCCGTCTGCAGGGAAAAAGAAAAAGAACAAGAGAGAGAGGGGAAAAGAAAGGGAGAGAGAATTACAGTCCATCCCTGTAATACTTATTACAAATCTGCTCTCTGATTCACATCACGGGTAGATGTCCAACTGCAGGCTATGCCAACATCAGCTGTGGATACTGTTGTACGGCATTGTTGCCATGAGAAGCTACGGGCAGATGGTTTTGGATCACTTAGGCTGCAGGATGTTTCCATCCTTCATTAAGGAGAAGAAAACAGAGAGGGTTCTCATCATAACAGCTACGAGGGAGATATTGAGAGGCACGCGGGGGCATGATGTCCTCTCTTTCATCCACTTTTAGCAGACAGTTATAACAGTTCCCAAACCAGTGAGCAACATCATTACCAACATGTGATGATGACAATGCTGTTGTCATCGATGATATGACTGTGTTTATGATGCATCATGGCATTATACACTACTCACTTTGCGTACACAGTCCTCCTGTGCAGTTCTCCGTGCTTTGACCTTCTCCCTCACACACCTTGCCTCTGTGACGGGGCGGTGGGGCATTGCACTCCCTCCATCGCTGTCTCTCACACTGTGCACTACACATCGTCCACTCGCTCCACTCCTCCCAGACTCCATCCACTGCAGAGCACACCACGGGGTTGCCGTTTAAAGAAGGTGAACAGCTGCTCTGTGCATTAACTGCACTCAGCAATGGACATACGAGAGTCCTAGAGACTTCATAAACTTAATTAAAAGTGTTGTAATGGTCTAACTCCTGACCACATTGGCGGGGTTGCATGTATTACATCAGCATACTTTTAGCCAGTTGATCAAATTCTCAATATTATCTATAGCTCGCTCAGTTTCAGTCTATTCTACATCTTATTTTTAAGCCAGAATTTTTTTCTGTTTAAATTATTGTTGTTCAAACATTTGTTTTTGTTTTTCTTTTAAGAAATAATACATTTATTTAGTAAAGACGCATCAAAGCAGCATTTTATAATGATTTCTGATGCCAGGTTCACACATACTCTGTTTGCCGTGTGTATGCAGTCCACGTGTGGTTTGTAAGTGGTGAAGACGTTTCACGGACTCGTTGTACTTTCACACAGGATGCGTTTTCATTCCACTCCTGATCCATGGATGTTTACCACAACCAAAACATTTACCCATTATTTTGGTTTCAAATCTTATTATTGTAAATGCTTTTTCAGCATTGTGATTTTTTTTTACACAGTACAGTAATACAATCATTCATTTACATATTCACGTTTAAATGCAATAATTATAAGCTACGTATTATTCATTGCGTTCTACTTCTAGATTTATATATTATGTTGCTCAAGTGAGTGGCAAAATGTTTAAACAGCCTATAGTCTACTTTTCTTATGCTACCACAAACATTTCAAATGAAACAGTCAGCTCTCCTGCCTCTTTTTTGCATTTAAAACCAGCAATCCTGTGGTTCATGAAGAACTTTGTTTTCTACCTATTTAATCTATTATTGACATTTTTTTTAATCTAAAAGTGTCCTTGTCCTCGATTTAAACCTAGCCAAAAAGCCATACATGTTTTTTACATGACTAATTATGAGGTAAAGGTGTAAATAGTCAATTTTCGTGTCAATCCATGTTTATTTTTTACCACTGTCACTTTAATTCGCCATGTGTAGCACAGCAAAAATACACTTTGTGCAGAAACAATCGCTGCACTGCTGGAGACCCACCACTCTTGGAAAGCACTGCCGGATCGCAACCTTTTTCAGTGTAAATTATCCAATCCATTAACATGCATACAAAAAAAAAAATGCACCACATACGCACTGCAACAGAGTATGTGTGAACCTGGTGTGAATGATCATGTGGCACTGTGTAAATTCTACTGAAAATTTAGGTTTGGCAGCAAAGGAATTAATTAAATAAAAATAAAAAAACATTTATTTCAAACTGCAACAATGTTTCACAATGTTACTATTTTTACAGTATTTGTGATCAAGGATTTGTGAGTGCAAAAGACTTTAAATAACCATTCAAAAATCTTATGAAACTTCAAACTTTTGTATGGTAGCATAATACTGTCAAGCTGAATATGCAAAGGCACTTCTGTTGTTGATATTGTTTTGCTGCTTAAATAGATGCATTTCCACAATATGTGAAGAAAATACATACTGTGAGATTTAACTCTAATTGGACAGATGCTTAAGAGGTTTTTAGAAATTAAGAATTTTATTATAAACAATTAATCAACATGGTATATTGTGTCATTTAATTAACATTTGATAAATAAATTACCTATATTAGTGACAACAAATTTCATACATTCTCTACTAATGATTGACATGATTTTTAATCAAAAGAATGGATTTTTGCACCACGACCTAAATGGTTCAAATACTATGAACATGTTCTCCTATTTAATTTAATTTCAACAAATAATTACTTGATTGTAATCACATACCATATATCAACTCAATGCATGATTAATTAAGAATTAAGCAAATTAAATGTGTTTCACTCATTTGAAGCTTAAATGTGAACAAATTGTTCAAAAATGAAACCAACAGTAACCATGTGTGGTCAAAAAAAAAACAAAAAAACAACGGTTAGCAAATTGATTTAAATATCATGAAGACAAGAAAACAACCGAGTATAACACGAATAACTAATCTAATAAAATGACACTAGCTAGAGATTATTTCTTCATTCTCATAAGAGAACAAAAGGTCTCATTTACATACATGAATTAAAGCCTCAGTAATACCCATAATGATACCCTTACATTGAATTATTACAGAATGGAAAATGTGCTACGAAGTCTGATGTGTTCTGAATGTAAAACATGGCTGTTACTTGCTACAATGACACTAAAAACTGTGGTGAGTTTGGATGCAGGAGGACAACTGAACCTCAGGGGTGTGCTGCGGTTGATGAGGCTCTGACCTGGGCAGAGTGCACTGCAGGTGATCTTCTGCACAGACATGCCCTCACAGAACGCTCCCCCGTTCAAAGGAGCCGGGTTAGTGCAGGTCCGAGATCGCTTCTGAATTCCTCTCCCACAGTTCACGCTGCAAGGAGACCACTCTGTCCACAGAGACCATCCACCGTTCACTGCAGAGACAAAGAGATCTTCCGCTGAATAAGACAACAACTGACCTTGAGAGACAACCTTTCCCTCACCCTGCCAGAAAAAAAAAAAAAAAAAAAAAAACACCAGGATGACTAACAGGCTAGAGGAAAATTTTCTCTTCATCTTTGGTTTGACTTTTTGTAGTCTAGCTTTCTAGGTTTTTTTTTTAATGCTCACCAAAGCTGTATTGACACGGTGAATGCAATACAACAAAATACAATAATTTGTAAAATATTATAGGAAATTAAAATAAATGTTTTCTATTTTATTCCTGTGAAGGCACAGTTGAATTTATAGCATAAAATACCATTAAAAAAGATTTTTCAAAGAGATTTTTTTATTTTATTTTAGAATTTGAACTTTTGACCAGATGTTTAATAATGCATAGTTATAAAAGCAAAATTGACAGGCTAATCAACTTTTTGTTAAAGTGTCAAAAATCAAAATCAACTCACTCTGGCATCAAAATCAACTGCACTGGCAAAAATAACGTGCCACTTTCGTACAAGCTAGCCAAGGACCGTTTGAGTGGCACACACTCATGCTCAGAAATCATAACACCCTGCCAGAAAAAAAAAAAAAAAAAAAAAAAAAAACACCAGGATGACTAACAGGCTAGAGGAAAATTTTCTCTTCATCTTTGGTTGACTTTTTGTAGTCTAGCTTTCTAGGGTTTTTTTTTAATGCTCACCAAAGCTGTATTGACAAGGTGAATGCAATACAACAAAATACAATAATTTGTAAAATATTATAGGAAATTAAAATAAATGTTTTCTATTTTATTCCTGTGAAGGCACAGTTGAATTTATAGCATAAAGTACCATTAAAAAAGATTTTTCAAAGAGATTTTTTTATTTTATTTTAGAATTTGAACTTTTGACCAGATGTTTAATAATGCATAGTTATAAAAGCAAAATTGACAGGCTAATCAACTTTTTGTTAAAGTGTCAAAAATCTCTCATTTTAATCAAAATCAACTGCACTCTGGCAAAAATAACGTGCCACTTTCGTACAAGCTAGCCAAGGACCGTTTGAGTGGCACACACTCATGCTCAGAAATCATAACAAAACTACAAAAGATAAAAGAAAATAAAACCGGCTTCAAAGACTACATACTTCTTACTTTCAGATTGATGTTTCCAACCTTGTCCTCACTGACTGTCTACCTCAAAAACCAACACTGGAGTTGTAGATAATTACATATCTGTCTCACTGCGTCCTATCCTCTTCTAAACTCTTGAAAGATCTAACTTCAATCATCTTTTCTGTGTTCCTTTCACAGAACATCCTAATGGATACTGGGCTTCAAGAGTGGACATTTCCCTAAGGCTGCTTCAAAGGTGAGAACTTTCTCAAGATTGTCCATCTATATTTTTTGCTGGCTTCGACCAGGTGAATCATCTGATCCTCCTATCAGCACTTTCAGAACAGTTATTGGTATAAATGTTTTTTACTAGTTAATTTTGTGGTATGTATGAATCTCAGCAAACCTCTTAAAGTGAGCTAAAGCTTGTTTAGGTAAAAATGTTTTAGCTTGTATCTTTAATTTTTTTTTTTTTTCTGAAACATTGTTTGAACTGTTTTTGTCCATAAAATTAAAGTTTGATGAGATCCATAAAAACCAATTGAACCCCAATGACTTGTATTGCACTGTGATAATTTTATTGACAAAAACTAAATTTTATTAAAGTCATGAGAGTAAGTACATAGTTCACCCAAAAGTGAAAATGATCATAAAGGTATATAACCTAATGAGTTAACAGGTAAAATGTGATAATGACTTCACAAGCAGAGAGCTGTTCAGCTGTATTTTTAGCAAAGATGAGGAGACACCACAACAAGTCAACGAAGCATATCAGTGTTATCTTACCAAACACAACTACAGTAGCTGTAGCACTGCGTCTTTTTGCGACTACGTTAGTGGCGAGGCAGGTGTAGTTGCCGGAGTCAGAGAGTCTGGCTTCATTGATGATCAGATTGTGGTCAGCACGAGTGTCAATGTTATCGTCTTCAAAGGAGCTAACCAATTCTTCATTTTTCAACCATTCCACCTGACAAAAATAGAAACATTTATTAACCAATGCTGAAATTAGATCAGTTTCTACACTCAGCAGTATAAACTGTAATTGAAAGCACAGCAACCATTCATCTTTGACACTGCACTGCACACTTGTTGTGCTTATTCAAAGAAGAAACTGTTGTTATCGCACATAAATAATGAAAACAGCTGTTAATTTAATTTTTGGTCTGTTTGTAATTCATTACTTCATAACCTTGGAAGGAACACAAAGCTCTTTGGGTAAATTTCCATCTTAAATCCATCTGATTTGGTTATTGCTTTCAACAGAAGATGGTTACTAAAATATAAAATAACATTTGCATTTATGCTGAGCAGTAGCTGCAGTGATGCCCTCTTCACCCTCTCTTCCTCTGCATTCATCACAGCACTTTAAACTTTGCTCTTTTCACAGATTATTTCTCAGAATCACATTAGCTCTCATGTTCATAGATCATAACATGCTTTAATTATTTTGTGAGCCATATGACTAACCCAGATGCATAATTAGAGTGATTGAGTTTGTGATGCTGCACTATAAAGCTGTAGAAATACAGTCTGTGAAGTCTAAAGTCAAATTGGTACAGTGTAAAAAAAAATATTTCAGTTTGAATTCCCTTACTTTTCTAATTCCCTTACTTTTTTTTTAGTTTTCCTTACTTTACATGCGGAAAAAATGTAATAGATCTAATGGGATAATTCGTGTAAATTTTCTGTAAAATACTGCTATATATTTTTGGAAGAGGAAAAGAACAAAGTATTCTTATGATTTACAGTGTAAAACATTCACATTTAATGTTTTTTTTTTTCACAGAAATTGTTTTCTCTCTCTCTCTCTCTCTCTCTGTGTGCGTGTGTGTGTGTTCAATCAGATTTTATGTTACATCTTATTTTGTTAAATTAATGTTAATTGCATTATGTGTCTATGACAACATACAGCTTCTATACTTTAGTATTTAACTGGGTTTGTGAAAATGCTATTGTTAATAAGCTTTTATTTACAACATGACCGTTTGATTATTGCATTTGTTTCTCAGGCATTTGTCAGCCTAAGGGGAAAAATGTATACTAGTAATTTGATATATTATCATCTTAGTGAAATATATGTTTGTTTGTTTTTTAACTGTAAATGTTTAATCTGTAAAACCTAAAAATGTGGCTACAGTATTTTTCGGCTAAGTTTTGGCAACAACAGCTGCCTTTTTTACTGCCGCAAATGCCAGATTCTTTTTTTTTTTCAAGCACTGTATTACTTAGAATTGGGACGCTTTACAGTTAAAAGACTGCAAAGACATCTGGCAAACCAGTTTAACCCAGCTAAGACCAACAAATCAAGCAGTTTAAGCTGTTGCTTTTTCAGCAGGGAATGATACTACTTGTGCATGGAAGTGAAGAATACACTTCTCCTCTAATGTATTTACTCAAGTTTTCAGGGAAACTTGAGAGTTGAAATAGGCAATTAGCACACAGTGCAAGCAGACCTCTCTGTTGAGACATTTGCCATGCTCTGCATTCTTGAGCACCACTTCCCCTCAGCCTTTGAAAAGGTGTAGAGCACAGACATGAAGAGGAGAGGGAGAAAGAGAGAAAGGGGGAAAACAGGATAGAAGTAGAGAGAGAGTGAGAGGAGGAAAGGTAGGGGACAAATACAAATTAGCTGTGTAAATGTGTGGCAGACAATGTGAGAAATGAATGGCCTAATTGGCACATTTGTTTCAATTACAGCATGGCTAACGGTGGCAGGGCTGACGGAGGAGGTTCCACAGTCTCAAGAGGATCCCATGATTTCATTAGTGCCTCCATCCTGCCTAATAAGGTCCTTTTGACAGGAAGAGATCAGTCGAAGTGAAGACCTCGTTGTTATCGTGAACAAAAGGGCTATTTGGCTGTCTGGACAGGAGGTCAGAGCCACTTAAAAATTCAGTACACTTTTGAACTCAGTAAAACAAGGTATCAGAAAATGTTTGGATCAGTTTTGCAGGTGGTGTTAGAGGAGGTTTTTACCTGTGAAGTGTGTGTATGGTGGAGAAGAGGCTGTTGAAACTGCTTCATATTTCAGCAGGGTAATTACTAAGATTAAACAGCTCTGATAGACGGCCCTCAGGGAGCAGAAATATAATGCCGCCTCACTGACTGTGAATTCAATCAAACCCACATGCACACAACACACCGACAAGACCGGCACCAGCAGACACATCTACAATCGCTTTGAAATTGCTTTTGACACCAACCTCTGATAGACTGGTAAATCAAAATTTATGCAACTACTTTAGTTTTGATCTTTGCTAAATAATGAGCATAAAACTTTCAAATGGTACTCAGTTTAAACAAAACACTGCAGTTTCATCTCTAGAATATATTTGTGCAAAATAATTCACATAAATAAAATGAATGAGTTAATGAATATTCTTGATTGTTCTTGATAGCTGCCCAAATAAACAACAAATTTACTAAAAACAAGGTTTCTTACAACATAGGGAGTGATTTACACACTGTTTTTGATACTGTACCTTTAAGACTTCCATGTGTAAAAGACGTCTGATTGGATCACCTCTTCACATGAAAAATAAGATCTTTATTAGATGAAAATGAACCTGCATACTGTGGTTTATTTGTGGCAACAGAATCTTGCTTGGTGACTCTTGCAAGAGCTTGGCAGAAAGGGCTTACTCCAGTCTTGAGAAAAACAGACAATGAGCTGGAGAGTGTGGGCAACACAAAGTGTCTGCTTTTGTAGAAAATGGTCCAATTTTTTAAGTAATTCAAGGGCTGCCAAGTTCTCAGGGTGAGTAAACTGCTGAAACGCTACAGTGAGTTGGGATTCTAATGCTATTAAGCTCAAGCACTCAACTGCAAAAATCCCACGGCTCTGGATTCATTTATCTGACCCCTAACCCTTTTCTATGCCTCAAAATATGCAAGAGAAATCACTATTAACTTACAGGATAAGTTCACCCAAAAATGTAAATTATGTCATTAATTACTCACCCTCATGTAATTCCAAACCTGCAAGACCTTTGTTCATCTTCAGAACACAAATTAAGTATTTTTGATGAAATCCAAAAGCTTTCTGACTCTCCACAGACAGCAATGTATCTACCACTTTAATTTTATTAATTTGAATTTTATGAAGCTACAAAAATTATTTTTGTGCACAAAGAAAACAGAAATAATGACTTTATCCAACAATTGGATTTACAGGTTTGGAATGACATGAGGGTGAGTAATTAATGACAGAATTTGCATTCATGGTTGAACTATATCTTTAACATAATCCCTGTAAGTGGTCAGTTTCTCTTTTAATTAAATTGTTTTATTACATTTTGGATATAAAGCCCTACTTAGTGCAAGCTGTCTACTTTTTGGTACATGTACAATGTCTTTGCAGCATCTTGATATTACCAATTACACATGATTTTACACTTTATTAATATAGTGTAAACTATGGTTTGAGCAATATAATTAACAGATTTTGCAGTTCCCATTGCCAACATTGCCAAAAGTTACTAGCATAAATTAGCTTTACATCATGCTTTACATTTTTTTTTAAAGAGTGTGATTAATAACTTTAATTCCAGTGTCTCTATAATAAATTAACACTGAAAATAGGGCTGCATGATATATCGAAATTATTGAAATATTGCAAATGTATAATATCATGATATGCATATCGCAACGGCCTGCGATATTTAAATAATTGTATTAATAGGCTACTTAAATCAAAATGTTGCAAAAGGTCACAATTTTAGTTAAATGCATACAGAATAGAATAGCTTGACGTTAAAAAGAGTTATTAAGTGCAAAAAGTAGCAGAAAACTACTCTTTGCCATCTCGTCTTGCAGTTTGATTCACCCCTGAAGTGCGCGCCCAAGCCGCATCTCGCACAGCTTATTTTCAGCTCTTCTGCACACGTGCAAAGAGCACATGCGCGCACACACACACACACACACACACACACAGAGACACATTTCAGACGGTATGCGAACACCGAGTTGATTCGTCTTTCCCATTTCCTTAAGTATGAACAGACACATACACACAGAATTGTCAATAGTACCCATTTCGACAATCATTCTTGTAATTGCAGTCAGTTATGTTTTAAATGAATGTAAACAGCTGAGAAAGAAATTGGATGTGTATCATTACACTGTATCTGTGAAGTCAGATTTAAAGGGATAGCAGCCTATAAATTTGTTCTGCTGAATATGTCACTAATGTTAATCAAACAACAAAACACCTATAACAAAGATTAATCTCAATTTAATTCATACAGTGAACACAATGCAGTGCTATTTTACACTTAATTATTAAATTTCTGTACTCAAATACTATTGTTTATTTTATCAATGCTTGCAAATTGTTCTTTCAACAAATTGGTTATATAATTTTAATTTTTAAATATTTTGAAATATAATAGATATTTATATCTTAAGCAATATCTTTTCGCATATAGAATATCACATTTTAATAAGGTATTATGTAATGCATTTTTTTCAATATCACACAGCCCTAACTGAAACATAGCTGATTTTCTTTTTTTAGTTGTACTATATCTAAACACTTCAAAATTCAAAAGTTTAAAATGGTTGGGCTTTTACATGCCAATATATTAATCCACAATCATTAACAATACAGCTATCAACATATCATAAACAATATATATATATATATATATATATATATATGAACTGGATATCTGAAGAAAATATATGTAAAATAATATATGCAATATATATAGTCTTGCCACTCAGAAATTATATCTGCAATATTATGCAGTATATACAGACCATTTTGTAATGAAAAGAAATATCAGTGGGCAAGTCAAGTGATCCCTTTAATCCAAGCCATGTATGTTAAATTACTCCCCGCAGCCTCAATCCACAAATTAATTCTGACTCATTGTTTCCTTATTCTCACCAGCTCAATTTCAAAAGTTAGAATTTCTTCTGATTCCCAATTATAGACCATTAATATCCCCTTGGCACACTATGAATTCCAATAAAATCTTAAAATAAAAAGAAAGAAAAAAAACAAACACACACACACACACACACACAAGGAATTAACCCCATACCTGGCAAACACTTCTATGACTATTATGGTGTTGGTCAATCACGCAGAAGTAAAGGCAAACAAAAGCATAAAGCACAGGGTAGTCTCTTTCATCCTCTCCTCTCCTGAACACACAACCACATTACCATTCTTCCCAGATCAGTCTTATCACAGCTAAACACATAGAAACAGGATACCACCCAGCTTCAACAGGCCTGTAATTGGCTTGTTATATCATGAGGATCATCACTCACTTTCATGGTGGCGGGAACAGGACAGGAGAGAGAGGAGGAATAAACAGAATACGGGTAGGAAAACATGAAGTGAGCACTGAGCCACGGCTTTTTGAATGGATATGCATCTCCTGATGCATATTAAAAATAATTCGAAAAAAAGTAAAAGAAAGGTAAGGAAACTATTTAATTCTCAGATGTTCAAATCTCAGACGTTTCTCCAAAATAATTTAGATTATGATTGTCAGGCAGTAAGGGTATAGAGTTATGAAAAAAAATTGGTTTCATAAAAATGCGTACCCCTGTGCACTTTTTATGCAACACCATTTTTATGTACCTTACTGCACATTTCACCACAGTTTCAATGACAAATGGCCCTAAAACACAGGTTCAATTTGTGAGCCCTGGCACGTTTTTATAACGTTGAAATATCTATGTATTGCTGTGTTTTTATTATGTTGCTTCTGGAATTTATTGCAGCGGTTCAGAATCCAAATATTTGGGGACTGTTAGTGCTAAAAGTTAATGCTTGTTTTGTAAATATGCCTTACACCAATCCCAACCCTAAACATTCCCGATATAAAATCCAATAGATATGAAACAAGATATGTGCGATGCTAACGTTCAAAAAACATCAGTTTTCAAATTTCCCAGCATGTTAATATTGTTTTGAAGTCATGTAATTGTGTTAAAATCATGCTTTATTAATCGAAACTGTGTAAATTTGTATGAAAAGGAATTAAAGGTGTCTGAGTTTTATTGCCTAGTGTTCATTTATTTTGGAAACTGCAGTGATGCACTTATTGGTACATATTTCGCGTCTAACTAAAAAGTACATTTATGCCATGAGACCAGGTAGCATAAAAATTTATATGCTCAGATCATTTGGCCGTGGCTCAATTTGATTTAAGCTCATGACAAAATACTTGGTTTTTGACAACAAAGGCTGGTTTTTGACAGATCTGAGCACAGCCTAAGACATTTTAAGAGTATATATGAACCATGTAAAAGGAGATTTAATCCATTACACAAATAAGATACTGAATAGATCTTATTTGTTATTTTTCTTTCCTCTTAATGATTTCAAAGTCAATAGCTAGAAAACAAAACCCAGTAAAAGGGAGGGTGAATATATTTCACAGAAAGTTTTGGGAGCAAAGTCTCTCTCAAAATGAAGACATTGCCTCAGTAGCATAACTCAGAGTGCATAATCTCATTAAAAAGATTTTTATGATAACACAGTTTAGACCAACTATGCAGAGAGACTTCAGAGGCTCTCTGGGGAAACTCATTTACATTTTCAGTTTCGCTCTAAAACAGGAAACTTGTTCTTTTTCTAAAAGGTCGTTTCACCATTTTTTCTTTTTTTGTTGTTATGGTTTTTGTTTTTTAGTTGTGTTGAGAAACCCCCCAGCGTAGACACAGTATCATGTCACTGTATAATTCACCATTTAGATTCAACACATCAATACTGCTAATATTTGAAAGGACAAAACACACTTTTAAGGTATCAGATTCCCCATAAATTAAAGTTATTACTATTTATGTAATAACTGTTTTTTTTTTTTTTTACTATACAAGTATGAGCTCAACACTATATATGCTATTAAAAGCTATATCCATCTACATGTGTTTGTGATTATAGGGTTTGGTTCTTGGCCGCCACCAATGCTTTATAAATGATTCAGTGATGAAATGGAAGAGCTCTGTCTCTTGGAGAGTGCGTTGGACAGAAACAAAGGAAATCTGTGTCTATACAAAATCAGAAAATACAGAAAATCTATACCATTCTATACCATACTATATAAGCCATAAAAGCATGATGCATCAAATAAATCATACACACAAACACAAAAGCATGTTTTTTCATACTATTCATTAATGTATCAGGCTGGATAAAAATATACAAAAAAAAAAAAAAAAACATGAAAGTGAGATGCATGATTTGTGTGCTCTATTACTTCTATATATTGCTACTGCTATATGTCTTTTTAAGTCATACAATAGCTTTGATTAAGATAAATAAATCTATCATATGAACAGAACATAGTACAAAACACTTAGAATATAGTACACACATCATGTCGATCACTTTTGAAGTTTGACTTTTTGTCTGTTTTGGAGCTGGGCTGTATAACACATCATATACTTTAGTTGTATAAGAGAGCAGATCTGAGAGAACGCATGTAAATTAACAATGGCCAACAGCATTTATTCCAAAACATGATGGTATATGCTTACTCATTAAAACAGAGATCAGGCTGGTTAATTTTCTAACAGTGATGACAAACTGACTGTATCTAGAAGGACGTGAGTCCCATTAGCTTTGTGACCACAGAAATCTTACAGAGCTATTCTCAGAGGGGGTGTTTATGACCTTTAAAAACCACAAACACATTCTACTACGACAGACAGAGCAAGAGAAAGAGTCAGCATCCAGCACACTGGTAAAATGATGGCGTATAAATCTTTGCCCTCTTCCTCTCACAGCTTGGATTTAAATTTTTTATGACAGAGGTGTGCTGGAATGGACCTGATCGCCAATTGCTGGTCTGCACTCTACATTATTCACTAGCCCCTCTTATAGCTGACTTCATTTATGTTGACAAAGTACTTGAAGGGTGATTCTTGTCTTCTAGTACTTCCCAGATTTCCTGCGTTTCTGTCCACCGCACTCTCCAAGAGACAGACGCTGACAGAGCTCTTCCATTTCATCACTGAATCATTCATAAAGCATTGGTGGCAGCCAAGAACCAAACCCTGCTATAATCACAAACACATGTACACGGATATACTGCCTGCTCATAATCTATGATATATGGACCTGTCGTTTTTGTCCCTTACTTGACCCTTGACTGCACGTGAATGTGTATTAAATTGAAATCAGTCTATCAAATTTGATGACAGCTCTCAGTGCTCAGTCAGTTGGAGTTCTGTTTAAAGGAACAGCTCACTCAGAAATGAAATTCGGCCATCATTCACTCACCCTCATGTCATTCCAAACCAGTATGACTTTCCTTCTGATCTTCCATTGTGTTCTACATAAAAAAATACATATTTTGAGAAATAAACTGGAAGGCAAAAACGATTCCATGTTCTGACCTTCATTACATGGATCAATTTATTTTTTTTAATATCTGTATTCTTTACATTTTTGTATGTGGAAAACATACGAAGATACTTTGAAAAATATTTGTTAATATAGTCAAAATGTTCCCATGTTGTTTCGGACCCCACTAAATTTCATTATGTGGACCAAAAAAGCCTCCTTATAATATAATAGAAGAAAGAAAGTGATACAGGTTTGTAGCAACATGAGGTTGAACTATCCCACAGAGTTAGTATAGATGTTATACAGAGCACTGATGTACTTTTCCAGTTACCAGAGAGCATGCACTGCCCTTCCCAGATATCCTCCCTGTGGCAATGATGTCAGAGGCTGAGAGGACGGGTCTTACCTCTGCCATGGGCACTCCCTCCGGGGGACGGCAATGCAGCACAATCATGCCCTTGATTGGCACTTCCTTCCCTTGAGGATCCTGCTCGAAGTTCTTGCGGAGGTCTGTTTGAAAAGATAAGAGACAGCTGTCACAGCGGGAAGAGTCAGAGCCGATATTTGGCCTATCTACGCCAATCGCTTTCATCACTCCATATCCTGCTCTATCTATGCCCCCTGCCCTTCGTTTTGGCAACCTTGGAAAGGCAGGGCAAGAGAGCAGGAGAGTGCAGGCATTCTCAACGGTGCTCTGGCCATCTGCTAGAGTTGCAGGTGTCATGGGTTCAGTTCATTTGGACATTTCTGCCTCATCCCCACTGTGCTTGTACAGCAATGAATTATTATTTTTTTGTTCTACTGCACACTGGAAATTATTTCAATCTGAAGAAAGGAAAAATACAAAATGTCCAAATCTATGTTACCAATATTAAAGTAAAATAAAAAAGTAGTTATTTGATAACTACTTAATAATAACTTGATAATGATAATGAATGATTATTATTATAATAACAGCAAATCAAAAATCAAGATGTCAATAGACTACAAAATGTATTAATTATTTTTTTGGCAATAATATCAATAATTAAATTTTTTTATATGCTTTTAGTTTTAAAGCATTTAGGGCACTGTTTAATGAAAGGAATTCAAAAAAAGGAAATACATAAAGTACAAGGTAATACATAAAACCGATTTTCTCACAGCAGTACAGCTGTGTTTATATCAAATTTCAATTGTAGGTCATATTTTATGCATTTCAATGTTTGTTTTTTTCTAAATCATTTTTAGAAATAGAAAGATCATATTGAAAAGTAAAAAAAAAAAAAAGTTTGAGTAAAAAATATGTATTTTTGAAGCCCATGACCCCAAATATGTTGATCCCACTGTGAGGGACTCCTTTAGTAAAATAAAAAGAAAGCTATAAAAAGACCCACTGAAACTTTGTGTAAGTATAATTTTTTTTTAATTTAACAGTTAGGGCTTTCAATACAAAGAACATAACAAAAATAACCCCAATACAATAAAATAACCATTGAATATTCTCATAATTTCCAAAAGCAGTCTTTGCAAATTTAATAATATAATATAAAAAAATTTGGTTGGACAGTCTTAAAAATATATTTTGTATTCTTTTCCCACTTGCAGACCACTGGGGGTCCCTTGAGCTAACATACTCACAGGCTATCCTCACTGTGGCCTTACGGCTCTTCGATGTTCCTAGGTGACTCCAGGCCACACACAGGCACCAGTAGTCTTCTGGACCATGGAAATCCTCCACCTGCTGCCTGGTAACATTGATCGTCACTTCACGGATTTTCAGCCCTATATAGTAAGAAACACAAAGCACAAACATCGGAATTGACTTCAGGTCAATGACCATTAAGTATTGATTTTCAGTGTTTGGTCACTTCAGTCAGCGTCCTTAATGGCAATTGACTGTAAGAATATACACTGGGTGTCAGAAGGATGAAAGGGTACCAGAGCTCAGTCAATTCTGAGACTGAAGTTTAAAAATATCTTATGCATTGTTATATATATAAAAATCTTCATGACCAGTGAAAAATGTAATGGCCTCGGGTTGCGTTTCCCTTCACGAGCTGCCCTACATAACTCCAGTTTCATGTCTCTCTGCTCAAAGTTTTTAAATGCATTACTGATAAAAACCTTTTTTCCCCTCTCCCTCTCCCAGGAGGTCCTTCCTTGTTGTCTGTGCCACAGATCGTTAGCAAGATGAAAATAGCTAGCTGAAGTTGCATTAGCCTAAAAGCACAAGAGCCAGGAACGCTTGTTACCCCTGAGGCTTCATTTAACAATTATTTTCAGATGAGATGGTCACAACCTTAACCTTTCAAACTGTCAAAATCTACGGCCATTAAAACTGTAGAGATGCAATTTTATGTTCCTAGATTTTCAAAATGTCTAACTTCCCTGCTGTGAGCCTAAGTCACATTTTGCAGGTTTGTTGCATCAGTAAAGGCTTCCACTGTTAATCGGTTTCATCTCCTGTTTCTTCAGAATCTCTACCATACAAACGTAAAAAAAAGAGGATTAGAAGCAATATGCAATATGTTGAGAACTATAATAAACGATTCAGATTGTTTGCTCCTTCACTTGAACTTTCTCTCAGACAAATACTCTGTAATCTGAATTGCTCCTGTATCGTGAGACTCCTAACAACAGTGCCAAGAACTGAACACTTTTACCAGATAAATATCAAATAGACCTGAAAGTGCCTGGTAACTATACAGAGATTACTACTGCGGCTCCAAGGGAAAACGATGGCATGCATTTTATGTAAACAGATCAGTTCTAGAAGGCTCAGCTCATTTTGAAACTATTTTTTTTTTCTTGTGAGATTAGGATGAGCCCCATTGTGGTGGAATAAACAGAAGAACTGATGGTGACACTGTATTCTGAAATTTGCTCTGGAAGATGGCTATAAAGCCCAAACAAACATGTTAGTTCTTGTTTGAAAATGTTACATTTCGTATGCTTAGTTTTACTCTCATAAACTATACAAGTGGACATTATGGCTGTCTATAAAATCTACAATACCGGTTGAATGTTTCGGGAAGGTATGATTGTGTTGGTGCTGTTGTAAAAGAAATTCATATTTGTATTCAGAGAGTATGGAGATAAAAACACCAAACTGATGTATATATCGTTACAAAAGATTTCTATGTAAAACAAATGCTTCTAATATTCTCAAAGTATCTTGGAGAAAAAAAAGAGATGGAAGAGATGCAGAATTTCAGAGAGCATAACAGTAACTGTTGGACTTTAACAGTAACTGTTGGACTGTCAGCGCACAGAAACCTTCTCTGAGCAGCCATCTCTAGATCCATCCCCTTTAAAACACCACTGCTCTAGCCATCAAACACCACTTTTTCAACAAATTCACCACTATCAACAAAGACAATTACTGTTTGATAATAATTTTTTATTTCTTTTTTTTAACCTGCTCAACTGATGGCTACTGCATAGTATATTGTTGTTTTTCAATGTCTCAACTGTGTTTTGAAGCATTTAATGCACACAGTGAGGGAAATGATTATTATTATTGTTTTTGTTGCTCCTTGGGGCAAAAGCCACAAAATTAATCAAGTTATGTATTGATTCTTAACTGGTTTGGTAAATATATTATGTATTGATCCTGAGATCTAGCATCTATATAGAGAATATTTGTTCACAAAATCTGCTATACAAGTAATTTATTGATGAAAAATTAAATGTGCAAAGTCATGCAAAAATTTCAATAGCATATTTTAAGAGATAAAACCAAGTTTGTCAATCAATTCAAGAGCAGTTGAATTACAATTTCAATCATTGCCTGTTGTAGTTATTAACAAACTAATTATTAATTAATATGAAAATTTGTTTAAAAAATAACTAATTATTTTGTGTTCCATAGAAAAAACTCTTGCTCAGAAGAAAGCAGGAAATCTAGTAAATCTCTTTAAAAAAGCAACTAGTCAAATAGTCATTCAGTCGAACCATTTTTTAAATTATCCTATAATTACTCTGTAGGTTTTCCAAAATTCACCTTCCGTCATTATGTGGTTAAGAAAATAAAGTTTCGCTAATGATAACAAATCTTTAATCTTTTTTCTCAGAGCCTGCTGAGATGATGACACACAATGAATGTTGTTCAGACCACACACAGCACTTATGTCTGCTTTAGTAGAATTGGATGTGATGCTACCCTTAATAAATGAGCAGCTCTCAGCCACTGTGGAGAGGAGTCACGGGAGAGCGGGAAGGCGAAACACTAACTTCTCATTTAATCAAGTGCCTTCTTGAATTGGTTTTCTCCCAAAAATGAATGGCACTGCAAATAAAAAAGCAGACCAGAACAGCATGGTGTATCCTGCCTGTCCCACAGGTTTATTGATCATGAAAGCAGACTGCCTTCACTTCTGAGCTGACTCTACATGGTCCTGTTAGTCAGGGGTAAACAAAGCAAGACAGACGCCTGTGTTTCATGGACACTCTGAGAGACACAGACATTATTCATCATTCCCCAGCTGAGATGTTCCATCGACAGCTTATTGTAGGGGGTAAAATTCAGCAGCAGGCAAGAAAATCATGACTAATGATGGCAAAATATGAGTCCTATGTTAATAGGAGGTGGTCTTTCTCTCTTTTAGAAAGTCAAATTCCGGCAGGAATATTGACAGCTGATGGGTGATAGTCCTGAGAGACACAGCTGACAAACTTTCAATTGTCACATCATTTTTACAAAGAAACTACTGTTGACAGCAGAGTGGGAAACTGGTCGTCACTTAAATTCACACATCTTTGCTTAAATTTTCATGGGTGGGCCCCCTCATCACTGGGCTCTTGTGGGAATCAGCAGGGACCTGGAAATACAATGTTGATTTAACATATGGCATTCAGAACTAAATATACACTGCAATCTATTACTCCAAGTTTCTAATTCATCTACAACTGAGTGATTTACTTAACCTACACACCTTAAAAAAAAATTAGGATCTGATTATTCTTGAGGGGAGGTTCTTATTTTGAAAAATAATGTTTGCATTTGAATACAAAATCAAAGTAATTTAAGCCGAATTTTCAAAAGTCTTTAATGTCACATGATCCTTCTGAAATAATTCTAGAATGTTAATTTTGTGCTGAAGAAACTATTCTTACTATTATCATTGTTCAAATCAGTTGGGCTTGATAAAATATGGAATCCATAAAGCATTTTTCATGGTTATTTGATGAATATACAGTTCAAAAGAACTGTGTTTATTTGAAACCATAATCTTTTGGAAGTTTTAAAGCAATCTTTTAAAATGTCAAACATTATAAATCTTCTGTTGCTTCTTATCTTTCCTTTCTGATCTTTTCATCAGTCCATGTGCTCCCTGGAAATCAAACCCAGGAGTTTGACTGCTGTTAACACCTTGCTCTAGGAGGTGAACTACAGGAATTGCAGTCACCCCTATTGGAATAGTGTGATTTCTACACTTCAGAATCTCATTTGCCTTTTGGCAATGACCAAGACGATCAGGAGGAGTCTTAACTATGTCTATGTAACTAATGTAAAAAACATGCAGCAGCAAATTTTGGGTCTCCTTAAAGCTTTATTTAGAGTTAGTTAACCCAGTCTGTCTCAGCTGCAGCATGTGACACTGCTATGACACAATTTAGGGACCAGAAACTGAACAGACGCAGCAACCATTTGAAGCTTTGGCTCAACCAGTATTAGATTTACTAAGTGGAGGCTTCTGTTGCTCTATGTGCAATGGACTGCTAGAGGAAGGTCTTAAAAGAACTGAATGAAGAGCATCAAGACAATAGGTGTGCTCCATCAACAAGACATTAAGCATAAATTGATGCTAAAATAAATGCACCTCAGATCCTAATAAGACATTTAGATCGGTGACACATAGGCCTAGTTTTGACAGCAGAGAATATGAAAAGCAGTACTCAAAGAAGAATCACACTTTCAAGTTCACAATAGCTTCACATCAATCAACAACATTTGCAAGTCACTTTAAATGCGCTTTGATTTACACCGGTTCTTTTCGTAACACTTCACTAGCAAGATTTTAAAGAAAGCTGCTTACATTACATGACAGTAGCCACAGGGAATGAGTTTAGTAGTATTTTAGCGTTTGAACAGACCATGGAGCAGCAGAGACAGTGTAATGTTTCGTTACATGTGATTTCTTCAAAGGCTTCCAGCAATTGATTTTGCAGCTTTTGTTTCCCCTGTTGTAGCAGAGAGAGATTATTTCAGCACCATGGAGAGCGACAACCACTGCAGAACCAGCAAGTGGAGCTGCTGCGGTCATACAGTATTTGTTGTATTGTAAGTCAGATTTTCCAGTTTTTGCTTAGGTGAGAAATTTGGACAGGACAGTAAATTAAATTAAAGTACTTACAATAACTAACGGCAGCTTTGCACCTATACAAACAACGGAACTGAAATGACCTGGGTCGTGTTTCCCGATAACGGTTGATCTTAGTGCTTAATGGCATTTTCTAAGATTAATTTTATGATCCTTAGTTTCCTAAAAATGCATGTATTTTTGTGCACTTACGCAAGTCTTTGACATACTCTTTTCACCATTTTTTCTAGTATTTCCTACATTACATCTTTTATTAATTTTTTTTCTGTCATTTAATTTAGATGTGTATTTCTATTTTTTTCTGCTCTTTATAATTATTTAATTTATAAATTAATAAAAATATAAAGAAAATGAGTCATAAAGTGCACAATAAAGCTCAATCAAATCCTTATATTATAATCACATTGCATTTGAATCAAGTTAAAGGTGTAATCTCCCGATTGTCCTGCAGGTGACTGCATAAATCTGTCATAGATCTACAATGATTTTCAAGTGCTACTTAAGTTACGATGCTTTTGGGAAACAGACCGCAATATTAAGATCAGTCATACGATCATTTTTTTTTTACATACTTCTTAGGCTTACGAAGCTTTTGGGAACTCAGCCCTGAATGACTGGATCTCAAAATAGTTTCAATTGTGATATCAGTGTGACATGCTATACTCTAAATTATGCTTGAGCCTAAACTTTGAGCTCATATGAATTAACAGACCAAAAATTTTACTTTAAGGGCCAGATTTACTAAACAGGGCAAATTATCTTTAGAGTGCAATTCCATGAAAGCGCCGATGAGAGTGAAAATTCTTTGTGTGATTTACTGACAATGTGCATGTGCACATTAAAGAACACAGGCGCAGCCAGATAATTTCCATAATGACAAGCCCAATCTACCAAGAGCAACGCAAATTATCACCTGCTTTAAGAGCTTATTTTTTATGGCATTAAATAATGACACAAATACCAGTAATTTGACAAGCACGCAAACATTGGTAAATCACATTGCATGATTCATTTTAATACTCTCTTCCCATAAATTTTTCACCTAAAAGGGAAACTCCTACAAATGCATATTCTAAAAGGTCATGTGCAAAAATAACTGTGTCCAGGCCTTTTCAGTGCTAATTTTGTGCTTATTATTCATTGTGCGTCTTTAGTAAATCCTGACAATACTATTTTAACACCAAAAGACGGTTTGTGCTGGTGCAAGCTGTTAGTAAATCTGGCCCTTAGAAATCTATTTGTCATATAAAGTAGTAAAATGCCCATTCAAACTAGAAGAAGCCTTAGATTTTTGAGACAAGATAGATTTTAAAATGCAAGTCTTTCAAAAAATATATGAAAATCTTAGGAAATTAAGTTGCACACAAATAAAACAAAAAAAAACAAATTGTCTAAAGCTGTCACTGGTAATTCCAGACAAAATAAATAAATACATTGAAATATGAATAAATTGAAATATAAATAAAATATATAATCAAACTCATGATGTATACATGTATTAATATATGTATAAATACGAACAACAAACAAATGTGAGTGTATTCACATTAATTTAACAAATTTTATCATTATTAGCAGATATTCAAACAAGGAGCTACAACCCGTTGTGCCCTTGAACAGAGTATTTAACCCCAGCTTGCTCCAGGGGGATTGTCCAAATAATAAGAGTTGCTTTGAAAAAAAAAGAAGAAGAGAAAAAAACATCTGTTAAATGACTACTTGCACTCATTACTAATGTTGACTGGATGGGATTTTAAAGGCTGCATTCTTCCCAACAGGTCATTTCTCAACTAACTTCCACAACATTGGTATGACCTCCTCCAAATGACTCATCTCATTATGTGCATGTGTGCGTTCTTGAGCTCAGAGTGGCGAATGTGACACTTTGCTCACGGGGTAGAAGCTTAATCGCACATTAATGTCATCCTCCATCACACGCTCATGTACACCCCACCCGCTCTGCATGGCAGCTCCCTCCAGCGTAACTCCAAATAAATAATTATCATAAGAGTCTACGGCACAAAGTGCTATTAGAGCAATGAAGGAAAGACTTCCTGAATGAACTGAAATAAATATATATATGCACCAATTCAAGGACATGTTCCTTCAAGTTAGATGCTTGCTTTTGCTAAAACTTTAAAGGCAAAGGTTTAGCAAATCTGATTTACACACATAATTAAAGAATTATATCCTTCTTTTGTAAAACAAAACAAAAAAGCTACTGCCCCGTGTTGTGCTCTGGACATGTATGTTGCAGGACGGGTGTTGAGTGTGCAATTGTCTGTGATAATGCTTTTATAGGCCCAGAGAAGAGGAACATCAACACTAAAATGCATCTGTGTTAAGTGAAATGAAGGGTGATGCCCTGTACTTGTACTCTTTCTTTGCCCTTGCCTTGCAGTCAGCTTCCATTTGTTGTATTGCAAAAGTTCTCTCTCTCTTTCTCTTTCCTTCATTTGCAGTCAGTTTCCATCTATTGTAGCGTAAAGGCAAAGAAGCTTTTTTTTTTCTGAGAAGCTGTCGCTAGCAGATGTCAACACCACATCACATGTCAGCTCTGACATATCATAACTATACTCGCAGTGGTCAGCTGGCTCCCTCTTCCATGACAGAAAGCTGGACTGAGCCACGAGAGCTACAAGTGCCCTGAAGCTTTGCTGTGCAGTCAGTGGAAACTGATTCCATCAATATGAGACAGAGGAGAGAAGAAATGAGTATAAATAACAGAAGTGACAAAGTAACAGTACTTTAACTCTAAGATTGTTGTTTAAGAGCACTAGTAGCACTAAAAGAAAATAGTCATGGGTACAATCAAACATGTTTTTAAAATATGTAAATCAGACAAATCAGAAAATGAATAATGTAATAACGAGTAAATGCAGTGCGCTTTATAAATTTAAATGCAATATATTTAAGTAAAAGCAGACTACAACAGAAAGATAATCAAAAATATGTGATGTGGCATATGATAAATTATATCTTTTAGTGCACATAAATGACTTAAACTTTTTTTATTGGTTACAATTTGCTAAGGTTAAAAATTGCTAATAAATAATTACATTTGTTATTTGAGGTTACCTAACGACAACAAATAAATATGTAATAAATACCTAACAAAAAACAAACAAATTAACAAATCCATATGGTGAATTCGACTAAGGTTATTAAGCCACTTTATATTTTAGTAATATTCAAACTAAATATAAAGTAAATATGAACATACCATTATAAACATTAATATTCATCATACAAGTATGCATAATTCTAGACCCTTCATATTTGTATGCCTCACCAAGCTTTTTCAGGCTTTCTCTGTTGACTTGGAAAGGAACAAAACTAGGGAAGCATGATATTGGATTTTTGCCAATATTCAATAATTTTCAGCTCATAAAATAATAATTATTTTATACTAAATATACAATTTGCTGATCATTTTCTCACTGTTTTTTTTCTTCATTGGAACAGATTTTTATCAATTTGGATTTGGATTATTTTTATTATGACATTCATTTTGATTAAGGATTTAATCAAATTAGTTTTGCCAGAAGTGATGTTGGATAGCTTGAGGGAGAGTACATTTTCAATTTTGGTTGAACTATGCCTTTTAAGTGGCAAACACCTCAAATTGTATTCTAGTTCCTAGTTAACTCTCACTCATTCAAATCGCAAGACTCCAGGAACATACTGACTTAATTCCTGATGATAGCAGCCATTAGAATGTGACACTCAATGGCAGAGAAGAAAAGCATGCAGACACAGTGCCAGAGGAAAGATCTTGTCATTGTTAGTTTGTCACTGCTGCCTGGTAGCCAGGAATCAAGGCCTTCACTTCAGGTATGACAGAAACACAGAGCTCATTATCAGGTCTAGGCAGCATCTGCACCCCCTATAGTGTTTGAAACGTGTCTGGATCTGCCTCTTTCTATTTGCCTCTAATCTGTAGACCGAAAGCAAAAGCATCATCTACTTTTTGGTCACATTCAATAGGATTCTCTTTCCACCGGCATTTTTTGTCTTTCTTTTTTTAACCACAATCCACAGGTTATAATCCTAAATGGAGTAGTCTGTGTGCTTATTTGTGTGCTGCTGCATAGAAGTTTCAGCTTGTCATTTATCAGTAAAGGACAATAATAGAGGCACAACGAGCAGCGCGGCAATCGTTTCTTCCTCCTTTGGAAAAATTTTGATAAATGACTTAGCGGAGGAAGATTTTTCATATGATGGTTTTACTCTATAACTGTCCTCATGGGCTGATATTGCAGAGCTTGGAACAAATAAAACCTGAGGTAGTGCTCCAGGATGGGGTTCGACGAACACCTTTGAAAAATTCAGATCTCTTCCCCAGTCAACACTGAAGAATAAAAGGAAAAACATCACAAGCATTTATATATTGTTTCCCAAAGCAGTGTTAATGCTCATGTCGGAAGTAAAGCATGCATCTTGCTGTTTTATCAGTCACTGAAAGGCCAGCATAAACAAGGTGCTTCTCAACTCTTGCTGAGCTACAATTCAACCAAGCAAATTATTTTAGCACCAGGGATGCTCAGTAACTAGTATCATAAAACACATTCATCACCTTAAAGGTTGGATTATTAAGGCATTCAGTACATTAGCAACTGATTTGCTGAGGCAAAAACTGTAAGAGAGCATATAATTAGTTGATGTATTAAACATGTTTCTGTCACTGATTATGGCACTAATATGCAAAAATATTACAAAGCATAGATAAATCTCTCCATTCATGGAATTTAGGCAATCATGGAAATCGCAGCAAATTCTCAAGCACCCTCAATCACACTGTGCCTACAAGCAGGAATAGATGAAGGCATAAACATTGTGCTTCACATTATTAAAGAGAGAAAGAAAGAGAGAGAGAGACAAAAGAGAGAGGAAATATAAAAAAAGAAAATAAACATTTTGGGATAGGTTGTTTTTAAAATAAGCATCTTATGCTTACCAAGGTTGCATCTATTTGATCAAAAATTCTGTATAATATTTTAAAAAACAAAATATTGTGAAATATTTTTATAATCTTACTAACTTTGCCTGTGTGATCAGGGAAGCTGCTTTGACACCATCTTTATTGCATAAAGCACTATCTACCTTTTTTTTTTACACGGAAGCCATTTTCTGTGAATGTGTGAGATTTCTGGTTCATTAGCCACTGTAAGGAAATAACAAGAAGACTAACAAAGTGAAGGTAATGGTAAAACTGTCTGCACTACAAACCAATGTGTTCATATTTAAAATAATACATTAAAATAAAACACACCAGCAATATCAAGCAGCAAAATATATATAGCCTTGACGAGCATAAGAGACAAACTTTTAAAAGACAGTGTACATATAGGAAATCAGTTGCTTTGAACTACAGTCAATTACAGTTTTGTGGTCATTATTCAAAATCTGACTGCAGTCAGAATCAAGTATTTCATAGACCCATGTAAGAATGATTATTATAGTAAAATGGATTGGTCTATATGCTAACATATGGTCTATAAAACTGACACTAATTGAGGACAGTTTTCAGGATCCTTCTCATTAAATTGTCTAATTTTTAAAGTGTCTTCGTATAATGGCTACTGTAGGCATATTAACTGTTCCCACCAATTCTAAAACAGACACAGAAAATGGTTTGACAGCCGAAGTGTTTGCAGTATGATTGTGGTGTAATAGGATCTTTATCTGCAATAAAACACTGACATTTATGACATGAGTAAATTAATAATAAAGTAAACTTTCTGCCATTACAAACATGTTCTGTCACATCCCTATTGGTGCCTGCTCCAATTTGATATCAGTCTTAGAAAAATATCAGCTGATGCACCATGGGAAAACTTTAAATGAATTAGATTAAGATACACATTTGAGCTGATCAACAGTGTCACCCATTTGTTTGTTTATGAAGGAGAAAATCAGCTATATTTATCAGCTATAAACATGACAGCCCCTTCTGCTGTCCTTCTGTCGACTGTTTTCTGTTCCCAACATAATTAAAAACAAAACTGACTCCATGATCTTAATTTGTTGCCACAAATGCAAACGAAATCCCCCAAAATAAAGTAAGAAATTATAATTCCAATAGGTTTGGACTGGTACCTCTCGATCTTCACCTGGTCTAAACTCAAGGGCAATGTGTTGCTGCTTATCTGGATGGCTGGTAAATAAGAGATCTTATCTTCTGCTCGCGATGACATTGAAGACCCATGCTCTAATCGATAAAATCCAATTCTTTGTAGATCTGTGGCTCTGATTAGCGTCTCTCTAATCCAATCCCCGTTTTTGTCATCCATTATGGTGGCATGGTGGGGCGCTATAAAGGATGTCGTAATTGCTGGTTATGAGTTTAGCACTGATGTAAAGCTGGCAATGTGATTGACCGAACGGAGACTTCCTCTGGCTCTTCTAATTGCAAATCCACTTGGGCCCAGACTGATACATTTCATCGCCTTGGCAACCCTGCAGGCAGTGAACCTGGTAATGGGGGAAGTATATTCTCAGGGGAGGAAATTACTGATCTCCATATTGAAGCTGGACAGAGCAAAAAAGGAGCAGGGAATGGTGAGCAACTTGTCCTAAAAAACTGTTGTAAATGTATTGTACAACAGATAGTGAGCTAGATAAAGGAACACAACTTTCAGTGGAATGAGGATGAGACATCCAGAACCTATCTTCATTTATGACCACTGAACCTGACTTGTATTTGTAATGATGATGTGTCCTTGGAGGGCAATAGTATGATGAATCTGTGTGTGATGAAAATGCTCAAGGGTGCAGAAATAGGGGCAAGAAAACATGTTGCAAAGTCTTTAGCATGTATGTACAGTATCGCAATGAAAAATAGATCGGCAAGCAGATAATCTGTGATAAATCGGTAGAAGTCACCTCATGCTTTACTGTGGATAAAAGACAGGAGAAATGCATGGTGCAGCCTTCCAGACCAATTTCTGAGCATATAATCGATGCAAAAGCACAAACTGAGCCATTTTGTTTTGGAAATGCATTTACAGAATGTGACAAGTGACAGGCAAGTTTGCCTAAACTTCTCTGACATTTCCCATACATCGACGGGAAAATAATTTGTTGTGATTTTTCATTTTCCCATTATCATGCCCACAACAATTTCACAGCACAGCAATCACACAGTAATGAACTTCCAGAAGCAATTAAGAGGATCTTTCTGGGACATAGCCTTCATGTGGAGGAAACCACCTATGTGGACTAATCATAGTGTGCTTCTGAGAAGATAGTGGATTAGGCTTTTATTTTTGGGAAATACAAAAGATGGAATCCTCTAATCAATGCACAGTCAAATGTGAACCTCTGACAGTTCCTGTAATTCAGCCTTAACTGTACTGGACCTTACTGTAGCTGGCAAGTTGCCAAGGAAACATGTAATGAATGTTACAGAACTTTCAAAAAAAAAAAACAATCCGACAATCCATAGCTGATATTTTATCTATATTTTGATACATTTTATTCATATTTTTGGGAAAAGAAAATATTTGTTTATTTTAGCACTGGTCAGTGCACACTGAATTATTTATTTTCAACCAAAATCTAGGCTCAGATCAGGCAAAAAATGCAACTGTGCAAATCGCAGACACCTAGTGAAGCCGAATGAGAAACAATTGAGAAAAAAGACTGCAATGCATTGCAGTTCTGAACCACGACTATAGCCATGGTAACCAAAAAAAATCTCCATATTATTGTATCATGACAGATGTTGATATAATATCACAATGCCATATCACCCCAACCGTGAACTTATTTATTCATGAGAATATCACAATGAGCATCGAAATTTCTCGTGTAACACAGTCTAACTGGGAAATAACCATCTGTAGTGTGAAAATGGCGATAAATTATGAAGCAATTTATGGAATAAACTTCTATATAACAGTGAATAAAGTTAACAAAATTTACCAACAGACCAATTTCATCATATTTATTCTTGTCTTTTTTAGATAGCACTTTCATAATAGAACAAAGAAAAAAACAGATCAGAAAAACTACAGGAGGCAACGAGAAAAAGGATCAATTAGGGATCTAATAGATCTAATGTATTTACACCAAATGCAAATTTAATTATTTAAGTGAGTAGATTACAATCAAAATCAATGCAAAGATGTGAATAGAGGTGAATTCGTGCCATGTGACTGGATGACATGTCTTACCAGTGTTTTGATCCATGTACTCTTGTGAGGTATGTTGGTTCTGATGGACCCATTCCCCATTACATTTGAAGAAGATCTGCAGGGCAGGAGTTGCTCGACAGCGCAACTTGATTGGGTTGTTTTTGATAATGTAAGCATCCTCAGGCTCTTGCAGGAAGTGAGGTAACGTCCCACCAACTGATGACAGAGAATCGGCAAGGGCGTCACTGACGGTTCCTGTGAAATCAATGAACACATGTAAAAAACAAGCACACTTCTCTAAGACATGTACTAAGAATTTAAACCATGACATCTTATTTTTTATGGCCATTTGTTAGATCTATGCACACCCCAGATACATAATTTTCCTTGTGCCTTGTACATACAATTATTTGCTAAAAAATAAAAAATACTTCCACAATCATAACTAAATGTGGTCTGCATTTAATACAGCTTCAGGGTTGTAAATATGGTGCTTTTCCTCTGGGAGTGTTCTGAGCTTCCCATTGATTTTAAACCGTGTGCCAAAGATACAATTCCGCTAAAACAATTCAAGCCATTTTCTACTTTAAAAACGCATTAGCTTTCCCTGAGTGCTTTTGTGATGAAAAGAATAAAAGAATTAGCGATGGAAGAGAGTGCGACTGATTGCTTTGTGTTTGACTGATGAGCTAAAATGCATCTTAGTGCAGAAAAAAGTGAGAATGCTCTTCCTTATGCCTGGTGTGTTTTATTTTTCTTTCTTTCTGCCATCCTTCATTTTAATGGAAGGAAGACTAAAATAGCAGACAGGTCGACAGAGACAGAGACAAGAGAAATAAAACAGATAAAGAGGTGTAAAGGATGAAGGGAATTAAGAGAGATTTTATTTGGAGATATTCGAATGAATACCATTTTAATAATTGTAATTGCCTACACCATCTCTGAAACTCTGGAATAAAACACTCCACCCATGAGAGACCGGCCATATACTGCGAAGTCTGTCAGATGTGTAAAATCCCATGAAAGCCATTAAACTAGCAGCTAATTCAGCTCTGCCCACTGAAATCTAATAGACTTTCATTTTTTACCTCCTCCCACATTTGCTGTCATGTGAAATGAATAAAGAATGTATGCATACACACACACACCCACACACACTGAAAGCAGTTAACTGCTTTTTTTTGTAACTCATACTCAATTCATATTCTCTTTTAATATTGATAATGCAGAAGAACAGGCATTTCTAAAAATATGTAATATACAACAATAAAACAGTCAAGTAATATTCCACAATTTAACTTCTTACTGTATTTTTGATCATATAAATGCAGCCAAAGGGGCATAAATGACCATTTAAAAACAATAAATAATACCCTAAACTGAATACAAACTTAATTATAACACGAGACAGACAGTACATTTAAAAAAATTCTAATATCAATCAATAACTAATTAATATAGTACAGATACATCATGCTTCCCTAGTGCAAAAAAACTACAGAAATGATCAGACTATCATTGGTAGTGCAGACAGTAACCAACTATTTCATATTTCATACAGCTGGATATGACCTCATAGTCAGCTGCTAAGTGAATCACTGTAGACTGACCTACTGACCTCCAGCAATTGAATTGCCATTACTGTGTACAGCTCCACTCAAGTATCATCTGTCTAGATTGTTTGTAAAGAAATTTAGTGTTACAATTGCCTCCGGTCTCCCCCAGTCAACTATTAGCAGACTTATAACTACTATATTCCCCTCATCTTCCATGGTTTTCTTGACAAGCTTTTAAGAGGGGCAAAATTGCTGGAGAGTGGACGATGCTTAAAACAAAACATGCCAACAGCACTTTGACCTATGATTAAAAATCATTCGGTTATATATACAAAATATATTCTGGTTATAGAAAAAAAGCTTCGAAGAAGCACCAGAGAAACAAATGTTATCATTCAGAGTTATATTCCCAGGTGTGATACCTAGTTCACGGAGAAGTGCATTCTGGGCAGAATCACCAAGTGGAAAAGCAAAGACACACTAGGGATGTCAGGATAATGTCACAGATCACCCCATGGGTAAGGAGGCAACAGCATGACATCTTAGATGCACGATATTACACTGGGTTTCAAAGTTCAAGGTACAAAACATGGAGCTCACTCTAAATAATTCAAAATGAAATGTTACTCTGCCTCTGCAGATGTTTGCTGGCTGTCTCACGGTGGACAGAAATTTGTCTTGGTTGCACAGAGCACCAAGGATAGACAGATTGCCTGGAAAACAACACAGAATTACATCAGCATATTTAACTTCCAATTCTTAACAATTTCTGGTTATTTTGTCACCTTTGACTAAAATCTCAGCTTCCTCATGGAGAGGGCGATAAGACCATGGGTGATCAACTTCGGTGTAAAAATAAGTTCTCTGCTGTTTTCTCGGTTCAGTATAGGAGCAAAAACAGCGCACAATTTTAGAAAGTATCACAGCTCAAGCCTTTTTCTGTTCATTCTATGCATAATCACTTCCAAAAGTTTGGTTGGGAAAACATGGACTTTAACAAAACAGGCATGCAGCTTCAATCCCATGCCATCAGGTCACTTCCATTGTGCAAAACCATGAATATCCTCTGTTTTGTACTACCGAGACAAAGGAAGAAAGAAGGACACAATCCTGCTGTGCAGGTGGGTGACAAGATGAAAATTGTATCATGAGCAGAATACGACGACTTCACTTCCCTCTGCTACGGAGGGTCAGTGGTAGAAAAGGCAGCCGCAACCTTTTGGACAGAATTCATTATTCTTCCTTGTAGATCTGCCAATCTTTAAAGCCCATGTATTATTTAAAGCACATGCATTGCCCTGCTGAATTAGCTTGTTTTCCATTCATGCAAATGTCTGCCCTTAACATTGCATGGTATTTCTCTAATTTGAATTGTACTATTAGAAGTACAGTTCCCTATGAGTAGTCTTGTCCTTCCTTTACCAGCAAAAATTCCCAACATCCGTTTCACACATTTCAGTGATGAAGAGAAGGAGCAACCTGAAATGACTCCAGATCCATCTGCCATCTGTTGCTGTGAAGAGAGTCTAAACTTTATTTCACCCAAACGGCCTTGTAATGAATTAAACATGAATCATACACAGCATCTTACTAAACTTCAGCAAAAATTATGATGAAAATAATAATAACATTAAGAAAATATTTTGAGAGATTTACAAGCCATTAGCAGCGATTATGCTGGAAAGAACAAACAGATGCATATAGGAATTATTCTAATAAAGTAAATGGAACACAAGGTGAAGGTTAAAGCTATTTCTTATCAGCATGTTTATGTTTTTGACCTCTTGCTCTTTTAACTAATTGCAAACCTGTATTGATCTAACCTGTATTGATCTATACAATACTGTTACCATCAATATATTAGTTACACAGCGTGGCTTAAAAATGCCCTTTTACAATATGGGTCAGTAGGTGAACAAGCAAGATCACTTTGTACTTTAACTTTGTCAGCGTATATTTAAGCAATTTCATGACTAGTGACTGCTGCTGGTTCTGCAATGAAGGAAAATGCATTTTAAAGTGACAATTCACCCCCTTATTTGCCTATTCACCCTCAATGTTGTTGCTGTCTATTTTTTCTTCTTCAATGAAAAACAAAATAAATGATTTCAGTCTATTTCTCACACAAAATCTTTGCATGGTGCATTTTTGTTATTTGTATGGGAAAATCCCATGAAGATGGGTAAATAATGTGTAACTATCCCTCATCTTCCAGACCGAGTTCAAAGGGAAAACAACAATACAGTCGACCATCATAAAACACACCCATTTATAAACACCTTCCCATGTTCAAATTCAATGAGGAAAAGTAATGAAGTATAAAAGAATGAGAGGACGGTGTAGAGGTTAATGGGCCTGTGCACATCTCTAACTGGTTTTGAGTTCTCAGAGTGCTAATTGTTGGCCTTATCCTTTTAGCAGTGCCTGCACACTTACTGCAATAAAAGGTAATGGATAATTGGAACAATCCATACTCTATAAAAACAGCAGAGCCAATTCTTTCGGCTCCTCCTATGACAGATGAGCATAAACGCAAGTCCTAATGACTCTAACAAGCAAGCCACCAATAAGTCATTCATATTCTCATTATGCTAGTTAATTTTACACTCTCTGCAATGAATGTCCATTGTCTGTCCAATAGTTAGCAGACAGAAAACAGGTAGAGTTAAATAATATACTAATCCAGGTGATTCAATAATGTACTTTTCAGTAAAGACTGTAAAAAAACTGCATAATGATGTGTGCTTATCACACTCTTAGAAAAACTTCAAACCCTGAGGTGAGACAGCATCACGCCAGCTCCCTAGAGCTCTAGGTGTTGTTTCTTAAGTGATGTTTCTTTTGTGCAGTTTTTCACTCTTTCAACTCATCTCTCAGTTCATTACATTTCGATGATATCATCTATTATGATTGTTAAATGGCAGCGTTGGCTGTCCCTAGTGAATTTCAGCATTTAAGAAAGTGATGACTTTGTTATCTTTTCCTGATTAGCGGGATTTCTGTTTAAACTCTGCCCTATTCTCCACGACATAATCAAGGTTGTTCTTAATTGTTGTTTTAGGCTGATTCATAAGACTCATAATATTTTCCAACCATTTTCTTTATCTTAATTTATTTCATCCACCAAAAAAGGCTAATAATCATGAACAATTGTTAGATTAGCAAATTAGCATATAAGAATGATTTATGGAAAATCATGTTATTCTGAAAACTGGAGATATGGCTGCTAAAATTTAACAAGAATAAAATTCTACAAAAATGTAATTTAAAAATATTTTCCAAAAAAAAAGACAAAGACAAAATCTTATTAATTTCAAACTTCAGAATAGAATATACATGCATAGCAAAATCTGTTATACATCTATATGTATAGTAACCTAAATGTTTTTTCTGTTTTTCTTCTGTACAAACAAACTCAAAATGTTAATCAATCATGCTTGAATTCAGCCATTATGAGTCAGTGCAACACTCAACCTCTAGTTCTAATAATCTCATAAAGCACATTTCCAAATAGCTCATAATGTGTCAGAAATTCCCATGTCAGCTATTTTGGCCTCTCTGGCTTCCTGTAATGAAAGTGCATAGAAAGTAGCTTGGCTTGTGAAAGTGGGTTACATGGAAATGCATTTGACATCCATCAGTCCTCATCACCAAGTAGCCACCTGATGTAGTTACACATCACTGTTTCAGCACATGCTCCAAAAGCTCCTGCCCTTTAAAACCATGTACTTTACTTTCACACCAAAGCCTCTCATGGATTTCTGAAGAGGGTTTGACACGAGAGGAGGAGAGTGTGTGTACAAGTGAGCATGTGGGGGTTACATGGCGAGGACTCTGTTGGATTTCAACAAGCTGAGAATTTTAAGGCAGGAGTGTCAGAAAGTGTCAAGATAATCCCATCTAAGGTGAAGGGATGAGTGTGAGAGGAAGAGAAAGGAAGTGTGAGAAGAGAGGAAGTGAGAAAGAGTTGGAAAGGGAGGGAGGCTTTTGGGTTATAATAATTGAAGTTTCAACTATCCCTCCTTCTGTTCATTCAATCACGTACACACACACAATGGGTCTCATTCATGAAACACGAGCAGAACGAATTTTTGTGTAAATCGCGTGTAAAGTGGTTTTGGCGTAAATTTTCGGATTCATTAAAACGTTCGTATTTTCCAAATGTTAGTTGGTACGAAAGAAATCTACACCTGCTCCCAGCCACGCCTAAATAGTGCGTTTAACGTCTGAACGTTTTGCTCATTAATACGGCTGCATTTTAATTCACCTTAATCTGGTACATATATACACAGAATTTTGAAAAAAATATTATATATATTAATTACATACGGTTTTTCTTTTAACTTTTTATTATGAGAGCCAGTAGCTAATAGGATCTGTAATATGCTGCCAAACTTCCTTTTTTAGGACCTGATACGCCACTTGTATGCTTGAAAATAAAATGTGGCATTTTGAATGAACTTTTGATAATAAAACTTCAATTTCTGCAGCTGAGAAATGTTTCTTTTTCAGTCGCTTTTGAGAAGACATGTTGAAATCCTTCGTTTGGTGTCATAATATGATGCTCATATATAGTTGTCAGTCGGATTTAATAGGCGGGATTTATGGTAATTGAGAGTGAGCGTGCACGCGCGTCCCATTTACGACTGATGGAATTCATTAACACACACGCACACATTTCACTATCACATCTGAAGTTTACGAAGTTTTTGTGAATCAGGAGAAGAGTTTTCGGGAAGTTCTCTTTACGCGCAAATCACTCAGATATTTACTCGTATATTTACTAATGTTTCATGAATGAGACCCAATAAGTGCCCTTATAAGTGTAAATTAAATCTAGGCATAAGGTGAAAATAAGGTAGTTACACACAGAAACTGAATTAAATTATGAGTAAATTATACCTTTAAAATACAAGCAAACATTACATTTTGGAGATTTTTTTTGGCAGTGGGTTGTCCTGTTCCCAAACTTGCTCAGATTTAGACGAAAATGACAAATTCAAGATTCCTTGTCATTTCCAAACGGCACCCTCACAATCAAATTTGTTGACGCGCTACATGTGAAGGGCTTGGTTAAACTAAAATCTTAACTGACAAGATCAGATGAATGCTGTAGGGCATGTCAAAAGGAATGTATTTCACAAATTTCAAAACTGTGAAAATCTAGCTGAGTAGACATTGACCATAGCCATACTTGTTGGGTGAAAATCCCACCAATCAGGGGAAAAGTTTTCTTTTTCACTTTGATATTTGCTAAAATATATACATTAAAGTGTCCACATCAGGAGCTAAAGATCAAGGTTGAGATATACATATTGAAGAAACAGTATGGAATCATCTTGAAACAGAGATCTTGTTATAATGAATGAATTGAGGGACCCAGTGGAATCTCTCATTATTTGATGAAGATCTTTAGAGCACACAGCATTTCAAGTTACTCTATGCATGTAAACTCAACAAACTTTCTGTCTTTTTAACATTAAGGAAATATGCTTTGATGGCAGTTAACATCACACTCATGCTGAGACGAACACTCTATTCCTCTGTGGTGAAGATTTCGACCATTGATGAATAGTCTAAAATGAAAATGGTAACATCCAATGACTAATTTTTAAACTAAACAACAACAATCTGTTAATTTAGAGTAAATGGAAATGTGAGCAAGACAATGACTGATGCATTAATAATCCGCTTTATAATGAGTCTTTATATACTGCATGAATGTTCAAATTGTTCAAATTGTCAAACATAATTTTTCTTTGAAAATGCTGTTTATTCAAAATACAAGATAACAAAATATATAATAACAAAATATTTAACCCTATAGTAATGACTTATTTAATCATATACATACATATATGCAAATCAAAATATTTTCAAGCGCAAACTACTCTGGGTTTGCAATTACTGCTTTAAAGTGGTTAAACCCAATCACTTAGAAGGCTTTGATGAGAACTACAAACTTAACCTGTTGTCATATCAAGTTGTAGAAGTACAACCCGCAGGAACCAGCAGCTCTACACATTCAAATGAGCCTGGCAGACAATATTTCCTCCACAGAATGGGTTTAGAACTCCTTCTATCACTTGAAGATCTTTGTAGAAGAAGTTTTTGTTTTAGTTCCAGTTTTGGCTCACTAAAAGATGTGTGCTGCATGTTAAGGAAGCTGTTTCACTAGCTGAACGTATGGTCAAAAGTGTGAAAAGCAGCCAGTACTTCTAACTCAAAAAAAAAAAAAAAAAAAAAAATTCCTTCACTCACTTCTTTTCGCTCTCTCCACTTCACAGATCTGACTCTATTCTCAATTCCACACATTCAGCACTCCGGTCACACTTTTTTCTTGTTGGGCATTCATTACAGGTGTCATTTTACCTTATCAGCAACATTAGCTCTCAGATTTGTCTGCAGTGACACAGAGGAGGTTGCTGGCTCCCTCAGCCCATCTCACATTTACCTTTGATGGCATTGATGCCCATCTACTCTCCTGGCACTAGAAACCATCAAAACAGGCTAGCAGAAGAGATCTGGGACAAAAAGCTCTGCTGTGTCAACAATCCTAACAGATTAGCCGATCTGCGTTTAGTGGCTAAAACAATAATATCAAGACCATGCCACTCACTCAATGTTTGTACCTTGCCATCTACGGTGCCACTAATGATGTCTGTTGTGGATATCAGACTTTTGCGATTCATAAATGGATGTTTTAAACATCTTTAAGGGCTTTGTATTGTCTGTGATTTTATTAAAGGGTTAGTTCAACCAAGTTTATATGACAGTTTATATGACTTTCTTCTTTCAGACGAATCCAGTCGGAGTTACATAAAAAATAGGGATGCTCCGATCGATCGGCCGGAGATCGGTATCAGCCGATAATCACATTTTATGACTCGATCAGTACTCACTACACTTGGCTGATCTCACGAACCGATCTCAAATTGATAACGTCAACGCATGATGACCTACATGATGCGTGGGGTCATAAATTATTTGGAACCACAGTCATGTCATCGCCTGTGTGGAAATACTATGACGTTTCAAGAAACAATGAAGATTTAATTTGTCCTGCTTTTTGGCATGATGATATGATGGTTCATTTTTAACAGCAGATTCAGTGACGTACTGTAGAGCTGATCTGCACATCACTGTTCACGTCTGCGGTGCAATATGGCTCCACGGGAACCAGAGCTGATCATGGCCATTCTAGTCAGTGCTTGTGTTTAACAATTAACAAAATATCTTATTTGGCCATACACACACACACACACACACAGAAAATCGTCTGCCTGATGAAAAATAACTTTATTTAAAAATAAATGTAGATAACATTTGTATAATTTTATCCACCCGTGACCCACCCACAAATAATCAGATTGCATTTTTTTTTATTACCCGAACTGCAGATTATCCGCGTCACCTGCAGGTATAACCGTAACCGAACAGTTTTGTTCTTTCAGTAGTTTAAATGTTGTCCTTCTTTTTTTTTTACTGTTCAGTCTTATATTGGACAGTATTAAACCTTATGTGTTACATCAGACTTCTTTTAGGAGTTTAAATGCTTTTTAGTTTTTTTTATTAAATGTTTATTTTGTCCTCCACAGTTTAACTATATTTGAAGCATTGTTGTTTTCTGCTGTGTTTTGTTGTTTCTGTAGTTTTTAAAAAACCACGTCATCTAAACCTGACGCTGGCGTGTCCAGAGAGAGAGAAAGTGCACAGAGCTGAAAGGGCTTGAATAATTTAATAAAAATACTAGAAGATATAACTTTGAAATATATTTATTATAAATGACCCTGAGCGCTTGTTATGTGATCCGCTTCGCTGTTTTGATGCGCTGCTCAAAAAAAAAAAATGGTTCAAAAAATGGTTAAGGCTTGAGGTCAGGATAGATGCCGGGGTGCAGATGAGATCCGCCTTTTGAATATCAGTTATGTAAGTATTTAAGGATAAAAGACTGGAGTAACTTTTACAATTTTCCTGGAGTCGAGTCAAGTCTGGAGTCATTTCAGGTAAATTATGAGTCAAATCTGAAGTCTTTAAAAATGCCACTCAAGTCTGAGTCACTAACTCAAGTGGCCATCTCTGGCTTGAAGCATCAGATTCAGCATTGGTATTGGCTGATCATCATGACAAGAAATTGGTACTTGGTATCGGTTGCAAAAATCCTGATCGGACCATCCCTAATAAAAAGATTTTCCTAGATATTCCAACCTATATGATTTTTATTTCTGTTGAACAGTCCACAAGATGTCAAATGAAGCTCACATCCATTGTAAAATGTGCCTTACATGGCTCCAGGGGGTGAATAAAGGCCTCTTGGGGCAAATCCATAATTTTCATAAGAAAAATATCCACATTTCAAACGTAATAAACACTCTTCTCTCACTTCCGGTATCTGTCATATGTGGTAGGTGTTCCAGCAGATGGAAGCGCTACAGGAGGCCACCCTCTATTTCTGTAACTAATAACAATATTAAGTCAAGAGTGTAATTTAAATTTTATCTGTGGTATTCCTACACAGGTGATTACAAGGAATAAGTAGGGCCTGGGAACCCTCAAAGTGGGGCTAGATTAATTACATTCGTGAATGAGAAATATCTGATAATTGAATTTGCTTTCTGCTTCATGTTGCATACGGACATATCACAAATGAAATTCTAGATAGAAACAATATGAAATGGCATCAATTAAATAACAATTGACTTGCATATCAAGAGATTTCATAAAATAGCAATACATGGGAATGAATCTTTAGCTTGGGCCCTCCAAATGCTTTCTTTTTTCATCCTCTAGATAATAACATACTCACAGTAGTTCGATACCAGACACACTTGAACAATAGAGCTTAGAATCAAATGCTGTAATGAGCAGCATAGTACAACACTGCAAATTCAGATGCAACCCCATTCCCATATTGCATTAGTAATCCTCTAAAAGGAAGATGAGATAAGAAAATTCATTAAATTGAAACTACTGTCATTTGCAGGAAGAAAAGTGAATAATAAATTCAATGTTAAGTGGTGAAGAAGAAAAGCTAGATTCTAAAAGAGACTCTCTCTGAGAACAATTACCTTCATATTCTGCTTCATGCATAACATTAGACATGTTTTATATTAGCACAGAGAATATTATTATATCAGCTGACTTTCTTTCATGTGAAAAAAAACTATGAAAAAAAAAAATACTATGGCAAATGTTATATTTTTGGCTCTTTATTCTGACTGCCATCTGGGTACAGAACTCCAATCAATAGCAGTTTGATAGCAAATGAAAGAACTTGTAGGGATGTTTAGAAAATAAATGAAATACAATCTAATCTATGAAACACAATCCAGTAAAATTAAATAGCAGGCATTTAAGATCCTCTTGCAATAAAAAACAACAAGATGAAAATAAATATGAGCAAATGACATACAGTAGCGACTATTATCCTATCAATATGAAATCGAAACAAGAGTCCTCTGGCTTATCGTAATCTTTGTGCACACAAGAATGGAATTTGAATCATTTTAAGCAGCATTCTTAATCAGCCCTTTTCCAGAGCATTCTGTCTGAGTAATAATAAAAAGAATTTCATTTATTCAATATGAAAATGAAATGGGTCACTAAACTTCAAAAATGCAATCAGTACACACAAATAATCCAGTTCCATCTCAATTTCCAACTGCCTACTGTAAAATACAGTACCTAAATTATAAGATTTGGGGAAAAACAATTATGAATTAAAAATCCCTCTGTACCATCATCAATATTTGTTTGATAAATAAAACCAAACAAGTTTTTGGCTATATATTTTTCCAAAAACAAATCAAGCTGGTATGCCTTTTGAAAGAATAATGGAAAGGGAGGACAAATGTGTCTTCTCTGCAGAAGCTGAGATGGTTTGACTGGCTCATTAATAATTGCAAAATGTTCGGGCAGTTTTAAGTGAATAACGAAATGATGTATTTGGTGCACTGGCTGCTTCATTTGTTCTATAAATAAAGGCATAACTTTTGTCTCTTGTATTCTAACCTCTGATTTTGACTTGTTTTGGAAGAAACAAAGAGCAAAAACAGGATTTCTAAATCAGTTGGAGTGGACGGTAACCTCAAAAGACATTACCCTTTTCTTGCTTCCTTTCTATCTCAGTCGATTATTCTTTGGCTACAGCCTCTGTTTGCTTGGTAGGTGAGTAAAATAGCCCTATCCAGCTCACTGGTTGTGAGGTAAATTAAATCTCTTCAGAGGAAAGTTGCACCGGCTGATTTATTTGCCATGTGGTGATATGAGGGCTCTCAAGGGCTAGTGAAAGATCCAGGGGAAATGACCTATAAACCCACACACAGGGCCACACTTATCAATCTTCTCTAATGCGATGCATGAGAATGGAGAACAGACAAATCTGTTTTAGCTATAAAAATAGCCAATGAGACAAATCTAGTGCCAGTTCTACAATGTAAACGCCTTGCTACAGAGTTATCATCGCCACAGCATGCTCTCCTCACTTCTGAACAACACCATAAACCAAATTATGTATGCATTAAGGAATAAACAGAAAAAAACTGAATCAAGCGTGCTAAAAAAATAGCTAACCATGCAAATGCACTTATAGTATTTCATGAGTCAACATTACAATTATGATATACATTCACAGAGCCATTTCAGACCCATTTGCTGCATTGTAGCCAACTGCAATTCTTAATTCAGTCATTAAAGCTATCATGTATCAAACAATATGAATATAAGCCACTTAACCCGCCATAATGTGTTAAGTTTTAAGATAGCAGTGGAAGAAATAATGCAATGAACTTTAAATGAGGAAACTCTGTCACTTCATTAATCTGCTAGTTTAATGTAATAAAGTCAATTACATTCTCCTTTCTCTCTCAAGCAATTATACCTTCCAATTTCAATACATAAACAAATTGTGGTACAGAGTTTCAATATTGCAGCACTTTAGCATCACAGTTGAAGCCATTATTCAGAGAAAAGTAGCAAAACATGGCCCCATGTTCACTGAGCAGTGAACAGAATATCAAACGGATTCAGTAGCAGATCCTCTAAATGCAGAGCACATCCTGAAAACAAAGCTACCATCTAATGGATGGACATCTAGTAGATGTAACCTATTTGTAATAGTACAGAAAAATGGGCATAATACAAGCAAATAGAGTATTTTGTCTATATATGTGTGTATATGTGTGTGCATATATATATAAGAAGAAGATGCTCATGCCTTCTAAAAGAATAATACAGACACTTGGATTGGCTATTTGCAAACAGCTAATGGAAAGGAAGTACAAATTTGTCAGTAACAATGTGACATGTAGTATAGAAATAGATGTTTAGTATAGTCAGTATAGACTGTAACCTATTTGTAATAGTTCAAAAAAGGTGCATAGATAAAAACATAAATAAAACAGAGATATTTTAACAGATGTACTAAAAAAAAAATTCTGTTTAAATGATTTACATTTACATCATAGCTTTTTAAATCTTAGGTAAAAAAAAAAAAATACATTGTATACAGGCCTCACAAAAAAATGCGAGAGAAAGTGAGAGGTCAGCTGTCCCCGGAGTTCTCATTAAAGTTACTAAGACAACGTGTGCTGGAGCTCAGGCTCTCTAAAGCAAACCCTTTGTGTGTACAGAATGGAAGAATGAATACAATCGCATCTCTTAGCGTTGTAATCCATTTATGCTCACCATTTAGTTTATTAAATATGACATCACCCTTGATGTCTCGGTCCATGTTGTGAGCAGAATCTTCTTTGGATCCATCAATCATTCAAAATATTTTCCCCAGCAGACAATTTTCATAGGCATATCATATTTATGGACAGTGACAATCATGACAGAGCAGATATCTGATACCAAAACTCTGACACATCTGCTGTGCATCAGTTGCCAAAATGGCAAAGCGTGAACAATCTCATACGTTTCAGCCCAACGTTAATGCATCTTTCGCTTCATATCGCAGTCCACCTGCCACCACTCATCGACTGACATTTTACCACAGAATTGTAAGTTAACACTGCAACAGATTTTTTCCTCAAAGCACATCTAACCTTCTAGAATATGATGTCTAACCACAAAAGATGAGAGCATCCAGAATGGTATACTGGCACAGCTGGACATCATTTTCTCAGATATTTTCTTCAGAATGGCATTGTTATCAGACATAATGTTGTTTCATTGTACAGATGGAAAGCAGTCGGTTTCATTTTTGTGTCAGATGCAAGATAGTCCCATCTAACATGTAATCCACAAAGTATAGGTGGGATAAATGCAGACTATGATATCAGTAGTGGCTTTTCAATCTGATTTTGACCTTTTCCAAGTGGTGAGTTTCCAAACAGTATTTTAGTGCTACAGTGTGTGATACTAGAAAATCGTACGTTGGATTTAAGGGTATACACCATACTCAAGAACTACTGTCAAAAAAAAGAATCAAACAAAAGAGCTTTTCACAGTTTTAATTTGGACCTCATAATTATTTTCTGTGTTTCTATCAAATAAACTAAGGAATACTAATTTCAAAAGGAATTTTAAAAAGGCACACCACCTTTTCTTCTATGAAAGAAACCAAGCAAGTTTGTCTGTGACTAACCATCAAGTACTGTAGTACTACAGAACAAGAAATGAGGGTGGGAGATTAAAAAAATAATAATCCCTTGCAACATCCACTGTATTGCAGAAGATTCAAGATGAAGGACTAGAGCAAAGTTATAGATTTATCGAACCAGTTCAATCTTTGGTCCGTACTTCTTTATTGATCCAAACTTGGCATATGACCTTGATAGAGCTCAGTCATGGATTGAATTAAAACTAAGAGAGAAGACTGACTGACATTCAAGACAAGATACCATATAGTAGACAAGATATAAAAATCATCTCAAATGTTAAAGGGTTTTAGTGTCTTGAATACTCCACAATGTCTAATTGTTAGAAATATATCTTCAAAACAAACTAAATGTAAATAAATGACTAGGAGAACAACCTGTCCTCCAACCAATACGCTTGTATAGGTCGTTTGTCCAAATCCCTGAAATACGACCCATCAGAGTGTATACTACAATTGCGCCCCTATCAGTTCAGTTCAGTTCAGTTTATTTATATAGCACATTTAAAAACAACCATGGTTGACCAAAGTGCTTAACAATGTCTAGAAAAGAAAACTAGAGAGTCACATACAAATAAAACAAATACAGTAAAAACATACCAATGTCACAGCTCAGCTTGATATAAAAGCCAAGGAATACAAGTGTGTCTTAAGAAATGACTTAAAAATTCCAACAGTCTGAGCAGTTCTTATGTGTACAGGTAAACTATTCCACAAATTAGGTGCCACCACTGAAAAAGCCCGGTCACCTTTATTTTTTAACTTAGTTCTTGGAACACCTATCGGCAAAAGGTCGTTTTCATATTAATGTTTATTTGCCCTCTGGTTTGCATTTCGTGTTGCTCAGTTAGTAGATTATTGCGTTATACCTTGATATGTAATCATGCAATCATGGGTTCGATCCCAGGGAACGGATGTGCACGAAAATATATATGCTCAATAAATCATAATTTAGCATGATTTCTGTGAGGGTTAGGTTTAGGGGTGGGGTTTAGGTGTGGTCATTCGAACGATTAAGCCACCTACAGTAGTAAAATATGTAGGAAATACTGTGAGATCGGGGTAAAACGCCCACACATTGCATTTAAATAAACGTGTGTTTTGATTGGTAATGGCGTTACACATCAATTCATGACGACAGACGCAACGCGATACTTTCATTATTTTTAACTTTAACTTAACTTTAAAACGTAAATATAGGTCGTAAATAAATGCTTGCACAAACGACCTATATTGTAGTTTTTTGTTGGAGGACAGGCTGAGGAGAAAGGCATACACCGACTATTTTACTTAAAGTATTGCTAAGTATGAATCAGTTCATATGGCTGACGGAAGCTAATTGAGGGCTGTGCTTTCAAAAGAAAAAAATAATGAACCAGTCCATACTCCACTGCAAAAATTTTGAAACATCCACACACAACTACTTGGAAGTACTTATTCACTATTAAAGACATTGTTCATCCAAAAATTAAAATTTTCATAATTTACTTATCTTATCTTATTGTTCAAAACCTGTATAAATGTATTTCTTATGCTGAACACAAAATAAGATATTGTGAAGAATTTTGAAGAACCACTTCATGTTCTTCCACTGTAGGCAAAGAAATACCATGGAATTAAATGGGGACCATCAACTGTTTGACTACCAGCATGTCGTCTTTTATGTTCAACATAATTATATAGCAGGGATAGGAAACTCTGGTCCTGGAGAGCCACTGTCCTGCAGAGTTTAGCTCCAACCCTAATTAAACACACCTGAATCAGTGTTTTCGGGATTACTAGATAGATACAGACAGGTGAGTTTTTATGAGGGCTGAAGCTAAACTTTGCAGGATAGTGGCCCTCCAGGACCGGAGTTGCCTATCCCTGTCATATAGGTTTGGAACAACACAAGGGTGAGAAAAAAAAGAAAATTCATTTTTGGGTGAGCTATCCCTTTTAACCAGTTTTCCAATTTGCTACTAAAAAAAGTTGGCAAGGTCACTGTTGTAGTAGCTATGTTTAGATATTTGGTTTATTTGGTATGGTTAAGGGATCTAAAATAGGGTCAAGCACATCAAGGCATTAATATGTGTTAATAAGTACTAATGCACAGCCAACATGCTAGTATTTTGCATGCCAATAAGCAACTGTGAATCTATTCGGAAATATTCCAAATAACCTGATAGAAAACCATGGCATTCACTCATCATATTTGAATTGTGAGAAATGTATATGTTCAGTCTGAAAGACACTGCATACAGAATAGGACATAATTATATACAGTGATACAGATCAAGTGAAGAGGAAAAGAGGAAAATTTTGAGTCATAGAATATAATGTAAATAAATATAAATTACAATATTTTACAATACCCCAAATCCTGTCAATCCATTCCAAATGATACATTTTAAGCAGTGAACACTGTGAAGGAACCCTGTGAATCAGAACGCAACTATTGACAGCACGTCTTCTTCCCCTACCTAAATGAGAATAATCACTGATAATTGGCAGCTGGCAGCTTTTACAAGGCGAGAAGTGTGAAAAGTGATTAATACTAATTAAGGCTGGTGGAAGAAAGAGTGAGGGAACCTGTGCATGACATTCACTGGAAAAACCTGTATCAGAAATGCAAGAATGCATGCTCAAGAAAAGACACAAACTTGAGAAATATACTGTAGATATGGTCATTTTCTCACCCTCATGTAATTGCAAACCTGAATGACTTACTTTCTTCCAACTTGCACATAATTATAGCTAATTATTTTTATATATAATGCACACAAATATGATACATGTTAATATGTAATTATACTTTCACTGACATGCCATGATATTTGAAACAAGAAAAAGAACAGCATAAGGCAGGGAGACGCAAAGGAAACTGACAAGGAAGGAGAGAGTGATAAGGTGTTAATTCTGCAAAGTCTCACACTGATGTGCTGGTTTCTCTGATGGATGAAGAAAGTGTGTTGTCAGCTGAGCTGGAGGCAGAGAGCAGGAAAAGGTGAGCAGTCCACAATTTGCTCTGCGTGCCAGCTACACCTCAGCCCGCAGTCCTCAAAATAACAACTGCTTAATAAGCAACGCTGTCTGCTAATGATCCCTAGGTCAAGATTTACAGTGAATTATGATAGTATAACAGCTTGTTATAGCATGCCCAGTTTAAATAAGACAATGTTTAAAGTCCCCCACAATCATTGAGGGTTTGTTTAAATATCTCTGCACTGGGCTAGACAGTATTGATCTGGAAAATCAATTACTAGCTGCATAGCTGATTTTGGACCAGGGTTTTAATAGCTCAGAGGTGATTGTACAGCACAAACTACATACATAGAAGAACATCCTTAAAGATCCACAACACCTTCTGAGTATAACTAAAGCACATATTTTCAGATATCCCACTCCTAAAGGATGCAGAAAATATCCGTAGGGGATATTTAAATATTAATGGTCATTCCCCCCATATCAAAGTTAATCTTTTAAGACACTAGTAATTTAATAATACTGTTAAAAATAATATTTATTCAATGTTTGTGCATGATTCATAAAATTATTCATGTTTGAAATATACACTGGGCAAAAATATTGCACTCTGTGAAACAGGTTATAATTAGGTCTATTGGATAAATTAGATAGTAGACTGCATTTATTTGATAAAAAAATAAAATAGAGTAAATAATATAGTAAAAATTATATTACAATTTAAAATTACTTTTTATTTTGAATTTTAAAGCAAATCACATTTGACATTTGTTTAAGAAACATGTTTGCACTTAATATTTCTGTGGAAAGCAAGATACAATTTTTATGGATTCTAAGAAGAATACAAAATTCAAGAGAAAAGCATTTGCATATTTATATATTTCTTAAATAAAATGCTACAATCCCAGATATAATGTGACAGAAACCCACATGCCATCACCCTGCAACATGCATCGTGACATTGCTAGCTTTGAACACAACAGAATAACGAGTATTTTGGTTTGGTATTCTTTTTCCGTTTGTGTCAGAAGATGTTAAGGAAAGAACCCCAAAAGCCATGGTGAAAACACGACATTTAGTGCCTGTCTATGCTCCTCACATTGTTATGGCACAATGAATGACATTTAACAATGGCCAGATGGAGAATTGACCATCCTGCTCCTGACTCAGTCTGAAACACTCTCATTATACCTAAAGACAGAGTCTAAACTGTCAGCCTGAAGGGTAAAAGCAGATATTTTAACTAGAGGGGGTGGTATAACAAGACAGTGAGTCTGAAATGACAATGACTTCAGAGAAGTTTGAACTTTAATGGCGTGGGGTCCTAACAGAGCAGGACAATGGCCTTCTGCTCATTTAGAAAGAGTCACTGAAAGATTCACTGAGGCACACAAGAGATGCTATCACTTCAGTGTAGGGGCCAATTTTCACTATTAACAAATTGTTTATTAGCATGCATATTACTAGCATATTGGCTGTTTAATTAGTACTTATAAACACATTAACGCTTTATTCTGCATGACCATATTTTAGATTCCTTAATCCGAGCCAATATCTAAATTAACTACCTATTAACTATAAACTATTAATAAGCAGCATATCAGGAGTTTACTGAGGCAAAAGTCATAGTAAATGGTTAGTTAAATGTGAGGTGAGACATAAAAGCTTTTTTAATAATCATGCTTTTTATCTACCGTACAAAAAAGATACAAAAACCTGAACTGATGACCAAGAGTTTAAATACACAGTCACATCTAAACATCTTATGCTGAACATGCCAGTGCCTTCTCTTTTTTTACGGAGTAAATATATAAACCTACTCCTCAACTGATATTGTGTTTTCAACAGGCTTTTAACGGCAGAAGTCATCTCTTGAAATATTTGAAAACAACAAGGTCAAGGTTTGACTACCTACAATCAGAGAGGATGAGAAAACATCATATTTTAAACAGAAGCAAAAGTGAAAGCTTCATGAAGTTTCAAGATTTAAAGCCATTTGTACAAATTGTACATGCAATGTTGCAAATTATTAATTAATGTCTTAAATATATATACCAATTAAAAAAAGAAAATACTTATGCCATCACCTAAAATATTCCAAGTTCTATTTTTAAATATGAAATAAATAAATACATCTAATTTGTTAATAAATATTTAGAGGAAACTGTAATCTTTCAATTTCTTTTATCTTAATTTCTCCCTGACCAATCCTGTCTGTGGGGAATTAATTAATCCTTAACTTTTTTTTGAGTTTGCATAGAAAATCATAGAAAAAAGGAAGGGGGAAAACATAAACTTTGGTCAGCATCCACACAAATGAATTAAACAACATACAATTATCTCCTGCTCTCATCTCCCTTTTGTCTAAGCTGTTCCTCTCACAGAAAATGCTGACTTCTTTAAATGTGCTTTTCAGCACTGGAAACAAAGAAAAACTCACTTGCATGCCAAAACAGAGATCGCTAGCTCATAATGGATTTACACCCAGTCCTTTTCCCCTATCCTGCTATAAGCACTATAAATTGTGGCATCAGTTCAGTGTAGCATTCCTTGTAATTATATGCACAGCGTGTGATTTAAGTGCATTTAAAAGTAGACCGAAAGAAGTTGCCTGAGGGTCACCCCGTTGTAGACTTCATAAACACACTGGGGGTTTCCCATGAAACATGGAGTATGAATATGTGGATTATGGAAAGAAAAACAGCATTCACCCCATTTCGTATTGAATTTCTACAAACAAACTATAGCCAAATAATTAAACAATTAAATAAATAAATAAATAAATAACAACAACATATATTTTATTATTACCAGCAGGTATTTTATGTACTGCAGGTAGATATTAACTTTTCAGTAATTTTTGCACAATTAGTCTTAATTAAACTATAAATATAAAAAAAAGTTTTAATACAGCTTAATTTAATTCATATTAATTATCAAATTCACTGCATTGTTAAAGCCACATAACAACTTTGCACTGTAGATTTTTATTCGTTCTTTTCAAATAGATGTTGACAGAACAAAAACTTTTAAAAATAATCTTAAAACCAATTAATAGATAATTGATAATGTTCACTCCTACTCCACAACCAGATTTAGCCAATCAGAAGCACTTTTTTTTACAAGAAGAAAACCACCTTGGAGCTAGTACCAGTGTGATCTCAACAAAAGTGTGCAATCATCAGGACACTTCTGAAACTTAAAATGACCCATTGACTTAAGAACTTCATGGGCAAGGGTATGAGGGAGCCTACGGTTCTCAAAATTGTAAGTGCACATCAAGTGCACCATTTGGGACAAGGCCAAACTCAACAAAACGACACATTCTTCATCACGTCAGGCACTCTTTCTCCCTCTTTCTTTCCACAAAAACATCTGCCAAACCTATTACTCTTAAGCCAAAAAAAGGGCTCTCTCTTTTTCTCTATGTGTCTTTATCTCTCTTTACTGTCTTACTTTCACTCTCTATCTGATACACACGCACACACATTTTCACACAAACCATTGTTGCTGAAGAAAACCTGATTAGAGAGGACAGACTAAGACAACGCCAAGTGTAGAAAAAGCTACACTTCTGACAGACAGCTATTCCTCCATTCATGATAGCCTTTGCATTCCTATAAGTAAAAAGCCTACAGCAGTCCGATTAGTCGAGCTCCAGCAAAAGAGTTAGTTCCTTGAAATAAGCAGTTAAATTAATAATAATAATAATAATAATAATAATAATAATAATAATAATAATAATAATAATAAAACATTCTTTAAAACACGTAATACTGGTATAGAACAACATGAGTCTGAGTAAATCATGAGAGAATTTTCATTTCTGGGTGGACTATCACTAGCAGAAGCCGTGCCATTTCTTTAACGCCAGCCCAGCATCCTGTAGGTATTGAGTGAAGAATGGAGAATCCATAGCTGTGAGCGAAAGAGAGTAATGAATGTCAGTGCATCTCCATCACTCAACATATAAGGTGCCATTTACACTGACAATCTGAGCTTCTTCTCTCTCTTTCTCACACACACACACACACACATCCAGAACCTCTGTATCATTAGCCTGCAGAGAAACCTGAGGAGCGGAGGCCTCATAACACGGCTGCTCTGGGACATCACTGGGTCAGAGGATAGAGCAGGACATCCACTCATTTTCACTCTCACCTTTAGCTATTATTGATGAGGTGAGAAATGTGTAGAATATAAATGTGGAAAAACAGAAACCAAAGGTTTGGTTTGAGGTAATTATGCCCATTGTGTATTTTTACATGATACGGTGCACTGCAGGATTTAAAAAAGGCACATTACAGCAAGAGACTTTATGGGTTAACCATGCATAAACCAAATAATAAACATGTTTTTATGAGCTTTCCTGGAACTTTGTTATGCTTTGAGGAAAATCTCTCATTAATTTGCTCGAATATGTTTAATCCCTTAGCAAAAGTAGGAAAATCAATATGCCATCTTCTACTGACCTATAATAACTCTAAAGTTTACTTATGCAAAGTAAGACTGGTTCTGAGATTTTTTTTATTCAGATACATCAGTTACATCATAACTGTAGATTGGCAGGTACCTATTCCTTCATTCAGTTAGTCCTTCTTATGATCTTTGATACCCTGACAGTGTGTATTGTAAAGTGTGATGTTTAATGTAGCACTGCTTTTATCATTCAAGTAATGGATCTGTCGGAACAAATTGTAAGCTATGGACAGACTCCAAATAAGTCTTTTTATATATATATATATATATATATATATATACATACACATATATATATATACACACACACACACACACACACACACACACACACATTATATATATATATATATATATATATATATATATATATATATATATATATATATATGAATGAAAGGTTCTGATAGTATTATTAACATTATGTTCAACTTTTATTTAGATAGTACAAACATTTGTTGAACGTTTACCTGCTCAGAATGAATACACTGAATTCACTGAAGAAACTGTAGCAGATCCTGTCCATCTGACCTGGAAGCACTCACCAGATAATCAACAACAACAATAAAAATAATATTAATTGTTGTTGTCGTTATAGGCCACAGGTGAAAAAAAGATCCTGAAACTCTACTGCATTCACATAAAGGTTCAATAAAAAACTTGCCTATTTCTTTTCCTAAGAACTTTCAGTTAGTCAAGGACAAAGGAAAATGGTAAATGCAAACGATAAAAGTTGCTGAACAGCCTTTATTGCTCGATATTAAAAGCTTTATTGATGGAAGTAAACCATTACAGAGTCAGACCACTTCAATACTGTCAGTGCCACGCAGACTAAACACACTAGTTCTAGCTTGTATACACTGTCATTGGAAAGTTTTTTTTGTCCCCCAGCAAAGATGCATTTTAAATGATCAGACGTGGAAGTAAAGACTTGTTATATTGTTAAAAAGTTTCATATAAATGCAAACTTTTTTTTCCTTTCTTTCTGTAAATCACAGAAAATGTATCTGGTTTCTGAAAAAAAAGTTAAGCAGCACAACAATTTCAACAACAACAAAAGCACCAAATCAGTAATTAGAATGATTTCTAAAGGATTGTGTAAAACTGAAGACTACATACTGTAAAAATACTGATTAAGAATTATTATTTATTTTATTTTTTTGCAATTGTTTCAAACCATACAGAGGAGACCTACGGCTTGCTTGAGTGTGGACATAATTAGACTAAGATAAACTGTGTATGTGCATTCAGCACCTTTAACACATTGTTGAACTGTAGCGAGCTGTACACAAAGGGAACAGGTGTGAACCCGAGAACTTCTGCACAATGTGTTTTTTAGATAAGCATTGTCATAAGATTGCATCAGTGCCCTGCTGAAACTTACACAGATTAAAACCAACTGCTACCAGAAAACAAAAATGAGAATGGATAATAAGGACTGAATGCTTCGTTTTTTTAACTGACACCTACATACTTGAGCCTCAAGAGACCACAATGACAGTTCTCATTTCTGCTCTTGCACCAGACCACTGGCAAGCTCCCTAGCATTTCTGGACCACAGCTGCAGCACCAGGGTCTTTGAAAGTTGGCTGTTTTGTAGCCTGTGAGCCAGAGAGTCCCAATTAAAGAGTCCCACATGTTCTCCAGAGGTTCAGCGACCCATCTGTCATCATGCTGCCCTGCTACAGTCAGCTCACCTGCTGCAAATGACTTGTGGGAGGCCCGTGTGAGCTCTAGGTCTCTACAATCATCGCAGTTTCCAAATGCTCCCCATCTCCCGCTGACAGCACTTTGCTCACTCTCACATGACAGAAGTATTTCCAAGTATTTAACATCTGTTAAGCAGACACAAAAGATCCCCCAAGGGAGCTCTTTAGAAACCACAGTAGATCAACACTCTGGGGTTCACAGAGAAGTTGTGGAATGGGATTCATTCAGACACAACAAGCAGACACAGTTAAAAGTAAACCAAAAAAGTCCTCTTAGAAAAAGTCAGAAATAAAAAGAACACGGTACTGTAGAGGCCACAAGGTTTAAAAAATGAGAAAATGCAGTGCAGGTCAATAGGTCAGCAGGAACCACAGAGACTTCGGCTCTGGGCATGACAACACAGCGAGCTCAATCCCACAGGCTTACTGGACAACCCTGTTTGATGACATAATGATGTATGAGTACCCATTCAACTCCCCTCTTTCTCCTTGCTCTAAGAAGCAGGTGTGCAGATCAGTGCCTCCTGATCTGTCAGTATGAATACAAAAATAGACCTTACAAATCAGCCGAGACTGAGGCTCCAATGAGCAAACCATTGAACTCCAAATTGACCTTGACCAGTGTTTCAAGGTTCCTGACATTTATAATTAAACTAAAAGCCTCTCAAGGTGAAACTGGCCAATGGTAGTACCCCAGATCTCTATTAGGGCTGTGCAATTAATTGCAAGCGATTGTCATGCGCATCTCGTCAGTAAAGCAGGTTCCTTGATTAGTAGTAAATCTCCATCACCTGCTTTTAGATGGAGCAGCATTTAATACACAGAGCAGTAGATCACTGACATGCTATGCAATATAGCATGCCTTATCACAGGCGTCCGTATCACAACATTATTGTTTCTTTGGACTAATAGTGCTCTATGGGATGTTTTTCGGTGGACCTATGCCTTTCAAACTAAACCAGGATTTACAGCAGTGGATGTTAATGACTTGTTATTACAATGAATCTGGTACATGCTGTGCTATTATTAAGCATGTTTTGATGTGTACTGCTTACACAAATTTAGCAAATACATTCCTTATAATCTTTCTATTGCATAACAGAAATCTATCGATTAAGCTTGAGGCTTAGACCTTTAGAATGATAAATAGGTTGTCAAGATTAATTATGTGCCTTTTCATTTAATCTATTCGTAAACATTGACACGTGCAAACAAAGAGCGTCCAGGTGCAGGTTAAAGAAAACTATGATAAATGCATTTTGAAACCAAACAAAAAATAAATTGATTCTCTGTTATTTAGACCACATCAAACTGTGTACTAAATATTAATAAATTGTTGTGCTTGCAACAAAATGCTTTTAAATTGGATCAAAACCCAACAAACAGTGAATCGTTTAGATACATGATTCATTAAGATTCATAATTCAGTATTTCTTCGAAGGCGTTTTTTATTTTATTCTTTAAAGAAGGTCAACCCCAAAATCCACTGTCCTGGTAACTGTTACCCTAAAGGTTAAAAGAAAAAAAAATATTGATTTTCAGATAAATTACAATAAAAAGTAAAAAGTACATTTGTTACTTCTTTTTGCTTTGAGTCACCATCCATTTTCATTGTGTGAAAAAGTTAAGTTAAATGTTCGTTGCACACACAAAAAAACTAAACAATCCATTCACATTTCATGCAACATCATGGAGAGCCCACTTATACTTGGCCACAAATATGTGTGTCTCTGCAAAAGAGATATAAATCCCATCCAGTCACCGAAAGCAACATATATGTGATGCATTTTATTTATCATTAGCTGATTTCAAGGTCAAAGACTGCATCAGATAAGACAGCGATGTTAGCACTGGTAATATACCACAGACTGAAGATCCCATGCCAAACAGCAAGTTGCATTTTCATTTTAAGAGTGGTTGCTGAACGGATATCTGTGGGAATATCAAGTGGCCAATAGGCCCAGAGAGAGCTCCTTTTTGGCTTAACTATCCATTTAACAGATCTAGGCTACTACCTCTCCGATATCCTAGCTACTTTTGCAGAACCAGTCCTGTGAAAACACACACACAACAACAACAACAAGAAAACAGCTGCAACCCAATTATTTCCCCTTATCTAAACAACCCCAGAGTGAAAACAGAGACAACAGGAGCACCTTCAGATAACCAACTCTTTTCAGAGTATTCCCTCTATGCCTATTCTACTGTCGTCAACATACTTGCTCAGTGTTCTCCGTATCAGCTGTGAGCTCCAGTGAAAATGCATCACTGAAAGCTTTCCATTATGGTTTGCTGCTAGTGGTGTTGGTGTGGACATGCAATGTCAGCATGTTGTGCCGTAATGAGGCTGAACAACTACACAGGACCTATCACCAACCAACAGCCCATGTTCTCAAACTGCTGCCTAAAGTAATTACCCCTTCAGCACTCTGGGTCTGCCCACCTAGCTCTCACTGTAAACACATCTCACTCACCACTCTCAGCGAAAAAAAGACTGGTCTGACATTTGTGGTTTCTCCTGAATGTGTGACCTCCAACTACAGAATATTATTGACTGGACCAACTTGCCTTTAATAGGAGCAGTTTTCCATTTTTACTCAACATGCCCCCTTGTTCGGTTTGCCCCAGTGCAGTAACTGTGATGTGACCAGAGCCATTATCTCTATGGAAAGGGGAGTAGGGCACAGATAGGGGAAGCTTTGGCGAGGCCCCCTGGCACAAATAGGGGGGCAGAAGATAAAATCTTATTACAATACAGTACATTGCTGTTGGCTGTGCACTAATTATGTCTAGTGAGATTATATTATTCATATAGACTACTGTTCAGAAGTTTGGGACCAGTAAGAGTTTTCTAAATGTTTCAACAGAACATAGTAATTACTGTATTATATTTTTTTTTTTTTTGAAAATACAGTGTAAAAATGCAATATTGTAATTTAAATTACAATTTTTTTATGTATTTTAAAATGTAATCTATCCTCTGATGGCAAAGCATGATCATTTAAAAAAAAAATGTCTTAGCATATTAGACAGATTCCCAAATTTGAACATTATGCTGTTTATGACACTGATTTCAATACTTTAATGGAAACTGTGATACTTTTTTTCAGGATTTTTTGATGAACAAAAGCATGTATTTAAAATAATTCAATAAAGACATTTGTAATGTTACAAAATATTCATCACTTTCCATCAGTTTTATGTACCCTTGCTGAATAAAATATTACATTTTAAAGGGACAATAAGTAACTTTTTAGGTATTTTATTATCTAAAATCTATATTTTTATTCATAAATATGCCCTCAATGGTGTACAAATACCTATGCCAATGTTTAAACTAATCCTTGTAAATGAAGAATTTATTATCTTTATATACATGGGACGGGTAGGTCGACGGAGGCTTCCATGTAGTTCCGCCATCTTGCAAAACTATAATAGCAGAGAGGGACAAAAAGTACTAAGCCAACGCGTTTCCACAGCGCGTTTTCGGTCAGAGCCAGAAACGCAGGTGCAGAGCAGTGAGAGGAGCTTGAAACTGCACCGGCAAGTTTAAAAGTCTGGATTGCATTCTTATTATGGACCATACATATGCCGCGCCACAGGAGAAGAAAACATAGTCGCCAAAACAGTCAAAAATAGAACGTAAAAGGAAACGTGACCGTAGATTACAGAAAACAAGAGTTAATGTCAGGGAAGCTTTTCTAGGTGGAAAGAGCTAATGCTTGATAAAGATTTCAAAAGAGACGCTGAAGTGGCCAGTTTTCTTCTCGACAGGTAAGTCAGTGTTACAATCTATATTATAATATTTTTTTTTATATCTAACAATGCATATAATTCAGAAAATATAACGAATAAAGAAGACATAACTACTAATTACAATATTTCATGTTTTCCACAGTCAGTAATTCATACTGTAACATTCGTTTGTTAGTTGTCATGTTGCAGTTTGTTTGAAATAACACACCTGTTCACCTGAAGGAAAACTCGACGAAGTGCTATTAGAAGACATCCTGTCAAAGCTTTTTGGTACATATCGCCTACCGTAGATGCAACACGCATTTGAAAAAGCGAGGCGCTGGAGAGCAAAATTAGTTTGAATGCAAAATACAATTTCACCACTAGATGGGAGTAATTCCTACTTACTGTCCCTTTAAAAAAAAAATCTTACTGACCCCAAACTTTATAAATGGCATTGTATTTCATTTTAGATGAACAAATAGTTTGACACAAATTATATACCTTAAATTCACTTACCTTATAATCCTTTCAAGATTTATAATTTCATATTTGTATATTTTTATATAACCATGCGATGAAAAGCTTTCACCATGTCTTACACAGTAAAATGTAAAGTCACATAGATAGAAATGTCATAATTTTTATTAATAATTATCAATGCTGTCTTTGCCAGAATCTAAACATACAAATTTATATATACTCCACAGTTGGCATTGCAAACCCTTTTGAACACATTTCACAGTGTTTAAATCCATTTTGCCAATTTCTCCCAAAAGCATTGCAGAAAAAAAAACTGAGCTGAAAGCTAAATTCCCTCTGGGCCTGGACACGAGACCTAACATACTGCAATAATTTGAAGGAATTTTCGGTAACACTTTATAATAACTGCATGCTATTAATCATTAGTTAAGCATTAGAAAACAGTTAATTCATCATTTATAAAGCATTAATAGACATTTATAAGCAGTTTATAAATACAGATATAAATGCTTTATACCTGATTTAAAAGCATATCTATAATGTATTTAATAATTGTTTTTTTCATACTTTATTAATGATCAATTTATCATTTCTAAATTAAGTATACCATTATTTACACACCAGTTATTAAGGAGTTGTCAGTGGTTCATAAGATCACTTAGAAATTGTAAGTAAATGATTAATAAACTATTTAAATGTGCATTCATACATCTTTTTATTCAGACATATAGTAATAGTTATAGTGTTAATAAATGGTTTATTAACATGTATTTCTACTGTTATTCAGGGTTAATTCAGGTAGTTATAAAACAAATGTAGTTGTTAGTTAACTATTTTTGTGAGCTCATCTAAAGTGAGGACTATTTATGCCTTGTACAGCTTTTACAAATGAGATTTAAAGGCTGTTAATATTTCTGTGTTCTGTATCACTGTGTTTTGTTTGTTTCCGTTTTTTGTTTAGAAGATAACTGAGCCTTTAAATATCCTTTATAAATGCTTTACAAGGCATAACTAGTCCTCACTTTAGATGAGCTCACATAAATAGTTAAGTGACCACTACTAAATGCTTTATAACTACCTGACTTTACTACATTTCTTGTGATCTTATGAATCACTGGCAACTCCTAAATAACTGGTTTGTAAATAATGCTATAATTCATTGAGAAATGCTAAACTGATCATGAATAAAGTATGAAAATACAATTATTAAACACATTCTAGATATGCTTTTAAATCAAGAATAAAGCATTTATATCTGTATTTATAAACTGCTTATTACTGTCTATTAATGCTTTATAAATTATGAATTATCTGTTTACTAATGCTTAATTAATGATTAATAGTGTGCAGTTATTATAAAGTGTTACCGAATTTTCTATATATACTTATACTTTTACAATTGTTTACCTGAATTTTACACTGCATTGTGTTATGTTTTAGAGTTACAGAAATAAAAACTGAATTAAAATTAAAAATGAATGGATAATATCCTGGTAATGAGCTGCCAGGACCTTTTGCATCACCTCCACTCCAAATCATCCCTGTCTCATAGCCTAATTCAATGCTATCATTATATTACAAAAGAAGCATTCTATGTGTGTCCGGCTGTGGGGTATATGTAAACTACTGCCATGGGTGCATGCACAAAGAAAATGGGAGGGAAGAAACAAGACAACGATACAGAGAAAAAAAAAAACAACTGAAAGACAGCGATAGCATAAATTTAGCTGAAAAATAAACCAAGCATGGCCGTTTAATTGGCCCCTCTAACTTGGCCTGTCGCAAATCTCTAGGGAGCCAGCAAGCTCCTCATCTGGACAGGCATCAGAGAGAGGGAACTGAAGCTCAGTTGAGCTGGAAAACGTCGGAATTACTCTTCACAGGCACTGGCCAATGTTCACATGCTAATGTAACATTTATAAGTTTGTTTTCTCCTGCAACCAAAATGGAGGCTATTGCTAGTCACATCAGACAGATACTGGCTCTCAAGCAGTCAATCTCTAATACAGATAAGATAATTTCAGATAAGTGATCAGACTCTGATTTTCATCTGACTGATGATAAAACAGGCTCATCTCACAGAATTCCACTAAAGGAATTAGCTTTTTTCACTAGGGCCAGTGAGAAACCACCTATCAATAAGTATTCTAAACACCACAGTGTTCCTTGGCATTGCAATTTTTTCTTTATCAAGGTTTTGAACAACTGTGAGAGTGTCAAGGATGTGAGAAGTCATTCCTGACTCTATAATGTTAAACCAAACAATGTTTTACAGCTGTGAACCATCAGCAGATTTATTTAGAGTGAGTGTCGCGGTATTACTGATTGGGTTTCATTCCTTGCCGTATTTCTTTCTTGAGTTCCCCACATTCAATTCCCCAAGTCCTCCTTAGATCCTGTAATCTCAAGACACCTAATGCATTTTTTTTTCTCTTTCTCTCATCCCAACAACTAAGGGATAAAAAAAAAAAAATGACGTCATTGGTGATAAAAGGTCGCTGTTCAGCAATGCTTGACTCGATATGTGGACACTGCACAACAATGTTGGATTGGATTGGTGAAGAAATTCAAATGTATTGTGCTTATTTATGCAAGGAAAAAAATCTGCAAATTTGATAATGAGTACAGCACTCTCATTTACATTAAACATCATATCAAATTAAATGCAATACCAAGATTTACAGAACAACCATTACAGAACATTTGCCAAAAAAAGGTGCAGCTTCTGTGTGGACCCAATGTTGACATACAATACTAAATGCAAAGTGTGGGTCAGTCTCCTCTGGTTCCTTAGGTGCCTGGTAAATAATAACCATTTCCTTATACAGAATCTGAGAGGCCCTAAAGTACATCTAACTTATATAAATATTTAATGTAAACGTCCTTGTCTTTCTGTTGGCTTCTGGCCCTAATGGAGTCTAACACTGTGCCACCGTGCCATCCACTGTGAAAGACGATTTCCTATTCCATCTGTGAATAGAGGAAGTCAACTTATTGGCATTCAAGTGTCTCAAACATTATCTTTCAGCTGGCATAACCTTATTCTCACTTTTCCATGGCAAGGCAGATCAGATTCTAGACTTCATTAGTTATTCATTGCTTCTGATGTCCAAGCAGCTGGTCAATCAAGAAGAATGTGCCACGGATCACTAAACTCTCTGTGCAGTGCAATGCAACCAAAATGATTATGACGGCTTGAAGAAAATCCCATCTATCTTTATAGTAAGAGCAACAATTCATATACAGTGTCTGGAAATGCTTTTGAATCCTCCAAGAACAGAGTATTTGAATAATTCAAAGGAATAAGGAACAAAAAAAAGTTTTGAGGCGTGATGAACTGAAATATATTTCTCATCCTCTGTCATGTCTCAACTATCTGATATTACCATCTGATTGATATGTAACTATCTGAAAATATACCTTTCAGATGTCTGCAGTGCACAACTCAAGTGTCATAGAGGTGTAAAAAAAATCTCAAAGGTATGAGATTTTATCAGAGCAAGAAAAATCCATTAGACTCATCAAACTCAAAACACTTTCCCCTAAAGCCTTTCTCAGAGCAGTGTGAACAACAAAAAGGATTAAACTTTAATTATGGTGTCACACTCCATTCTACCTCAAGGTTTTAAACCAGCCCTTTCTCTCTCTAACCCCCTGTCTATAGACAACACAGTACAGAATATGTTAATATACTGAAATATGAGAGTGATGGACTGAACACCACCTCATGATTGATTCTCCAGTTGCACAAATGCCTCTCATCAAGGAGGAGGACAACAGATGGATGTGGTACTACACTCTATGAAGGAATCCTTAGGAAAGTGAACAGAGATACTAATAACCTTGAAAAAAGTCATTAGAAATCATAGCTGTAGGTGTATCAAAGAAATGTAGGTGTCTTCGAGGCTCTTTCTGATGAAAAACGCTTGATTATGAGTCAGGGAAGGTGCAAAAAGAAAGAAATAAGACATTTGCTTTAATGTGCTGATTTAGTCGTGGGGCTCTCCACTGGCAGTTTTCTTAGGGGTCTAATGAAAACACACAAATAGGCCACTATCATTACAGATTTGTCAGCAACCTCTGTCCTGACTTATGTTATAGCCTGATGCCCGGAAACCTGCTACAATAAGATTCAATAAGATTCCTCCATTAAATCTGAGTTAAGACGAAGTGGCAGAAGGGCAAACCAAGCATGGTCAGCTAGACTGATTATATTACAGCGTAATCATTGTGGTTTAAATCAATCATTCCCTGCGTGATGAGTTCAATTACTTTATCCATACATTTGTATGATATTGCTTAGCGGGAAATTACATATTTGCTAAATTCACACAGACAGCCAGACAGTGTTTTATTAAATCAATGTGAGAGCAATTATTTATGAGGTTTGAAGGACAAAGAAGATAAAGACAATAAAAAAATGCCCATGCAAAACTCAGCACCATAAGGCTAAGGTGTTTTGTTTGCTAAGGTGGTTGCTATCAGTGTGTGATATTAGGGACCATACATAGGTTCAGGTCTCTCTTTTTATTGTCTGTTACATTGCTTGGCAGGCACTTCTTAAAAACATATCAGCAAAGCTCTCCTCAAAGCATTTAAACTTATGGTTTATTCAAAATCAAAATATGAGCAACATTAATACTCTTAGCTGGCACAGATTATATGTACACATAAACACATTTGAAGAACTCAGTTGATAAAATAAAAATAAAAAGATAAGAAAAAGATAAAATAAACCATTAGTTCATTATAACATTAAATCAACATGACAACAAACCCCCGAAACATCAAAACGCAAAGAGATCAGAGTGGCATCTGCCTGAGCTTCACTCAAGCCTGCGGAGCTCCATTGAAGAGCTGTCACGAATTTGCTCAAATGAACTTCATCCGTCTCTTCACCATGTCACAACAAAGTTTATATCAATAATTCATCCAACTGCTTAACTCGCTCTTCGGTTACGAAACAAAATCTTGTTAGCTGGTCTGGGTTTAGGTATTTTTTATTAAATTCTCTCTGTGCAGTCGCTGTGGGTTATGGGGGAGATCATTTAAATATATCTACATGAGTGTCTCCTTCAAAAAAAGCAAGGGAATCAGGGCAAGTGTAGCAATGTTCCCATGAGACAGGCGATCTGACAGGCGGGTTCTGTCCCAGCTCCCCTGAGCTGTTCCTTTTTAAACATTTGTCACAAAGAGGGTCAGCCCTCTTAATGCTCCTGCTTTGTATCTACCTCTCCAAAAATATATTTAAATAGCCCCAAGCTGTCAGAAAGCATATCAGCGAGACAGCAGTAAAAATAAGGGAAATGTAGAGGAGCCAAAAGACAGAAAGTATGGGCAAGACATGCCAGTAGTATCTGTATTGCTCTTAGGAATGATGTGCAAACTTCTTGTTAAGCAAAAACCTATTCTCAAAAGACTTGGTCGAGCTTTGTTACCAAAACTCATCTGGTCGAGTTTTATAAAACAATTGACGATTAGTCTGTCTCCTTACATGCTGATTAGTTGCCTAGTCGATGATGTAAACGTTCTGCAAGTGAAAGATGCATTATTGTGCCATCTTAAAGAGAAACAAAATCCCTTTCACAGACATATTTTTATTAATTGCTCCCTCATGGGGGAATGAACTGACTCAATCCGAGCAGCTGTGTCCTTAGCCATCTTCAAGAAATGACTAAAAACACACCCGTTTCATCTATCTTTGACCCTCTAACTCTAGCACTTCCTATTCTATTTTAATTCTACTTCATCTATTTATCATCTTTTTATGTAAAAAACAAAACAAAAAAAAACACTAGCTTTCGTGTATCAACATGAAATCCATAACTTTTTGTCAGCTTGGTCTGAAGATAATCCAAGCCAAATTTGGTGAAAATTGGACCAACGATCTAAGAGGAGTTTGAAAAAGTAGGTTTTCAACATGAATCAAAATGGTGGACAAGAAGTTCAGTCAATTATGGCAAATTTTAATTGATATTGTCAGCATGATGCAAGGAATCTATTAACATCAGTCCGATTACAATAGGTTATTTTAAGCAAAAATTATTAGCATTTTTCAAATTTCATCAGAACTTTTGACCTCAAGGTGGCGCTGCCCCCAAACTTTTTGAGTGCCATCAGGGCATGGAGCTGAAGAATTTTGTAATATTTTCATAACGATACACTAATGCATTTTAGAATAAATACAGCATTTTAGAACATAATTCAAAATGGCCGACGCCTAAAATGGCTGACACGGGAAAATTGGATATCATTTAACTCGACATGACCCAAAAATCTAAAGAGACAACTTTAGTGTTTTTTGGCCAAAGCCATTGTGGAGATAGAGCCTCACGTCCACTTTTGCATGCCTTTTGTAGAATTAGTTCAAGCGCTATTCGGAAACAGTATGACTAATCAACTTGAATTCCACAATTTTTGCCAGTGTGGTCAGAAGATGATCTGGTTAAAATTTCACGACAAACGGTTCAATGGCCTAGGATAAGTTTTAACAACTATTTTTTACGAACAATTGAAATAGCAAAAAAACTAAACCTTGTGATTTTTTTTATTTTGGTGTCCTTTCGACTCGAAAAAATAATTTTAATTTTGTGGTTTACGGTTCAAAAGTTATTAGAATAAATTATTTGAAAGCTTAGACAAGTGGTGTCGCTAGAGAGTTCAAATTAGAGACTCCAAATTTGCTATGGTAACTTTTCTCACTGTCCTCTATCAGTGTGCCAAATTTCACAACTTTCCCGCAAGCGGTTCTATGGGCTGCCATAGACTTGTGGGGGAAGAAAAAAATCACGCTATTAGATTAAATAGGTGTCCAAGCACCGGGCCCCTAATAAATGTTGAATCATAGTCTATTACAAAAATACTATAATAAACTAGGTTAGTGGATGAATCAGCAGCAAAAGGTACTCTAAAAATATAACGGGTGCATAATAATTGTATAAAATCTAGTGAAATATTTTATTTACAAATAAAAGTGAATAAGTCTTAAATCTGGTAAAATGCGGCACATTGCTCTTTGTATTGTTGTAAAATACATTCTTGAAAAAACAAATAAATACATTTATATAGAAATAAAAATAGATTTATTTTAAATGCATAGCACAGTAATGAAGGCAGCAAAAAAAAATCATAAATAGGATGGAACAACAAAGACCATTAATAATTTTTGATTGCACAGAAAAGTATTATAATACTAAAGGCACCAATACTGAATAGAGACTGATGCTCTTAAAACAACAAGGAGTCACAGTGCGCATAGAAAAGTTAATACAACACACATGCTGCTCGGCTAGTGTTCATCTTGATTTTATGACAGTGAAAACAGCGGTATACAGATAGGTGAATTGTGTGAAAAATACTGTGTTTTTTTACACACGAAACATGAACACATGTTATATTGCACACTGTAAACACTTCAAAATAGCATGAAAAACGGGACCTTTAAATATTCATCTGTACATCACAACTATGGAAACACTTTAGAACACTTGAAATAAAGTGAACAAAAACTTTTTGGTGCATTATAATGTTTTTGTGCCTTTCGTGGGGCTCAGAAACAACACAGAATAGTATACCCAAGATACTGGATTTATTGAAAGTGTCAGTATCGGAGATGATACCGATCTTGGTAAGCATTAGAGAAAAATACTTATCAAAAACAACCCCAAACTTTAAACAGTAGTGTACTTATGAAAATACACATTAAAATATGCATTTAATAACTAACAGGCCTCTGACTTGATTAGATCATATCAGATATGCAAAGTGGAGAATTCAAGCAATGGCAGGACAAATGATGTTGTGAGCAATAAAGTACAGACTATTAAAACCAAATTGTTGAACCTCATCTTCAGCTCAAAATCATTTAAGAGTCATTCAGCTTCAACAGCAGTATAACTATTGGCCCATTAATAAAATCCCAGCATGCATCAGTGTTAATGAATCTATCAAGTAGCTCAATGGACTGTAACTAAACATAAACAAATGAAAGTGCAAATGCAGACTCCAGATCTTATCTGTTTTTATTTTTATCTTTCATTTCTCTCTGAATATATGCAGTAATTGTTTTTACAGATTGAATAATGGGTATAATTAGGACTGCAAGACATATGTTGATTGGCACAGTCAGTCTAATGCTGACTTAATGTGATTGTTATGACACACCTCGTTCATCTTGATATGGCTGCTGAAGCGGTGAATGATGCTTTGATATATTGGGCTCAAGATTTATTATCGTAAAGAATCATGTTTAGATGTCTGGTAGAAGTCATTTATCTTTGTTGGCCATGGATTGTCTCTTTGCATGAAATTTAGTGCCACAGCTCTGAATAGCGCGATAAGAGGAGTAATTTAAGAGGTCCTTAAACATCGCTGACACATAGTGAGAAAAATATTTTTCTTGCACAAACATCTTAAATATAAAATCACTACTTATAGGAAAGTGGCACTGCAGTCAACCAAATCAACTAAAATGGTTAACAAACATCTATGTTATGTTTTCAGTGCATAACACTTGCATAAGGTCAGACTTAAAAAAGCTTAGGCTATTTGTGAAAAAAATTGTGCTCTAACAGCTCCAAAGCATAAGTCAAAAGCTGCAATTTCCCTTCATTCACAAACACCACCCACCCTGAGCTGAACTGCGTGAATCATATGATCTCTTTAGCCAGGTAAAGTGCTGCCCAGCACAGCTCCAAAATGAGCCCTCTGAGAGGACGTAATTTAAAACATTAACAATTGGTGACCTCTGGAATAACCTTAAAGGATCCAGAGAGCCCCAATGGCAGCAAAACACAAATGGCAGTGTTTCTCCCAGGAGAAACAGTTCATTCTATTGTGCAAATCAAACACGTTTAGAGCCGGATCAGTGGTGGTGTGGAAATCAGAGTCTATGGCAAGTCCAGGAGATCGCAGGATATGCAGAGAGGAGATTGTTCCTGTGATTGAGAAGTTGTCTTGGGCTAAAATGAAGCTCCAATTCAAACTGTGTGTGGATTATAGACAAGTGTGCCAAACAGCACAGGCCAATTCACTTCCATAGAACAGCTCATTGAGCAGTGATTTCTCCCAGCCTCTCTTTCCTTTTCATTTACTCTTTAGCACTTTTGTTCTCATACCCAAGCCTTATTCAATTTGTCCTCATCCATTTGGTCTGCCTGATGCATACTGTCCCCGTAAGAGGCTTCCAATAGACATAAATGGCAATCCACATTCAATGCTTCTAATTTACCCATTCATTAAATGAGTGATAATTAGCTATGGGTAATCAGTTCAGAGGTAGGACAGAGGTATCATCCTGCACTTTCAAGGGTCCATTTGTTTAGGGCCATTAGGAAGAGTCGGTTGTAGCTTGTGGTACAATTAACTCTAATGCCCTTACACTCCACAGCATATGGCAGGGAAGCTCTCCAAAGCTTTGATAGTAGATAAACAGTTTCAGGTCCATGAGAACTACTGGGTATATATCAGCGTAAATATTCAATAAAGATCCCACAAAGGAATTCTTTAAAGCAAAGTGCACTACCTTATTCAAGGTTTAACTTAATTTGACAGGAATGAAAATGAAGCTCAGAGGGATGTACTTACAATTGCTCTCAATGGTTTATAGCCTACCACTAATTGGTGTTGATTATTCAGCAGAAAAAATACTTTTTCACACATTTTTAATAGACAGAAAACCCTCCAGAAAACACAAGCCTGTCTGGATTATATACATACAGTATATATACTTACTACATACAGTGCATGACCATTAAAGAGACTGTAAAACCCAATCCCAACTCTATCCATTAGCCCTTCCCCTTTCTGTCTCGATTCTCTTTTGGTTGGAGGGGTAGGGGGAAGGGGAAGGGTCAGATAGCCCTTCAAACAAAGATTTTTCGGGACCACACTTCAAACGAAAGGGTATGAATTATCTCGGCAACATGGCTGCTACAGCGAACAAAAAGACACATAAATGTAAGCTTTTTAGCATAAATATATATAAAATAAAAGTTAAATTTATATATAAAATTAAATTTATAAATATATACATTTAATGAAAAGTAATCATTTGATTTATGTTACATTCAATCGTTGTTGAACGGTCATGTTACTCAAAGAAATGTTGGCATAAAAAAATGGCTAATATTTGATAACGTCATATCATTACAGACTGCATGATAGTGCCACAGCATATGTCTGATCAGGGCGAAAACTGCCGTAGACATTGATGGCGGCTAATCCCCCCAATAATTAGAAATCGCTAAACCATTTTCTCAAATATTGCCTATTTGAGAGAAAGAGAGAGACAGAGATAGAGAGAGAGAAAGAGAAATAGAAGTTGCGTGTATTCGCGTCTGTGCATTTATCTTTTTAGAATGAGTTTACTTAAAAACAGCGATTATATCCTCTCGTTGCTGGAAAATATAATGTAGGGATTCAGTATTTAAACTATTTAATAAAAGTCATGGGGCACCGTTGACTATTTTAATTCTCCTAGATGTGTGAGCTGCGCGATTTCCAATATGTGTGTGTGTCAGTAAGCAGCTCATTAATATAGAACGATAATTAAAGGCTCTAATGCACACCAGTATATGTGTGTATTGTAAGAGCTAGACGACGAATGATGACGTGACAGCATAGTAGTGGTGTCCCAATCCTTAGGGGAACATTTTCTCCCCTAACCCTTGAGACTCTGTTTCAAGGGACAAGGGGAAGGGGTAGGCGGAGGGTTAGGGTTAGGGGAAAGGGTATAAAATAGAATTGGTATTGGGCCTTAATCTATCCACTCAATATCAGTCCCATCATAAATGAAATATTATGCTACTTTGAATAATGCCATATCAGAGTTCAGATAAAATGCTCATTTTTTTAAACCTTGTTTATCATTTAGATTTTTGTATGTACATTTTTTTCCACTTACACCACTGTTCGAAAGTTTGGAGTCTGTTGATTCTGCTTCAGCATTTTGAAAAATGCGAAAACTTGGCTAGATGTATATAATTAATGATTTTCAAATTTAACAGCGGACAGTGGTATATCAAAAACATGGGGAAACATCCTCCCTACATTTTCGCGTACCTCTGTGTGGAAATTCATCAAGATACAACGCAGAGATTGCTTTATTCTTCTGTTGATTATGCGGATCAGCGTCAGGTCAGGTCCACAGGGATTACGTCTTTCAAACACAAACCACTCAAATATTCTATTTCAATACTTTTCATTTTCGAAGAGCTGGTTTTGTTCTGACTGTTATGTTAGATCAATGTTTCTGACTGTCAAACAAGACACACAGAGATTTCTGATAAAGAATGTTATATAAACTTTATTTGATAACATAATTTATAACTAACTGTACAATTAAACGTAATATAATTATGGTAGGTTTGCATTAAATAAAAGATCACTGTTTGCATTCATGTGTGTTTTTATCTATGTTTATTTGTTTTGTGAAAAATCTGCAGCATAAATCATTATCTGTCTATGAGCAGCCATGTATATTGTTATTCTTTTGCATTAATTATCAGATTAAACAGATATTAAAATTAGTCATGTATTTATAAAATGTATAATAAAATATGTTGTGAAAATTACGATGAAACAGACTGATGTATGTGTACAATTGAGAAATGGATACTTCTTAAGATAAAATCGCAGCCCACGTCTAACAAGGCAAATATTTCATTAAAAGAATTAATAAATAATGCAAATATTTTCGAGAAATAAGTAATTTGTACGTTTACATATTTGGTGAGATAAAAATACATTATGTAGCTGTGTATACACACCATGAGTTCAACTTTCATCTTGTGAACATTAGTGAACATTACTGTATTTAATTCATTCACCAGACCCAAACATACACAAGTTTCAAATCCACTGGCTCAGTTAACATTTATAGTATAGTAATAATAGCAGTGTATATCTTATTTGCATTTGAAGTGATATTATGAATCCTGTAAACATATAGAAGGCAATATTTGGACTTCTCCGGTTCTCTGCACTGACATTTGGCACAACCGGAAATATCTACGCACAAACTTGCAAGACCGGAAATCCAAGATGGCTTAGATATGCAACTTGCCCATTGTTTTATCAAATATACAGTAAAAACTGTGTAATATGGTGTTCTCTATTTTACTATATGTTCAAATACAATTTATTTCTGTGATGCGTTTCTGGTGTCTCATGACTCCAGTGTCACAGGATCCTTCAGAAATCATTCTTATATGCTGATTAGCTGAGAACAATTGTGCTGCTTCATTTCTGTGGAAGCTTATTTTTTTTATTTAAAAATAAATGTAGTTTTATGACTACAAAGTTCAGAAAAACAGCCTTCATTTAGAGTAAATTAGTATTTACTCATTTTAAAAAAATGTGTGTAGCAAAAGTAGGCAAAGTTGAAAAGCCATAATTAGTACCTTTTCTAGAATATTAAATGGCCCAATTACATAGTCCACTGCTATCTATGTGTGATAACTGCCAAGAACTAGTCACTAATCCTTTAGGGGGGTGAATTAGAAATGTGAAAATTGAATCTCCACCTCAGTAACTTTTGGGGATTTACCATGGATTATTGAACTGGTTTCCTCACCACCAACACGCTGTTTTAACTGTCAATAATTTTGGAGACCATACTTCTGTGTTTACACTCAGAATCTTAAAGTCAAGCCAAGCTGGCCTTGGATCACATGCTTTGTCACCCAGAGAAAACGGGATTTCCAAGCAAAACAGACTTGTATGCATGAACGGCTCTCTCTAGTTCAATGTAAACAACTTCTAATTTTATCTGTGCAAATGAAAAGTAGCTTATTTATTAAAAGGCAGTCTCTGGGTGTTAAGATAGCCTGCTGTTTGAACACTGATAGGACATAATGAGCAATCCTTCAATGAGACAGAAGCCGGGCCAGATGAGGTAGGAGGGCTGATTAAAACCCTTTCTTAGTGCTTTCAACTGTAACTGTTTTAGTTCAGTAGGTTCTTACGGATCATATGAATTGTCTACTCTTAACCAGACTTCCTCCTCACCCTGAGGCATTCTGTGTTTTTGTCACATTACAGCTGCACAATTCCTATACCGAGGCGGGTATACCTGAGAGGGAATTTCAGGCAGCTTCCTGAAAACCTGAGGAGCTGAAAACATCCATCATACCCTCAGCTACTTTAAATGCAGACATCAAAAATGTAACCTTTTGCAATTGATCTCTCTGATCACGTAATGGATTTTGTGTCTGCCTGACTGACGACTGTAATGGGATTCAGCTCTTCTTTTGGCTGATAAGAGACCTGACAGTTCCTCAGGCCACCACTGAAAAGTTGCACACAATAGTAAATGGAGCTCCTCAAAAACTCAACCTCTTAGGGCACATCAGGTAAAATTGGCGAGAGACTCAATCAGGGGAAAAGAAATCCCACTATCACTAATAGAGAGTAAAATAGAGAGCTCGATGATAACATAAGTGGACACACTACCATGTATACCTTGAGAAAAAAAACATCTCTAAAAACACTCACTATTTATAGAGCTTAGTTACATCATATCTGTATCTAATGCCTAGTAAAAAAGGAATGGAATAATTTACAAATCTCATAAACATATTTTATTCACAACAGAATATAGATAACATATCAAATGTTGAAAGTGAGACATTTTGAAATGTCATGCCAAATATTGTCTCATTTTGGATTTCATGAGAGCTACACATTCAAAAATAGTTGGGACAGGTAGCAATAAGAGGTCGGAAAAGTTAAATGTACATATAAGGAACAGCTAGAGGACCAATTTGCAACTTATTAGGTCAATTGGCAACATGACTGGGTATAAAAAGCCATTCAGAGTGGCTCTCTGTCTCTCAGAAGTCAAGATGGGCAGAGGATCACCAATTCCCCCAATGCTGCTGCGAAAAATAGTGGAGCAATATCAGAAAGGAGCTTCTCAAAGAAAAATTGCAAGTAGTTTGAAGTTATCATCATCTACAGTACATGATATCATGCAAAGATTCAGAGAATCTGGAACAATCTCTGTGTGTAAGGGTCAAGGCCGTAAAACCGTACAGGATGCCTGTGATCTTCGGGCCCTTAGACGGCACTGCATCACATACAGGAATGCCACTGTGGAAATCACAATATGGGCTCCGGAATACTTCCAGAAAACATTGTCGTGAACACAATCCACCGTGCCATTTGCTGTTGCCGGCTAAAACTCTATAGCATGGTAGAAGCGAATTCGTCTCATCAGACGCTCGTCAATTTCGCTTCAAACTTATGCTTTCTACGTGCGTCTATTTCGCTCGAGATGCACGAACCCATTCAAAATTTTCAAGCGGCAAACTAGATGCAGTAGATGCGAATTTGACGCTCTATTCGCGTTTGGCGTGAACACAGCATAATGCTTCCTTCTCAATTCTGGAGTATTTGCGTTCAGCCTGTGTGAGGGTTCGTGATGCAAAAGCAACAGTCTTTTCAGACCCGTCTGGGTGCATTTGAGTGAGAACGGTGCCCAGACCATAATTAGAATCATCAGTTGTAACGATAGTATCTCTGTAGAAAAGTGTAATTCCAGGGCTATTATAAGGTCTTTCACCCGCTCAAAATTTTCTTTGCCTCAGGCATCCAGGTGAATGAAGCAGATCGTGAGTCAACACTCTGAGGGGCTCAACCACTGCGGAATAATCGGGTATGAAATTTGAATACCACGATGTGAGCCCAAGGAAAGATCGTAAGCTGGCATTATCAGTTGGAGCTGGAGCTTGTGAGACAGCATGGACATGTGAAGCAATCGGCTGTAGTCCGAGTTTGTGTGTCCTAATAACGACAGCTCCGTCTTTCTGATGTGACATTTGTCAAAGTTCAATTTAAGTCCAGCTGTTTCTAGATGCAGAAGTGCTGCATTCAAGTTCTTGTCATGTTCCTCAAGGGTCTTTCCTGAGACAATGACATCGTCCAAGTAACATTGAACATGTGCAAGTCCTTTAAGTATGGTCGACATCAGTCTTTGAAAACAACTCGGCCCTGACGCCAGTCCATAAGACACTTTCTTATAGCAAAATAAGCCTTCATGCATGATGAATGAGATAAGGCTGCGGCTATCCTCATGCAGTAGGACTTGGTGATAGGAGCTTTGAAGATCTAGTGTTGAAAAGACAGTTAATCCCCTCAGCTCTGCAAACATTTCTTCCATGTGACGAAGTGGAAAACTGTACACTACTATGGTCTTATTTGGTTCTTGCAAGCACGTGGGGGCACTCTTGGGTGAGAAAGAGAGCCCTGAGCCATCCATCCACACATGGAACAGTCTGACAAAGTTGCAACAGAAATACATCCAAATGGTTTTTTGGAGCTTTGGCCATGCTTAGCACGAGAATCCAACTATTTAACAGTGTAAACAACTCTGAATGCATGAAACAGCATAAAACCTTCCCTTTAAATGTATAATACGTATTTTATAAAAAGACCATACATATTTTTTGACCCTGCTTTAAATGATTACATTTTAAGTTTACAATTGTACCATACAATGTCAATGTCATAACACCACAAGAGAAAGCTGCAGCCATGCATTGACCCTACCGCCCAGGGCACCCTGTGTGAAGGCTCTTTTGGGACATTGCAAGTGGCGGAATCGAGGCGGTGCCCATGCACCACAGTCTGCACCACAAACGAGTGATGAAATACATACTGTGGTGCAAATGTCTCCAGTAAGTCCTGATAATAAACCAATGTCATTCCACAGAATCCAAGAGGGCCCCCATTAAAAATACTCACTTGGAATCTCAAAAAATTTCCCCTGTGTGTTTTATTACTGTAATCATTTTACGGCTAAAACTATAAAAAGACAGGTAGCAAATAAAAGTCGTATTGTGCCAGATTTGGATCTTAGAACATGAGTTTGGCAACGACACTACAAAATAAAGAGAATGTACATAGGTGCTTGAGTTCAAAAAGTTTAAAGGATGTTAAAGTCAAACATTTGGCTTGACTTCAGCTATGCTGCAGCTGGACAGTCGGTGTAAAACTCTGAATGACCCCATCCATTGAGGCCACACTAAATAGAAGAGGCAGGATTTATGGCCGCCTTCGTTAGTTGTGTCCTCCATCACTCAGCACAATGTCTAACCTTGTGTTATGGCACGGCAGCCCTCCTCTCGCATCCTGAGACAAATAGCATCTCTACTGCCTCAAAGCCACTCCACTAAAGGCCTCTACTGACAGGAACAGCTTCACTCTCATTGTCAGAGTGTCAAGGCATCATCCACTTCAGCTTAATCAAAAACATAAAATAGAGGAAAATAAAATAAAAATCAGAAAATAAATGTAATTATCAATGAAGATTCGGGAGGAGCGCGTCAGATACTTAGCCTAATCATCACAGGTGGACCACAATCAAGTAATCAATCCCACAGTATAAATATCGCTGACTTACCTCTATCCATTGACGGTTTATCAGCATCCCTCCTCCACCCCATCTCCTCACTTCAAGTTCACTTTACAATATACGGGGAAGGGGGGTACTCTAGGTTCGGGCAATTCCCGAGCTCGGAGCCCTTCCCCGGACAGCACGCCAAATACGCATACCATACCTCAGCTAATTATATGTAAGCGTGAACTAGTGAAACATGTAATGAAATAAAAAAGTACAATTAATTTGTTGTGTGAAAATTGTGGCTGGACTTGCGGTTACTTTGTTTTGCTTTCAGCTAACTTCCTATGTTCTTATTTGATTCACAACCACACAAAACTCTTTTCTCGTAATGTAAACCTTGACGTGCAGTGTTTGAATAAGAAATACAATTGGAAATGCCCTTTAGGTAAGCTTGATGGAACAGATGGCTTATGCAAGAGAAAACTGTGAGACCACAAACTAATCAATCAAACCAGGCTAGCAGTCTTATGCAAGCAGCAATTAGAGAAAAAAAAAAAAATGCTTACCGAAGCTCTAAGCATTTTAAGCATGACGTGAAATAAAAACAAATGAATATGATGCTGCTACAAAATCACCATGCTGTAATCCCTTTAGGACAATTGAGCACTTTTTTCCAGATAAGATGGGTGGAATTAGTATTCAATAATAGGAGCATAGGCAGTGCTTAACTACATCAGGGAAAAGGCAAAAAGGAAATCTCATTTACATTGCTTCAAACACAGTCCCCTAATAAGCTAAAGTAATTCAAATTCAGAAATACTGTAGTCTCGCTGGCACTTGCAGGCTTTGGGGTTCTACCATCTGTTTTTGAGCCAGCAACAGCAAAACTATAATGATTAGGGGGATGCGATGGAACCAACAGCGGTGATATGGGCATATACTGCGGCAGCATTGCACACATACAGTGTATAACGCATTACAAAGAGTAAAGGTTTGGATTATGATGTGTCAATGAGCATGATTCCAGGGGGAGGTGAAACAGCTGTTTCCATTGATTAGCATGATAATTCTGGCACTAAATGGTCTGCAATAAAACAAAAATACAGAGGAAGGATTTCTACACAGAGCCGACTCTTAAGCTTCCCTGGCTCTATTTTCATGTACATCATAAGAAGAGGTACATCAGTCATTTTTTAGGTTATTGCTTATGGCTATAAATATATTTGCACTATTTGCACCCCAAGGGTTAATTTCAATTTCTTTATCTGCTTCATCCCTTAATCTCTCTCTGTAGCTCTGTAGATAAATCCAGCATTTTCAGTGATGTTTAGAACAAAAATCTCCGTCATATATTGAGGGAAAAATCTTGTCCTGAGAAGTTCATTCCACTCTTTATTTTCTCATTCATGCATGGTACTTTATCAGTCTTAGGTGTATATAACTTTTAAGTAGTACAGTGCTACGCAGATATATTTGCATATGCAAATTTGCTATATTGCGAAATAAAAAATATAGCAAAATCTCTAAAAAGAGACACTCCCACAGTAACAATACATACCATCCTTCCGCCAGGGCTCGCAAAATTGGTAGCCCGACATCCGGGGGCCTTATTTTTTCCAGTTTGGCTACCAAAATGCATCACCACCCTGCCTGGTGGGCTATCTTATAAAGTAAGATAAAATCCCTTCCTTGACTTGCATTTTTAATTTGCTTGTAGGGCTGAAATAGTTTTTAACTGATCATTTGCATGTATTTCTAAAGCCAGGCATAAACATAAACTGAAATTTTCAGCTCATTTTGAGCCATCATACAACTCATTGTCTGGCATCATTTGACCAGGGGTTAAAGTGAGTGAAAGTGACATGACATACAGCCAAGAATGGTGACCCATACTCAGAATTCGTGCTCTGCATTTAACCGATCCAAAGTGTACACACACACGGAGCAGTGGGCAGCCATTTATGCTGCGGCGTCCCGGGAGCACTTGGGGGTTCGGTGCCTTGCACAAGGGCACCTCAGTTGTGGTATTGCCGGTCCAAGACTCAAACCCACAACCTTAGGGTTAGGAGTCAAACTCTTTAACCACTAGGACTAAGAGTGAGAGCATCTGCCGAAACCCGGGATTAAACCAGGGACCTTTTAGATCTTCAGTCTAATGCACTCCCAAATGAGCTATTTCAGCCATAAGAGGTGATTGCCGAATTGACACCATTGTTTGGGGTGAAAGTACTAACATGCCTAAGACTTTTGCACAGTACTGTACTTTCAAATAACATTGTTGCTACTTTATAAATAATGACCATACACTCATTCACAGAACTGTTTGAAGACATTTACAGACAGCACTCATTTTAACTAAATATCAGAGAGATTGACAGAGACAGTAGAAACATTAAATAATGACCCAGATCGTTAAATACATCTATTAGACTTTACAGTAAGGGAAGCTTGGGAAATGAGAGCATCCAAGGAACGCGTGAAAATGGATTTATTTTAAATATTTTTAATGTTCTTTAATGTTGTCCATAGTTTTTATTCATAGCATTGTTCTAAAAGTATCGATATGGCAACAATTGATACCCAACCTTAGTTATACCAACAATAGAACCCCTTCCAAAACACAACAGAAAATGTCATTGATATCAGGGTTATCATGGAAATTGTTATGGTTTTAATGTAAACTATAATGGTGTCTATTTGATGGATTCTATTGGTGGGATGTAATATGGCATATATCAACAAATAGAACAACAGTAATTCCTATTGGAATAATACCCACAAAACAAAAAGGGAATTTTTTTCATGGTTTAATGGAAACTACAAGAATTTCTGTGATAGTTTCTATTGTTTGTTTGTTTTTTCAGCAGGGTAATGGTACTCATACTCATACTGCACATTATTGATAATATTGAGCTGAAGCTTGACTATGCTAATTTTAAATTGCAAATCAAATCGCAATCACAATATCTGTCAATAAATTAGACATTTTCCCAAATCACACAGCCCTAGTAGTTGGTGCATCTTGTGCTCCCAAATGCACATTAAAGCAACCCAAACTAAGATTAAAATGTAAAGTTATATAAAGCTAAATTTACTGAACACAGTGCTGCACTTCACTCTGAAACACAGCACATTTATTTTTTAATTAAATCACAGCCTTTGCAGTTTGATAATCACATCAAGCTTTATCATGATTTTGGATTTATTTCAATTAATTGTGTAGCCCTAAACAAACATACCCTAATCTGATCTCGTAGTGTTTGTGCTGTTCTTAAATGCAATGTAAACACACTGTGCAGATAAGACTTAAGAAAGCATTGTCATGCATGGGTAATCAAATTTCCCATATTTAAATCACTTATTGAAAACATAAATTCAGGTAGACCATCCTGCTCTTATATGCAGATCTTTATTGCAGATAAGCATAGGAGTCTAACGTGAACAGAAAGTACAATTTGAGGCTCAAACCGCAGTAATTCAGAGCTCAGGGGTTAAGAGTTGAGTAAGATTCCAGCATGTTTCTTGACAAAACTCTGATTGAGAAGCAGCATTAATGTGATCAGACTCAAAACCTCACTAGCATCTAAATGTAATTTAACAATCCTCCTTAAAATGGGCCCTTTTCTGAAAATGCTGACTAGGGATGGATTAAACAAATGCCTGAGCCACCTCTGCTCTCAGTGAAAGTATTGTATAGAGGAAAATGCCACAAAGAAAGCTAACATCTTAAAATCAACATGTAAAAAAAATTAATAACTGGTATAACAAAATTAAATTGGTCAATCAAACCAACAGAAGTATTAAAATAATTATGGTTATATTCAACAGTCAACAATCATATTTCATCTATATTGCCCATCTTTTTTTATTCTAACACATACAATCACAAAATAAATTATGACTTGTTATCATGCTTATGCTTGGTGTGAATACTTAAGTTCATGAATAGATTCCAGAAAGAAAAAGTTTTTAATTAAACTTTACTTTCCTCTTGGCCGCCAGCCCACCAAAAGTCTGTGAAAACAAAACTAAATTAGCTTTAGCACTCTCACACATCTCCTCAAAATGCAGAGTTAACCCGCTTACTGTAGAAAACTTGTGAAAAAACATGTTTTTGAAAAAATAAAGCTCCAAAAGGCAGCCGTAAAGGCATGTAAATTCATACTAAGAGGGACCACTGCACCATTTTGTCATTAATGTAATAACACCACCCTCATCTCGCTCCCTCTAAATGATCTAAAAAGCATTCAGACCAATTTCCAATCCCACAAGTGGATTTTGGTCCAAAGGCTTACAAGGTGCATTAGCAATACCTCTCATTCACTCAAGTGGACTGGCATGCTAATGTGACTTGCCAGTGCAGACAGTGTTCGGGAGTGCAAAGGCGGCACTGTGCTGAAGGCCTTTTATTAGAAATTATACAAGTGCGATTAATAAACATCACGTCAACACTATCTCGTGGGATGTGGTGCCAGAAAAATTGGCCACTGATAATGGAGGAGTATCCAACTTGTTTGCCTGTCATGTTGCCTCCTAAAGTCACATCTGCATGAAAAAGTGCTGAAGAGATGCAAATTAGACTGAAAACTCAAACCTAAGTCCATTAATAAAGCTGAGGAAAGAACCAAATAAAAGCTGAGGAAAGTTTGAACTAAATTGCACAAATTAGAAACATTATACAAAAGAAAAGACTAGCGCTGAATTAAGATCATGGTCTTGCCCAATTAGTCCTCTCTTTCAAAGTGTGAAATGTCTAATGAAAATTCTTAAAAATGGGCTAAAAGAAATGAGAATGCTACTTTGTTGTGAAAAATAGAGCTGTTGGACTAAATATTGAAACTTACAGAACACTGCTTGTCAAAAGCAAATTAGTGGACTGAAATGAATTGTTGCATATAACCATTCATAGTTTAGCACATAATTACAACCATACATATTAGAAATACTGAAACAGATAGTTTGTCTAAAAATGTCATCAAGCGAGCAATGAATAATGAATTAAAGTTTTTAATTAAATCTGTTAATCATATAAAGCATTCGTGTCTCTTCAAAAGACCAGTCAAATAATATGGATTAGCCTATATTAATAAACCAGTCGATTCATATGGATTATCTTCACAATATATTTTTTGTAGTTTTTGAAGTGTCATAGGTTGAAGTGTCATTTTGGGTAAATGTTCCTTTAAGATACCAATATACTTTGGAAACTTATGAACTTTCACTACATTTCTCAAGCTCAAATAATGCTGATAGTATTCTTCCCTTGTAAAACTGAAGACTCATACTGTGTTTGAAACATCAGTGAGGATTGGAGAGGTGTCCTGTCAGAAACACATGACGAATAGGTTGATGGTTTCATTTTAAGTTGAAACCATTGAAGCCATTACACACAAGATGCGTGCTTAAATTCAAAACTGCACAGCAAAACAAAAAGGTCCATAACATGGGAAGACAAAAGTTCAACATGTTTTAATTTTACATGGCATCAAAACAAGGCATTAATGGACTGAGACACTGAAGAAGAAAAAAAATCAGTGATCCAAAGATGTCTATCTAGCATGTTTGCAATCCCAACATGTTCTAAAATAGAGACTAATCTGGACCAAATTGTTGGGACTGTTGCAAAGAGTACTGTTTTCCGATAAGCTTTGAATAAAAACAGAGCAAGTTATGCTGTAGCTTGCTACATAGAGAGCTCAGGGATTGTTCTCCTTCAGCAGCCCTGTAGAACACCAATAGAGATAAATGTAATCACTGCACTTTGTTCTCCCCAGTGATATCACGCCTTCTTATTACTTCTCAACCAGTCTGACTCTCAGTCCAAGATCAAAATCTTATTTTGTTGCAGATTTGCTTTGGGCTTCAACCCTCTCCGATTTCAGCAGGTAATTACAGCTCAGTGCTGCTGCCTTTAGACCAAAGACACATCAAGTCACAGCTACCTTTCCTAAAGATATGGGATGCGCCAGTATCATTGTTGATTGTCCTTTTAAGGTTATCTAAAAAAAACCATGTCTAATGAGAAGTTTAGGACTTGAAGCCAGTCTTAGATCAGCAAAAGAACTTAATTCTAGCAGTGCATGTGAATCCTGCCCTGACATTTATGTTTCTGTATTTATTTAAATCCCTATAACTGTGGCAAGTTTCAGCTCATCAAAAGGAAATGTTGATGACAAAGGTGGCCTTTAAGAAAGGCCTTTGACTGAAGACAAACCAAGGAAAGTAACATTTATCAAAGTCTAATACCAGGGCTGCTGAAGCAAATAGAAAATGTCATTTATCAAGATATGCCACAATGCTAGACAACCCATAGCATTATCATGGATTTTTCAACTAAAACGGTCTTGCCAAAAATGCAGATATTTTTAGATATCTGATTTTTTTTTTTTTTTTTTTTGAAAAATCATGTAATGCAAGCAATATAAAATCTTAAATTTAGTCTGTTCTTTAAACATGTCTTTAACTCAATCACAACCCAGTACTGAATAAAGAGTTTTAGCAAATCATTTTACTTGTGTTCAGTGGTGTAATTTTTTGAGTTTCTGAACTGTACTTGAGTTTTTATATTTTAAGCAACTTTTACTTTTACTCCACTACATTTCCTAATTAAAATGTATACTATTACTCTTATACATTTCCCCTAAGTATATTCGTTACCTACTACAAAATAGTCAGAAGAACACAGACTGCAGGAAAGCAGGTTTGACGAATCAGTGGTCTGGCATTTACAAGTTAGATTCCTAAAAACACTTTTGCTCATGTGCAAACAAGTGAGCGCTGTGCACAACCATGGTTGATTTCATTTCCTAATCTGGGGTGGGATACAGCATCATCTGCGATAATTTGGTAAGTGTTGTCTTAGTGATGTGCAATCTGACGTTATAAAGTAGGCTATATCACCAAATCACACACAGAGTGCACATTGATTTAATAGTCTATTAAAACATCATTGTATTTTGAGTACACTTTCTTCTAGAAAATTAATTAAAAAAATATAAATAAACAAAAAATTCAAAATTCCAGGGATTCTAAATTGTAGACAGCAAAAATGCTTCTGAATGCTTTTTATATTTATAGGTACAATTTTTAAGATATTTGCAGTAAAATATTCCAAAAACACTAGGCTAGTGTTATATATTTTGTCCAGCTGATTACTAACAATATCTCTAATGTTGCAACACTTGTAAATCTTGATAAAAATCAAGATTAGTATTATTGGGCATACAGGCCAAAATTTGTTGGCGATTGTTATTGTTTTGGTAGTGCGCCATCTAGTGGCAGGTCCTACAACCTGTACCTTTAATGTAGGCCTAGTTAACTTAATCTGTATCACACAAAGAGTATCATTTACAAGTTCAGAAAAGCAATAAGTGCGAAAAAAATACGAAAAATACTTTTCATACTTAAGTAAAATAAATATCACATACTTTAAGACTTTTACTCAAGTAATATTCTAAACGGTGGCTTCGACTTCTACCAAAGTAATTTTCTGGTAAGATATCTTTACTTTTACTTGAGTATGGCTTTCGGGTACTTTATACACCACTGCTTGTGTTTGGATTTGTGACGGTGTCAAGACCATTTTGCGGGTAGTTTAGTATTTTTTTTATTTGTTTTGCTAGTTAAAAAACCTTGTGTATATTTTTCTGTCTCTATAGATTTATAATTTTCTATAGAGACAAAATCCAGATTATGCCATTTTTTCTACCTTTCAATCCAAATACCTTTAGATGTCAGCCTGCATGTTAGAAATTTAAGGAAATTAATTAAATAAAAATCATCTATAAGAGCAAAAACACACTACAAAACACCCAAGAGAGTGGTTTGTAGTAAGTATTACAATATCTAAACCCTACTATGTCTAAAGAGTCAGTAATACTACTGCTGGAAATTAATCACAGACCAAATGAACCCCAGCTAATTTCCCGGGATTCTGTGCCTTTCCCTCTACTGATCCGAATTAAATCAGAGCCATAACCATAACCACCAAACTCATGTGGGAATCAAAACCATGTGCACAAATGGATTGAGCTGCCTCAAGTGCCACAATGACTGGTGATCCTATGCTATCTGGCAGCCCACTAAAGAGGTTTCAGCTACGCAACACTAAGAATTTGATGTAAATGTTAAGACCACTCACACAAAAACAGCAGACTGCAAAATGATGCAAGGAAATTTTGGCATAATTATCCATTTACCAAAAAAAGGCTTAAACATTGTTACTGCTTCAACTTAACTAAAAAATAAAGTTCAATTTCTTAAAAATGAAAAGCCAGTGATTTTCCCAACCATTTTTTCAAATGATAATGCACTATTTTACAGAGATCTCAAAATAGGCCTAGATGTTATAATCACTGTTAAGTTGACAGATCCTATACTGTACCACATCTGACAGAGTGATTTATTTTTGAAGTGACATCTGCTAAATTACAGGCATGCAATTTTAGCAGCCTAGCAATGGCACTGAATTATAGGCTTTCAGTCAAAACCAAAGTACTGCAGATACAAGATGTGAAGGGTCCAAATATTTCATATTCAATAAAACTTTTAGGAAAATGTGTTGAAAATCAAACCTTTTGTCCTGCAATTACGAGTGACAGTAACACCAAACCTATTTTATGTCATAGCCTCAGACATTGAAATCTTTATGACCTTTGACCACAGACACATAATAATAATAATCTAATGACAAAGCACTGCTGTTCTCTCTAGCGATGAACATAATTACTTTGATTCGGCTCTGATATTGTACCGCATCCCTCACTGATGAAAAGCAAGCTTACAGATTGATGTTTTGTTTAATATTTAGTAGATGGGCTGCGGTTTACTTTTCAATCTGACTGCTTTCAGTGAAGCACTTCATTTAGGCTGCATAAATATTTCAAAGTACCTCATTAATTATTTGAACCCTGGATGCACAATCAATGTGTTTCCATTAATTACAGTTTATTCAAAATTCATAGTCGCCTGCCCGCTCATTGATATATTTACACAAACAAATTACACCGTTAGACATGTACGCCGATGTACCCATTCTGTTGATGTAGTGGCTCATGTTTCACTGACAAAATGTCACAGCCATTAACACTGCCATTTTTGCCAGCTCTATATTCAATCGAACAGTCTCCAAATCCTGACCATAAGACATTCTAACAACAATGGAAGGACAGTTTTAAAATTCTTCTCTGACCTAGAGTCAGTCTTTACATTCAAGGAGCTCAGGTGTGATTTTAATAGTATTTCCTAATTTGATATTTGCCCTCTGGATAGTAGTTTTTTCACAACAAGGACAAGCTTTATACATGTCGTATGGAAATGGGAATGGAGGGGATCAGTCAGATGGGATAGATGGCTTTTATCCATGCGTCCTTCCACTGCATGAGACATTAAATCACTACAAATCTGCTGCACCTATGAAGATGAAGAACACAATGAAAGACAAGGTGTGCATGCCATGCGGTAAACCTCAGTCATGTGTGCAGTCCAAAAAACGTGCTTCTAGATGTGCACATATGGTGAACTGCCATAATGAACAACTGCTTAAATGCATAAAATGTTGCAAGACTAGCATTACTTTAAGCACAGAAAACATAATCTGAGAAAGAAATGCAATTTCATTAAAGCTTCACCACTCAAGTGAAACTTTACTTTAAAGGGGTCATATGATGCTGCCAAAAAGAACATTATTTGGTGTATTTGGTGTAATGAAATGTATTAATGTGGTTTAAGGTTAAAAAAACACATTATTTTCCACATACTGTACATAACTTTTCTCCTTTATGGCCCGCATTCTGAAACGCATAGAGCTTGCGGCAACCACATGTAACGACCCTGGGCTGGACGCTGCTTCATCCATTGTGAAAGCCAATTCAGCGATCCACAGTGCAAAGTTGATGTATTTCCTCAGGGACCAGCACAGATCAGCTCCAGGCATGACAAAGCAGATATCATCCTCTTTTCAAAGGCTAAACAAAGTAGTTCACTCTTTTTCACTGTGAAACATACAGCATCTATACGACATGGCGACAGTGGCAACAACAATAATACAACAAGAATAAAAGGTATGCCTTCTTTCTTTGCGTGAACATCTGGTCGGTGTTATGCAAATTAGGGCTGTCACTTTTGAGAAAAATCTAATTCGAACAGAAATCGAATATCTTGCAATATATAAAAGCCTGTTGACTTTTGCTTTTTATCTAAGGTGAAGTTTTTTTTAAACATTTGTTTCTTATTTAATTGGTTCCACATTGTTAACTGATTTTTACTTTATTAAAACTTTGTGTAATTTATTTATTTTATTTGATATCAAAGTGTATGCTGTACCTCCAGGCTTTCTTATTCGTTTTGCTAATAAATATTCTACATTTCTTATTAAAATGCACACGTCGAATTTACAAGCTATTTAAAAGTGAAGAAAAGCGAGGAAAAGAGGTAAACCTTCACTTTGATACCGGTTTTATTAATGTTGTCACATGTCGATTAAATGGTGAGAAAATGTCTTTACATCACAATCCTACTGAACAGTTGAATATGTTCTACATCATCAAAATTTAACCTTGGATGCCAATCTGATAACAAAAATTATTCCCATCAAGTTTGCAGCCACAAAAAAAAAAATATATATAATAATAATTTGTGATATGATTTTAATGTCTGATAACACTATATATTTATATGGTCAGGAAAAAAGGAAGAATTAAAAAACACAAAAATTGAGTTATAAAATATTGCCCTTTAATATAAAAGGTCATTTCTGGTACTGACCTAATGTGTAATGTGATATTGTAAAGCACTTCAAGGTGAGAGTGTTATTACCCAGAGGTTTTCCATTTGATCCAGCTTTCTCCTGTTGTCCCATTGCTGCGTAAGCTAACTCTCTTCTGGCCCATCAGCTGACCCAGTGCTCTGACCCTTATTCTATATATATGGATGTGAGTGTATGTTTCAAGGTAAGAGCTCGAGTTGTCTACAACACCACTGTCCCTAAAGTGTTTCTGACATTTTGTACACTGTTATAACTCACCCTTACTGATGTACATATCGCTTTGACTTCATGAATACCAAAATGTCTATTTTGGACTATACATATTTATGCTGAATAAAATATCTATTCCAAATTTAACTTGAGAGTCATTTATACTGGTCACCTTTGGTTTAGTATAGAAACATTGGCTATATTTTAGCTTGATGTAATCAAAAGTGTTTAATAATTCAATAGTAAGTTATGATCTTACGATTCAAAAGGAAGATTAACCTCTAAATGAACACATTATGCTTCTGGCTTGAACAAAGAAACGTTTATTGAACTGGCTGGTATTTTGAATAATCAACTGTTCTAAAATAGAAGAAAAAAAGCTAAAGCCTAATACTGTACATGAAAACCCTGTTGAAGAAGTAAGAGTTTTAGAAATAATTCCATGTTGGAAAAAGGTTCAGCATCATTTGTATTGTAGTATAATGTTTATGACCTACTTCATTCTCCTGGATCAAAGGCATCGTGAAATGATGATAGAATATTCCTGAACTACTTTGTCCTCTTCTAGTTCTATGACTCCTAAATGCAGCATCAAAAGCACCAGAATTAACATGACCCTTGGTGTGGGTGCAGGTTAAATCAACAAAAAAGCTGCCTAGCATTCTCCTGGGATAGATAAGAAGAATGTAGTGTCAGTGAGAGGCGGGTGGAGCCCACTGTAGGTCGGGCTCAGAAAAACTTAGACACTGGAACAAAAGAAAAGGGCACTTATGATCGAAACTTGGAAAGCACAGAAAAGAGAGAGCAAAAATGGCTTGAGGCACTCCAAAAAAAAAAAAAAACGTGATTTTATACCACTCAAAGCAGATCGGAGAAAGTGTGTGTGCATAATCTAGATGTTAGTCAAGCGGAAAGAAGAAAAAAAATCAATAAATGCCACCAGAGATGATCAAAGTTTGGTTTCTTCCCCCACACTTATTGCTTCTTTTGATCTCCTGTTATTCACTCCTACGTAATCGTGAAATAATGATACTACACACAACTTATTATCCAAAAAGTCTAATACTTAGCCACTGCATTTCTATTTCTAGATTACAGAAAAAATGGTTTAAGATTTCCATCAGAGACAAAATGGCTTCTTTAAGCTGCACTTTCGAATTACAAAATTGCATTTCTAATGCCTCGGCCGGGAAGGCCTGTAAACTGAACTATACTGCATATAGCAGTAAAATAATCTGTAAATGAGAGGAAGAACACTTTGAATATCTCATGGTTCACTTTAATGTGTGTGGATAAAACAATTTACTGGAGGACAGAGAGTGATATTCTTGCAGAGCAGACACAGATAAATCCTATAAACCTAACAACTACCCGGGCAATAGGGACTCTATCATAAAACCAGCTTATAAAAAGCTCATTCGGTCTGTGCCATCTGTAAACAACACTCACATGGAAGTGGTTCCTAAAACAGAAATGCATGGTCTAAGCATTTAGGTATGATACAAATCTATGTAATGAAGCTATTTTATAAACATACATTACATAATTCAGGGAACAAGGCTACATATTAAATCTAAACCTAAACCAAGAAAGAAATCACTTTCAAGGATTCCAACAATTGTATTTGATTTTGTTTCTATGAATATAAATTTGTTTTTTTTTCTCAGCAAGTTTGCTAAAATAAACAACTCACCACCTGTAAACCAAACACTTGTCCTTGCAGGTGGTTTAAGTTGTGCATTAGTCACTGTTACAAAACAGAGTGGTTCTTTTTTCTCTGTTTACCTCTTTGGGCAAAAGTGACTTGAAACAACTGTAGCCCTATGTAGCCACTTGTTAGCAACCACCTTATATTTGTCATTTAAATAAAACACTGACATTTTCTTAACATTAATTTACCACACCAAAACCTGTGTGTCTGAACACCACATTTCTTTACCACAGTTTCGTACACCATAGTGATATATAAAACAAAAGTGTTGTGTGCTTATTTGTTTTTTATTTTGGTGTGATTGTAGAAAGAAAAAAAATTATGCATAGTCAAGTTTGGTCCAGTACACAAAAAGAAATGGGAAAATGGGGACATCTCTGAGGACTGCAAACTGCAAGCTCCAGATTTCATCAGCAATGGCATACAGAGCATTTGTGTAGATTATTGTGTAAGAAGATTTGTGTTATTCTCCCAAACTCGTAAATATTCATATTTAACCTTGAGGTCAAAACATATTGTGCATCTTTAAAGAGAAAAACAGTTAGCATTTCCTGACACACAACCTCTTTATTGTTGTTTTACATATGGCACTATCTTTTTCAGCTACAGTATACTGAATCCTGCCTGAAGATATTTTGCTTCTTGGGGAAAAAAAAGGCAGCTTTAAGATAAATAATTCTCTAAATGTAAATATTTTAGTTAGCACCAAATAAATCATGCAATGATGATGACAACAGTCATTTTTTCTGATTACAATGCTTCCGAAGATCTAACACTTATGACTAATACATAATTTCTCACATATTCAGATGTTATCGGAAGTGATCTTGCAAATGTTGTAGAATGTGCGAAAGGAAGAGCCCAGATAGTATCTTGCATCTTCAAACGTCGTAAAAATAAAGGTAATTTGAATGACAACAATTGAACATTATCACTATATCTTTTGAATATATGTCTATGTTTATACAATGCAAACACATTTACAGACTTCACATGGTTAAAATAAGAGGCTAGGCACTGCACTGATCATTTTGAAGAGGAGGTGATAAAAAACAGAAAAAAAGCCTGAAGGTGGATAAGCCCACGTTACTTCTAATTTAGACTAATGAAGTTAAAGTCACTCTTCACCATCCAAAAAAAAAAAATATTTACACACAGCTCTGAAGAAGAGCATAAAGAAAGCAGTCACAGCAAGCTCATATTATTTTTTGCACACTTGTATCTATGAGCTAATAATGCTTAAGGTTATACTCTCTAGGTACTTTCTCTTACCAGATTTATTCCATCTCTGAAGGCCCTGTATGAAAATTGTTTTTCCTTTCACAAAAACAAGGATCGATCATGTAATTTCCTTATTTACCAACACAGATCCCATTAGGGCCTAATAACAGTTTCAGGTAGAGAATCGTACTTTCGCATAAAACAAGAAGGTGGTGCTTTTTTACTGACGCTCATCTGTGACTGCTCAGTCATTTGGTTTCATTTAAATGTAAATTTTAGCAGTGAGCAGTACTGCATTGGCACACTGTTAGCAGATCCGAGCTGGTGATAGATTTTTATAACTGCGACGAAAATACACAGAACCTCTGTCACTTCAAGACTTCCAGGCTGCTTTCTCTCAATGAGCGGTCTACTGGTGGAGTTTGGCGGCTAGACAATTTCACTGCTAAAATTAGATTGTTGCTGCTAAAACTGCATTGTATATGAGTGCAGTCATTTAAATTCAATTTAAATCCTTTAGCACAAGGCAAAAAAAAAAAGTTATAATCAAGCTGCAGTGAGTTTTTCTTTATCCTTCTTCCCAAGTATACACAACTCTTATACACAATGCACAATCAAGTACATGAACAACTGAATAAACATGGGCTGTCTTTTGGATCAATTGCCAAGTGTAGTCCGACTTAGCAATAACCACATTAACTAGGTTGGTAACAAAAAACAGACTGGTATGATTTCAGTTGAACTAAAGAATTTAAGTGACATTTAATAAATTAATTATTATTTTAGTCTAAATTAAATTGAACTTTCATAATGCATGTTAATGCATTCCATAAATTAGAAAATAACAGTAAAAGAGTAGTCATATTGCTGACATATTTTAAGTGTAAGGCAAAAGTGAATGACTTCTAATGAGGGTAATCTGCAGAAGGATCTAGCTTAAAAGTTATCTGATAAAGGCTGCACATCTTCATATCATAGATCTTCATATTTTTGCTAAGGAATATGTATGTTTGATAATGAGAAACCATTGGAAATAGTTTCAATAGTTAGAATGAATGAATGCACCTCTGCCAACTAATAATTAAAAAATTACGTACAGAGTTGCATTTTAACTTGTTTTTAAACTTGTGCTAGCAGACCTTAATTCACTCATGTCTACGCAGTCTGTGCCACCTTCTGCTAGTGAACCAAAGAAAGGCTAACCATTGCGTGTCATGCGTGTTCCACGGGGCATGCACACTTGACTGGATGCATTGAGAACACTTTTAAAGTTTCATATAAGCCCCATTAGGCTTGCTGAGAGCAGTGTAGCACGCAAGAGGTCTCAGTTCCTGATCTTTCACGTGAGTTGCACTCATTGTGAAGATATGATGTTCATCCACATTGATCTCTGAAAAGCGTGAACACATCTCAGACAAAAATAACAAGCTGTCGTGGCTTAAAAGCTGACCTTTTGTAGATCTTACACGGGCTTAAGGTATATCTCCAGTCTTTTGTGACAACTGGATAATTTCAAATATAGGCTAAGTTTTAAAAATAAGACTGCACTCATGAAGATCAATGTTTGATCTTTATTTTATTTTTTATTTTTTATTTTTTTATTTTTGACACTATACAACAACAATAAATGTTTTATATTATTTATGAATAAAATATAAAAAATACAACAACATTGACAATACAAATACTTTTCTTTAACTTCTCCATCATATTTTCTAATAAATATTATTATAATTAGAATCATATTTTCTAATACATATTATTATAATTTTCATTATCATTATTATTATCATCATCATAATAATAATTATTATTATTATTATTATTATGTCTATAAGTAAACTTTTAAATCACTGTAATTACGCAACTGGATCACATCGCATGACAGTCCATCAGCTTCACCTTAATCCACACAAGTCAAGCGTACAGAATGTAAAAAGGCAGCGGGACAATACTGCTGAACACTGCATTTCACTACGTTATCTTAAGTGATGTTTGACTCGACACAAGTGATGTCAGTACAAGGCTAATAACAGAGTTGCATTTAGTGAATGTAAGTGCCGCAATAATGACATTTAGTAGACTACATGTGAGCTAGAAGAAGATACGTAGTCTACGTAAATATATGGTCGCCTGTTGAATATTTACTTTATATTGAAACGCTTATTGTCTTCTTATCAATTTCTTCAGTTTTCTTTTGATTTCCTAACAATCCCGACAGGGATGGTGGGAAAAATGTGCGGATCCGTTTCAGAACACGTTACAAACTTTCCATTTCACTGACAGTCTCACCTCAGTGTTTACATCCCACCGTTAAAACGGAAAGTATACAAATAAAAACACAAATACTCACTAAGTAGCTGTATATATATGGATAAATGCTTAACGCTATCGCATGCCAAAGCGCGTTGGCAAAGCGGGAAATCAAACAGGTCTCTTAAGATTCTCTAGCCAGTATAAAAGTTAACCTAATTTTTAGCAGGGTATTTAGTGCATATAACACTGTAAATATCACAAACATATTTTCTCCCACGTACAGCTCTTACCTCGGCCGCTGACGATGGTTGCACAGAGCGCGAGAGCCAAGATGATAACTAAAAAGCGCCGACGTCCCTTCACAGTAGTTCCCATTTCTATTCTGTTTCTCTCAGTCATTTTAGAGGGTTAAATTCGTCCGGTTTTATAATGTTGAGACAGCTTCTTGCTTTTTGCTTTAATGGACTCTCTCTCACTTTATTGGGCTGACTTCTTTTCGAAAGCTCAGTGGACATCATTTCTGCGCGCCGAACTTCAGACACCGCGCCGGCTTGTGCCCTGCTTCAGAGCCTAGTTCTAGTGCACTCAGACTTGCAGGTGCCGCACGCTCACTAGCAGAACCAACCAATGGTGCATCGTGATGGGCGGAGTCACGTTCACCACACGCATCAGCACCAGTCAGGTGGGAATATTCGTGAGCTCACTTACACTGGGAAGATATCGCGTGGTCTTATAATTGAATTTGGATGTAGCTTTTTGAAGTGCGTTTGGAACCTAATAGGGAGAATATTGCTACACTGCCAAAAAAAAAAGTTGACTTCAGTAAAAAAAAAAAAAAACTGTTTAATGCTTGGCAGACTTGCAGCTGCTGGATTTCCTCAGGTTAATTAAAATAATTTAAAACCTTAGACTGTCTCTTTTCTAATTTTAAATATTTTCTTTTAGTATTTAATGTTACAAAAAAGTTTTTGTAGGCTGCTTTCTTTTTATACAGTTGAGCATTTATAAATGGATAAGAGCCTTTAATAAATATTTTATGTGGGAATTTGGTCTTTATAATGCATCTCAAAAACAAAACTATTCCTGTATATGTGATTTAACTGTACGCACAAGGTCACAGATAATATACTACAATATATATACGATATATTTATTACAACATAACATACAAATTCATTATAGCTATATAAAGAATTAATATTGATTAACGCATGTTTCAGATAAAAACTGCTTAGCTATTTTATATTTATTATCTGTCAATTAAGATAGAATTAAAATAAATCAAAGCATCTAGGATCCATGTTACCAACCAATAGACTAGAATCCACTCAATTCCAGCTGAACTCCACTCAAGTTTTTCCGATTCATGCTCCCAGCATGTAAGAGAGAGAAAACCAGTGTTTTTATTTGCCAGAGAAAACACAGACGTTTTGACATTCAAAAAACCTGCTCCTTGCTTTAGGCAAACTCCATTTCCACTCTGTAGCGTTCAATTATGTAGTCTGGAATGCTGTAAATATACACAAGCAGAGTGTGCAAAAAAACATTTATTCTGTTGGACTAACCTTTGGGAACATGTTGACAGTCGAACAAATCTGAGGACCAGAATGAATTGTTGTACTCTATCATAATTTAATACATGCTAATAACTTTAGTCTTCCATTGCTTGTTTGTTTGTTTGTTTTTAATTTTTTTTTTTTTTTTTTTTTTTGTCTTGTCTAATTTAATTTTTGTCTTGCAAATATTTTACTCTGCAAAATCTGTAGAACTGTAGAATCACTTAACATAAAAAACTTATATTATAAATACTCAGATAGCATTTAAATGTGCAATGTAGCCTACCATAATGGAGAAATGTGCAAACATGCATTATGGTTTCATGCTATAGATTCACAATAATACAATAATCTCCCCTTTAGTTAGATAGAAGCACTGAGTAAGAAATAATTTACATATCCAATAGACATAAATGATGCACCTGAGGGGGCAATATTACATTTGAGAAAGCAATTCAAATGTATAATGTGAATAACCTTTTATGGGCGGCATTTAGAAACATAGAGTTTTTTTTTTTTCTCTAAACCGAGTTATGCAAAAAAGGAATATCATGCATTCTTTGTTTACTACCAGACGAAAATTGCATTACAAAGTTTGACGAAAAACAGTTTCATGATTTTTTATAGTGGGTACAAGTATATGTGGAATTTTGTATAATACTGTGCTTTCATATGAGGAAAGGTTGCTGTAAAGGAAAATGTCAATATTTAAATGGACATACTTCTATATCTGCAAGGAAAATTGAATATTTAAGGTTGTTCGGATGTTTAAAATCACAAAGTTAATGTCATGACTTAATAATGGTCACACCAGGCGTATTTCCTGCACATACAGTACAAAGAAGTAAAGCTAAAAATACCTTTATTAATAATTTAAAAAACTTTATTGATAATTAAGATTCACAACATAGGCTTGTTTTTGGATGTTCCTGTGGTGACAGCACCATAGGTTTAACAGCATGTTTAAAAAAAAAAAAATCAGAAGATTTGTGATAACTGTACATTTGTGATAACTGTACATGATTCCTATAGAATTAGTTGCCCTAAGTTCACCCGAAGCCAATGAAAGTCTTACTCGTATTTCTTTCATTGTTACATTTTATTGTTTCAGTGATGATTGCTTCCAGCAGGCTCTGAAATGTCTTTGTTTTTCTCAGCTTTTTATGGTAAGATGAAATTTAATCTTTCAGAGGATGAATTACAGAGTGAGTCGAGTATAATTCACCATTTTTTTAAATTGTAAAGATGAGTAGGGCACCAGAAAGCAAGGCTTCCATAAGCATGAAACAGAGAAGAATAGTGTTGAAGAACTACTAACAGCTGTAATATATGCTTAGAGGTTCAGAGGTCATTTTCCATTGTACTTATATCACTGAATATATAGATATGCAGTATGAAACTTCCTTCAGGGCTTTGAAGTAGCTCTCTGTACAGTTCTCTAAACAGCAAGCTTAATCAGTAAATACTTTTTGTTCTAGAGGGGCTCTGACTGGCCCACTTTGCTTCCATTTGCATGAGCTGTATCTTTACCAAAATGTTGAGAATACAGTAAGAATACACAATGGAATGCATCAAAATGAACCATGAGCAATATGTTTAAGACTGAAGAAAATTTAATGAGCAATTGAGGCAGTGCTTTTGGCAGTCTTCTCATTCATCAAAATAAAGTAACGTTTACTCATTTTTTTCCATTTTACTGCTGAGATAAAACAATTGTTTTTTTTAATTCCTTTAAATTTGATACAGATTTAGACAATACAAATATTATGTTTCCTCTCTTTGCATTTAGCCAATATATTAAGTGGTCCACGGATTATTGTCTAGTTTTGGTCATGTTGTTGTTGTTTTGAGAAAATTGTCAGATTGTTTTATATATATACATATAGATAGATAGATAGATAGATAGATAGATAGATAGATAGATAGATAGATAGATAGAGAGATAGATAGATAGATAGATAGAGAGAGAGAGAGAGAGAGAGAGAGAGAGTAAGAGTTTTATATATATAGTTTATATGATTACCTAATCTAAAATGTCTCTGAAGGCATGCTTGTGTATAATTTCAAAGCACCATCTGGTTAGCAGCTAGGAAACTAAATATATATTAGGTTACTGACACCAGAGACTACACTAAACATGGATGGACAACTCTTAGATGTAACTTTTTGTCACAGAGATTCTCCATATGGTAAAAACTTGCTATTGGAGAGGTCTAGCCTTCGAGTCTCTTAAGCGGCCTTGAGCTTGCTCTGTGGTTAACCTCCTCAGGGTAAGTAAATGCAGTAATCGACTTGCAGCTGGCAGAGCAGAACAATGGAATGAAAATCTGGCATTCGAGCCGTACCCCTGAGCGGAGGAGGCAAACTGATAGTCAGCACTTAGAGGTAATCCAAGGAGGCATCAATATCTGCCTTCGTTCTGATATCTCCGTGAGGTCTTGTGGCAATTTGGCATGGCCTTTACACTTGTTTAGGCTGTGATTCCTTATACAGTATTTAGTTAAAGGAACAATTAATCCGCAAATGAAAATTCTGGCATCATTTACTCATCCATGTCTTTCAAAACTTTCTTTCCATCCTTTTTTTTCTTCCGTGTAACACAAAAGAGTATTTTGACTCTCAAACACTCTCAAAAAAGTGGTACAAAAGCCAAGATTATGAGATAACTTATAGTACAATGGTGTATACGAAAGAAATAATAATAAATTATAATGATAATTATATATATGAGCAGCAGTGAAGCTACCCACTCGATGACCTTCCATGTGCAATATAACATAAGACAATTTCATTACAGTGACATCTTTTTCCACTGTCATGTACTGTAAAAATACAGTAATATTTACTTTTCATTGCATTGTTTTACTGTATGTGCTGAAATATCTGAGCGAATTAAACAAAGACATAAACTTTGAAAATTCAGGGTTACTTAAACATAATCCTTTCACAGTGTAGCCATCAAGCATGCTTAAATTCAAAATTCATTTGAGAAGTGGGCCGCAGTCTATCATTCTCCATAGCTTCTAATGGGAACACTGCCTCTGCTTTAGATATGGCATTTTATGGGCACATATGTCATTCAACTCTGTTCATTTAACAATTATAAACATTAAAAGCATAAAAAGTAATTAACATATAAGCTGTTCAAATGAGTTGATATGAAAGTGATTGTCTACAAGAATTGAACATCTTCAAGTGTCAATAAAGATTCTCACTGTCTTCCATTTTTAAGACTTTCTGCCATTGCAAACAGCAACTCAGGTTGTTGAAACACTTGGATTGGTGATAACACACAAATTCTATCGACACCAATCTGACTCTTTCTCTAACTTCTCTGGCATACATCACCTTTACGCTGTTCTGAAAAGGTCAGTCAATGCCGGACTGGTTTCTGTCCACTGTTTTATATACTTCTGACATTAATGATCTATTTAAGCCGGAAAATATGTCATAGGGTGATGCGCCAGATAAGAAGCTAAGATAAATTAAACCTTTCTTGCGACAGTCTGTATTTCAAAAAGTAACAACACAGCTATTTTAAAAACTGACAAATCTGATCATATTTATGTAGGTGCTGTGTATTTGTTTGCAATTATGAGAGAAGCTTTTTTCAAAACTCTGCTCCTAGAGAGATACTCAACCACTAATCATGAGCTTCACTGCAAAACAACTACATTGCCTGACTAATGAATTCCCTTCTCAGCACGCAGTTGCCCAGATCTACAGTAACACACTGTTGTTAGTACAGACCTCAGTATACTTTACTCTAACTGACTGTTAGGTTTTCATTACTAGGATTCAGGGCCATCACAAATGATGACCATTGACAGATATTATCAATGGCTTGAAATGAAATGATGAAGTGTGAGAGCAGCATGGCGTCTGTTGGACCAGCTGCCACTGGGACTTGATCAGACCACCAGTCAATTATTCAGCACACAGCATGTTCACAAAGAGTTTAGCATAGACTGGGAGATGGTTGACTCTCAGCAGGGGTGCCAGTGAAGTGCATCAAAGAAATTAAAATCACCAGAATCACAGTGTTAACAAATAAATGATTTTGATGAATCTGTTTAACTTCCTCAAAGATCATCATTATGCACTCTTCATTAGTGCACTTCTATTCCAGAATTGGTATTTGTTATGACAATATGTCATGCGTTCAAATTGGAAAATTAACGTGGAAGCTTTCATTTTTAAACTCATACATTTATTTAGCAATTTCAATAAACTACAATTTCTATCATTTATACATATCTAAAAAAATTGCATGAAGCAAACTGTGCAATGTTAGTGATTAACTTTACATTTATTGTCAATAATTAATATTAATGAGATGCAAAATCAACTATTCTTTCTCAGAATGAAGGTATCAAATAAAGAAACTTGCTGATGTCACATTGTTGTCATCAGTAAATCCGGTCAATAATAAAATAACTGTGTCATCATCAGAGCTTGTGTGTATAACCACTGTGTAGAAGCTGCAAAGAGTAAGCCAGCTGACTATTCTCAAACTGCAATCAATATGCTTTGATGGTAAACGTCACAAAGGCGTGGTGTCAGTGCTGTCTCAAGTTGGACAAAATTTCTTAGTGGCATGTGCTGCTTCAAGTAAGATGCCGATCAGTATGTGCTGTACGGCATGAAGTCAAACACACCTACAGATAAATGTCTGCAGTTTCAAATCGACATGCCAGATTGTTGAGTTTTCCACTTGTAATAATATATCTTCACTTGGTCATTCATGTGCTTGGATCTCATGATAATGATATTTTAGAGTGCATCCACTTGAAGGCCAGACTCCAATTCTCTGTTTCTGAAACTTGGAATGCATAAACATGATATTTCTGAGTCTGATTCTACCTGAAAGCTTCAGCGCAAGGACCTCCCACTGACTCAGATCACCACTTCACATCAGACTGTCTGATTTTTAACTTGCAAAAGTTCCAAATGCTACATTGCTGTGTTTAATGTGTAAGCAGAGGAAATCATTAAACATGCTCACCTGAATCGTTCTCTGTCTCATATGTAGCAATGGACACTCATTCCTAAAAATCATTCCTAAAAGATTTGTTCAAAATGGTCCTCTCAGTCATGTGTTACCTTGTAAACTCCAAATAATTCCAGTGAATCTGTTTGTAAAAAAAAAAAAAAAAAAAAAAATATATATATATATATATATATATATATATATGTATATATTTCTCTTAGTGGTAGAAAGTCTAATTCATTATAGATAACCAGTTCATTTGGACCATACATGTAAATGAAAACATTACAACTATGTGAATATATAAAACATGCAAATAAGATAATGAATAAGCTAAAAGCAGTTCAGCATCCATTTATAGTTACATCCACATGTCAGCATCCAAAAAGCTAATTATCAAATATATCTGGATCATATCTGCCGTTATAAATCTTTAATTTACATAAGACCAACTTTTATTATATAAACTATGGAAACTGTGAAGCCTCCTGATATTTCTGCTAGAGGCCCCACTTGGAATGCTTTTCAGTTCTGCATATAATTGTCATCAATCTTGACTCTCATATTAGCACCAGCAGTTTGGTGTGTTCCACCTTTCACCCAGTGGAGGAGACACTGGGCTAGATGAGCCATAGAGAGTTATTGCCTGCTAGATATTAATTTGTCTAAATCAAGGACAAGGCTATCCAAAGGAGCTATAGACCTTCACTCATACCCGTCATCAGTCTGGCTCCCTTTTTATGCTAGTAAATCAATCAATTGAATCAATGGGCTGCAAATGAGTCACAACAGCAACAATAACAAAAAAGCCAAGTACAGTCAGCCAGCTCAACATATGTGGCACTATATTTCTAGGACATGATAGTTCATGAATCACATAGGAACACAAGTACAACCTTAATCCTTTTGTAAAATATTAAATATGTTACTGGGGTAAAAAGGACAAATGAACTGACATTAAAATGCCAGGCTAACAAAAATATTTTTGTTTAACAACATTTTACTAACTTTCTTATTAAATATTGAAAACGTTATTTCAGAATGTTCTCTGAATGTTCTAAATGTCCTTTTTTATGCAAATGTTAATGAAACATTCCATTTTTAACACCATGGAAGCACTACTTTTTTATGTTTTCTGAACATTCTGAATCCGAAAGTGAGATGTTGCAAGAACAGTAGCCAAAGTTCCATGTTAGATGCATATTAGTTTTCAGAGCACTTTCACACAAAACAAATAAATGGTAGTCTGATATAATATTCTTATATTTTCATGACCAAATCAAACCCACTGGCAAGTAATACCTGACTTGTGACAAAGGGTTAACCCACTGTTACATGAAGAGGAAAAAAAAGAAATTTTCCCCAAAGAAAATTTCTTGATCAGTACTTAAGTACTGCAAATGAGGACATATGAGCGCTATGAAAGTGGTCTATTTGAAAAGAAAAAGAAAAAGCCCCAAAGACAAACTCTAAATTTGAAGAGGTTATTGGAGACAGAAATGGGAGACTGGGAAGGACGTAGGGAGAGACTCTGTAATCGGCCCAGAGATCACGTCAGTGTGTTTTATCAGCCTGACTGCCCTGTGAATCAGCCATTGTGCCTCAGCTCAGGTGATAAATACACAAGCAAGGGGTCTAACATACAAGATAGGGCTCATTGTTGGGGGAGCTCGTCCTGTATTTCATTGGGCAGGTTCAGCTTGTGATGGATGGGGTGAGCCTCAGCCATATTTCTCCCTCCGTCTTGTCCCTGGCATGGCGTTGAATCTGGGGAGTAGAGACAAACCAGAGAGTACAAGGAAAGGTGGAACATAGTATTCTGGGATAGAATGTCATCAGAACTCCTGCTCTTCAGCACTGTACTAATACGGTATAAACCAGGAAAAGAAGGCATACACTGCAAATAATTATAGTTACAGAATTTGATATTTTAATTCCGTTGATTTTGAAAAATTGCACATTTTAGCTGTAGCTAGATCACTGCCTGCAATCATATTTTACAGTTATTTTGAATGCAACCTGGGAATATGATCATTTATAATAAAAAAGATGCACTGAAAAATATAAAGTCTATGAAATAATGAGTATTCATTCTCTTGTACAGCATGCTAAATATGTTTTACCTGGTAAACAATTTCTATATGAATAAAGCTGAGAGTGCATCGTTCAAGTGACGTACCATAATGAGCTCCAAATATTTTTAACAAACATAAATGAACATTTATTTTAAAGGACAAGAGACAAGCGTCACACATACAAACACAAGAATAAAAACCTGGAACATTTAGAAATTGGAGTTTTTCTAGTAGGTTTTGGGCATTTTTAATTCTCTCTTTTTATTCAGAATGATGTTTTGTTCCGTTATCGGTACAGGACGTACTAGAAATATATAGTCAATGAACTGACAGAATGAATGACTCTTATTATTTCAGTGTTTTTAGTTAATTAACAATCTACAGTGCAGAGTTATCCAAATTTATGAATAAACGGCTTTGATGAGTTAGTTGTTTTTAGTGAATCATGACTCACAACTTTCAAAACTGCTTTGTGGAGTTCTAGTCTCCTGAAGGTTATTTTCAGAGTGAGGTTTCATCGGCTGAACAATCGTTATGTTTCTAAGAAACACACTGTACCTCTGTCCCTCACATCCTCATTTTCATTCCTGTCAGAAATTAAATATGCTGCTACCCTGACGAAGGTCTATTGTTGGAATGCTTTTATGGCACCTATAAAAAGACTGTGACATGTTATTTAAATCTGTTTAAACATTTTTTTTTTCCTGCCAATTCTAAAATGTAATTTCTTTTTTTCCAAATGTTAATTCTCCACACACAAGTATTAAAATTGTTGAGTAGAACTGCTAAAACAATCAGAATTAGTTTAGTGTAATCTAAGTAGTATAGAGCATGGTTTGGAAAAGAGATGTCTAATTCACTGGCAAAGTCTGGCTGAAGTTCCAAAGCTTCACTCACAGCACTTTTAAAGTGTTCTGTCTCAGAGTGAGCTCTGCTTTCTATCATTCAAACACAAGCTCTATACTGTTCCTTCTGCTTCATAGTCACCTATAGAGCACGAGCACTGAAGCAGAGCAAATTGAATTAGGTAGCAGATAAGTTTGCCCTCATGGAAGCCTTAGGAGGACAAAAAAGGAATGTAGTATGAACTAATGGAACAGTTGTACAAATTAAGTGTGTTTTTAGGTGTGTCATAAGGCTCAGAGGGGTGTTCAGTACCCTCAGGCTGTCTTTGATGAGTGTGCGAGTGAGCCAGAGTCCCGCGGTCTTGTCGAACAGCAGTTCATGCATTAACCATCTCCTGATGAGCATTTGAAGGCGGCACTGCTGCGTCCAAATCCTTCTATATAGCTGTTACCTTTCATTTCCTCCTCACTGCGACTGCTTCACCAAGTCCATTCACTCTTTGAAGAAGCAATTAAAACAAGAAACTCTTTTGCGGCTTGACAGGCTTCGCATCTCTGTAGAAGGCAAAGTGTTCAAGGGATATTAAAAGCTTTTTATTCTGGTAAAACACTCAGTGGCTTATGAGAACAGGTTGGCTTTACTTTAAGGGGTCATGTTGGAATTTATCTTGATTTTTTTTTTTTTTTTAAGTTTAATGAACTACTGCTGCATATAAACATTCTTTAAACTGAACTCAAAATTTCCGTGTGCGTTTTCTAACATCACAATAGCTAGTTTCCATCAAAGCTGCAAATGTATTTTCTGAGTATATTCAGAATCATCAAAGCAACATTTCAGATGCAAATTGAAATGATGGTAACGTCGTCACATTATAATTTTTTTTAAAGGCTATTTACATTAACATCTTTTCACTCGCCATTCTAAGTGCTCCTTTTCCTGTTTCCTTACGTCCTTGAAAGACAATGAGCACGTTGTCTGTATTTTCAGCATAAACAACCTCCAACAACAAGCTTTATGTTCTGATGATTACAGTTCAAGGCAATTTTGCAACATTATTACCTCACCGGCACCTTACTTTCTCTCACAAAGTATCTGTGCAAATCATTGCTAAACAAAACACGGTAATAGGTCTTGGCGCAAATAATCTCTAATGGGAAGGAGTCAGCCCCTCAGAGCACTTTGATTGGCAATCATGATAAATTCCTTTAATTACTGCATGCTCAAGGGAGAGTTTAAATCTTGACTTTGGCACCAACATGACAACTTTCTGTGTACTTAAAGAGAAAAATAGCATCTCCACGCCGTCCTACAGAGGCCATTACAACTGGTAGCGCAGCTGCTAGAAAGGCACGTGAGGAATGGCTTTGGGACCAGGCCATCTATCACAATCTGGCCCTTTTTCCCTCCCTTTTTTTTCTTTCATAAGAGAATTCATCAGGCAGGTTTGGCCTGGGGTCACTTCCTCATGCAGGTAATCTCAACTGGGCTGCAGCACAGCAGTGCTGGGTCAGGACTTTACAGCAGCTTTGCTCATAATGTTGACCTGAATGGAGAAAAAGCAGCGTTGATGCAGAGGTTTACTACCTCTTAAAATCACAGGAGGCTAATGCTGGTCCAGAATGCTGATCGATCTCTGTTTACATTCTTGTAATCTCTGGAAAACTATAGTAAAACTTCTATGCTTCATATGACGAGCGTAACTCACTTTGCAGCTAACAAAAATGTTTTAAGACTGACTGACTGAATTGCTGACTTCTTCTGAATGTTCTCTAAATGTTCAAAAGGTCTAGATTTGTTTAAAATGTTTAAAACAGTTTTTTCAAACATGGCAAAGCGCTGAGACATTTTTACAGACTTTAATGACACATTTCCAGATATTAACACTGTAAATCTAGCAAGGTTACACCTCATGTTAAATTACATTGGCATTCTTGGAAAATAGTTGCAGTGTGAATGTTTGTAATACAATTGCTAAATATTGGCAAATATTTCTCTACTGTGACCAAAATAATACATTTCTTGATATTTCTTGTAAAGTCATGAAAACACAAAAATAGTTTCGATTCAACACTATCAAAGTTTACCCAACTACGCCAACGTCTGCTTTTGAAAACCCCAGAAAATTTTTTTCAAACAGGTTTTCCAAAAGCTACCACCGCCCCTTGTTGATTGACAAACAGACAAGACAGACAAACAGGTAGTGTTTCATGTAGGACCCCTCAACCATACTAACCTCTTTGGGATGACAACTTATGTGTGCTCTACTTAGTTGTCTCTGCACATTAAACTGGGATAAAAGAAAGTAAGTTGACACCACCGAAATTGCACACTTCACCTTAGAAGTTTGACAGATTGTTCTGGCTTTATTTCCTATTTGCCCACTCAATTATGTGTTTTCTGCATGCATCTCCAGATCCTACTCATTAGAACAGATGTGTGTCATTTCCTCACTTTGTTTTTTAATGTGATAACCTGGTAGCAGAACTCTTCCTACACCCCTCTCCTCAGTAGTCTCTAAGCAGATGAAAGATTCCAATGACAGATTGCCAATCAGAACAGTTTGGCGTACGCTGGAGCCTGTCAATGTCAAACAAAAACAACACAGCTGTTGTTCTAATATCAAACGTGTTACTCATCAGCCAAAACAAGATGCATCTTGCTTTTATCAGCCGTCACTAACCTGATCTTAAGTCAAGGGAACACTGATTTACTCCCTCAGGGGCTGACATTCAATCTGAAGCTGCTTATATGGCAGATGAAATTACTGAACAAGTTGTGAAGCTACTTTCATCTTATTCTTTATCAACAGTGTTCAATAAAGCACCTAATGGACGTCAGCAGCCAGGCCTGTGTTTGTTATTCACTGGGTTGCTTTATCCTTAATTATGTGAACATATTCCTTTTAAATTATGAATCAGAATCATGCGCATTACACTAACAGAACACAATGTATTGCATGCATATAAATGGAAGAAAATAGTACGCCTACGCAAAGTTTATGTTGTGACCTGAAGTCAGTCGATGCTTATTTGTGATGTTTTGTCTGAGAAGAAATTTCAGCACTCATCTAATATAACTTGTAGCAGTTTCCATAACTCATAGTTTACAGTATGTGCATTTCACAAACTGAACACGCATTTCTGCTCCCTTGCATTTGCATGCATATGAAACGAAGAAAATAATGTCTTCTATGCTTAAAGTCAGTCATTGTCTGCCATGGTGTTTTTTCTTTAGCAGTTCACAAGTCTTCTAACTCTTACAAAACATGAACTCTGAACCTTAAGCAATTTACTTTGCAGTAATGCTGAAATGCTGTACACACACCATTTTTCAGTGTAATAATGTGATATATATTTATATTTGTTTCCTGTTTGCATTTTTGTTTTCTACAAACTGATATTGTGTAGACTTTGACTCTGTCTTATATAGCCTATAGGAAGTACATTTACCTATTTTCTTATTCTATGGGAGAGCGCTGACAATAAGCTGTGACTTGATGTGAATATATTTAATGGGACAAGTTGTGTCCAGATTTGGTTATAAATTCAACAGAGACTGGTATAAAGTGAATTATTTTCTTGTTTGTACTAGTGGAAACAACAGAGCAATCGGATGTAAACAAAGTTTTATAGGTGGGGCACTGCAACAGTAGTCAATCATGTAAAGTATTTTTAGCAGTGATGACAGACAGCAGCTAAACTCATCTTATTCACTCTGCTGCCATGCACAAGAGCAGGACACCAGCATCCATCACAGCTGTCAATACCACTTTGCAAATAACATCAGTGCTGGCAGGGAGAACTGTTGAAAACTTCGGATTGATTTAAAGTATGACTCTCTTTACATACAGTACAGTCTCCCCCCAAAAAGCTGCACTTAAAGCAATAGTTCACCTAAATATTCTAGAATACATCTTTTAAAAGATGCTTTATTGACCAAAACAATTGCTGCATTAGTACAGTATGTTATTTTCATCATCACTTTAAATATTTTCAGCTCTCAGTACTGTCATGGAATATCCTACAGCTCAGAGGATGAAGAATCATAAAATGACACACACCCAAGGTCTTGAATTTATGAACTGTAGAATCATTACTAAAGCAACCTTAGCTAATGGAACCAGTGAAGAATCAAGGTTTCTCATCAACTCCCTTTAAGAGTCATATCATGGCACAGTGATTTCAGCTTTATTATTGTCCATTTTGCTGAGCTTGTATATTTTCATCATATCTAACACAGAATCAGTTGATATAAAACATATAACTTATTAACAAAAAGTATTAGCTACTTAAAACCTATCTGCATTTGCAGATGTAGATGATATAAGTCATCTGTATTCTTACAGGGGTTAAAGCAATGTGAACACCAGACAGTGTTTTTATTTTATTTTATTGCCACAATTTTCATTTCAGTTCAGTTCAGTTTGCCTTTGATACAGCTTCTAACCTTCTAAGAAAAGAGCCATACAGTGTTTGAATAGTCTCCAGTTGAATGTTGTCAACATCTGCCCACAGTGGCTAAATAATACTGAAGTCAGGTGATTGAACTGGAGAGCGCAGATGTTGAAGTTTATCTTGGTGCTTCAACTGTCTAGATTTTATGATCATGACACTACCTTCTCTGGATTTTAGGATTGGTGTCTGTGATTAAAATTTTAATGGAGGTTGGTTTTCTCTTTTTGGAAACAGGGTCTTCAAGGTGAGTATTAAGGTTTGCTGGCACTAAGCTGCAGTTGCTCTGTGTTGCTTAGTGTCCAGCAGTCCCTACACACTGACTTTAGGTTTTTCCCCACTACTCAGTTTATTTACTCTTTTTTTTTTTGCCCATTACTTAGCAGATAAAAGTCTTAACATGCTTTGCCTACGCAGTCATAATCATAAAGACTATTGTTCTTAAAACGCAGACCAATTGGGTTAAGGTTACAAAAGCTTCTGAGACATGATGACACTGACGTGACATTAACATAACTGGTGTTAAACAAACACAAAGTTGAAATTCAGTGCGAGTATATCAGGTGACTTAACACTTTCTGATGGTGTAGGGATTGTGAGCATGAATAAGCATGTGTGTTAGAATAGAGGAGGGCATGCAACGTGTTGCCCTGACATTGACAAATAGGAGTAATCTGGCACAGGGCTATTATTTACATATTTATGTTTCGACTTTGTCCTACTATTCCTTCAGGATTAAATGAGCTTCCATTATCAACTACCGTTTCAGTGGTGAGAACATTAATAAAATAAGGCTTTGTAGTGAGTCTGGAGTCTGGATTTTTCCCCATGTGTGCATTATTTATCACCTGTCACAGTTTTAAATGCAAATCTTCAATGAACCTGGCTTTGGCTATGAGTCAAAGCACGCGGGTCTTTTTTGGGTAACCCACAAACAGTGCTGATACGGTTGCACAACATCAGCAAAATTTCCACTGAACAAATTTCCTAGCAATTAATCATATAATGTGCATACACGTGTATATGTTCCTGGGTTAAGGTTTTGATGTTTTCTGTGTTTTCATTATCTAAGAACATGTTTGGTATTAAATATGTATTCTGGTGCCATACCTTATGATGTTTTATTAACAAAGTTCAGGAAGAGCACGTCAGATACTTAGACTAATTAACTCAAGAGGAGCGCACTCAAGTTAATCAACACCAAGAGGTATAAATACAGCAGACTTACCTCTACCATTAGACATTCTCACAACCGGTATCCATACCCTCCATACAGGTTACAACCTCTCAGTACTGCCCGCACACTCAACGCTATGTTCATTCTAGCCTTTTTTTGGGTTCCTTATATGCCTGGAGCTCACTATATCTTCCAAATACAGCAGGAGCTTGCTGGCCAGAAGAGCCTATCCACCAATGCCACGAAACAACTCGGGCCATCCCGATCAGGCCTACAATCATGCTGCTGCTCCTCCACCGGCCGGTAGGGCTCATCCATTCCAATGTGTGAGCTGCTCCCATTGAGCATCGCATGAGCCCTTCCGATCAAATGCCCCAAACCACGTAGTTCCATATCAGCAGCCGTTAGGGCCTACCCATCCAATGCCATAAGCTGCTCCCATTGGAGTACGTAGACTATTCTCTAAGCATCAGGCCCTGCCAAATCTCAGTGCTTTTTTTGGGAGGGGGGGGGGGTCCTTAGTCCGTAGTCCTTAGTCTAGCGGCTGTCCTTCGCTCATTTGCTTTTCAGGGGGTTCTCTGTTTTGGAGGCCATTCCCGAGCTCAGAGCCCTTTCCCCGGACAGCACACCAAATACACATTACTATACTTCATCTTATTATATGTAATTGTGAACTTGTGAAATTAGAGTAAAAGCGTCTTCCTTCCCAGCATGGTACAGAGTAAGAGGCTTTGATAATAAGGATTAGTTTGCATTATGTGAGACATACTAAAGGCGGAAGCGCCAAACAGCTCCTCTGGGATCATTTACACAGCGTACTAAAAAACCAAAACAAAATATAATCTGACAGATCCTGACAGGGATTCAACACTACCATAATGTGCCAAACAGATGTTTAGCTCTTTACGCAGTAGCTGAAGGGGTACTGATAAAGGAAAAATATATATACGTCAGTGATAGGCAGTAGCCCACTTTAAATAACCATTAAGTGTTTGTTCACAGCTAGAAATGCTGTGTTAGATGTTTGACAACTCCTTCTGCTTTTATAACTGAAATATTCATTTTAAAAAGACTTCCAATTTTATTGGTGAGTGATTTTAAAAATGTGAGTTTTAGATCAGATTATGTGCACGTCGCAGATTCCAACAAATCCATCTTTATTCTAATATCAGAATGTCAGTTAGAAGGGAAAATTTTTTTTTATTAGATATCAACATGCATATATGAGGACAAGAGCTTATGATCGTATTTGGTTCGTAAAGTAAAACAGCTCCGTATTTAACAAAGGGTCAAACTTTATTTTAAGGTGCATTTCTCACTATTAATTATTTGTCTCAATAAACTCTTATTGCTGCTTATACAGTAAATTGTTATTAAGATAGTTGTTAAGTTTAGGTATTGGGGATAAAAAATATAGAACCATGAAATCTATATGTGGTCTATAAGTACTGTTTAATAAGTTTACTAGTTTATTAGTAGCGAGAAGGAGTAAGAAGTGAAGGAATCTGACTATTAGATCATTTAAACAAGGTGAAGAAGAGGGCATGATCTCAATGATTGATAATTCATTGAGCATTTTATTAGAAGATTTTGGGGAATTAATTTGACAAGAGCACTGCACTGGGATCTAATAATAAGCATCTTCTGCTAAAGATATCATATAACTGTAAGTACAGTGAAAAGTAAAGGTCATTGGAAAGAAGACCAGGAGACTGGTTTTATGTGTGGTTTATAAAACTATCAAAGTGATTTATTGCATAATATTGACAGATATATGGATGAATATTGTATCCTTTTTAAATGACCCATGCCATTGTTTATGTTAATTGACATAGTGTGTGTGTGTGTGTGTGTGTGTGTGTGTGTGTGTGTGTGTGTGTGTGTGTGTGTGTGTGTGTGTGTGTGTGCGTGTGTGTGTGTGTGTGTGTGTGTGTGTGCGTGTGTGTGTGTGTGTGTGTGTGGGTAACCACAAGCATGCATTCACTGTTTCTCAGGATATAATTAGCTTGATCTGACTTACTGTCTTGGTCACAACTGAACAGGACATTTTCTGTGTTTTTTTCCAAGTACATCAGAGCAGGCCAAGAACCTTTAATGACTTCTTCTCAGTGAAAGTTACTTCAAGAAAAGTGAGAAATGATCACAAGTAAAGAAAGAACTAACCAGATGGATAAATAAATGAAGAAACACATGCAATCCCAGTTGTCAATTTGCCCCTGAGATGAATCAAGCATCTCACCTCTGATAAAAACAGGCTGTCTGTGTACTCGGCTAATTGAGTTAGGAGAGCATCATATACTGTAGTAATGGCTTCATTATACGACTTGAATATCTTCTACATCTCATTATACTTTGTGGACTAAACGAGGTCATTAAGCAAACAAATGGCAATGTGTGCGCAATTCAAGTAAAGTGAAACACTACTGTAAAAATTGCTTCAATTATTATTTCGTTTTCATGCAGAAGCTAGGAAAAACACAGTTACTTATAGGTGTTTATACTGTAATTATTTTGGGAGCACCTACAAAATGAACATTTAAAGACATGGCAATATTTAAAATAAGGTTAAGTTGTAGCCTGAGAGAAAACATGCAGCCTCATAGGAATAATTTTAAGACACAGCATCTTGTTTTTTACTCAGGGAACTGGTATTACATACATAACCCGAGACAGCTTTCACTTGGATGTGGGGTTTAATCCATAGACTCCACACTGAAATGAATAAACCGTCATTTAGAGGGTCTCTGTAGTCAGATTGCAGCTGTTTCATCCACTGTTTTGCTCTCGGCCAATGCACTTAAATCAGCAACATTCCCAAAGTGACTGACCTTGACTCTGGCCCTACAGTGTTTTTCTCTGTGTATAAATTTACATCTCTTTGTGTATTTTAGAGACATGTGGGGGAAAAAAGTCATCAAATTGATACTATATTGAAATTTTTACCTTTTGGTTTGTGCGTAATTGCTTAAAGACCCATGCATCACTTTTATGAGTAAACAAGCCTCAGTGATGATTAATGAGTTGTTATTTTATTGCTTATGACGGTGGAGCACATTTCCAACATGGACCAGCAGTCCCATTTATGAATGTCCATCTCTCAATAAAAATGTGACAAACAAAGATTCAGTTGTGAGATGTAAATACATTTAGAGATGTATATGAAAAAATGCAACTCTGTACCTCAAACTATGATCTAATTTCTTGTAATTGCGAACCTATTTCTGGTCATTTAGACTTTATACCTCACAATGTGAAATCTCATGATGTGATTTCACAAAAATATCACAACATATATCACAAATCTATATCATACATCAAAAATCTTGTCACTTTATTTCTTTTATAAAACTTTGTTTCACCATTTCGTGTTGTACTTTTTTACTCTGGAAATTGGCTTCCATATGGTTCCTTAGTGTGACACAAAGCAGAACAGTTGCAGATTCTAGACCACCTCCTGAAATAAAATGATTGGGAAGCTGAGTACCACTTATGCTTTCCTTGAAGATCATTAAAGAAGCAGTTAAAGCTGAGGAATAAATCAAATCCTGACATATGTTGCGTCCTTGAGTTGATGGCGTGCTCCCTAAGCTTACACAACAACGGTTACACTGTCAATTGTTCATCTGTTTATTGGCTTTTCACCTGGTTTTCCATGCTTTTTAACATTGATGTTGCAACATTTAAGCGGTAGCTGAAGTTCTTTTAATTGAGTTTCTTAAGTTCTAGAATCTCACATTTCTCTCATTTAATGAGGCTATTAGTCAAGTGCATGTCAAAGCAATGTCCACTCACTGGAAATGCATAGAAAAATAATGATAATTCATCAGTCAGAGTTCCAAAACATCATTTTCACAGCACTGCATATCTGTTGATTGGACTGTCGTACAACTGTTGGTCCAGCATTGGTACCACACCAGAGGAGAAGTTATTTATGGCAAAGAATTCTACCCCATCTACTAGAAACTGATCTAATGACATCCACCTTACTCGCCTCTTAATTAATGTCAAAATTATCTTTGCACTCACAGAGGCATACTTTATTCACACACAATTAAATTCTCTCTTCAGAGAATCAACTCCAGCAGAATTTATCAGGAGCCCACTTTCTTCTGCAATTATCCTATAGTTAGAGCTATAGTAATTTGCAGAGCTCATGAAAGAAAGAAAAAAGAAAGCTTTGGAAATGTGCAAAAAAGTAGCTTACACATGCTGCTACCAAATGTGCAGAAAGAAAGGTGTTACTTGTCCTTTTCATTCCAGTCTGTTGACTTCAGCACCTTTCTTTCTGAACCAGGTTGAACTTTTACAATGGATAGGGTCATTATTTTTTCATTTTCGGTTCCTCATAAAGTTGAGTGGCTGCCTGCTAACACTCATAAACAGGGGGGAGGTTGAGCCCGTAAATCAATGGTGAGACATTAAATATATTAAATAGTACACTCCAAGGTCCGTGGCACAGCAATATCAATAAAATGTCATGGTCAGTGATATGTTCATGCATAGAGTCCGGTGCAAGAGCTTGATTGTAGGACGTTGCCATTCATTTTTATCCAGTTTTTGATAATCAAACACACATGAACCTTGACTCTACCTCCTCAAATGATAGAAATCAATGAATAGTCATAATACTCTATGATTTAGGTTCAGTTTTTAAAGTCAAATCTGTTATATTGGCGCTAGATCAAAAGACTTGAAAAGGGAACTTAAAAAGAAGACCTTAAAAAGTCACACAGAGGTTAATTAAAGGTTCTGGTTACTGATCACTCCTTGAAGCTGTTAGAACAGCTTTGTTTTAAACAGTTTTAACCTTTCTGACATTAAAATTATTTCATTTTGCCAACTGTTTCGTGTAACACTGTTTTGCAGAGGAAATCTGCTTTTTCTTTTTTTAATACTCAGCCTGTCATCACTAATTAATGGTTCACATTAAGACAGGAGTGTTGAAGAAGATCTTTTATTTGCATAAAATCAAACAGGAAACAGGTGTTTGCTAATTAAATCTCAGAATGTAATGAGTGACCCATGCTGCCAGATAATGAATCAATATAGCCCTTGCATCTGCTGCCCGCCTGACTATCAAGTTATTTCAGCACTTACCAAGGCTTTAATTGCACTGGTACAACGGTTTCACTCAGATAACTACAACCCTTCAATATTGTTTTAAGAGAATGGGCATCAAAAATGAAAGACTGGATCATTTACTGATGGATAAATTGACATTGAGCTACTTAGATGTTAGAAGATTGAGAGGTTAAATGGTGACAGTGTCATAAATAGATCACTTTAAAATTCAAAACCCAGTGAATCTTTGTTTAGAACTGTTTAAGACTTTGCTTGATCTGTGCATATTCATATATAGGCCTAACCTGATTCCGATTAGACAATTTATTCCACTGGAGAAAGCAATATTATGTTTTTTTAGCTAGAAGCAACAGATTAAAGTTATGTCTTAATGACAGAACTGCCGATAACAAACATGCAGCTTTTGTTTTTGCTTGACAAGATGTTAACAGATGGACTGGAGACATATGGATTACTTGTGGATTATTGTCATGTTTTCATGTGTTAATGTTTGAACTCTCATTCTTGGTGAGCAAGTGATGGAATATGAAATTTATCCAAATGTATTCTGATTAAGAAACAAACTGATTTTTAGGAGAACTATTCTTTAAGACGTTTAAAGGATGTGTCCCATTCACTATGGCCTTGACAGTGTATCCGGTAAACTACAGGAAAAAATAAATGAATCATAAAAAAAAGTTTTCAAATCATTACTAGTTTGATAAAGATAAATCTCACTGTCTCTTCACAAGAAGTCACAGAAGAGCCAGTGATATAGAGTGTATGGATGGTTCCTAATTAAAATCCATAATCTTAATGAGCATTCAGACAACAATTGGTTAACATGATTACAAAAGATAAGGGTGGTAAATCAAGCTCTTTTTAATTAAGTCTAAGATTTGCATCCTTGCAAAGATAAAGAAAAGGTGCCATTAGCTGTGCTGGCTCTGTTTTATGGGCCATGTATTGATTCACAATTATGTAAGTGCAATTCTTTAAAACAAATCACATTAACATTTAATGTGGTGTGACATGGCAGAGTAAAAGAGAAAAAGGCACATTATAATGAAATGCTTAAAGATATATGAAATAAGCATTTTAATAAGTGGCAAATTTACATTTTTTACATTTTTAAAACAATCAAATCATGTGAATAAAGCAGTTGGGAGTCTTTTAATAAAAATTTCTTCTATTCATTACGATACCCAGGTGATCCCTGCTGCTTAATTTAATGAAAGACTGTGAATACATTTCAGACACACAGTCACATATTAGCAGAATGAAATAAGCCTACTAAAAATAATTAAACAAATCTGTTTCTCTCATAAAACATCTTTCCAGCTGAGCCATTAACCATGAATTATGACTAATTCTTATTATCGATACATAAACCCAACAAATGTCTTTATAAGGTTTACATGAGCTCAACACACACAAAAAAAGAAAACACTATAAAACAATAAAGTCATCCAGAATTTAAGGCTGTCTTCAAGCTTTGTTTTTCAAACACCCAAAAATATTTTTTTCCCCACAATATTAAATCAAAATGAAGCAGCACAACTGCTTTCAAAATTGAACAGAATAAATGTTTCTTGAGCAGCAGATAAACACTGGGATTTCTTACCGATTCCAAAATTTCAAACAGTATTTTTTTTTTTTTATCACAAGTGCTCAATTTAAAGCAATGTGAGGAAAGCTTGAACCGTTTCTCTCCTCCTCTATATCCATACCATCTGACATTTGTATTCAGTCTCTCACTGATCCTCATACATTTCCCCACAGGAGGCAGCCAAATCCTGACACATTTTCATGCCTGTAATGGCCCTCTTCTGACCTTTGTGTTGATTCAGCACAAGGATTTTTCTACTTATAAGGAATAATGCAGCATTTGTGCTGCACAAATAGCCTCCATTTGACTGTGAACAGACCACTCCATGTAAAATACCAGGATAGTGACAGACCTGACTCTGTGTTGGATAGACAGAAAAACGCTTTTCTAACAGCTCCAAGTATGAGAAGTAAACAGTGTGATTAGGTTTGATTGGAGCACTCTGAACTTGAATTTGTAGATCCTGTAATCTACATCTGAATTGTTGCCTCGAGATCCACACAGCAGTGACTGGAGTTGTAATAAGACATCACCATGGTTACCAGAAGTGTTTTTCTCTTGCCTTCCACTTTTAGGGTACAATTGTCTCTGTGAGGAAATAAATTAGGCTTTAAAAGATACAATTATCTGTGTTTTTGACTTGGTAAACAACACATTTAGAGCTGCTGAGAGGTAATTAGATTTAACATAAAGCGGACCTTCAGGTCATGTTCCTCATGATCTGTGGAATCAGAAGAGGGTTTAATGCTATTGCCCCAATAAAACTTTTGATAGGGAGCAGTTTCTCTTCAAGAGTGATGTCACAGTACACAATATTCTCATGTTTCTTATGGACTAAAATCTGGTTAGTGATGTTGGTTGTGTGTTAAAGTGATACAGTTACTCTCAGAAACCCATGATGTACAGTGCAGAAAACCCTTTCATGAACCACTTGCAGATATAAAATTACAAAGCAGAAGGATACATAGTGTGTGAGATTTGAGAGAAGGGGGCTGTCTCATTCGCATATTCTATTCGATCCTCATGAATAAAATGACACAAGAACAAATAACACTTTTATCTGGATGGCTGGATAATTTAGAATAACAGTTTTAGAAATGGTTTATGTTCAGGTCACTGTTATCTTTATTATGCTAATAATGCACAGTTTTTTTTTTCACAAATTTAAATTACCACAGGCATATTTGAGCTAATTTGCATTACAATTGTTGCTGGCACTATTTTAACAAACCATGCAGTAATACATATTAAAACCACAGCACTTTTACTTGTATTTACAAATCAAGAATTATACAAATTAAAAGTAAACAGTAAAGACTTTTACATTGTCACAAAAAATTCTGTTTTAAATAAATGCTGTTTATTTGAAATTTCTAACTATCAGAGTAATAATTTAGAGGAGTTTTTTTTGAGAGAGATAGAGAGAGAGAGAGAGAGAGAGAGATACATTTTCAAAACAACCTTGAAAAATCACTTTACTTAAAGGTGCTGTAGGGAACTTTTGTAAAAAAAAATATTTTTTACATATTTATTAAACCTGTCATCATGTCCTGACAGTAGAATATGAGACACATAATCTGTGAAAAAAATCAAGCTCCTCTGGCTCCTCCCAGTGGTCCTATTGCCATTTGCAGAAACTCCATCGCTCCCGGTAAGAAACAACCAATCAGAGCTGCGGTCCGTAACTTTGTTTGTGTTCAAAATGTAGAAAAATGTATATAATAAGCGAGTACACCATGAATCCATTTTCCAAACCGTGTTTTTAGCTTGTCCTGAATCACTAGGGTGCACCTATAATAAGTGTTTATATTCAGACTATTTTAGATTGCTTCGGGGGCACCGCGGCGGAGTAACCCAGTACCTTTGTGATTCTTCATAGACATAAACAGAGAGAAGTAGTTCCGGCTACAATGTTCTTCCGCAAGACGCAAGCAGTTCTGTTTATTAACCGCTAGAGCGTCAAATGTTCCCTACCGCAGCTTTAAGGCCTTTATGTATAATACATTATAAAGGTTTTTAAAGAGTATAATGCATTGTAATCATTCATGATGTGCATTCTAATAAATTGTATCTTGTCGAAAATAATAATAACTGAATTTAAACTGCATAGTGTAACAATGAATTGATAAGTATTATAATGTGTTAACTGAGATTACAATTATACATGAGATTATACAATGCATTATAAGGTGTATTACGAGTAATAATTAATGCACTAAAACTACTTCTATAATGCGTTATACATGAAGGCTTTAAGTAAAATGTTACCAAAATCTTACCATAAGACTTCCATAAGATTCTGACTTAATGTAATGAACAAAAAGTTCAAATATAGATACAGTATTTACAGTATGGGGTCGCTTGATTTTATTATTAATATAATTTCCACTGAAGGGACAGCAATAGTCACGACACTTAAAACAATGCTACAATTCCATGTCTGTACTGAACAGACCATGCAAAAATTCACAGGACTGGATGAAAAAAAAAAAGGAATTTGACCATGCGATTTCATAACTGGTTGACCTCCACAAAACATTTCCTGTAACTGCGGTTCGGACCTACACAAAGATCTAGAGGAATTTAGCCCCATTCTTCTTTACAAAAGCCTTTCAGTTCAGAGATATTCTTGTGATGTCTAGTGTGAATTGCTCTCTTACCAAAGCATCTCAATCAGGATGAGGTCAGATCTCTGACCTGGCCACTCAAAAGGGCATGCTTTTTTCTCCAGTAGCCATTCTGTTGTAGATTTTCTCATTGTCCTGTTGCATCACTCAAGTTCTACTTCAATTACCAGACAGATACTTAACATTCTCCAAATGAACTTGGGAATTAATGTTTTCGATGATGATAACAAGCTGCCCAGGCCCTGAGGCAGTGAAGCAGCCTCAAACCAAGACATACAGTCCTACAGAGAGCAGACATTTATAGATTTCACTTTTGCAACCCCCGTCCAGCTTTATGCAAGTCAACAACAACATCTCATCAAGATGCATGAATAAAAGTCTACTATTAGTACAGTAAAGCTCATTTTACCCCTCAGTTTCAAAAAGGAAAAATATAAACTCAGTTTTGTATTTATACATTATGTATATTAGTAGTACTCTCTTTAACAAAAATTAATTGACTTACATTTAAGAATTATTTAAATAGCGATAACTCTAAAGTACAAGAAAGAGAAAAATCGCCAAAAAAATAATAAAAAATACCAGATCCATTAGATTTGTACTCAACTGAAAATATTGCCATAAAGCAACATTTTCTATCATCAGATTACATCTACAGGCCAAAATATTATTTGTTTTGGGGTGGAATGAAACCTTTTCTGACAGGCTTTATGAGAATCGTCAAATTTTCTTTCAGAGAGATCATTAGCACAGGGATACACATACTTTTTCACTCTGTACTGTAAAAGTTAAAATGTTATGTTCAATAAAGACATGAGAATATTAATGGTTTGTTTGTTAACTGTGTAAACATATACTGTTGTTGTGACTAATTTCTACAGAAATCTGTGGTGAATACAATCGTTTTCAGATAATCGTTCTTGCTCATTTTTGTTCATTAAGTAGCTATTTATTTTGAACTTTTTGTCGATGAGCTCTCTATAGTCTTTGTCTTATTATTCTTATTTTCTGAACCTGTGAATTTTCAGAAAACACAGAACACAGAAAAGGATCGTATTGAAAGCATTTGGTATTACGTTTGGAAATACATTGGTTTATAGTACTACAGTAATAAAATAAATGTGTTTTCGTGCTTACTTACCAAGGGCAAGCAGTCCTTTTGTACATGTGCAAGAAATTTGTCACACCTCTTTGGACGTTTTGTTGTGTTTTCTTCCCTCATATGTTCAATGACCTTGTTTCTGTCTCTCTTTCATTAGTTAGTTCCTTGTGCCTCTCTTTCATTAGTTGGTTCCATGGTTATGTTCCTGTTCTTGTAATGTCATTATTATCCCTCATCAAGCTCCCTTATATTTAGTCAAGTCTGTGCATTCTGTCTTTGTCCAGTGTTAAAGTTGAGCTGTGCGTGTGTTACCTGCCTACCTTCTGTGGATTGCTTCTGTGTGGATTATATTAAAGATTATTAGTATTCATCTTGGGCTTCATTGTGCGTTTATCACATCAAACTGTGACACGTATATATTTCAAGCTTTTAAGAATTCTTTACACTGGGTCTGCTAAACATAACTTTCATCAGCATTCAACTGCAATTTTCAACTGCTATTCACATTCTCTCCCATTAACAGCTGTGCTCATTCAGCTGTTATCCAGCATTTGTCAATCAAGCCATGCAATCAGGAGAAACAGATTACCTGAGCAATCACGCACAAAATGTTTAAGTGCAAATGTCAACATGATAACAGATTCTGCAGTGAACGTGGCTGCGGAGCAGTTGAGTATATCGATGTAACCTGCATGTGCCAACAGAGCCTTAAGAGACAAGAGAGAAGTCACAGAGAAGGTTTTCCCATATAACACTGCCTTCAAGCTCTAACCTTATTATATAGTAAGAAGATATCAGTCAAGATCAGACAAGACTAATGATTCTCATGAGCTAACTGCCCTGAGGGCCAAAGAGGAAAATACGTATCAACCTCAAGGACAATATATAAACTTCTGCTCATAACTCTAAATCTTTTATATAGATTCTATATAAATTTTGTTTTTAAACCATTAAAATGCTGATTTTAAATTATGAAACTCTTTATTACTCAAGTACTAAGTAATCAAAAAACCCTGATGTCCGCATGTGTCAGCATTTGGGCACTTCTCATTTCTTAATTGTGATCTGAGGATGAGATGCAAGGACGAAGGAAGTGAAGCAAGACGCATTTGTAAAACAGAATATCCTGCTTACTCAAGCATCACTTCAAAGCAGCATCAATTACTGATGACTTTGCACTAAAACATTATGGAAGGACTTTTGTAAATTGATCACTGAACATTTCATTGTGCACTTTTCTTTTTTAAATATGCACTGTTACCTCATAAGGTAGTTTGATTGTTTTTCATAATATAAGTAAATCAACCTTGGTTAATAATGACATGCTTCAAAAATATCATGAAGCATGTGAAATGGTTTTGGATGGTTTACTCAAAGTGCAAAAATGTGAATTAATTCTTTCCCATTCATTCATTTATTTTTTTCTTTTCTTTTTTAACCAGACACATTCATCTGTTTAACATCAGTGAGTTGTTGAAGCTGAAAAACACAAATCTCTGAAGCTTAGTTTCAACTAATGATCATGGAGAAGTGTCATCAAAATAGCAGTATTATATTTTCATGACAAATCAAGGAAAAGTTGATATTTTTTATATTTTTTATATCTCTGGGCTGCTTAGGAACCTTCACTGGCTTCTGGTCCATGCTAGTATACATTTTAAATATTTAAAGGTGTACATGGAACTGCACCATTATATATATGTGATTTAATTACACTATATATGCCCTCTCAATCTCTCCGCTCCGCCAATATCTCCTTTTTCTCCATAAACAGCCTTCTTGCAGACTAAAGGCAGCCCCCAGGTTCTGGAATACATTTCCTTTAACTTTTAGGAATGCCCCAACATTAACATTAAGTTTTAAGAAACAATTAAACACCCATCTTTTTAAGATGTTGTTTGTGTCTTGATTGGTGACACTGGATGCATATTGTATTCTACCTCTTGTTGCATTCTTAATTTTTATTTTTTTTTTTGTATTTGTTAATGAATTTACTTTTGTTCTGTACTTGTTGTAGCGCTTTGGGTATAAGAAAAGTGCAATATAAATAAAATGTATTATTATTATTATTATAAAATCTCACAGCACAAACAAATACAGAAACACACTACAAACACTCACAACACAAGCACATAAGCGCACTGCAAACACTCACAGCACAAACAAATTCAGAAACAAGCTACAAACACACAACACAAAATAATACAGAAACGCGCTACAAACACTCAAAACACAAAACAAATACAGAAACACGCTACAAACACTCACAACACAAGCACATAAGCGCACTGCAAACACTCACAGCACAAATACAGAAACCCACTACAAACACTCACAACACAAAATGATACAGAAACGAGCTACAAAGACTCACAACACAACAAATACATAAATGCACTACAAACACTCACAGCACAAACAAATACAGAAACATGCTACAAACACTCACAACACAACAAATACATAAGTGCACAACAAACACTCACAGCACAAACAAATACAGAAACATGCTACAAACACTCACAACACAACAAATACATAAGTGCACAACAAACACTCACAGCACAAACAAATACAGAAACATGCTACAAACACTCACAACACAAACAAATACATAAGTGCACAACAAACGCTCACAGCACAAACAAATACAGAAACATGCTACAAACACTCACAACACAAACAAATACATAAGTGCACAACAAACGCTCACAGCACAAACAAATACAGGGTTTTGATTGCTTCCATTGTCCTCATTTGTAAGTTGGTTTGGATAAAAGCGTCTGCTAAATATTAATATAATTTTGTTATTTTCTATTTGCATGTGTTTTCTTAAGTTGCACATGTTGAGCTCTCGTGGCCTCTCTCTAAGTTAACCTGCAAAAACATCAGGCCTTCCAGGGCAAAAAAAAAGCAATAAAAGTGGAAAGTACTATGTATGTAAAGCCTCATAAGATTTATGGTATAGGAGCTACATAAAGCGAAATAGTTTATCTCAGAACTAACAAGATGAAACCTGTGAATGTGGCTGCCATTTTTCTTGCTTGATATCCCTTTGCATTCTCATTTTGCATTCTATCGGCATGTGCATTACAGAAGCAGGACTGGAAGTCAGATGAAACATGCTCCACTCTCCTGGGGATTTGTCCTTACTAGAGGTAATGTAGGTGCACCTTGCCTTTGTGGAGTTTCAGCTGTTCATCTGCAGCTTTTTGCAAAGATGCATTGAGAGAAAAAGGGCATGTGATTCATAATTTCGACACGGGAAGAGTTGACAAAATCAATTTCACTTTATTCGTCCAATCAGAGAAAGCACTCTGCTGTGTACTGACTTTATTGTGATTTACGTCGTGGGAAATCTTTTGTGTTTTTCCATGGTTAATGTCGTCTTCAGTAGGTTTTTCTTTGCCTGCTACAAATGTTATTGCAATTTTTCAAATTTGCAAAGTGAAAACAGCAAAAATATAGTTTTGGCAAAAATGCCTAAAATAGAGTGATAAGGTAGAGAATTATGGGCAAGTAAACCATAAGAAATTTAGAGATTACTTTAGCATCATGATAGGTACATTTGTCTATTTTTTAAATGTAGATTAATAATGACTGACGATGGTAGGTTACTGAATAGGATAGGATATGATATTAAATACCTGAATATATTAGCACATTGTAATTTTCCTAGCTGGGCTAGGAGGTTTCCTCTGAGTATTTAACAAGAGGCAGGAACAAGAGAGTAAATTAATACAAACTGGCATGAGAGAAATGGTGGAGAACAGAGTTTCTTTGATGGGATGGAGGGCAGAGAATAAGAGCAAGGGCAATGGCCATCACTTCTGACCTTTTAATCAGTCCCATTGTGTCAAAGAAAGAAATGAGCACAGAGTGTCCAAACTGGGTGCAATTCAGTGCCACAGAGATTGGAGCTGCTCACTAGTAAAAAAAAAAAAAAATATATATATATATATATATATATATATATATATATATATATATATATATATATATATATATATAAACCTTCCACACAGACAAAAAGAGACAAAAAGGAAAATCCCAATGTATAATTGCACAAAACCACTGGATTTTGAATAATTGCTCTGTTTAAGTCAAATACAGAACCCAAAAAGACCTCCTTTAAGTAAATTATACCATGTGTTAATTTCTGTTGTGCGTAACAACAACAAAATATCCTATAGATAGCACATCTAGACAGATGTGGGGTTCTAAGAGGCAACTGGTTTCTCCCTCTGCTTCACAAACAGCTAGTTTCTGCACCCTAGCTTTTAACAGCAGGACATCTGGCAAATTATGGCAGTTTGCTCCCTGTAGTGAAATTAGCTTTTGTCAACAACCTGAGATTAAAAAAAGACAAAGCAAAATGCATTAGTATACAGAGTACATAGGTTATCCACTAATAAAGCTGAGTTTTGATGTTGAATCCAGGGCAACAGTTTCACAGCTTAATAAACCAAAATAGATCTGTAAATATCCTAACACCACTGCTCTTACAAAGCCAGAACACATATGAATGCAATCAAGGTGTTTGATTAGTTCTTCATTACTACTTTTTAGTAGTTTGTTGATTGTAATCACAGGTAACGTTAACATGCCAGGTTTTATACTGCCATTATTTTGTTTACTATCCATTGCATCTCTCTTTCACGATGTATAATTTCAGCTCACTATATCACCTGCACAACAAACACATCTTACGATGGAACAAGCTGTTCCACTGCTAATCAAGTTTAAAGGCACATTACCTTCAAACTGACATGGAGAGGAACATCTGCTCCAGAAATCTTCAGAGGAGCTAAGAACGAGAGCTGACTCCTGAAAAACACACCCATGTGGCCCAAGTGACACATCGTGCAAATCCAAACGGATGCCTACGACTTTATTGGAAGAAAAAAAAAATAATGCGAATTCTCCACACTTGGAGTCTACTTGTTTGAAAACACCACATGGCACCATATGCCTGTTTGTCAGAGCCAAAATCTATTTATGAAAAGAAAGAATTGAGATACATTTTCTATTTTGGAGATCGGGACTGCAAGGTAACTAAGAGGAGGCAGTAGATTTTATATACAGCAGTGTAGAGAACATAGATGATCTATAGCAAAGACCTGAATTTTACCCAGGTGTATTACAAATGTGTGTCATTTGCACCATTGCAAAGCTGTGTAAATATGCTTCCTTCTGTTCATATCAAATATATATTAAAAAAAGGTTTCCAGAAAACCTTCAAAAATCAGGCTTTTTGTGGGAAATCAAGTGCTATTCTTAGGGACGTCATATTTTGGAGCAGCTGCCACAGATGAGTAGTGCCTTGGACCAAATGTTGTCACTTCAAATACCAAAGGTCTAGGCACCAGACATTATATCTTATTGCAATAAGTTCTCTCTAAGCTCTGTAAATTTCACTGCAATATATGACTTCTATGGCTTCAAAAAATGATATAAGAAAGCAGACAACATCTCAGGAGAGCTACAGAAAAGACCTCATCCAAACTAAATTAATTATTGTTTTCTTGTGGGAAATGTAATGGTATCCTTTGGAAGAACCAAAGGCCAACGATAATGACAAATGCTGCTACAATATTGTTACTACAATATTGTTGCTTACCTTAAATGCATTGCACAGTAACACAGGGACATGCACTAACATCTTTATTATAAAATGGTATCCATGATATGTTATCTGTAGTCAAATGCAAGATTTCTTAGATTTCTAAATTAGTAGTGGACACAAATCATGCAGATATGTTCTTTTAATTAATTCCCCATCTAGGCATCTAATGTTGCCATAATCATGTTGCATGGTCGATCCATTTGGCTTAATTTCAAACTAAATTCTAGATCAAATATTGGTAATTGGTATTGTCTAATTAATAATTGAATATTTTGCTACTAATAGCTATTTATTGGTTACATTACAACTTTTGTGTTTGTAAAAAGTTGAGCGGCCCTGGTGGACCAACACCTCAGCATGAGCTGAAATAAGAATAGAGGTATATGAATGAATTGTTGTGGGTCAGGACAGAATTAACAGGATTTATCTTTGAGAAGATAAAATCAATGCAAAATGTATTACCTGTTGAATCATACTTGACCCTAATGTCTTTCCCCCATAGTTGGAGAGAAATATAGCTGATATCTTATTGCGCAAGATTATTGGCTCTTCGGTATAACTCATGCTGGGAAAATGTGACATTTGACCTTTGATTTGAGTCAATGAGTTTATGGAAGTCTGAATATTACAGTGCTGAGAAAAGCACACCACAAGCTCAAGTATGGATGCCCAGAGAGGTCAATACAATGTTGTTGTCTAGTAGTCTTTTTAGTTTTCGTATTTTCAGTGCTCAATGTCAAAGCATTATTATTAGACATACATAGATTCAAGGAAAAGTATTGTCACACATTCACACTAATAGCGTTTCCATTCTATTTTTCCTTTCAGTGCTTTTTGTTCTGTCTTTACATCTTATTTATTGTCTTGCAGCAGCACCATGAATAACCTCACTGTCACTTTGTTTTCTTACATACATACATTCGCAAGGCAAACCGTCACTGCAGCTCCGCTTCGCGCGAGAAAAACACCTCTCGATTCACTGCCCACACATTGTGACCTGCTTTACAAGGAATAGAGAAGCGAATGTCCAAAGACACAATGAACACATTATAGATTTGTCTGTGTCTGGTTGGGATGAAACGATCACACTATTTCACAAGGACCTAGAAATACACTCAAAGAACAGGATCCTGCTGAGGGACACGCAAGGAATTGAAGATTTCATACTCTCTTAAGATATATTTTCTGTACACAAACTAGACTATGAAAAGCCAGTCCTGGATCTTTTTTTCAAATAATAACAGAGTTGGATGGGAATCAATATGTCTCAGAACTGGACGTCAAAGTCAAAGCATAGAGTGATGTAATCACCTTTCCTTATATGCATGTTGTATAACATCTTATTAGATGTCTAGCAGAACACAGTATAAACATTTCTGAACTCAATATACCCAATATACCTCGCCTCAAACATCAATCAAACGCTGCTGCAGGGCAAAAGCTCAAACACATAAGAACATGCAGAAGTGCTTGTTCATAACAATATTCTGGACAAATTCCTGTTGGCAAATCTAATCTGCATTTTTGTAACAATCAGCAGAGATCTGTAAACAGAAGAAAAGCCTATTATTAAGAACCTAGTTGATGTAGTAACAACTGGAACATATTACTGTAATTTTTACTCAATTATTTTACCTAAATAATGGTGGAAATAAGAACCTGAGTACTATGACCTAGGTCATATCCTATTTCTATTCCCCACTATACCTACTTTGAAAATGTGATTATAGAATAATATAATATAATATAATATAATATAATATAATATAATATAATATAATATAATATAATATAATATAATATAATATAATATAATATAATATATAGGCTAACCAAGAAACAGGCAAAAACCTAAAAAAAAAAATTGTAAAAATCATATACTTAATATATTATGATATTATTATTTTTTTACATCTATAAAATTTGTATAAAATTTCAAATAATGCACACATAATTAAACATTATACAGAGAGTATTAATATATACATTAACTAAAAGTACATTTAACAAAAATAAAATAAAATAAAATACTCCACAACCTGACTGAATTTATTCATCTAATCCTGTCACATCATCCAAAAATTGGCTGCTTACCTCTTCTATCAGCTTTCCAGCACTTTAACTACACATTTATTTTGAATATCTTAATTATTTCGTTTTTATCTACCATTAAGTAGCAGGGGATCTTAGAGCTTGAGTTTCAAGCTGAGTCAATTTGCCTGCATCACTTTTAACAATTATATGAACACGTGTACTTATATTACAAAGCAATATACTGCAATCAAAGCTGTTGCATTTGAATTCAAGAATAAAAGTACAAGTCATGCAGGGAGATATGCAAGAAAGTAAAAACTCTAACAAGTCAAAACTTATTTTACAGAGGCTTTACAACCAATAAAACATCCATTGCACCTTAAGCCCTGTGAGGAAGGAGGATATTGAGAGTCTGTGAAAAATTGCCATGTGAACCTTCAAAACTAAATGCATACAGAAGTTAAACTCTCTGCCTGTGCGTCATATTAAATCTTTGCACTTTGAAATAATGGTCAGATAAGCATTGCTCCCAGTCTCGCAAAGTGCTCAAAGCACATCTATTTAGGGCCATAATCTCACAAAGGAGTGAGCAATAGTACACGGTTTTGTTCCAATTTCCTCGGTCTGCAAAGGGAATACAAAATGTCAAGCAGCATTGCTTTCAAGCAGCTAAATAATTACAGCAGTAGAGGACAAAGCAGGGGCAGAGGCCTTCAAAACAACGCTACAAGGATCACCTTCTACTGTCGTAGTGAAAATGAGAATCGACTCTGCCCCCAATGGCTGTCTTTTATCGTGTTCACCTGCCAGATGCTTTTTGATAACATAATAATTGGATTGGGAAAGTGTAATGAATTTCCTTTACATAAAAGTTATTGCTTGAAAACAAACGTCAACATGAAGACTTGAAACTTCCAAACTGATTTAAGGGCACTGATGGACTAATATACAGTATATATTAGATATAATTTAGAATTATGTAAGATAACATTGTTTTCTTTATTTGCAGAGCTTATTGTGAAATGGAAATATAAGTTCTGTTTATTTTCTGTGAAAAGAGAGCTCTCCTATTGAAGCATTATGAAATTCTTCAGCCAGTTAAATCTTTGCTAAGCTAATCAATGTTTCTTTCTTAAACTAAACTGTGTTACTGTCATTCATCAATATTTTAACTACTTTAATAATTCATTCTGTTTTAACTTTTTTTCCACACACTGTCATCACTGCATTTTTAAAATACATTTATTCAGACCAATTTGACATGTCATTCTATGTTTGAACTTTTTTCACAGAGCAAAAACATCACTGCTAAATGCACAGCAGTTTGTGGCCTTCCTCTCATTCTCAGAGAAGAAAACTATGATTTTTTTCCCAAATGTTGGCAACTATATTTTTCTGTATCATTAATAAAAAAAAAAACATATCAAATACCATGTCAGTTATCCTTTATTCTACTCTTATCTTGGACTGTATTATGGAATTTATTTACTTTTATAATCTTTTTTTTTTTTTTTACTTAAATCCTTATACATTTTGACATATGCATATTGTGCCATAATTGTATTGTAAATTTTGCCTGATTTTTATTTTTATTTTGCTGTGTTTTTTTTTTTATTTTATTTTATTTTAACTGTGACATACTCCAGATTTCCATTGGAATCTAGTTCACCTAGATATGTTAATTCTGTCATCATTTTGCTCACCCTCATGTCAGTTAGTCTTTAAAACACAAATCAAGTCATTTTTAATGAAATCTGAGATGTTTCTGTCCCTCTTTTAAAAGTCCAGCTAACCAAACCTTAAAAGATCCTAAGACTAATCTTGGGGGTTTGGAATGGCATGAGGGAAAGTAAATGTTAACAGAAATTTCAGTTTTGGGAGAATGCTCCCTTTAATCTTGTAGTTGCACAAACATTTGTAAAAAAAAATTGTGTTTCAAAAATTTTACAACATTTCAGTTGTTACTTTATGCTTTTAAAGTAGTTCAGCTTACTTGATCATTTTAAGGCAACCAGTTTCCTGATATTTTCCTAGTAATGGCAAACTATTGAAAAGTTAACACAACTAATTATTTTGAGTCAACAGGGCATAAGTATACTTTATTAACATGTTTTCTGTACAAACTGTTTATGCCAGCTTAAAATTATTTAACAGGATGTTCATGCAGTTTTTAAAGCATTTAGATTTAAAGCAAACAGTGAGCAAGGGCAGTCATACTTCAGAAAAAAAAAAAAACCTTTAACCTCCCAATAAAAATGATGACAGAATTTTCATTTTGGGTGAATTATCCCTGAATGTATTTCTGCTCTGTTTGCTTTGGTTGCTTTATAATAATTAAAACAGTTCTAGTGCCCTGAACTGCAATCTGTTTGTTAAATTGACCACACCACTATGATCAAAAAGCATCAGAGTCATGGGGATCAGTTGTTAGTCAGTCTGAAACACAAATAATTACCACAGCACCCCAGCGGTGACACCGATAAAGCAAATCACTGGGGCTTGATCCTCCCTCTATCTTATCTTCTCTGGCAGTTCAATCTTGGAATTCTGTTTGAAGTGCATTGTGCAGCACTAATGTCAGAGTAATTTCAGTTCCCTAAAGCCAAGAGTTGCCTTGAAAGTGTGGCTTCATATTCTCTGTATCGTTTCATTGTGGATGCAGGGGAGGCGTTCAGTAGGAGAGCGCTGGAGGAGCCAGCCCTGATCTCTGGGCTGCAAACTACACAGATAGGCATCAAACATTTAATCACTGGGGTCTCATTTGGGGATGTGTGAAAAAAATGTATTGGAGATAAGAAGTGCATGTACTGACAGTGAGGAAGATTGAGTGCATGCGAGAAAGATATAAAAAATTGAATGCCATGCAGACATGCATTTAATCATAAAGGTAAAACATGAATTCAGCATCATTCATAGAGGTTTTAGGTTATGATATGATCTAACCATTTATCCATCCATCTACACAAATTTATTTGTCCATCTATCCATCCATCCATCCATCCAACCAATAACCATCTGGCCTATACAGTTTCAAATTTCAATGCGTTTAAATTTTAATTGACAAACTCACTTTTTTGTAATAATTGAAAAAAACAACAACTGTATTTTGCCTTGTTTTTAAATCTACTATGAAATTCATTTCAGCACGCTGCCTCAAATATGCCTTTTTTATGGTAAAAAAAAAAAAAAGTGACGGAACAAGTCCAGACTTGTGATTTGCTCTGAAAAACACCCCCAGATGACATCTAACAGCAAGTTGTGGTCAGTGGGCCTTTGGACTTCTGGATTTAATCTGCACCCATATGATCAATCTCCTTGTCCGATACCCTACCACTGTGCCAAGCATGTCTTCACAAGCCTCCCAGCACTTCTCCAGACACACAAAGCACAGAAAACGCAACCCCACTGTCCCCTGAACTCGTTCTTGGTTTCAGTGTTTAATGAGCTCACATAGTCTTAATGTATCTTACACAGCTTCGTTCCCCACTAGAGATGACTGACCTTGTTTACTAGCCTGTTCTGACATTTAAATAAATTACTGTAGCAAGTTTCCTGCATGCATTCAGCTGGACCCAATAATGACTGGCTTGTGCCATCCCAGAATAGTCCATAATGTTTAACTGATCATTTCCAAGATTCTGTGGCCTGACAGTAAAATGAAATGAAAACACAATAAACTTTAGAGAGCAAAGATGTAAAGGAGCTACAACTGGGAAGGGAAATATCTGTGAACTTTGCACTACAGAAGCCCTAACTTTAGCCTACAAAGATTAAAATTGCAAAGCAGCCCAGCAGTCAACCATACAGAAGAGATAAAAGTTAAGTCAAATGCTGGGGGAGATCGATTCTTACTTTTATGATGAGTTATATTCAGAAATTACTTTTAGCTTCTAAGCATTCCAGAAAGTGCGCATTTTATATCAAATTACTGTTAGGATGTACTGTACACAAAGTAATTTTCCCCAACTCTAAGCACACATCTCTCTTTGGAGCACCAAATAAAATAACATGGTTTAACAAACCTCACTCTTTGCACATCGTTACCAACTACCATTACTTTGTGCTTCCAAATTAATCTATCTTTTTGAATTGGAAAGGTTTTTCAATTTTGGGCCACATTTTGGATATACACTGACATATTTGCTTTAATTAAAAGTTGTTTTATGGTGACTGTAGTTGTGCAAATTCACGGATAAGAGTATTTGAATTCAAATATTGAATATTTATTGTAGAGTAAATGTAACTAAAGAAACATGAATAATTAACATGCTTTTGCTCCTGTCCCACTGATGATAAAATATTTACAGTGCAAAAAATATATAATAATGCTATCATTTTCAATTAGAGGTACAAGCTATACTATAATTTATTCTGGAAAAATTAATTTTCTCATCTACCAATGGAAGGATCAGAGACTTCGCTTTTAATACAATTTCAGTTTCCACTAAATGGATTATAAATGTGAGCACAGAAACACTTCAATGATTCTTTAAAATGTACTGTAATGGGAGACTGAACAGTTTCTTTCTAGTCAATCTTACTAAATTCTAATGAAACTACTTACCCCTTTAAACCCAGCGACAGAAAGAAGTTTGCTTTTACTGGAGAGTAAAACTCATTTATTATCTCAAAATCTTCAAAAATGGCTTCTGATTAGTAACAATTAACTAATTATTAACAGCTACTCTGGCAAATATTAACAGACAATGAATGCTATAACATATTCAAGTTTCTACTACATAAGAAAAAATGAAATACTAGAAAAAAATTGCATGGGAAGCTCAAGAAAGTCTTTTTGACAAGGTTTGGCACCAAGACCTCTCCAGCAGTCACCTGGAATTTAATCAAGATTAGTAGAGACAAAGCCTGGCATTTCAAAAAGCACCACGTTCAGCAAGCAAATCACACAATGAGAAAGATTATCTAGGTCTCATTCATCATATAAGGCAATGGCCAAAACTCCTTGGACATTTGCTCCTTTTGCAGTTAGCCTGAATTAGGAAGATGCCTGCAACTTTAGTACAGATGAAAATAGAGAAATGAAGTACACTCCAAGTCTTTGACTACAATATCTGCTTTGCTAGAATATTTGGTAACACTTTATTTCATTCAGTTTGTTTATTTTTTGCGCTTTTGGAAATCATTCCAAACACTATCATTGCAATTTCTTTCCTGTATATCGCTCGCCATGCTTATTCTGAAGTCTCACGAGATTTTGCTAGATTTCCTGTGTTCACAGTCTCTGGTTGAAAATCTGTTCTTGTGTGGTGTGCTGTCTTTGTCACATCATGGCACACCACACACTATAGGAGCAAAACGGTTAAATCTAGGATTTTTTTATCCTCATGTTTGTGGTCCATCACATTTTGTAAATCTTATAAGATCTAAAAAATCTTTTGGTGTGTACCCAACATAAGACACATTATGTGAATGCTTGGCTAAAGATATATGTCTTTAATCTAAAGTTAATCAGAGAAAGTGTGTCTGAACCACGAATATCATCAGGAAGGCTATTCCAGAATTTGGGAGACATTTGAAAAAGCTCTACATCCGTTAGTGGACTTTGCTATTCTAGGAACTGTCCAGAGTTCTGCCGCCTTAGGGATTTAATTGAAATGATTCCCTGTTTAAATAGACAAAGTGATAGAAATGGGAAATGGTAGGATCTAAACCATCTTAAAGCCTGCCCTTGAATACCTGTATAGTTTTGTAACCGATCTATAAGTATAATATCATGATCTGTAATGTCGAATGCAGTACTAAAGTCAAGTAAAACTAGCAATGAGATGCAACCTTTGTCTGACGCAAGAAGCAAGTCATTTGTAATTTTAACAAGTGCAGTTTATGTACTATGAAGGGGCTATAACCCAACTGAAGTCCTTTTAATTTTTTATGTATTCAATGTATTCAAGCAGGCTAGCACCCAATGCTGAGATCGACATCTGGTCATGGGGAGGTCCACTGGTACGCTCATTTGAGAAGGCCCAGCGCATTCTGTGGTTTGCTCCTAGAGGTGCTGGAGGAGTGATGGTCACCAGAGGGTTGGTTCTCTGCGGGGGTTTGCCACCACTGTAACCCTCAAAACACCCGCGCTACAGCTGGAAGTGGTTTTCATCTATCGACCACCAGAACAAGCCCCAGACTGCAGCAATTGGACTCCTAAAGGTAGCATGGCCTGGTTCGCAGCTCAGAGATGGTCATCATCCCCCACCTGAAGTGCGCAACCCGTACCCTGACCCCAACCCTGATGCGCGTACCACCAACACCAAAAGCTCCCAAGAGCTCACTGAATTCATAGCTCACTGAAGACACTTGGCTGGAGCAGAGCGATGTTGTCACTCAGCTCCAAAACAAAAAGCTGGTATGCATTGCACCTGCTGCCATATTATATTCACGCTGTGATCACCGGCAGCTGGATGCAATAATTGCATGCCGATGTGCATTGGCTTGTTTAGTTTACACTCGAAGTAGACTGGTCTATCGAAGTGATATCCCAATTCGATGGTCGCCGATGTGATATATATGTATAAACTCATATATTCTTTTGTTTGTTTTATTTGTTTTTGAAGCACTGCCACAGGATTGCACTGGTTTGCGCATGAGTTAGTTCCTGTAATCTGGCTCTTCTTGGCGATTTTATTTCCCTCCTCTTTGCTGTGTTTGTTTGTTCTTTGTTGTTTTGTTTGTAACTGTAATTGAATTGACTTTTGATTTGTATGTTTTTTTTTGTTTTTTTTTTGTGGACTTAAGTCTTTAAAGTGGGAGGGGCTGGCCATGGTACCCTGTACTGTGTGTCCACATGGAGTGCTGTGTTCAACATTTTTTGATTTTTCACAAGAGTGTGCGTGTCATGGGTATTGAATGAGGGGTAGAAATTTAGGTGCTTAGGGCTCTTATGTCTCGGTGTATTCTGGGTAGCATAGTCGACTTTAGGATTTCTCCTTCAACTGGTCATTTTTAAACCCCTGGTCACTCTTGCCACATTAAGAACTACATCGTAACACTGTAACAGTTTCCAATGATTAAGAAATATTTTTGTTTGCTTGGGTGGTAGGCCTATAATATCAATAGGGAATGGGGGCCCAAAATATTACTTTGCCTATGAGGTAAATCCGGCCCTGCTTAAATTTGTAAAGCACTGCAGTTTTTCTTTGGGTGCAATGAATGAAGCTGAATTACAAGATGCTCTCGATTCTACATTTGTTATAGTATTTCTGATGCCATCTATTCTATCACTGAAGAAATTCATAAAATCATCACTGCTAAACTGTGAGGGAATATTTAGTTTGGTTGGAGTCTGATTATTTGTCAATCTAGCCACTATGCTAAATAAAAACTTTGGATTGTTTTGGTTATTTTCTTTGATTCTGGGGATATGCTCAGCCCTACTTACTGCTTTTCCATGCAATTAAAAAAATTCCAAGTTAGTTTTTCTCCACTTACATTCAGGATTATGAGCTTCTTTCTTGAGAGAATAGAAGAGAAGAGAACAGCTTCTAATGTATTAGAGAAGACCGGGCCCATATTGTTAGTCATTTAATCTAGTTCATGTGTATTTATGGGTACAGAGAGCGACTGAGATAAATCAGGCAGGTTGTTTGTGAATCTATCTTTGGTGTTTGAAAATAGTTCTACCCGGATGATAATGCGGAGCCATATAGTTAATATCAATAATAGGAAGCATGCATGACACAGGGTAGTGGTCAGTAACATCATCCTTTTGAGGTACTCTATCTATATCATGAAGATCAATTCCATGCGATATAATTGAATCTAGTGTATGATTATAATGACGAGTGGGTCTGGTTATGTTTTGCTTGACTCCAAAAGAGTTCATTAATTATTTAAACTCAAGTCCTAATGCATCATTTAAATTATCAAAATAAATGTTAAAGTCTCCGACGATTAGTGCTTTATCAACATTAACCAATATGTCTGAGAGGATATCTGCAAATTCTTTTAGGAAATCTTTAAACGGCCCAGGCAGTCTATACACAGTAGCCATAGCAAGAGATTTCTTTTGCATATCTAACAGTGTAAAAATAAGTAGAAGTATTTTGAATGAGTTACATTGAGAATACAACTATATATTGTTGTAACACTGCCGCCATGACCAGTCTGACAGGGTTCAAGCTTATAACAGTATTTAATTTGTTAATCTGTTAATGTTATATACAGTTAAAAATACAGTTTTTTAAGTAACTTTGAAAGAAGCCAACATTGTCCTTCAGTGGCATCATTGCAAAAAATTCCCCAAAATTCCCTTTTGGAATGTTAGTTGTTAAAAGATTAATACATACTGTTGAGGTACTACTGTTCATCGTCAGATTGTGTTCAGTAATGCAGTCGGTTAATATTAAAAATTCATCACTATTGTAAAGCATTGCCATATTTTTAGAACAACATAAAAGAGCAATACAAAAAGCTGCACCAGATGTAGCTTCTCACAGGTCATTAAGAGCACATGTTCACAATGAGGTGTCACAAAGATTACTGTAATGAGACTAATTAAAGTATAGAATGAGGCAGACAGAAAGTGCACAATGCCCTCATAAATAAAGCAATACACAAGAAACCAACAGCAGCAAAACATGACAAAAAAAAAAAGATGTGCCGAAGGTGAAACTTACTAACTTACAAAATTACGATCATTAAAATTATAAATGTTATTATGGTACAGTGGATAAGATACGGTGGTATGACTTTACTATTTAGTATTAAAAAAATAGATTTTGATTGAGAAAAAAAGGTTAAATAAATCTTGGTTTTGAAAAAGAAATCCATTAGCATTCCCTCATGCAGGGTGTGACTTTCAAACAAGGCAAGCCTCAGTGGAAAGGTAAATGACAGTGGGGTGTTTGTGGCAATGCTGAGACATTGAGCGCTTAACAGCCTCTTTTACCTATAGTGTTCTCTTAACATATGGCACAGCAGGAGAAAAATAGACGTGTTTAGAATATGACAGGTAACATCAATCAGGTAGAAGCCCGTAAGGCAGCACACATTGGGGGAACAGGCGACTCCACACCGGGAAAGTTCCACCTCTCTGCCCTGTCAAAGCATTTTGTGTGAATACTGACAGGCTGCAAGTCAAATAGCAGCTAAACTGAGGTGCACAATCACTGCGTGCTATCTTTCCTAAGACAACATTTCATGCTGTTCAGGCTTAGGAATAAATACTATATTAACTTTTATAGCTCACCGAAGTAAATCCATCTTATTCTGGTTATATTTTTGCAGCCCAGATTTGTTAGAACCACTATAATGAACAAAATAATAAAGCTTTAGAAGACCAGAAATTTAATTGGACTGGAATAAAATCCAGTAATTGTAGGAAAACTTCCAGTATCTTTATTCCGCACAGCCTGACAGCAGCAGTCTGGCTTTGCAACTGCACTTACAAGAGGCTGAGATACAGCGTAGGATTAAAGCCTTATACTGTAGACACAGTCAGTAAGTCCCAGGGACCAGCTGTTTGAAGCCCCCTGCTACACATGTTCTAAAGCTCTCACTATGTTCCTGGAGGGCCAATCACCATGTGACAAGAAAGTCAACACACAGCGCTGCTCCGCGGGGAGGACCGTCACTTACTGTCAGAAACGGTACCGCTAAGCTCAGTTCACAGGCGTAAATGAGTAATTGCACCGGAATGCCCGACATTTAAAAAGCACTTCATTCAGCTCTCAGTGCATGTATTTCCCACATAATATGAGATAATGTGAGAGTATTATTTTATGTCTGCAACCTATATCCTTAACCAGCGAAATGCATCCTTTCCTAACCTATATAAAAATAATGTGGTGCTTTGGACATAATCAATAAATGTCAAGGAGAGAACAATATACAGTGATATTTATTGCAGTATTATCTATTTTAACTTTTTAACATTTAAAACTACACAATTTAACATTAATCAATAAATTACTATCAATTAACAATATCACTTATAAATCAAGCACACTTGATTGCATTTAAAGGGATAGGTCACCCAAAAATGAAAATTCTGTCATAATTTTGTTTCAAACCATATTATTTACTTTCTTTGTGGTAATCAAATAGCTTTGGTGCCCATTGACTTCCATTTAATAAAAAAATCTTAGAATATCTCCATTTATTTAAAACAGAAGAAAGTCAGTCATACAGGTTTGACTGACATATGGTTAAATTATGACAGACCTTTCAATTTAAGGCATTAATACATTTGTAAAGCGATCTCTATCTGGCTATTTACACAGCATTGTAATTGATCCATGTTTATTTAACAACAAGAACAAAACAATGAACATCCACTTATTTTGTAGTCGTTGTTGGGTTACTTTTTCATTGTCGCTGACATTTCACAAGCTACCTCGAACAAACTCCCAGGATCAGTCGTCACACATTGGCCTTTCTAGTACAGATTAGGTGACAATTAGCTGAAAATGTCACCTTGTCTTCTTGTGTTACCTTGGTGCATTTATCTTAAGATGTTCCACGAATGGCTTAGTTTCAGTGGATTCCCCGTGTCTGTATCAATGCATGCTCACCTTCAGTCTAATCCATAAAGCCAGTCATATATGAAAGAGAGGTTGCTATGAGACCAGGTTGAAAAGAGATCACTGATATGGCAGATCACTTACAACTATGAAATCCATGTTCTCTCAGATTTGAATTATTTCCTGCCATTATCTTTACAAAGGACTGGGAGTAATATCAATGGTTAACTAATAAAAGCATTATTATACATGACAACATATCTTTCAAAAAATATAATAAAATTTTGCAATGTGGCAATAAACAAATGAATAAAAATATAATCAATGTGTAATAAATCTTAAATTAATGCATCAATGCCATACAAAAAATAAATGTATTATTTATTAAAAAATTTATTTATTTATTTATATTTAATAACATGGTACATCTTCAGCAGACGTACATAAAAATAATAAAAGTGTTTGAGTTAAACTTTTTGATTCCAAGAGACAAGGACCCATAACAACAACTAGCAGATATCATATCTGGCAGTCTTGCCACATCATTTTCAGTTCACAGGAAGATATCTTCAGTCTTCAACAAATCAACCCTGACACATACTGTGCTACAAAACCCGACAGAGCCATATGGGAAATCATTTGTAGCCACAAGGGTAGCCCATACAGAAGAAAAGGGTTTGTGCCTTAACCTGAATTGGCTCTTGCATCCTTGTTTGCCTTTAGTTTTATGTATCTACAGGGATACATGAAAGAAGTCCCTGCGTACCCAATTTTACACGGTAGAATTCTAAAAACATTTGTATATCACTAAAAAACAATAGAATAGAATGCGTGTAGAAAGGATGAAAAACAGAGACATGAAACAACAACCTTCACAGTCGACCCATGAATTTGAATACCCACGACTCTCAATCCAGAAGGTAAAATTGTAACAAAAACAATTCCGCAGCAAAGGTGGAATATGTAATGGCAACAGGAGTCCTCTGTTTTCCCAAATGGACAAAAGTGATGTGCGAGTAAAAACTGCATTGCATTTCCATACCATTTAGACAACGTCTCCCTGCTCCCACAATGACCTTCAAGCATTTACTGAATCCAATGGTGGGGCGGAGTAATGTATTCTCATATTTTCCCGCTCTTGTGGTGAGGGTGAACACACATCACATATGAGTGGCTGTCTGGCAAAAACACATGCATCCATAACTCTGCTCTTTTGTCAAATGTTTTTTTTTTTTTTTTTTTTTTTGCAATGCAGCAACTGCTTTACCCTGTTTGCTTTACAGATTAGATGGGCAAACAGCACTGCTTTATGACAGAGAGTCTGTACGCAGGTACTGAGTGAGGAGAAGTGAAGGACTCTCCATCACACACCCGCCCGAAGGCCTTTGGAGTCTCAACGCTGAAACCAGCTGGTTTAAATGGAAATACAAGGACGACCATGTGCTACATGTAAATGCGTAATTCCCATCAGCATACATAGTCTCTACTCAGCGTGATTGCACAAAATCCCCATGCATCCTTTATGACTAATTGGTTATTTTTCACACAAATTAAACGAGCCGAGTTTGTGTGGTACTGTGACCCCATCCACCTTTCCTCGGAATATGGGTAAAAGCATTTTGAGGAAATGCAGAAGAGTGTTCCCGTGAGACAGATTATGGAGCGTTGTCTTCCTCCCCCTCACTACATGTCATGATTTCCATGATTTTTTTTAGAGAGGTTGCATAAGGAATAACTCCGTGAAAGCACCTCGTCTGCTTATTTATAGTGTTGTTGATAAATTTCATTAGCATCTCTGTTTTAAACTACATTACTAAATATAATAAACTAATTTGCATTGAACGTCTCTGAAAGTTTCCTAATTGTGCTATCACCTTCAATACAATTACTGGCAGATATTTAAGAATGAGTGGCAACAGATTTGTGACAGATTCTATGAATGATGCTCAAAAGGGTTTGATTAATAGTAAAAATTGTATTCTAAGTGCACCAGTGATCTGCCGACTGATACTGATTCAGCCGTCATTTACAATTCACATCATTTTTAATTCATAGCTCCGCACTTTCTCCATCTGATCCCCAAAGGCTTTGAAAAAGCAGTTCTGCTGATGTCTTCATGTAAATTTACATAGTCTACAGTCACTTGTTATTTATTATATTGGATGGAAAAATTCATGAAACAAAGTGTTTTCAAAAACTTATTTACAAGAACAAAGATTTTCAGTGTTGATTAGAATCATGAAATAATTCAAAAAAAGGGGGAAAAATCTTTAATATCAAAATCAGTAAACACTTCATTTTATCTAAATTTTCCATACCACCTCCCTACAGCCCTTTTGAAATTCACTTGTTTTTGTTTTGTTTTGTGTAATATTTTAACATTTTACTTATAGTGATCAGTTTTGATGTACTGTTATTACCCTGGGGGGGGGAGCAAGCAGTCAGATTTCATACTACAAAATAGCAAACATGCTAGATGTCTTCAGGAAAGATGATCAATGAGGGGTCATTATGCATACATGACACACACTTTCAGACCCTGTGGAGTGTCTTGTTAACACTGTGGGAGGATTTGTCCAGACAGCATTAATATTGATCAAAAAAATCACTTTGCAGCATTTTTCTTCATTCTCCAGCTATCATTTTCACAGCTGCGCATCTGCCATATGAAAACCCGAACAAACCTGACCAGGAAAACACTGTGGAACGAAAGTGACAAAGTGATGTTTAGCAGAGTAAAATTCCCTTGCCTCTATTCGGTTTTTCATTTCCAAAAGCATCTGTTAGGCTGCAACAAACAAGGGAAGATAAATTGTTCATCAACAGCTTTTGTGGGAAAGATCTGCAGATTTCTTTCCTTTTACAGCAATTTACCTGAGTTCAGACAAGCTTACATCAGACAGAGGTTTTATTTCTTCAGTCATGAAAGGAGGAAAGAAAAACAAGTGCGAGTCACTTCCTGAATTAAGATGACCAACAAATTAGATTCAGTTGCAGCTCATCTGAATGCCACAGTCTTTGTAGGCCAACTGTCCCTTAAAGAGTCATTGGCTGTAATCAGTCTAAAAGACCCAGTTAAATATTCTTGGGAAATGGGTCACCTGACAACCTGCAACATGGAGACATTCAATCACATTTCTGCTGGTGTCTCCATGTCTGCAATTAGTCATTATCAACCTTAAAATAACCCCAGTGTAAAAGATATAAAGTTAAAGAGATAAACAGTCCTCAAAGTCTTAGTATATAACATGTAACAGGCCCCCTAAAGTGTGCGGTGTGTTTGGTGGGGGGAGGAGGTAATTAAAAACGAATGTTTCTGAATCTCCAACAGCATGGTATTTTTTTCAGATCAGCGAGAGGACAGGTGTTGAAGGACCCCACAGAACCTGCTGGGGCAAAACTCATTAACCCTGCATAGTTCTCCCCATGCTGCCAGATTACCAGTGGTTTTCTCGCCAACAACAGTCCTTTATTCCTTCTCTGTGTTATTTCATCTATGGTTTCATCATGCGACACTAAAGACTGGAGTAACTGCTGTTGAAAATTCAGCTTTCACATCACAGGAATAGATTAAATAAATAAAAAAAACATTACAATAGAAAACATGAAATAGTGATAATATTTTACAATGTTGCTTTTTATTGTTCTTTTGATCAAATAAATTTAGCCTTGGTGAGAATAAGAGACTTCTTTCAAAACATTTTTAAAAAATGCTTTAATCAAATGCTTTAGCAAAACTCACTTTTTCTATTGAAACTTGAAGTCCTTCTTATTAATAAACATGTCTTTCAGGTCTTTATGGAATGGCCTTATTTTGTGGGGAATGAAATATCTCAACAGAAATTGATGTAGCCTGATGAAGCTAAGTGTCCTCGCAGTGTAATTTGCTAAATATATCCCAGTCTCCTCCGCACTGCTTATTTTGTTGTCTTTTTCCACTTCCATATAGCTCCAATGATGACAGAGAGTTGCAGGATGACTGCTGTGAATTTAAGGATAAAGATGTACCAAGCTGTTTTCCAATCTACCCAAGGGGAGCATAACAACCGATATGCTGCATATTTCAGAGTTCAGTTTCCTGTGGTTAGGCAATCAATACACCGACAAACAACTGGCGAATGCAGAGGTGAGTACAACATTCAAATCCGGAGAGATAGAGATGAATTCTTTGTGTTGAATATGCTGACCCTAGTGTTTATTGCCTCTACAGAGGGCAGAGAGTTCACAGCCAAAAACAACAGCATGTGTAAAGTCCTGCTGCAGGAAATATGATCACAGTTCAACAGCGAGTAGATGTACATATGGGTTACAAGCCATGTGTCTTGGGCTGCACCATCTGTTCACAAAAATGACAAGTCTACCTCCTCTTTTATAGCAGTTCTCACTCACACATCTGTCTGAGTGTATAACGTCAGTGAACGGGTTAGAAGCATCTAAAAGAAGCTCTGTTATGTGACACCAAAATTAACTAAGAAACAAAAGCTTGCTAAATGATGCAGCACAAAAAGATTTGAAAAATGACTAAAGAAACCGGATATGTGTGTGCATGCGTGTGTGTGTGTGTGTGTGTGTGTGTGTAAATATATACATATTTAAACTGAGAAAATACACTAAAAACAAGACATGTGTGATCATGGTAAAATCATCATAGGAATAAAGGGAAAAGGCTGAATGAAGGCATTTGTGATGTGACAATGTGACAAAGACTACACTCATGAAAATTTGCTCACTGTGATAATTCTAGGCAATCTTCCAATCATCTTAGCTATTTAATATTCATAAGCCAAACATGCACATTGACTTGCAATGCAATATTATGCCAGATATGCAGATATTTTTACATTAGCTTTCATTTATAATAAATACTTAATCTGGAAATTGAGTCTGTAAAACACATTTGAAATGTAACATTAATAAATGCTGCATTTTCAGTCTGTAAAGAACTCAAGTCTTCAGTGTCACATGATTTTTCAGAAATCATTCTAATTTACTGATTTGGTGCTCAAATAAAGCATTTTCATGTTTTTCATATTCATTTTTTTGTAGAAACCGTGATACTTTTCTTTTAAGGATTATTTGGTGATTTGAATAAGAGCAGCATTGATTTGATATATAAATACAACACTATAAATGTCTTTATAACAGTTTAAACCAATTTAATGCTTCTTTGCTGAAAAAGTAGTCATTTCTTTCCATTCTAAAATTAAATGCAACCTTTTTTACATAAATGTAAATAAGTACTGTGGGGTGTAAAAATGCAACCACCATAGAAGTGTGTTTTTGATACAAGAACAGAGGTAGGATACATATTTTAATATCAGCCAAATGCGATAAAAGTGGAGGGAGCTACAGCCTGGCCAACTAAAAACAGACAGGGTAACTTCAGAATAAAATAAAAGACGCAAGACAAAATCAACGACACACTTTACACTGAGTACATGACATGAAATCAATTTGGTGCAAACATGGAGTCGGGAGTATTAGCTCCCAGCCAAGTTTCTGCAGAGTAAATCAGAGTTCAATATCACTATTCCCTATAGTTCATAGCAGCAAGAATTCATTCACTGTAGCTTGTGTGCTTGCATAGCCCATAATGACTAAAGGAAGGCAAATCCATACCTATACCTTTCGGTCTTATACTACAGTATGTGCTTTGAATAATTAACATTTATGAGAACATGAGAGTATACAAGGTTACATATAGGAAACACTACCAAGTATATTTTGTACATTTCTACAGTGCCAACATTTGTAAAACTTGTATTTCTGTTTTTATAGCTGCCATTTATGCTGATCAAGATTTGATTACTTGAAAGCCTTGCTCATAATACTGCTATAACTAAGACATCGAATAAACCACACTTTCATGGCAATTTAAATTGTCAGACCGGTGTCATCTGAATAAGTGCCAAGGATCTGAAAACGTCAGTTAGACTCACTCTTTTCAAAAACTAACCTTGATCATCATAAGCCTTTCGAAATGCTTTTGGAATCGGGAATATGTTTTGTGTTCCAGGGCCAAACATGAGTAGTTTTCTCTGAATCTACATATTGATTTATTTTAGTGGAGAGTGGGTTAATTAAATGTGAATCGTAAGCCTGAAACAAAATATTGAGCATGCTGGATGGAGGAGAGGAATCTGTCCTTTAGATGTTAAAACAGCAATCAATAAAGCTTAACCTGGGAATATCCGTCAACACACTGCAAACGAATAGTATTGAGGAAGATCTGGAGCAGGATTAAGTAGCTGGCTTCAGACACCGCAGCTCAATCGGAGGCACTCCTGAGCATTTGGAATGAGGTGTGTGTATCGTCTAAACAAATCAGATTCCCAATCAGGTGAACCAACAGAACATTTAAACAAAACAGTAACAGAAGTAGTACAAAGTACATTTCACTCAGATGAAATGCATTCTAGGAAACCTAAAGAAGTTTTAGTCACCAAAATAATAGTGTTGGCAGATAAAATGTGCTTCTAATTCTAAATCTACAGAGTAAGATGAGGCTAATTAAAGCAAAGCAGAGAAATGAGACGCATTACGAAGGTCACATAAAAATGGAGACATGGATTTTTAAGGTTTCCCTGGAAACTAACCAAAAAGGTACATAATACATGTTTTTTTCAAATGCAAATACAGCAAAGAGCTCAATTAAAAATTGCTTATAACAGAGTATGTCCCTGGAAGTCATTCAATTATGTTTATGTGTAATGACAAAAGCAATACTGACACTTTTTGCTTTCATACAGCATTTATCATCCATGTAGGGCATTCTGGGGGAAAACAACTCTTAACTGTAAACTTGTGCGCAGTTGCATTACGGAAATTAACAAACTGAACATTGAGCTATATAGTGGCCTCCTGTGGATAAAGTCAGCAGTCGAGGCGCTGAAAAACTACCATGTGACGTCATTTGCTAAATGTGGCACATCAACTGGTCGAGATGGTGCCTGTAGTCACCCGAGGCTATATATATGTCAAGACAAAACGGCACAATTCTGGCAGCTGGATTTAGTGATGGATTTCTGTCTCCAAAAGGTACAAGATCCTATAAGTCTTCCTCATTAGTTGCGGACAGTCTTATCACTGTGGCGAGAAATATATTCAGTGTGATTCACCTGTGAAGCACATTCTATTGATCCTCATGCAGGTCTGATTTGTGCCTGATATAATTTTCTGCATCGAGAGTCTGTGAGGCAACTTAGGCGTGGCCAGACTACATTAAAGCAGGAACATTTTGATTACGAAATAATAAACCTTTGAGACGGACGAAATTACATTGTGATGGAAAGCATGGTACCTTTAGTTCCAGGGAATTCAATGGTGCACAGTTTTTTAGGCAAACATGGTATTTATTATGTTCAAACAAACCCAGCTCCCTGGGCAGCTGTTGAATATTAAAAGACAGAAAGGTGAAGCTGTGCTGGTTGATCAAGAAAGAAGACATGTCGAGTTGCTTTAAGAAAAACAAAAAGTTAAATATTGGTAAATTACGCTCCTCCCGTGGTGTAAGTTTGATACTGGATGGAAAAGGATCGTGTAAAACAGTGTGTGAATGTTTTCCACAGCAGAATAAAATGTAACGAAAGAAGGAAAACATAAAGACACAACGAAATGGTGTAAATGGATGCACATAGATGTTCACACAAATTAAATCTATTGTTATTATTGGTATTATTATTTGATAAAGAAATTATTTAACAGTGTTGTCACAAAGCATTTCATCTTAATGTAAAAGTAACAATATATTGTACAGGTGCATAATGTCCATTGAACATGATGCTAAAAGTGCATACTGTACATATAACGTAAGTCTTCTCTCGGTCACCTTTACAGAACTATTGAACATAAGGCCTTTATTACTACCACATGCTGTTAAATTCTTCCTCAAGTGCAGTGAGTGGAGAAGAGCAGTAGAATTGAAGGTCAAGGGTAAATGTGGCAGGGTCCTTTAAGTGCCCAGCTGTCTTTCAATGTTCCATTGATTGAGTTCAGTGGGGGTATTCTCAGAAACAGCTGGACTTAAATAAAAGAACAGTAAGGATGGCAGTACTAAAGCCATCAAATGTTGGACAAAATTGTTATAGTTTTTTGTTTTTGTTTTTTTAACAGACAGGGATATGAGTTATGCTTAATGGGTATATGTTAAAGAAACTCAGTGCACTGCAACTCCCAAAAAGTGAATTTGATTCACATAAGTAATCATAATTGTATAAGTTTTACACTGTTATGTTAATATCAAAGTGATCATCCTTGGAAATGCAAAACAGGTGTGACATTAGGATACCCACAAGCTTGATAAAATCTGATATTTTCTCGAAATTTCTCTTTCTGTTATTTCACAAGAAAAGCAAAGAAAGCAATTACCTGTAAAAAAAAATAAGTATACCATCAATTTGGTGAAAATAGCATCTTGAAGGCATTGCTTATAATTGTCAATCAGTCTCCTTAAATGAATTGTAAGACATTTCTGTCCACTCTTATTCACAGAACTGCAGTACATGTGTGAATTTTGAACGTTTGTTTGCCTGTACAGCAAGCATCCCTTACAGCAATTTAGTGTCTTCTGTTATTCTTGTTGCAAGGTCCACATGGGATTCAACTTTCTGTTTTTTTTTTAAGACAGCTTTAACGCTCTTGAGCAATGTGGAATTTCTAATTGACTATATTATGAAAGTTACAAAGGGGGAGGGGGAGGAGGGGGGTGGGGGTTGGCTAAATATGATGCCACTGTGACCATTAGTATTAGCTTTGTCTCATCCATCCTGAACATCGCTGACAACAGCAACTTCTTTGAGCACATCCAAGAACAACTTTTCCAACAGCATCTCAACATCATACATTTTGTTAGAAGCTTCAAAAGATGACTTAGAACACACACACAAATGTAAATCCATCTGATTTATACAACTCATATAAAAATAAAATATTTTACATTCTTTTCTGTTCTTTCCTTTACTGTTTTTCTCTCTTTTATATCAGTAATATCAGAAAATAAGATATTCAGCACATCAGAGGTGAATATGCACAAAAGGGCAAAACATGGAGCTAGTTTAAATGCCTTTTGAAATCCATGTGGACTAAAATTCTAAATGTTCAAAGCAAAACCACAGTCAGAAGAATTTCTCTTCATGTTTTATTCCATTCATCTATGGCATACCAGAGAGCGAGATCTTACTTTGGACATTTGCACCTTTCACTTCATGAAATATTAAAGCCTAAACACACCAGACAATAACTAGTATTCTGTGCACTGTCTTTTTCACAGAGCAACATCATAGACACGTCTCACAGAAAACCAAACACACTATATCACACGACAGAGTCACTAAAGCCATTTACATCCAAGTAATGTCTTCATCACAGCTGAATAAAAAATTTGATCAATATGCAATAACAATTAAAAGAGACCATAACACAATTAGCTCTTACAAATGCCTCTTACTAATTAAATCAAATGCAACAGTAAAGACATTTATAATATTACAAAATATATATATTTTTAATAAATGCTGTTACTTTGAACTTTCTATTCATCAAAGAATCCTGAAAAAAATGAGTATGGTTTCTACAAAAGCCTTAAGCAGCACAACTGTTGAATATGAATAATAACAAAACATGTTTCTTGAGAACCAAATCAGCATGTTAGGAAACGATTTTTGAAGGATCATGCTGCACTGAAAATGCTGGAAATTCAGCTTTGCCATTACAGGAATAAATTATACTTTAAATACATAGTACAATACAAAAAATATATATATATATATATATTTACAAGTCCAATATTTCATAATATTACAGTTATTAACTATATTTGATTGCATGCAACCTTGGTCAATGTAACAAAAACCAAAAATCTTCCAAGCCCCAAACTTTTGAATGGTAGTGTATTAAAACAGTTTATGATTATTTCACTCATTGATCATATCTTAATAATTCATATTTTATGATGCAATTTCATAGATTGAAAGTCTGGATCTAAAATCTGTTCATTTTAATCAACCCCTGGGACATAAAAGTGCCAAAAGTTAAAGAAACAGCCATCAATAAGAATCCACATTCTGCCTATAAAAATCTGCAATTCCTTGCCTGGATGGTCCAATTCTGCAGACCCACGCTTTGATTGAATGCCATAAGCACTTTCAGAAAGAAAAAAAAAACCAAGTATACCAAGGCACAGAAAACAGACATATGATGACTGTAAGATGGCTGCATTAAACTATCAGAGTCACAGTGCCAAACCGAACACATTTTTGCTTATCAGTCTAATTAACCTATCCTGAGTGAGCCACCAACTCCAAATCACTTCCCATCTGTCAATGCTATGAATGTGTCATCTTTGTTCCCCCACCTCTGTTTCCACTGACATGCCAGCAATCAGTCTGATTCATGAATGTGTGCAAGTGTCTGTCGCCGCTCGCATATTAGCACAGCAGTGTTGAAACCAAATATAATCCCTGCGAGTCTGCACATCCATTAGCATGATACACTTCCTGTTCTATTGTTGTCTTTTTTCATCACTCCAAAGAAGGTGAACCACAAAGTACTTTGTAATGTCAGAATTATGAATGTGTTGGAAGCTGTTTCTAAGGGCAAAGATATTTGTCAGTGAAAATAGTCTGTACGAGAACAAAGTGAACAAAAAGAGAGTCACTCTCTTGGCACACTATAGCCGAGGATTTGTTTTCAATGAGGGCAGGGTGGGCATTTCTTTATCTAACAGGAGCCAGAGCCCAGCTGTCCACACATACCTGTCATGCCGGCCAATTGCACATGCTTGAACACACAAACACTGCTATGAGAACAGCATTGGGGTAATATTGTACCTTATTTTATTCTTGTTATTATTCAATTTAAATCATCTTAGAAATTATCATCATTAATAATATTAATTATCATTATTATTTAATTTTTAATTATTTATTCGTATTATTAAGATTACACTGCAGCAATTATTCATTTAAAGAACCTGTAGTGCAATGGAACACTGTTAAAAAAGGTGAAAAAGTTTCCAAATGTGTTTTGTGTTTGTTTTTTGATTGTTTTTTACAGTGATGCCATAGAAGAACCGTTTTTGGTTACTCAGAGAATCTATCAGTCAACAGTTCCTAAAAGTAAAAATGTTTCTTATTGTGGAGAATAGAAAAGGGGAAAAAAATAACCTTTTGTGGAAGAGAAAGGCTCTATGGATTTTGGATCTTGGAACCATGCGAATTACAAAAAAAAAAAAATATATATATATATATATATATATATATATATATATATATATATATATATATATATATATATATATATATGTGTGTGTGTGTGTGGTGTGTGTGTGTGTGTGTGTGTGTGTGTGTGTGTGTGTGTGTGTGTGTGTGTGTGTGTGTGCGTGTATATGTATATATGTATATATATGTATGTGTGTGTATATATATATATATTATGACTTAATTGACAAAATTACAGACTAAGCATGACCAATCTTCAAATTCTAAACACATTCGCCAGATCCTGTCTGAAGGTTGGGATCTGAAAAACCCTTTATTTATTTAATTTATTTAAGGGTCGGACTGAAAAACAAAAGCAGAGTGTGACAACAGATGTATATCTTTCAAATCCATCACACACAGGGACATACGCTGGCAAATCATGAAAAAGCAACATTCTGTCATGCCAGATTTGTGTTCCCCTTGCAGATGGTTTGATGTTACAACTTGTACCTTAGTTTTTTAGTCCTGCTTACATCTATATTCATCATGTACACAATGAAAGCCAAAGCAATTAGACAGAGCTGCACTTCCTTAAAGATTTCAAAAATAATAATATTGCATACTCAAGAGTTTTAATTAATCTTCTTAAAGGTAAATGCCATTCTTCATTTCAAGGGTGCTACATAATAATTGGTTAAATCACAGAGGAAGGCACTACTAGGGATTCAGACTGATGTTTCTTCACAAAGACTGGCCTTTGTGGCTAATTCTCAGGATCCATTGATATTGCACAGGGAAAGTGGGACACCTGTGTCCTTTCAACAGCATTTCAAGTGTTATCAAGTAACTTCAGTTTAAGACCAGAGTTGCTAGGAAAAAGATGATTCAATTAAATTCTGACAACCAAACAATCAATAAAATCTAATACTGGCATGATCTCTCCAAAGTCCTATGAATGGAAACATCTGTATCCACTTCAAAACATGTTATTTCATCCGATCCCCCAATTTCTAAACTTTTCCAAGACAGAATCTGGGAGGTGCCTCTCTGGGATTATCAAAATGCATGACATATAGATTGAATCAGCACTGTTAGTAAAGTACATGAATGCTTGTTTCTCATTATGTCTCTCTTGACAGCTAATGCAAAGTGCACAAAAGTGTTCTCCTTGTTTCCCACTGAACTCTACAGTGGCCTAATGTCATCTCTATAACCTTCTCTCCTACAATTTCATATAACAAGCATCATGTGGATACCTTAGGGAACCAGTACAGCAAGAAAAGCATTGGGTCAACTATATGTTTATGTTGATGCTCAAGGCGTCATGTTGGTCCTAGACCACTAACACAAGGTGATAAAGAACAAGGTACAATCAACAGAAGACCATCGTTCTATGTTATTAACATACTGTGGGTGTACGCAAACATGATATCTCTCTACTACCATTGTGCTCATCTCAAAGAGAGCACAGATCACCACTGCCCCCTGTTGGTGCAATGACACTCGGTTGATGGTGTGTTCTTTGCTCTCGATCTTTAACACTGTGCAATAAGTAATGCCAATTATGAACAGAGATTTTGATACGTCTCATGCATGCTTTCAAAATAAAAAACCGCAACAAAATACCAATTATAACAATGAAATGAAAAAAATTAATGATTACCCTGCTTTAAAATGAAAGCCTAACCTTGTTTACTAGTGTTCTTAGCATTTTTAACAGATTGTCCGTCCAAAAATAAAAAAATCTGTTCTCATTTACTCACCTCCATGTTACTTTCTTTCTACTGTGAAACACAAAAGAAGATTGTTGACAAAAAAATAAATAAATAAACAGTAAACTGGAACCAAAACTGGTTGCTTATTGACATTCTACAAAATACTGTGTATTTTGTGTTCACCAGAGAAAAAAATAAATGCATACATGAAGTAGGGTAAATAAGTGATAATATGTTATCAAGATTTGTACATATCTGAATAGGTGTAGTGGATTGAAGACTCAGAAGTAAACGTCCACTGCTATTGTTGGCTAATAAATGTTTGTCAGCCTATGTCCTTCACAGATGGAAGCTGCAGTGATTTAGGTTAAAAGCACATAAATACTCATATCAAACAATATGTTTAACAGAGAAAGCAATAGAGACTATGTAATGAAAAAAATTACTCACACTTGTGTTTTGCCACATTACTGTTGGATCCACTTTAGTCAACACAGCATCTTGGGGGATCAACGCCATTTCAATCTTTCTGAAAATCCCACGTCTCCTTGTTTGTAAAAGAATCCAGGGATAAATTAAGTGAACAAAGGGCCAAGTTCTCACTGATGCGGTCTGGATCTTCATTAACAATGGAATCAGAAGGAAGACAATGTAAAGACTGTTTTCCACAACTTGGCACTGCACAGTGTCTTTTTTCTTCAGAGCCATCTTTATTGTTTGATTTCTGTTTAGATCTGCACGATTGCCACTCTTGTAAACATTACATGCATTAATTGGTGGGCGGGGCTAAACAGGCAGCGATGTAGAAGCAGACATTGATCTTCTTCTGTGGAGGTGGTGTTTAGCTACACTATTACATCACAGGGTGGTATATTCCACAAGCTGTCATTTCGGTGGACTGGATTCAATATAAACTGTAAGTTTCAGAACTCAAAACTTTCTTGTTAATATCAAATTAACATGACCCCTTTAACATGCCATCAGTATACACATGGATAGACACCCTGTTAACTTATCCAGTTCACAGGCCAATCCTAGCACTTTAATAGTTCTAAGAAAACCACACCAAAGCCATGAAAAAACCTGAACCAGAAAAACTTTCTTTCAGTCAGTTTGTGACTTCTGAAACTGGCACACTTCTAGTTAGAAAATTGACCAAAGGCTTATTCAGTCTTTCTAACAGGCTTATGAATTATGAGTATTCCATTTAAAATGCTGTGGATTTCTACAAGGCAGAATGAAATAGGTTGAAGAATGAAAAAAAAAACTGGCTGCAAGATTTATGATTAAGTAACGTGTCTGAAGTCGGTCCATCATTATTATTGACACTGAAAGCAACTCACATATAACTCAAATGTGCCTAATGTATTCAGGCTGATTTATTCATAACATTCACATCCACGTTTAAAATTAGGTAGTTTAGATGTTGCCCAGAAAGAATGTTTTAGGCTATGTGATTATAATTTTTTTTATAGTGTAAGATCTTACCTGTTTCTCTCAGGTATTAATGGACAGGTTACTGGTGAGTTTTCTCTGGAGATTGTCAGAATTCATATGTAAAATTCTTTTGAAGTACAAAACATCCACATCAAATCTGAAGTCAGCACAATTCACACACCCTGTCGGCAGAGCGAGAGAGAGGCAAAGTGAAATGCTGCTGTAAACACAAGATCAAGGCAAGGAGTTTGTTGCTGCTGTAAGACACATCTCTCTGTGCTCATTTACAGTGCAGTTGTTTAGACGTCAGCAGGAGTTAAGTGAACACGGCAAACTTTTCTTCAGGAACATGCCAGAGAGTGGTCATGAAGAATAAACTTTCAGATAGCACAGAAGGATGAAACGAGCACAGCGATATGTCTAAATCATTTTCATTTAAGCAACGATACACAATCAATTTTCAGTTCGATTCTGCTTGCTTTCTTCTCAAAAAGAAGACTGCACAATCTATGTACATGTATTTATGTGTGTATATATATAGCGGGAACACACTGAATATAAGAAGACATTTTCAATGTTAATAAACAAAAGTTGTATAAATAAATGCTTTTCTTTTGAAAACTGAAGAACAATGAAAAAAGGTTTCAGCAAAAACATTAAGAAGCAAAATTGAAATGTTTCTATATATATATATATATATATATATATATATATATATATATATATATATATATATATATATATATAGAAAGAAAGAAAAAAGACGCCATAACTACATAATAAAGACAACATAATTAAGCACTTCCAAAATATAAATTAAATGCAAGTTCTGCTCAAAAGAGCATTATTAGATTGCATCTATCATTATCGCTTCATTGTAATGACCAGCTATGAGTTGTTTGACTAATAACAGGCACAGAGAGAGGTAAACTTTAAGCTCCTCCCTTAATTCCTCTCCTGAAAGACCCCAAACTATAACCAAACTCAGAAGAGCCGCGTTCCAACGTGCTGTCCGTTCATAATGAGATGTACGTACGACATCTCACAACGAGCAACATGACATTTCAGCAATATGCAACTGGTGTTTTTAAACTTGAATATTTTCACTGTGGGGATAAGCAAATGGACATCTGTTGATTTTGTAAAAGCGAAGTTTACTTGAAACTGAAATTCCATCGGCCAGAATATACCCTGACCCTTACATCGATTGAGATTATATTTCATCATGTGGAGACTGCTGGCCTGTGTTCTCATGGTCTCTGTGTTGCAGGCGCGTGATCTTCGGAAGAGACAAACTGCATGCCCTAATGTGTGCGACCTGTCCCGCTGCTCATCTGCTCTGAAGTCTTGTTATTTCGGCGTGGTGAAGGACAGATGTGACTGCTGCACGGTGTGTGCGGCGGGAGAGGGGGAGTATTGTGGGGAACGCGGACGTGTAGTTTGCGGTCAGGGAATGACCTGTGAATATCGAGACAGCGCGCGCGGCACGTGTGTGTGTGAATCCCACGAGCCAGTGTGCGGCAGCGATGGGAGAACTTATCCTACTGTCTGTCGACTGAAAGCGGAGAACAGACGGGCTGAGATGAGCGGCATACCTGCTGTCATTTTCATCCAAAGAGGCCCCTGCGAGACCGGTGAGGGAAGAAAAACAGTTTGTTCTGGTGTTCATAACACCTGGCCAACTTGACAGAAGTTAATAACGAACTAAATGGTGTAGCTGTTCCCCCTCTTGTAGCAGAGGCAACCAGTTATATTAAAAGTAATGTATCAATTTGACGAACTGACAGAAAGTGTCATAAAACAACCAATAACGTTTTGCTAAAACAAAATTCTGTACAGTATAAACCTGTTTGCTTTAAGTTACCTATCAATTTAGTATTATATTTTAATCAATAACAGAGCTACTGTATTTTTGTAAAATAATATTATTAAATAATATTGTAAAATAATAGAAACAACTATTATTTTACCTTTATAGGCCTATTACTTTTACTGTAAAATATTGTTTTAGCGTGTATTTACAAGTAACAAACTATGAATCGCCTTAGAATAGGCATATATGGGGAGAAGTCTTTGTGATTATTTTGTTATTATTGGTATAATCATGTATTTGAAGGATTCCTGTTATGCAGTACATTGTTGTCATAATCATCATGTATAATTTTTCCATTTTCTCTAATCAAAACATTTAAAACAAAACAAATGATTGATTGCTCATAAATTTACTGTGGTCTAGTTCCTAATTTCCGTTCAGATAAAATTCCTTTTATTTATCAAAAGCCAGTTCTTTCCATCTTGATGGAATGTTTTTCACGCCTCACAAATCTTCAAAACACAAGGAAATGTTATTATTTTATTTGAAGTTGCTGCTTTACAGGAATTACACATATAAAACCAGATTTTTGCATATTTATCATATTTCCCATATGCCATGTCTAGCGCAGATATCACTGGAATACTTAGTTTAGCAATACTGAGGTGCAAATTAAAAAGTCATTGAAGGGGCTTATCATATCTGATTTGATTGAGTACAGCTTAACTTTACAGCTTCATGCAAAATTCAACCGAATCCCCTCATAAAAAAGTAAGAGGAGGCATTTATATGATAATAGATTTATGACTTAAGCCACAAACCTCTGCAGTAAAAGAGGTACAGCATTTCAAATCTATTTCAATGTCAAGGAGAACTTTGATAGAATTCATTTCAGCATGTCAGTGCTGGAATTCAGCAGCTTTGCATATTGCGAAAGCTATTTCTTTGTCATTTGTTGTTGCAACCCAAATCATGGAACATCTTTTGAGCATCAGTATAAATGAACTGATAGCTTGAAATGATATTGCTATAGCTACCAAAAATGTTATCATATTAGGACAAGACAGTATTATTGACATTTTTAAATGCCTTCTTTTTATCGTGCCATAATACCTGCGGGGTAGCATGGATGTATGTCATCATATTGTGTTCTTTTCTCATTTTCACAGCTTGAGATATTATTTGACAAACAAATGCTTGTATCATATGGTCCCCTTACAGTCTTAGTACAAATAGTCCTGTATTGAGAAACTATTTTTATTGTTTTCTTTATAAATGAAGGTGGTGCTAGTGGCAATGGTCTATGTTTGAGTTCTACACAATCCCACAACACCACTGACACCAGAATCATTCCAGCTGATATGAGAAGAGTGAGGGAACTTCTAGAGAAGGCAAGAAGTTTATGTAAATTAATAAGTTAGCATTAATGCCTACTTTTTAAAGGAATAATTCACCCAAAAATAAATATTCTGCATTTACTCACCCTCATGTCATCAAAACTCACACGACTTTCATTCATCCATGGAGAACCTCTGAGCTGTTTTCTTCTAGACAGTAAATGTGGATGGGGACCAGAGTCTGTCAAGCTTCATTAAGGACATGACACATGCACTGCATTCAAAGTCTTCAGAAGTCATGTGATAGCTGTAATGGAAGAAGCTTAAATTTGAGTTATTCACTGAAAATTGTGCCTTGAAACTCTTGCTTGACAGCCAGGGTCACTTTTCATTTTCAATGTATGCAAAAAAGCAACTCTTTTCTTACACACACACACACACACACACACACACAGACACACACACACAGACACACACACAGACACACGTATATATATATATATATATATATATATATATATATATATACAATCATCTAATCAACCAATCACGTGGAAAATGCTTCAATGCATTTAGGGCTGTGGTCCTGGTCAAGACAATCTCCTGAACTCCAAACTGAATGTCACAATCTGCTCAGTTACTGGGATTTTTACGCACAACCATTTCTAGGGTTTACAAAGAATGGTGTGAAAAGGGAAAAACATCCAGTAAGCGGCAGTCCTGTGGGTGAAAATGCTTTGTTGATGCTAGAGGTCAGAGGAGAAAGGGCCGACTGATTCAAGCTGATAGAAGAGTAACTTTGACTGAACAGAATGAGAACATGGATCCATCATGCCTTGTTACCACTGTGCTGGTGGTGGTGGTGTAATGGTGTGGGGGATGTTTTCTTGGCACACTTTAGGCCCCTTAGTGTCAGTTGGGCATCGTTTAAATGCCACGGCCTACCTGAGCATTGTTTCTGACCATGTCCATCCCTTTATGACCACCATGTACCCATCCTCTGATGGCTACTTCCAGCAGGATAATGCACCATGTCACAAAGCTCGAATCATTTCAAATTGGTTTCTTGAACATGACAATGAGTTCACTGTACTAAAATGGCCCCCACAGTCACCAGATCTCAACCCAATAGAGCATCTTTGGGATGTGGTGGAACGGGAGCTTCTTGCCCTGGATGTGCATCTTAGAAATCTCCATCAACTGCAAGATGCTATCCTATCGGTATGGGCCAACATGGGCCAAGATATGTAAATGTTTGAAAAATTTGCAATGAGAAATACACTTATATCAAAAATATCACACATATAAATATATATTCACCTCCATATATTTTTATTTACATATTTACACAAACATTAACATATTTTTCAATCAATAGTTAAGAGTTGCATTATGTTTTTTGTTATGTGTGTGTGTGTGCTGTATGCTTTTATGCACACAAATGTTCCCTGGCTTCTGGCCAAGAGGTTCAAATTTATTTTGTTTTGACAGTTATGCCTTGGGATATATGATCCATCTATAAAAACCATGTGGCATGTTCTGTCAGCTATGCCTTGCCAAATTCAGGGGTCTCAAAAGGGCTGGAAAACTCAATGTCACAAGCAATTCAGCTCTGAAAATGGACTCCGTATGCAAAAAATAGTCAAGGGAACAATGATTTTGTCAAGTGGTAACGTGTATTACATAACCTTTATCCACATCCAGTGCAAATTTGCATATATGTAGCATCAGCCATGCTGGCTTCTTTGGCAGAAAAGTAAGAGAAAATATGATTTAAACAAAGACGTCTTAATTTATTAAGACAGGTTTTTATGGCACTGCATCTGTGGTTTACTGTCATGATTTCTCATTTCTCATTATAGAAATATTTTTTGTGTTTACCTGTTGTGGTTTACCTCAGTGAAATCTATACATGCAATGTCGTGACCCTGACTTTCTCTCAGATGAGCAAGGCTGCTGTCAGCTGCCACAGACTTGGAGATAAGCATGTAACATCAATTTATGCAGAGACTGTGTGACAAGTTCTCCCCCAGTGCCTTCAGGTAGCAGGGTGAAGAAAAGAGCTCCATAGGGCTGTTTGCTTTACACATAGCTTGTGCCCACACATTACTATTGTAGATGTGCAACATGTTGGGAAGCAACATTGTGTCACCGATAATGGATTTTAGATTTTGCAAAGTTGTCAACCCATGTTTTATGCACATGTTTTCTGGCTCGGTCTCTATTTAAAAACAGGCAATTATAACTTTCTAAGTAATTTGTGTTGTTTCTCTCTGTTCTGATAGGCTCTCGAAATCCAAGCAGCATGCGCTTCAAGTTTAACTTCATAGCAGATGTGGTGGATAAGATTGCCCCTGCAGTGGTCCATCTAGAACTGTTTAGTAGGTAAGGACAGATGGTGTTGGTTGTTTAGATGCTGAGCACAGAGTGACATGCTGATTATAATGCTTGGTATTCTTAGCTGGCACAGAATGAACTCTCCATATGTGATTAAATTATGACAACATAATAGTTTTTGCTTGTTTAGACAGAGGTTCAAAAATGAGTGAAGAATAAGTTATGTAAACACTGCTGTTTGGATTGGAATTTTTGCGTGCGGCAAGATAACTGTTACTACATTTTGCTTAAATATAACTTTAGTGTATAATAATGTGAGAAAATATGCACAGTGTCATCACAACTAAACATTTACAATAAACATTTGTTGTGTAACATTTCATAGCACAGTCTAAAAATGTTTTTTTTGTTTTTAATGCTCACCAGGTTGCATTTATTTGATACAGTAAAACAGTAATATTGTAAAAATATGATTAAAGTAACTGTTTTCAGTTTTAATTGATTTTAATTATTGTAATTTATTCCTGTGATGGCATAGCTAAATTTTGAACATCTGTTACTCCAGTACTGAGTGACACGTGATACTTCGATGTTTCTAATATGCTGATTTGGTGCTCAAGAAACATTTTTTATTGTTGTTATGTTAAAAATAGGTACCAGGATACATTATTTTAGGATTCTTGGATGAACAGGTTTTATAAACGTACAGACAAGAAGTTGGAATTTGCCTGTAAACATGGCGTGCTTCAAATCCTAGAAATATCTCTCAACACACTTATTTTTTATGAACTCATACACCAAGGAACTATTTCCCCAATGTTTTCTTTCAGAGTACCATTTTCCAACCAAGAGGTCCCTGTTTCCAGTGGTTCAGGGTTTATAGTGTCAGAGGACGGATGGATCGTCACCAATGCACATGTACTGACCAGTAAACAACATATCAAAGTGGAGCTGAAAAATGGCATGCTCTACGATGCCACAATCAAAGATGTGGATCAGAAATTAGACATCGCTCTCATTAAGATCGACTCAGAGGTAAGTAAGCCAAGATGTCCAAAACCTGTTCAGGGGACATGGATAAATTACTTAACCAGTGATAACCTCCAGAGGTCTAAAATGCATGGTTAAAATACCTTTTGTTGCAAAAATGTTGTCTTTGCATTTTACTGCTCAGATCCACTGGTTTATCATCAGTGACTATAGCACAGCTGCTGGAAGTAAATTAATCTTGGGGAAGCAGTCCAGCAGATGTTTCTGGAGTCAGAAAGGGCTTGCGCCACCAAAAATTAGATTCTGCTTTTTGACATGCTTAATTTGTTTTCTAATTTTCTCAGTTTTTTCAAATTCCAACTTTCCGCCTATTTTCGCTGTGCGCTTGTGACCATGCAAGATAACATGTCTATTTACCATTGACAGCCTGCCTTTGAAAACAGGACCAGCACAATGCCCTGAAATATCTCCTGGCAGAAATACAAAACAAGGAGTAAAAAAAAACCACCTAACTCCAGAGACAAGCTTTGATCAGCAGCAAGAGCATCCTCTGCCAACAACAACGTCTCGCCATAACCCAGACCATAGCAACAGCATGTAGCACAATGATTGGTAATCACTTTAATTCAGTCCCAGACTGTGTATGGCTTCCTGTGGTTTCAAAAAGGAGGAGAAAAGTGGAGAAGAAGTGCTGGGGAGGCAGATGGCAATCTGTTATTTTGCAGTGCTCAGCCCCCCAGCATGTGACCGCAGAGTCAAGGTTGGGACAGAGTGTAAAGGCGTCCTGCTCCAGAAGCCCCAGTAATCAAACCTGGTGCATCAGCCTGAAGTCATAAAAATACACCCTACAGAGCACAAGCAGGCAGGGGCAAGCTCAGGCCCAGACTGGCTGCTGGCTTCAAACATTTCAGGGAAACGTAGTAGAGTCTTCTAAAAAGGTGACAGCACAGAAGATATTCAAGTTGTTTTTCTCTGAAAAGTCTCTCGGAGTGTGATTTGGAGTTGGAGATCATAATGAGTTGTTTGTGGAAAAACACAAATATTAAAAGTATGATTTTGATAAAGTGAGTGCCCACTAACAAAATGTGTAAATATTATTAAGCAATCCAGACAAGAAAAGTTGTTTGACTCTCTTTAATATGCTGTGAGAGATCACTGCCATCACTGAGCGCGCACAAACCAACAGTCTTTCCACTTTGCAACTTCCTATTTACAGCTCAAATAGTAATGGATGAAGGTTCAAAGAAGATATATACAATTTTAAAAGATACAGTTCATCTTACCAACATACTGAACTGTATTTCCTCTAATGTAATCGCCCAGTCATAGATTCAAATGCGGAAATACATCAAACAACTTATGAACAAACATGTCACCTGACATTACATTTACTTCAGGAAAGTAATTAATAATTTGAGATGTTATAGCTAAAACATATAGCTAAAATCATAAATAGTATATTACAAATGTATGCTTGAATCAGAATTATAGAGAAAGAGAGTATTATATTAATATTTTGAATTAGTTTTTATTTTTATATTTTCATTTAATTTTTAAATAATTCTATTTTACTTTTAGTGTTTTAATAAACTATTTTTTATTTTTATTTCAGTTTCTCATTTCTAATTTTTATGTTAATAATTTAATTTTAATATAAAAAATTTATTTCAGTTACTAAATTTTGTATTGTTTTCAATTTACAATAACTGGCTTTAATAATGATTTTTTTTTTTTTTTTTTTTTTTTTTCAAAAGTTAACAGATTGTTTGGGGTGCTTCCTCATAAGGTTTTATGACAGCCATCCTTTAAACTGTTATATCAGAACATCAGAACATTAATTATATAAAAAGACTAATCTATTTTTTATTTGTGCATAAAACTGTTTTGTTGGTCAAAACAACTTAAAAAATGGGGCAGGTCTTATTTTCCTTTGTTTAAAAAAATCAGGAAGCTGGAAAAATATGTATTACAGGAATGAATTAAATAATACACTATGTCTCTTTGTGTTAAACAGACTCCCCTGCCAGTGCTGTTACTTGGTCGTTCATCAGAACTGAGGCCAGGAGAGTTTGTAGTGGCTGTGGGAAGCCCGTTTTCTCTTCAAAACACAGTAACCACCGGTATCATCAGCACTACCCACCGAGGAGGTCATGAACTTGGCCTGCAGAACTCTGATATGGAGTATATTCAAACAGATGCCATTATAAACGTAACCATTCAATATATAGGCATTATCAATACAGATAATTTAGCAGTGTGGCCATGAATATGAATAGGATGTTAATGTTTTCTTTCACAGTATGGAAACTCAGGAGGACCTCTTGTAAACTTGGTAAGAACCTTTTATTCTTCTTCTCGTATTTGGCATTGAGTATATTTTGAGCATAATTCTCTCTATCTCTTTCTCGCTCTCTCACTCACTCACTGCAGTTAATATAAATTACCTGCAGTGGTTTATATTATTCTATTGATCTTTTTAAAGGAAAAGACAGCATGTGTCCTTGAAGGAGCCTCAGGCTTAAACAAGCATCTGGCTTTGCAATAAAAAAATATTTCCATTTATAGTGCACAACGGATACTTGATAATATGTAAAAATCATTGCACACATGCACCATAAAACTGGAAATAAACAATGCAGTAATATAAGCAAAAAAGGCTGTTTTTACTAATGGTATACGGTATACTGTACATATACATATAACTATGTACATGCAATAATCTTACATTGTATTTGTTTAAACAATAACCTCAATATTCCCTATTACTCTTAATTATTTAAACTCATTACACCAAGTGATCACCATCCCTTGTGTGTCTCAAGGTAGTGGTTCATTCATTTCAGTGCTTTTCAATATTATGCTCCCTGTTTGCGGTTTCAAGGATGGGGATGTCATTGGCATAAACACGTTGAAGGTTACACCAGGAATATCATTTGCCATTCCCTCAGACTGCATACGCCAGTTCTTTGCAGACTCTTATGACAGACAAAGAAAAGGTTTGCAAACTTCTTTTGATCTGTTTATTTGCTTAAATCCTGATTGAATTTAGTTAGGGTTTTTTTTTTTTTTTACATTTCAGGAAGAATGCTGACTAAAAGGAGATATATAGGAGTGCGAATGCTCCAACTTTCAGCTGCGTAAGTTTCTTTTTTTCTTCTTCTTTTCAAATACGCTTTCATTACGATATAAAGATAAATGTAGTTTTTTTTATTATAATCATGATTGTTTCATCAGTTTGATTGGGGAGCTCAGAGAGAAGGAGAGCAACTTTCCAGATGTGAGCTCAGGGGTGTATGTGTACGAGGTTATTCCAGGGACAGCTGCCTTCAGGTAAAGGAATTTACCTGCACCTCCTCTTACACCTCCCGATTAACCCAACAACACCTCTTTCTTCACTCATCTAGGCCCAGAAGCTCCTTTCATACTGCCATAACCTTCAATCAAATCAAGATTTATATCCTCATCATATACCAAAGGCCTTTACAATTTTGTCCTATTAATATATTTTTCCTGTAGCATCTCGTTCCTATTATGACATTCCTCCTGTGGTCTGCCATTTGAAGAGGTGGTTCACCTAAATATAAAAATTATCACCCTCATATCATTCCAAATATATATTACTTTCTTTCTTCTGTGAAACATAATAGAATGTTGGTAACCAAACATAACTTATGACAGAATTAAAATTTCCAGGTAATTTATCTTTTTCTGTGGAGAAGTTGGATTGTCCCCTTGAACATACTACAGATACCGTATTTTTCAGACTATAAGTCGCACCTGAGTATAAGTCGCATCAGTCCAAAAATACGTCATGATGATGAAAAAAACATATTTAAGTCGCATTTATCTAGAACCAAGAGAAAACATTACAGTCTTTTTTTTTTATTTTGATAAATAAGTTGCACCTGACTATAAGTCGCAGGACCAGCCAAACTATGAAAAAAAGTGCGACTTATAGTCTGGAAAATACAGTTATTCAAGATTAACCCCTTGGACTCTATTGCTTTCTTATTTTAGATCCAAAGCCTGATCAGTTAACTCTTGCAATTAACCCTCACACTACAAGAATAGTAGAATAAAGAAGAGTATCACAACATATTGCAATTTGTTTTGTAGTGCTGGCTTGGTTAACCAAGATGTGATAATCAGCATTAACGGACAACCAGTGCATTCTACAGAGGACGTGAGTCAGGCTATGCAGTCAAACCAAGTTCTTTCTTTGGTGGTGCGACGTGCCAATGAAGAAATCACACTAACAGTGGTTCCTGAAGAAGTGGACTGATCAAGCTTTCTGGTGCTACATCTACATACCTCCAAACAGTATATTATCCACACACGTGCATTACTTAAAAAGGGCATTATATTAATAGCATACATTATAATGAAGCATCAAGACCAAGTGATGCTTTTTGATATTAATACACAAGTGTCACAAGTCTTGTTAAGATTGCATTGTTCTTCTGTATATATAATTCTGATTAAGTGTATCTTCAGTACACTACTGTTCTAGTGTCTTGTGCTCATCGAGGCATTTATTTGATCAAAAATACAGTAAAAAGTCATGTGAAATATTGCAAATTAAAATAACTGCTTTCTAATTTTATATATTTCAAATGGATGTTATCCCAGTGATGGCCAAACTGAATTTGAAGCAGTCATTATATTCTAGTCCTCAGTGTCACATGATCTTTCAGAAATGCTGATTTGGTGCTCTAGAAACAAGCATTGTGTTTTGATAGAATTTTCTTGTAGTGCATGTAAACATTAAAGCTGATGAACAGTCAGGCTGTAATCCACCACACGTTCAACATGCACATCTCATGCATTTACTACCTTTCAATTGTTTTCAAATAAATCTGGAGTCATTTTCATCAGTCAAACAAGTGTTTGTACCCATGTGATTTTATCTGAGCCAAAAGTTGAAAGTAATTGGTTTTTGAATTATAAGCACATGTTGTGCAATATAACCCCAAGTGCTTAATTTTTTCAGAACAACAGTAAATAATACATAATGTACAAGAAGCACGCAAGCCACAGAACATGAATGAGGAAATTAATAAAAAAAACTTTGAACAGCTTCTCACCAAATTGCGTTTTGAATGGTGTGTGAAAATAGCCGTGGGAATTCTGCCAAAGGATGTATGTTTAATAGAGCTATTATTGTATGTATATTTTAATTGCAAGCTGTTTTATAACATCTGTCCCTTGACAGCTTTTTGTATGTATTCGGTCTAAAACAAGATCTGTAACATCTCTGCACAGTCTGCAATCCAGCCCGAAAACAAAATTAATTCGATGTCAAACATAAATTTGTAAAAGAGAGCATGTCCAGAAAGACCATATAAACAGTACAGGATAAAGACAAGTGTAGTCTATTTTGAAAATATCTGACTAATTTCCTATATGACTATGTTGATTGTTTAATAAAAAGACTACAATCAGATCATCATAAATATTGATGTATCAATTAAGAGTTTTACTCTTAGAAGCTGGCATTTATTTACAACACTGCTTCACATAAACACTTTACAAAAGAAAGAAGAGGAACAGTATTTTACAAATAATAAATGGCGGATATGGCCCATGCAAGCTCACATGCATACAGTGTATTAAATTTAACTTGTGAGCATGAGAGAGGAGAATCAGATACAGCTCTTAAATCAGTAGAAAGTGCACCAGTTGCTGCTGTCGCTGGGGGTCAGGCCTCCTGTTATCAGGAGAATGAGGTCCACAAACCACCAGATGCCAAGGCCTCCCAGTGTAAGCAGCTTTCCCACCGCAGTCCCAGTGTGCCCGAGACAGAACCGATCGACACCGAAACACCCCAGGAAAAATGAGTACAGTAGGGTGGTGATGAAGTAGTGTCCTGTGTATCTTAATAAATCACAAAGGAAAACAGTTAATAGTGGGAATAGTTTATGCTTAGTGTAAAGCTTGAATTGCTGTAGCTCTGTTTACTGAAGGCCAGTCTTGAGATTTATACAGCATAAAGTACAGTACAGTACATTGAATCTGAGATCCACAGTACTTTACTGCCCTCATGTGGTATAGAAATAAAAAATTATTTACATTTTACAGCTGATCATAACTAGAAAGATGCATATTTATTATAGACAATTCCATGACTAAACTTATTATATTTCAGTGTTTCACTTTCTCTGCCCATCAATGATCTGGTTGAGCCAGTTACAAAATAATGATAGTGGATTTTCAAATGCCTTATCAATCATGAGAGAAGTTCATTTTAAATAATAAAAATAACAAAAATAATTGAAAAGTGGAAATAAAGTGCCCTAATGGGTATTTAATAGGGCTATAATTGAAACTGGATTTGATGTCCTCACATTGAGGAGGCACACTGACCGCAGACCTGGACCTTCAAGGACACCTTTATTGATCAGCAGGTTACAGGTCAAACAAAATAAACCCCAATCCAGTCTAACTTGTAACCCATAGGTCACAGGTTCAAGTCTCGGAACTGACAGGGATTGTAGGTGGGGGTAATGAATGAACAGAGCTCTCTTCCACCTTCAATACCATGACTGAAGTGAGACCCTTGGGCAAGGCAACAGACCCCGAACTGCTCCCTAGGAGCGGCAGCAAAAATGGATGTCCACTGCTCTGTGTGTGTGTGTGTGTTCACAGTGTGGTTGTGTTCACTACTCACTGCTGCATGTGTGCACTTCAATGAGTGAAATAAAGAGCAAATTCTGATTATGAGAGGGACACCACATTGGCTACACGTCACTATAACACTTTATAAACTTTTCCTTCCACTTGTGTAAACTATTTAACATGCAAATAACCTAATATATTCTTTTATATTATCTATTTTATATTTCCAGTTGGACTAACCCTGTTACTTACTTAATGCATGGCACATTGCCTCTGAAAAACTCCCGTGGTCCAGCACACTCTATTCCATCCAGTGCTGCGCATAACACCTTGGTATGGTTCACATCTTTGTACACTTGACCGCCAAACTGCGAGAAAATACAAGTTTTCACACATTTCTAAACACAACATCGTTTGGGACGCAAATTGTTGAAGCAACATGTCTTTACATTTAAAATGTACTTGCCTTTACACATCCATAGCCCAGTTCCTGAAAGGCAGAGACATTTCCTCCGTGATCGACTGGATCTTGACAGAATATGAATTCCTCCGGTCTAAAAATAGATACAAGAGCAGGAGATATCATAAACCAGTGACGACATGACTGTACTTCTGTGATATTTACTCGAAACAGGCCGCGTGCTTCATAAAGATGAGATGTTTACTCACAGGTATTGACAGAGGACGACAGGGGATGGAGGACTGTACTCATACTGCTCCGTGTGATTTGATGGTTCTGTGGGTAACGTTGTAACACTCTCCGTCACATTTTCTTCTGGCTGTTCGCTGATCAGAACTGTTTTGCTGGTCGTTACTCTGTTTCCGGGAGGCTCGGTTGAGTTTTGCGAGTGAATCCCTTCTAGACTCTGTAAAAGCAGCACTGTGAAGAGCAGCAAGAACTGTCCGAATAATAAAATATAGTTGACTGAAATCTGCGGCATGATTTCTGAACAGAAGTTAAGATGATCGGCAAAATAATATCCCAGCTAATAAACGCGACAGCAGCTAACGTACTTTAGCGGTAATTTTGTAAGTTAGTTACATCTGAAAATGCGAGTCGACATATTACTGGCCGTTTCATTCCATAATATGTGACTTATGTACCGTATTAATCTGCTGCACGTAAACAAGCCAAAACTGAGCTGTACAATAGACAACACAGGCGGCGCATTGTGATGACGCAATGTTGTGTAACGTTACGTCATTTCATATTTATTTTCAGTGCTATTGATATCAAGAAATACGTAAATATACTATATAGAAACATTTAAATATACTATATAGAAATATTTTGCTATTTAAATTATTTAAAAATTTGTGTGATTAAAGTTTGCCGTCAGTTGCAAATGTAGCCCATTAATGGGATAATTCTTTTGATATCAGTTTGAAACTCTTTTTACCAGACTCTTTTCGAGGTAACTGTTAGACTGCTTGATTTGATACTAACATTAAGTTAGTAGGTTCGTGGATTCCAATATATTTAATGGATTATAGGGCACACTTAGGCATTGGGGTGGTAGGCTATATATTTGATTTAGAGTTGTAAAAAAAATCATTTTGAAATGTATGTGTGTGCTATATAATTTTTTTATACCTTTTAACTAATTTTAAATACCTTTTGAACTTTTTTTTATTATTATTATTCAGTAGCCTAGCTAGCAGACCTGGTTCCATCATACGGTCATGGGTGACCTCTTGTGGTGAAATGTTGATCATCATAGAGATTTTGGCCGCATAAAAAAAGAATTGAGGTGCGTAAATGTAAAATACAAGTAGGCTACTTCATGTAAAATATATATTATCTATTATAAACCTAATTTTATGTGAAAAGTTTAGGCTTAACTTTTAAATGAACTTCAGGAAAACAAGATTATGTGGAAAAAAGTTATAATAGTAATAAAATAAGAAAGTGTAATTATAGGTTGACTGAAATGAACAGTCATATATTGCCTATAGCCTAAAATATGCTTAAGTGAGATGTATGTTAGTCATATGTCTACTTTCATTGATTAAAAAAAAACAAGGAGAAAAACACAGAAAAACGGTATTAAATTTATTTAATGGTTGCTCTGCAACTTCATGTATTTTACACATTTTCACACATTTACACAGCAGATAAAGACTAAAGAATAAATAGTATATATTAATTTTTAATCCAGATCTTCACCATAGAATTTAACCGAACCACAATGCACATCATTACAGCTGAATTTGTTGTTGTTCTTGTTGAGTCATCTCTAGAGATCCCGACACAGTGTGTTTTGATCCTCATTAGGTTTTGATCTGCACTCTGCTGCTGATCCAGGAGTTGTAATACCAGCATGCTCATTTGTATCAGTTTCACCATATGGTACAAAAACAGAGGTTTGTGGCATTTTTCGGCCATGCACCCACATTGGAAAAGGGTAGGGTCTGTATCGGGATCGGTAGCTAGCACTGAACAAGGGTGGGCCTTGAACCTGGCATGATACAGCAGAGGATGTGGCAGCAGATGTGGTCATGTAACTCTTTGGAAAAGATAAGACATTTCCATGCGCTGAGACAAACACACCCTGAAAAATATCAGATCAAAATATTATTTTATGATTTTCTTTTTTTATTATTATTATTTTAGCTGTTACATGCAAGTTAAAGTAAATAAAACAACATCTTGTTTAGCGTTTACGTCTTTTTTATTTCTAAACATTATCATATATTTTTATTATTATCTTACAATAAATAATTGTAAATTTGTTTTTTTTTGTAATATTCAACTGAATTGACTTAGATCATAAATTATCAACCTACTTGAGAGGTTGTTCTGTGCTGCTGCATGCCAGTAAATCTTTGTTGTGAGAATGGGACTGAAGTGGTGTAATCTTGACCCTCCCCTTCATTTGACCTTCTAGATAACCATGGACCTGTTGTTTCAGATGCCAAAAACGGAAGAGTTCCGACATAATTAAACTGGCATAAATTTGACAAGACATGTGGCGGCACACACAGAGAATTAATTAGGCCAGGAGTGGGGATGCAATAGTGCCGAGTGAGCGAAGCCTTCTGAGAAACGTCAGTCACATTGTCTGCAAACTTGTGCTGTTCAGCATGTTTTCTATCCAAGGTTAAATGTTCATTACTATGCTTTTCTTTGCTGTTGACCCTCATGTTCCTTTCTCCTTGTATCTCCTCTTTTGAAAAGCCCTTGGACTCTTGTACCGTTGTTGAGATTTCTGTGGAATTTTGCTCTTCTTGAAACACTGAATGTTTTCTATCTTCATTGCTTTCTTTCTCATCTCCATATCCATCAATGTCACTCTCATTCGTATCTGTAGAATAAATATCTCATAAATGTTTGTTAGGAATAGCAAGAATAATATCATCAGTAATAAAACAAAGAATAAAAGCAAATTAATAATTTTAGTATCGTAAATGTAAAAAATGTATACCTAAGTATAAAATTGTTTACAATAATAAACAGTTTGACATTTATTATAGATTATTATAAAGTGTAAATATAGATTTAGGATAAATCCCAAGTGAACACCTGTTGAAGTTGATGTAACGACATTCGTTTCTTGAATTAAAGGATTTGATGACTTTTGGTCACAAGATGAGTTGTCTGTGAGCACATTGGCTTTTTTTGGTGCCACATCACACCTCTGATGCAACATCTGTTTCCTAATTATTGAAAAATACATATGTCAGTGGATGATAAAAATGATTATTTTCAGACAGTGCTGCTGACATTGAAAATCTGAGGTTTTAAAATCTAATTTAATCCTGGAAATAAATCAAATGTATTAAACAAAAAAGCATGATATAAATTAGAAGACAAAGAAACATAACGTAAATAAGAACGATTTTGCACAATTCAAATAATAAGTAAATTTGGAATATTGATCATGTGAACAATTTTTTTACAAAGGTCTGATTTGCTTAGTGCAATGTGCTTTGAATCATTCTCAATTAATGCTGGAGAAGTCTGTTTTCTTGTAGCTCCAGTACTGCAAAATGGGACAGACTGTGAAATTAACATAGTTTAGTTAAACTTTTCACTTCAGTATGCTGACAATATCATTTGTTCTGGGAAAATACTTTTAAAAGCAACATGTATTTTAGAAGTGAACTTTTAAAAAGGTCTGTATAAGCATAAATCGAAAAGAAAAAATACCTTTTCTCTCGTCTCCCATTTCCAGTATCTCGGAATCCTTTCGCAAATGGGTTATTATCGATTTTCAGCTGAGTTATCTGTAAGGGTTAACATATTAATGAAGATACCACATTTCTTAAGTGTTGTGAAAATTGTTTACAACTTTATTAGGCTAATATGTGGTTTGTGTCACCGATGAAACATTGAATCTGTCACCTTTTCGTTTTGGTATGCTGTCACAGCGATAAACTCAGTCTCAGGAAACACATAGGTTTTGAATGTGCTGTAAGGAAGTTTGAGGATGTCGTTGGCTCGAACGATATGAAACCTTGGCTGATATTTGTGCATGGAGTTTAATATGGTCTGCAAAACAAAATAATTTTATTTTGCATACTTATTCCATTATTATTATTTTTTTCAAACAATAATGAAAAGAAACATTTCTATTCAAAATCCACAAAATGAGGATTATTTTTTAAATCTTTTATTTTCACAGAATAAAAAAAAAACTTTGATGTAGCTCTCGCTACATGCAACTTGTTAAATGCTGTAGCGCTTGTTAACTTAAGCTAGGCTGGCCTACTTGTTTATTTGTGTAAAATAAATTATTTTGAGGAGAAAAGTCGTCCATAAATTGTGAATCGCATCTACGATATTAAATACTCACAAATCCATGTTTGTCAGATATATTATTCGTCAGTTTGAGCTTATGAAAAGTCACAGCTTTGGACATCCATTGCTCTCCGGTAGCAGGACTGTCCGGGTGGATGTACATTCGTTTGGGCATTTCTGGATCGGCCTTTCCAGCCACCATCCAGCGCGAGTTGTAAAACTTGTATCTGTAGTCATCAGCAGCGACTATATCCATCAGCAGGATGTACCTCGCCTTCCCGTCCAAGCCGCTGCAGCGCACTTTGAATGCTGGAAACATGCGCCTCAGAGAAGCAAAAGACGTGTTACTTGTTTACAAGTGTTCTGTTCAAAATACATAGTAGCCTAACACTTAGAGAAATAAACAGCATGAACAGTAATACCTCATTGCCGTCCAAAAAAAAAACTTTTTAATCACTCCTCGCGGAGACTGGTCTCATGGTGAATCTCATTCTTACCTTCCAGACTTTGTTATGACCATCTCCGTGCCGCTTATGTGAAACTGCCCCCACAGATCCTTGCCTTCCAGGTGAACCACGGGGTCATCCTCAGGTGCAGGTCCAGGGTTTCTGGTCTCCACAGAGAGGTGCGCTGGAGACGCGGCGTCTTTGAGCCCCAGACGAACCGAGTTATGGAGCACGTTCCCAAGCTGTTTCCCGTATCCAACAGGGAATAAAAACTGGGGCTGCTGTCCAAGCATCGAACTAATAGTGAGGTCAGTATGACTGGCCGGTATAAAGTGGTGATACGCCATTCTCTCAACTTGTTTGTGGGGTTATTTCATAACGTCATCATCAATAATCACTTCATCCTCACATTGTAGGCAGCTAATAACTCCTTTCTGTGGTCTTCCGAATTCTGTGGAATTAAGCTAGTTTCAGTATGTTAGATGTTGCAGAGTTTGTCAAAACGCATCTCGCCCTTTTCATCCATTTTCATGCTTTCATAGCTTTGTCCCGTTGAGTGAAGGTTGTTTTATGGGGTCTCGTGCGCACAGATGATGAACCCTGGGGACCTTATGCCGGATCTCAGGACAGCATGGTGGTTTGTTGTCGGGACGGGTCAGTCAGGGGTTTCTGATTGGCTCCGTGGACACATCCATACCAATTGTGCTTGGTAAGGGCGTGGTAAATCGATTTGATAAAGAATCAACTGCGACAAAGTGATTTTATACAAATGGAGCATCAGCTGTCTAGATTTTAGTGTTGCTCATGCTTGTGAATAAAGAAAAGAAAGTAGGGCAGATTGGGACGTGTTGTCACACAAAAGTCCAATTACAGAGAAAAATGTTAAATATTCAAAATGCTTGTGTGTGTGTGTGCGTGTGTGTGTGTAATTTCTGACATCTAAACGAAAATTCCCTTTTTGTATTTTTGCTAGTTGTTTGGCAGTTAAAAAATGTAAACAAACTCACAAACACAATAAAACAATAAACTTAATAAAATAACAAATTCAGGATTTAATAAAAAATGAAATGTAAACAACTTATTAATTCAATTTATTTAATTACAGTACAAGAAAAAATATGATCAAAAAAAAAAAAAAAAAAATATATATATATATATATATATATATATATATATATATATATATATTATTTTTTTTTTATATGAATATACAATTTTATATATGAATAACATATACAATTTTATATATGAATATTTATATTGGCCTAACTGATGCTCTCTTTTATGACTGTCACATTTAATTACTCCTCCCACTCACCACCCACATGACCACCCATAATCAATCTTACATCTCTAAAGTAGATGCTTGATGCACAATAAACTTGGGAAACTCTTTCCCGTCTTTTCTTTACTCCCAGACTTCGTCCCATAATATCATGCTGTGACATGGGAAGTGACTGAGGGTTCAGCTGATGTATGCTTTTGATTGTCTTAGCTGGATTAGTGAGTGTATTCAGTTACAAGTTTTTATTACAGAAGAGTTTTGGCTGCACATTCCACAAAGGCTCAAAAACGCCACAGTGGATTGAGAGAGAGCAGCACTCTTGAAACCTCTTGAAGCCTCTTGAAACCATCAGTTGTGCAACTTTGTAATCAACACAAACCATTTCCCTTTTCTATATGTCAACAATCACATATTGAAAGCTAAACCACTCCTAGTCATTTATAGATATTAAGCTTTGATGTTTTTTAAAGGATGTGGCCAAACTTTTGCGGTGCCAGTTTGACAGTCCACATAATGGGGAATCCCCATCAGACCCTCCATTTAAATGTTTTTAATAAGGATCTATTTCTGTTTCTGGTCAAGGCATAAACACTTTAGCACAGTGTTTTTCTTAGTGGGAGGCTAACTGGTGTCACTTTTGTGTTGTTATTGTATTAATGTATAGTATAGTGTAAAATACCTGACAGAACATTGCTTCAGTATCAGTGCAGGGTTATATGTCCTGCCTAACATGTTCATTTAAATGCAGCTTGTCTGGTGCAATTTTCCTGTCTCTTATCTCAGAGATTTCTATATTGAATCATAAACAAAAATTAGCCTAGTTGTATACACTACCATTTAATCATTTGAAAAGAAGTATCTTATGCTCACCCAGGTTGCTTGTATTAGATGAAAATCATATTATAAATTCAAATATTTCAAATATAATTTCAATTTAAAAAACATTTTCTGTTGTAATTATATTTTAAAATCTAATTTATTCCTGTTATGGCAGTCTGAATTTTGAATTCTGAATTCACAGCCACAGCTTCAGGTTTCAGTGCACAATCCATCAGAAACCATTCTAATATGCTGATATTCTGTAACAACAACATCAAAAACACTTTTGGAAAAACATGGAAAATAGTGGTGCCTAATATTTTTGTGGAAACCATGATATATATATTTTTAATGAATATAAAGTTAAAAATAATATATATATATATATATATATATATATATTTAACTTTAATATCTTAACTATCATTTTTGATAAATTTAATTCAAACACTTGATCTATATCAATATAAGGGTGGTGAAAACTCTCCTCACAGAGATACAGCTTTATTTTCGAACATTGCCTACATTCTGAAGCATTTAAATGATTTCACGCTCTGCTTCTGTAAAGGGTAAATCTGTGAATTTATGATGACGCTGTTCTATGACAGCTTTATGTCCTGTGTTCAGCTGCGCTGCCTCGGTGGCTGAGAGTACAGAGAAAGATCCATACACCGGATTATGAGAGATATGCCATCTGCAGCCATCCACTACTGATGACCCAATCTTTATTGGACAAGGAGCAACCCTGGCTGTCAATCATCCCTACTTCAAAGAGGGAGCGGGCAGAGAGCGGTGGGAGGGAAAGAGTACTGATGCCAGTCTGATATTTGTGAGAACACTAACAGGCATTGTGTGTAACTTAACACCGAGTTGCTTTAAACTGCTCCTCAATTGACCATTGAGGTGTGGCTAGTTGGGAAGCAGTGAGGTTTTAATTCTACATTTTTTTGTTTGTAATGTTATAGTTTCTTCTACATTTTACCAATGCATAAGCTTTGTGCTATCTTTAAAAAAAAATGCATGAGCAGTCTGTATTTCATTCATGCATTTTTCCCCTTTGTTTGTTGGATAACATTCAGCTTCCAAATCTGAAGAGACAACCTTGGATAGAAGGATTTCAATAAAGCGTTATAACAGTAAAAAGAAGCAATTCATTTTGAACTTGAGCTGAACAATTTGCAGATGTGAAGGTGAAGTGATTCGGTTTTGTGAATATATCTGAGAAGGAAAATGCAGTTACTTCATGTGAGTAATTGGGGTTACTTTCCTCCAGTGAACGAGCAATGAGTGGCCTCAATGTGGCCATCTCTCAAACACCTCAGCTGTTTATTTAGAGGGGCTGTGATGAATAGTCGGCCGCTAACAGACCGGTGCGACTGGACATGCTTGGACTGTGGAGGTGGGAGGAATGTAGTTAAACAGTGGAACTGAGAAGGTGTGAGGAGAGAGAGAAGTCGAAACGGAGCACATCATGCTGACCAGTAGATGGTACAGTTATGGAAACCAAAACAGGACAGGCAGGAATGCCCCAACCCCATATTTTTAAATGATGCACATTCAAGAGTATGTAAACCATAGAAATCAGCACATCGCTTCAGACAGGTTTTCTGGGAGCAGATCCAACAGCAGATGAATGAGCACTGGGGGAAATGAAAGTAAATTACTGATTGTCCAGCAAGTCTGCAGTCATTAGTGTGATTCAGTTTACATCCTAATGAAGAACACTTTGTTTCATAACATTCAGCACAATTTTATTTTTGTGTACAGCTAATTGGTATATTAGAATAATTAATTTGACATTGAAGACTGGAGTAATAGCTGCTGAAAATTTAGCTTTGCCATGACAGGAATTATTTTATAGTATATAACAATAGATAAATAAATATTTAGAGATCAAAAAGTTCAGTCTATGAGAACAAATATGTAACCATAAATGACAAAAGCACAAAATAAAAAAATTATAAGGGTAAATTTTATAAGTTTAGATTTCATCATCTGAAAGCTGAATAAAAGTTTTCCATGTCGTATGGTTTGTTAAGATATAGGACAATATTTGGCCGAGATACAACTTTTTCAAAATATTTAATCTGAAGATGCAAAAAATCTAAATATTGAGAATATCACCTTTAAATTCGTCCAAATAAAGTCCTTAGCTATGCATATTACTAATCAAAAATTACGTTTTTATTTATTATTTATATATTTATATAATATATATATATATATATATATATATATATATATATATATTGTTACTTAATATGCTAATGATTTGTGTCATAAAATACAAAATTATAAATTTGACTCATACACAGTGTTTTTTGGCTATTGCTACAAATATACCTGTGCTCTTTTTCATTGGTTTTGTGGTCCAGGGTCACATATTTGAAGATATTTAATGAAATATTGTAAAATATTATGATCTGTCAGTAAGCATTTGAGCTTTTGAGAACCATTTTCAACACATTCAGATTAATTGCTAATCTTTTTAAAGAATACTTGCATTTGAAAAAGCTAAACATTTGTCCTATATATATATATATATATATATATATATATATATATATATATATTATCTATTATTATTACATTAATCTTTAATGTTCCAAGTTCTTATTCCCACTCTAAAGAACAAAATAAATGATTGAACATAAATTACAGCCAGCAGGGCCCAGGCTTTATTATTATTTCATTTTTAATTTAATTATTATTTTGTGATCCGTATTTTCAAACAACAAAAAAGACTCACGGCGACAAATACTGTTCTGAAGGTTATTTCTGTGAATTTCCTTTGAGAAATGCTTCAATTGTTTGTCTCGTTGTAAGAGGCGATGAGAAAAACATCTTATGCGTTTGTACTTGATAAAGAAAGAAATCAATTTCATTGCCACATCTGCTTTTTGGGAATCAAATACAACTTTTCCTGCACAAACATTGATCGATGTCAGGAGGGCAATGATAACTGGCAGGTTTGAATGTACCTTCAGTCAGATGAAGGTCGGTCCTCAAAAACCATTCAGGCAATTTCAATACTGGCTTTGCTTTGAAACGGCAACCATAATCTGCCTCATAATAAGTGCAAATATATATAAGCTATAATGCTGAAATCTTTTGAATGTGTTTTTGTTTATTTTTTTGATGTATGAACATTAAGCTCTTTGCTGACCATCCATCCCAAGATGGCTTTTACAATGTGTGTAATTACTCTTTAGCTTATCTGGGTCCATTCTTGAAGTATGTTTTAAAAATGTAAAAGTTTGCATGTTCTTTGAGGAAAACTGGCTTTGCAACTGCTCTTTGGGGGCCGTTGTGTGAGGCTCAGGGGGTCCGGCTCATTGAAACACAACTAATCCCATGAACACCGCGCCAAAAAGACAGTATTGATGTTTTTGAGCAGTGAAAACCTACTCTGGTAGATTAGGAAAGGTCTGCCAGGCTCAGTAAGCCTGTGATTAAAAACTGTAGTAGTCCTTAGAGTATTAAACATGAATCTGGGTAATGAACACAGAGGGAAGGGGTAAATAAAGGAAGCTTTTCGGGAAATTAAATTAGATGTAAACATTTGTTTACTTTGGGGGTCATTCAGCATCTGATATAGATTTATGAAAATATCAGAATATTTCAGACTGTGTCCTGCATTATAGCAGTATTGTTTTTGGGGTTTTTTTACAGTATACTGAAAGTAAAGTCATGCAGAGGTTTTTATTTTGTGATTTTACTATAGTTTTCAGATGGACAATCTGAAGAAAGGTGTTAGCAAGCATCTGAACAACTTGCAAAATTCAAGTATTTTCCAAGCAAATGCACATGTGAGCAAAATTTTTATATATTGTTTTCTATATATATTTCAAATCATATTTGTTTATATAATTTTTATATATTTAAAAAATATATTTTCAGATATATTTCATGTAAATATTTTATTTCAGATTTTGTTATACCCAGTAATTCAACAAGTTCATAGTACTGTTAAGGCTGAATGCATTTTAGAACGTTTTTTTTTTTTTTTAGATTATGGATATAGCACACATTTCATGCAATCTACAACTTTTTTTTTCAGATGAGACTGTTCCATGTCATACAGAAAGACCTTGAGGCTTCTGTCTTATATTTGTAATAAGATAATAGTTCTAATGTGTGAAAATTGATTCCCTTCTCTTTGCCCCATGTTTTTTTTTTTCTCTGTTTGCTTCATGCAAGTGATTTACTCCCTTTATATTAAAATGCCTGGATTGATTTTGCAATGCAATAAAGCCAATAAAAGTATGTTTACTTAAGCTTTGCAAGGGCTTTGATGCATTTATTTGCCAAATAGTATGGGTCAGGACAAAGTACACTGTGAAAGGCAGAAAGGCATAAGCTTGACTATCATGGATATCAGTACAGTGTAGCTTTATTAAAACATTTACATAAAAAAAAGAAAGAAAATGTCTGATTTGTTCAGTTTAAAAAAGTTTTTTTTACAAATGTTTTATGTCCTGAATGATATTGTAAAAATATAGTTAAAGGAAAAAAATGTAATTGCAAGTTGTCATGACAAAATGTTAACAAGTAAGAGCCTAAGAGCCAGTATTCTGTCTGTGAAGGTCCAGTCGACTATAGCACATAGTTGTATCCAGCTCTTCAAACAAAAAGTAATAATTACTCTTATACCTTTAATTTGTTTTGGTATTTATTTATACATTTTGGTGTGCGTTCTTTAAGGTCAAATATTGAACGTAAACCGTATTAAAAAAAATTATCAAAAAGGGTTTGGGTTGTGCTCAAGACATTGTATGCATGAGTGTGTTTGTGTGTCTTCTGTAGTGTGTTGTGCAGAACCACATGCACGAAGGTTTTCATGTCACAGTAGGATCTAAGAGTTTGAGAAATGTTTGGAATTTGTCATGTCTGCCTGTGAATCTGTCATCAAACCTACAATTGTCTCCCAACTTCCCGTTTATTCTAGTTTCAGTCCCTGCACAGCAGTGGCTTTTCTTCACCAGACTCATTGTTGACTCTAAGAGGGAAACTGTCTTCTCTTTGAAGCGGCTCTCCATACACATTTGTGGAAACTATTTGTAATGCTTAAATGAACAAACACATGAAGTATCACTTAAAAAAAAAACTGCTAAAAATAATGTGCTAAAAACAATTGCATTCTTGGAAGCGTGACTGAATCAAAAGTGAGTAAAGACAAATTAATAATATTACAAAAGATTTATATTTCTAATTAATGCTGCACTTTTAAACATTCTACTTATCAAAGAATACTGATTCAAAATCTTTTTACCATGTTTCATCATGATCAGCATATTAGAATTATTTCTGAAGGATTGTGTGACACTGACGATTGGAGTTATGAATGCTGAAAATATAACATTTTTAAATATATTAAAATACAATGCTGTTATTTAAAAATGTTATACTTTATTATTGTTATTATTATTACTGTTTACTGTATTATTTATCCAATAAATGCAACTTTAGTGAGCAAAAGACAGCTTTCAAAAGCATTAAAACGTCTTATTTTAAACAAATTTCTACCCTGAAAAAAAGAGCCAGAGTCAGACAGCCAAAGGAAGTCAGCACAACATTCATCGGTATGATGGAATAAATAAATACAATGAGCAGACGACAGGCTTGCTTTAATGTTAATGAGGCATATTGATCAAAGTCAACAGTAAAAATCGGCAGACAGATAATGGGTGAGTGGAGGCTTCCTCTGGGAGAAGACGTCAGATCTGGAGTGAACAAAGCCCTGATGATAAGTGCTAACTATAGTGATGAGATATTATACTAATATTCCTTAGCTTAACAGCAGGTTAACCAATTAACCAGAGTTTTATATTTATTTTAAATTATAAACTATATATATATGATGCAATTGTATGAAAACATTCATTTTAATAAAATATTAATTTAAAATTACTTTTATATTATTTACATAGAATAAAATAAGAGCTATAATGATTCATTATTTATATACTTTTAAAATGCCCAAATTCAATAAATAAAAACATGCACTTTCACAGTCTAACAGACACTTAAGGAATCACCACTGGTGTGAATTATTGATTGAGAGAGACATTCTGATGAGGATGGGGTTTGGAGCGCTGCTGTTTAATTAAGGAAATGTACTCTTTCTCTTCCGTTTTCTTTTGTCAGCACAAACACCTCAATGGAAGAAGAGGAGCACTGAGAACACTTTAGCACAAAGAGGCCCATCATTCCTCAAGCAGATCTCTTTCCTGCCTCTAATTATGGCTTCTGATTCAAACAGCGTCAAAATTTATGTCTGAAGGTGTTCTTAATGTCTGCTCTCTGCGCTGAGATATACAAACTGCAGATATTCCTGTGACACCCGCTATAGAAAGAGAATTAAGGCTTATTTATGATCACATTATTCACGGGTGGACAATATCTCAGTGTAGCTTACTTTAAAAACAAAATAAATCCAAAAGACTTACCATTTATATAATGGAGATGTCCTTTAAAAAAAAACTCCGCTTCGTTACAGCGTGTTCAGCGAACTCAGTGCTATATGAACAGGTGCAGCCTGATGCGAAATGATCTGTTTCAAATTCAGGATTATGGAGCCTGAGTAATTGGTGATGGAGTATAAAACAGCAGGTGATATCGACCTCACAAATATGGATTACACTGAACGAGGGCCAGTGAAGCAGCTGCTACTTACTGAATGACAACAGAAAGTTTTTAAGGGTTAAACTTTTGTGTGTGAACATTTACTTACTGGTAAACCTTACCCAACCCATAGATCTGCATTGATTGTTTCACTTCTCTTCTAGGAAAACGTCACATAAATGTGTCAAAATCAATTATAGCTGCAAAATCAAGAAAGAGGACAAAGTCTTTGCTAGACTGAATGAATTTGTTGATTCCGAATGGTTGATTTTCTGTAGCAGATCTGTCCATGGTATACAGTAATCGAGAATGAGAAACATACTTTGAATTGTGATTCTTAAACCATAATCCTACATCTTCTTATTTTGTATCTTGTTAAATGAAAAGGTCTGGCAAAGACACGTTAATCATGGATTGGTTAACAGAGAAAGAGAAATGCAAGTATCAGAAAACCAAAGAGTCATGATTCAAAGATTTTAAAGGTTTGGCTGTAAACCCTTTTTTAATTGTGTTATGATATTACGTTTTCTTCGATGCACATACAGTACTGATAGATTCTTGGGATATTCCACTCTGTGATATATAGAGAAAAATTCGGACTAATTAAAATAGTTTCTACACTTAGTTATCCTTCTTATGGTAGGAATATTGCATTAAAATTAATCTGTGATCGTTTTTTCTTACTAAGATTTGATTTGAGAAAAAACTGTAAGGTCAATCGATAAGAAAGAAATGCAATCAAGCTAAATGCAAAACAGAAATTATAAATTATACATTTTATATTAGAAATTAGAAATTTTTGTTGTAAAAAAAAATCTAATAAATATTATATCATTTTAAATAATACTGTTGATTCACTATCATTTCTTAGTTTCATTTTATTCATTTCTATTTTATTTCATTCAATTATTTTATTTTATTTTTACAGTCTTATTTTTTTTACTTATTATAGTTTGACTTGCATAACTGGGTCGTACTCATTACACTGCTGTTAATCAAGCCTTCATAAGCCTGCCAGAGGAAAACAGAGTGTGTGGGAAGATCAGAGGGGTCAACTCAGTGAAGTAACCTGAACTGGTATATATGGTATTCTCTGTCTTGCCTGATTAGGTATGACAGCTTAGGCATGAACATGTTTCCTTCTGATTATAGTCTAAAGAGTCCATCAAACTCAAGGCCACACTTTATTTCAGCATGCTGTCTGCTAGCACAGTCAGTGTGACCTGCCACTGTATACAGTTACAGGTTGGACTCAACAAGGAAACCTAATAACTTCATGTACACCCCCCAAAATGGGCCAGACATCATATTCTGAAACAGCTGAAGGACCTGCTGGGCTTAAATGCAGGTCTATGAACCTCCTCACATGCTGCCACCAGGTTTTTTTTTTTTATTATTATTATTTTTTTTTTGAAAAGGAATTCCCTCCTTACACAGTGCTGCTTTAAATCTGTGAAGCTTTAAAAAGATTTGTGACACGGGAAGAATATGGGCTTATGAAATCCACAAGTAGCGAGGATTTGTGTGCAGAGTGTATAACTAATAATCGAAGGTGTCATAAAAAAAAAATCTGTAACTCAAAATACAAGAGGTGTGAGCAAGTCATTCCAGTCCTCTGGTGACCTCTAGTGGAGAGTAAATTAAACTGCAGACAATTTGAAATGCAATCCATCTTGTAGAAAGAGGCATTTGACATTTAGTAATAATAAAAAAAAAAAAACATTAGGATAATTCATTATATATACAGAGTGTTCTAGTTTACTTCCGTAGCAAGAAGATCACGTTTAATCAATCGCTTATCGAGCCTTTAGGCACTTCTTTTAGTAGGCTAACTACAATGAATGGGCATGGACTGTTCACAAATAAAATTCTGCCACAAGAACTTTATATTTCTGTCTTGTACGGATCGATTTCACCCTAAGCAACCTATGCAATTAAAGTCATCTGCTCACCAGACGAATATGAACAGAAATTAACTTAGGCTATGTTAATGTATGTTGATTTAAAATAACTAGGTCAGAATCCTTAATTTTCTCAAAATATCATCGCATTTGTGCAATATTAAAAGAAAACACACACAATAAAGACAAAAACTAAAAACTACTGGAGCACTTTTTGAAGTAAAAAAAGTATGAGCTTGGAATTCAGTTTATTTGAATAGCAAACATTTTCTTATCTGCCAAACAAACACAGCCTAGGGATATGACAATTTGCATAATAGTGTAGATAAGCAAATTAAATATAAACATCTGGATTTACGTTTAGATTTAGAACTCAGATTTAAAATAGCATTTTAAATAACCTCTTAACATTATATTGTCTCAGGATTCACTTACTTTATTGGCACACATACTCGCCAAACGTATTGCATGGAAAATCGTGATTGGTCGAAAAATTGATTGACAATATTCTAAACCACTTATTGCAGCGCAAGAATGAAAATAGACGAATAGCGGCAAGGGGCGGGCATTTTGAAGTGAGCGAGGAAAAATGGCGGCCATCGTGATGAAGTTGAACGGGACTATTTCCACAACAGTAATGAATTTACCGTACAGTCTGCCAAACAAAATAAGATTATCTACGTTATTAGTATTCATACTCGCCTTTATGAGCTATATCTCAGGCGAAAACACATATGAAGATAATGCTTACGAATTTCTCAAGCGAGAGTATTCGCTGAGTAAGCCTTACCAAGGTAAGCGTCCATTCCTGTTCCCTCAGTGACGTTAAACCGGTGCCCTGCCGAAAGTTACACCGGGTTAAAGTCAATTAATGTTAGTTAAATACTTGAGTGAGACCACAGGCAACCGCTGTGTCCTTTATTTCTTTTGGTATTGTTAGTTGCCATTTTCTTGCTTTAATGACAGTGGCAGTTTTATTACTGCAGTGATTTAAGTCAACAGGGCGGAAGTACGGGACAGTACAGTTATAGATATTTCGGTTTATATGCTTTATTAAACAATATGGACTCTGTGTATTTATTACAATAACATTTATAGCTATTCATTTAGCAGATGCTTTTATCCAAAAACGACTTAACAATTTAGGAATACAACTAGTGTACCGTTCATCATAAAGAGGCAAATAAACACAGGAAGTGCTCATTATATAAAGTTCAGTTCAGATTAGTACAAACTAGACAATGATTAAGAAAAGAGAAAGCAATGGGATGCAGTCAGATGGTGACGGAAGAGATGTGTATTGCAACTTTTATTTATACCAGCTTTTATATTTAACTGTCCATTTTGTGCATATTATATATTTAGTGTGAAATGTTGATGTGTGTACACAGGACTAGGATCCTCCAGCTCCTCACACTGGGAGTTCATGGGAAACACCATGATCATGCCCGAACACATACGGCTGACACCAGACTTGCAGAGCAGACAAGGAGCTGTATGGAGTCGTATTGTGAGTCTGAATGACAAGAAAACCTGAAACCCCACCAATTAGACACAGCTATTAATCAGTACCCTTTTAGACTAAGAGGTTGTTGAGCTAATGGGTTATAGTCAGGCTTGTTCATCAGTGTGTTTGTGTTGTGTGTGCAGCCCTGTTACCTCAGGGACTGGGAACTCCGGTTACAATTTAAGATCCATGGTGAGGGCAAGAAGAACCTGAATGGGGATGGCCTTGCGATATGGCTTACCAAAGAGCGAATGCAAAATGGTACGGGATCATCACCAATATTACAAATTTGATACTCTGTGATATGACTATGATGCAGTTTTTTTTTTGTGTATATATATATATATATATATATATATATATATATATATATATATATATATATATATATATATATATATATATATATATTTACTATTATATATGTATTTTTTTTTTTTTCTCTCTCTCTAGGTGAAGTGTTTGGGAACACAAACTTTTTTACAGGTCTGGGTGTTTTTGTTGACACTTATCCAAATGATGACAAGCAGCATGAGGTATACAAAATTTAAAATGTATGCATTTAGCAGATGCTTTTATCCAAACAACTTACAGTGCATTCAGGCTAACAATTTTTACCTATATATATATATATATATATATATATAAATATATATATATAAATATTTTTTTTTTTTTACTATTTTACTAAAATTTCTGTCTTTCGTTCAGAGAACGTTTCCTTTTATCTCTGCGATGGTCGGGAATGGGAGTGTTGCATATGATCATGACCGTGATGGACGGCCTACTGATCTTGGTGGCTGCGCTGCTCACGTTCGCAATGTTGAATATGACACATTCCTCCTGATCAGATACATGAAGAACAGACTCACAGTAAGAAACCTCTTTACAATCTGTTATTCTTAGTTCAGTCAAAAACATACTTGCATACACTGCTACACCAGTCTTTCATACTGCTAAGGGAGAGGTTGAATTTGCTTACTCTTCTGATGATTGAGATTAAGGAAGTGTTGTTTAGATGGATGTTGGAAAGCAGCCTTTAGTTCTGTATGAACATCTGTTGTTCAGGTGATGACAGATATCGAGGGGAAGCAAGAGTGGAAGGACTGTCTGGATATCCCTGGAGTGAGGCTCCCACAAGGTTACTACTTCGGCGCTTCATCGGCCACTGGAGATTTATCAGGTTTGGACCAGTGTCACTCCATTTTAGTCCACCAGATGTTCAGATCTTATGCCAATGGATTTTATGTGTCATACTCATTTTGGGCCAATCCGAAAATTTCCATAGAATTAATGGTAAACTAATTACAAAACATAAACTAATAGGGGTGCTCCGATCACGATCGGCCGATCGTTAATGCGCATCTCATCAGTAAAGCCGGTTCTCTAATCAGCAGTTAATTCCATCAGGTGCGTGATTTCACATAGAGCAGCTGTTACTACACAGAGCCGTTGTTAACTGAGAAGATGCGCCAAAAAACGCTGAAAATGAAGTGGATTTGCGCATCTTCGCTATTAACAACGGCTCTGTGTAGTAACAGCTGCTCTATGTGAAATCAGCTGCTCTATGTGAAATCAGGCACCTGATGGAATTAACCGCCGATCGTGATCGGAGCACCCCTATAAACTAAGTTAAAAGGGCCAGTAAACCCATCACTGCTAGTATACTTAGCTAAATAACACAAAATAAATGTAAAATCATTTTGTTGTTGCCTTGAATTGGAAACATAGTGGTTTGCATTCTTTAGATGTCATTTTATTTTTTATAGCAATAGGAATTAAAGCATTTTATTTACTTGTAATTTTATTTATTCATTTTTTATTTTTTTATACATTTTTTGCATGTTTTGTTTCTAGATAACCATGACGTGATCTCCTTCAAGCTGTATGAGCTCACAGTGGAACGGAGTCCTGAAGAGGAAGAGGACCAGCAGGAGATCATGGTGCCTAGTGTAGACTACCGAGTGGACCCTAATGGTAATACTGTAGTAACAATAAGATTTTCTTTTCAGTATATGATTTTTCATAGATAATCCCAAATATTTGTATCTTACAGCATCTTGTTTTCTGTTTTCTTGACACAGTTCTTGTGGAGGATGAAGGAAGGAGCATCATCACCACCTTCTTTCTCTTCATTGTTTCAGTCGTTGTGCTGGTTGTAGTGGTTGTGGTTATTCTCTTTTTATATAATCACTATAAAGAGAACCGCCGCAAACGGTTCTACTGAACAAATTATAGAGCAAGTGACAGGAAGGAAATGGGACAAGAGATCTAACATGAATGTGACTGGCATTTTTGCAATGAGCCACTTCTGGTCCTCACCTCCGCCCCAAACAGGAAGGGCCTGAAGGCCAACTCTGAACTAAAAAGCCATACCCGACCTCTCCGAGTGAAAAGCAACCACCTCAATCATGATTATGATTTCAAAAAAACTATTCAAGGGTATTTGAATGGGTGTGCATCTGTTTTTGAAGGTCTCTTCAGATTTTTGTGTGCGTTTGCTGTATTTTTATACCAGTTACACTGACCTTGGCCTTGACCTTTCAATCCAGAGGCAGCACTGAGAACTATGTGTGACCGCATGTACAGAGACACAATAGTTTTACAAACTATTGTATTCTCAGGTTGTCCACTGTAATCCCAAAAGCCCTTGTTTTTTTCAATTGGACTGAAATGAATTAAAAGAAAATATGAACATCACCCTGACCTTGACCTCCATCAGTCACGATCATCTCATCAGCTGTCAGCAGTCACTTTTTAACTTATGTCAAACTGATTAAACTTGATTTTCATAAGTAATGCTGCCCAACTGTACTGTCTGTTTTAAACACGCAGTAGCAACCATCAATGTGAACGTGGAGAATGTTTTCCCCAAATGTCTGTTTTGTAATATTCCATATGATGTCTTTTGTTATATGTGATCCTGTTTTATGTATCAAAAGCTGCACTGAACTGCTCAACCAGACGTAGCTTATCTGGAGTTACTTTAGTTTGTCGTGATTTAACCACTTTATCTAATAGTTCCTGTTAAACCTTTTATATTTCATGTTTTCATGGCCTTATTTGCATACTTTGTTTAATCATTTTAATGATGGTGACTATTTCTGTATCTTAAAATCTTCCGGAAAGAGGCAGAAATGAAAAGCTGGTTCAGCAGTTTGACAGTTCCTGATTTTTCCAGTAATTGCACTATTGCAAAGATATGCAAGGGGTTTTGCTTTTGTTTGTCTATGTTCCAGTCTTTCCTATCACTTCTAGTCACTGTTCTTTACAGTTGTGCAGCTGTCCATTGTTTTATACTGGGAGAGATTACATTGCTGCTCTCATCAGCTCAGTGATTGAGCAAACTGCTGTAACAAACTGATATTTTCATGTTTGTCACCAACATGCTGAATATCAAGAAGTCTAAATTAAACATTTAAAGTTCATCTTATAACTGGAAGTTTAGTGTTGTTTTCTATATCAAGTTTTTAGTATTCAATTCAAGTTTATTTGTTAAGTGTTTTTTACCATACAAATCATTGCAAAGCAACTTGACAGAAAATTTAGTTTCTACAGCATTTAGTAGTAGCTTATAAGTGGTGACTGTCAGTTTATGTGCATTTGACAGGAATTTTCAGAAAAATGATTACAAGACGTAGTCAGCCAGACGATGAACATTATTAACCAATTATTATGTGATTGCATACTAAGTAGCAATATTTGTTAGTTCTGTATGTTGATTCAGGGATAGCATCATCTGAGGTCCTCTGAGGGTCAGCATCATCTCTTCTCAGGTGTTCTGGATCCAGACTGGAGCTTGTGTAAATCCTAGTTACCACGGGATGCAAATCCCATGGCAAAATAGAGAAATAATTAGCGTAGGTGCTGTTCCAACAATGTAAAATTAATTAGTTTAACCCAGAATAAGAATGTGCATTTGTTCAGTTACCACTGCAGTCACAAATTATGAGATGCATTATTCGAATGCTTGGTGAAAGAGATGTGTTTTTAACCTAGGTTTAAACCGAGAAAGTGTGTCTGAACCCCGAACATTATCCGGAAGGCTATTCCAGAGTTTGGGAGCCAAATGTGAAAAAGCTTTACCTCCTTTAGTGGCTATCTTGGGAAAAGTCCAGCATTGTGTGACCTTAGGGAGCATGATGGATTGTAGCATGGTAGAAGGCTAGTTAGGTACGCAGGAGCTAAACCATTTAGCGTCTTATAGGTAAGTAATGATGATTTGTAACTGATACTGAACTTAATGGGTAGCCAGTGAAGAGACTGTAAAATTGGGGTAATATGATCATATTTTCTTGGCCTGGTAAGGACTCTATCTGCTGCATTTTGGACTACCTGTAGCTTGTTCATTGAAGATGCTGGACAACCACCTAGAAGTGCATCACAATAGTCCAGTCTAGAGGTCATGAATGCACGAACTAGCTTTTCTGCATCAGAAACAGATAACATGTTTCGTAGCTTGGCAATGTTGGTTTTCAAAAGACAAATTGCTGTCTAATATAACACCCAGATTTTTGACTGTAGAGGAAGTAACAGTACATCCGTCTAGTTGCAAACTGTCTTCTACTAGATTCTGTGTACTGTTTTTTTGGTCCAATAAGTAATTTTGGACATCCAATCTTTTACATTTTTAAGAGTCTATTAGCTTAGATAATTTAGAAGTTTCATCTGGTCTCCATGAGATATATAGTTGAGTATCATCAGCATAACAATGGAAACTAATCCCGTATTTTCTAATAATATTACCAAGGGGCAACATGTTTATTGAAAATAGAAGAGGACCTAGGAGAGATCCTTTTGGCACTCCATATTTTACTGGTGATAAATGAGATGACTCCCCATTTAAATAAGCAAAATAGTAGTGATCGGACAGGTAGGATCCAAGAGCCTGCCCTTGAATACCTGTATAGTATGATTGAAGATAAAATGTTAGGAATAAATAATTAATTATTTTACAATTAGCTCCATCTTCATAGCATTTACAACCCATAATTATTTGTATACACATAAAAATTGTGACAACTGATAATAGCCTAAACTAAAACTACACCGAGTTATAGGAACTTACATTTTAAGCTGATCACTCAAAAAAAAATAATAATAATAATTTACTACTTTGAACATAATTGAGAGATGGCACTGAAACGAATGAAACTTAACTTTTCCATTCTTTACAAACAACTAATGAATTACTTTCAGCAACATTAGTGCAATATTAGTTTATCTGGTCAGTGTCGTGCATAACTTGATGTAGCCACCCACAACCTAACCACAAGCTCTACTCTTCAGCACAATGGTAACCACAAAAAACTTGCAACATAACAGAAACTCTTTTAGGAGAGCTGAAACACATTTTCAGATCAATATTTCTCTGGTGTTATCTCCATCCATCACACCACTATTTATTTATTTTATTGGTTGGAAAGAATGTTATAATGCATCACCTTCAAGTCAAGCAAAGTGATTAAATTGCAGCCCAAGCTTCTTTATTTTAGGATGGTGTTCTCTGGTCTGTGTTTTCATATACAAAGATCTAAAACAATATGATTTACCTAAATAAGACATCATAACCTTTCTAGAGCATACTTGGTTCAAGTACATTGTAATATATAACTCTATAATCTGATTATGGTGTGTAGATAATTTTTGCAATGTTTTTACATCAAACATCCTGTGTTTGGTACTTGAAAATCATTTCACAATTCTCAGGGTTGTCACCTAAAACTGAGAGGTTGAATGAAATTTCAGACCACTTTTTTTTCTCATCAGCTATTTCCCTTTCTCCAGTTTCTATGCATTTACTGTCTGTCCCTGTCTACTGTTTACCAGTAAAAAAAAAGGAAGCATGCAAATTACTAAAAATAAAAAATAGCTGACACAATGACACATGATGAGCAGTGTTAGGAAGGGTAATTTGGAAATGCAATAGGTATTTAAAATGTAATAAGTAATGTAACTATTTCAGTTGCTTTATTAAATAAATGTAACTGATAATATTTAATTACTTTTTGATTGCTTTTGTACAATACCTATTTTTTTAGTTGTTAAGCATTTAATTTTAAACCAGGAAAGGTTAACCTTCCAATAGTACTCAACGCTACAACCCCAATTCCAGAAAAGTTGGGACGTTTTGTAAAATGCAATAAAATCAAGAATCTGTCATCTGTTCATTTTCTTTCACTTTTAGTTAACCAACTTAAGCGTATTTTGTAAATATAAACAAATGTTGATTTTGATGGACTACAAAAAAGTTGGGGCAGAGAGAAAAAGTTCAAATGTAACATTTTGAAACATTTTGAGTTCCTGGTAAGCAGGTGTAACAGGTCAAGATATCATGTTTGGGTATAAAAAGAGCATCATGACATATCACTTTGTGCCAAATTTCATGAGAGCTGTCAAACAAATCTATAGCCTTAGGTATTTCACCAACTACCTTACATAATATTGTGAATAGATTCAGGGAATCCAGAGAAATCTAAGTAGATGTAAGGCGAGGCAGAAAACCTTAGGTGAATGTGTGTGACCTTTGAATCCTGAGCTCTTTTAAGCCCTCAGCCCTCAGCGCATAATAAACAGTCATACTGCGGTGTGAAATATAGCCACATAGGCACTGTTTTTACCATTGTGCGCTGCATCAATAAATGCAACTTGAATCTCTGTTACTCTGGGAGACAGCTACTACATCAATTCTATGGATATGCCGGGTCAAAAAGACATTTTACATTACTATTATAATAATAATAAATTATGCATAATTACATGCAACATACAAACACCGTCTTAAGAATCACTTACTTTTGTTTTCATGTCAGTGCTTTTAATGAGAAGACAGTTTACCAAGAAATTTGGGTGACTGGTGAAACATTTTTAACTAAATAACTTAACAGCACAGGCGCTTCCTGTCACTAAAAAGTGTAAACACAAACACATGTGACCCTGGACCAAAAAAAACATTCATAAGTAGCACAGGTATATTTATAGCAGTAACCAACAACGTATGGGTCAAAATGATTTTCGAATTATCTTTTATGCCAAAAATCATTTGGATATTAAGTAAAGATCCTGTTCCATGAAGATATTTTGTAAATTTCCTGCTGTATATCAAAACTTAATTATTAATATGCATTGCTTAGAACTTTATTTAGACGACTTCAAAGGCGATTTTCTCAATAATGTTTTTTGATAATATTTTTTTCAATAATCTGTGCAAAATATATGCATTGGTGTTAAGATATTGCTAGTAAATTGTTACATTTATTTCTGATGCACATTTTATTTGTGATAAGTGATCCTGTGTGGGTTTTAGCATGAAGTATTGCAACAGGTGTGCACAAAACTAGAACAGACTAAGTTGCTTCTCTGTAACAGATGTATTTTGGGCATGCACCATGTGGTATAATGACGGTGAATCACACTTTTTTCATAGCGCCTCTTTCTGTATTTGCGTCATTGGTCTTCTTAAACACAACTTGCACTGTCTGTTAGACACTGAGACATTCACAAAGGAAGTAAGATGATGCACTCCCACTGCCAGTGACAGATTTTATGAACAACACGATCACAAAGGGCGAGTCCAACTGTCTTAATTGAGGACTATTCTTTACAGAGTAAATTAAAGGTAAGAATATACCATTTTCTTGACGTTTATGTTCATTCTAATTTGAGTAAGTGATACTTTTGTTAATGTAGTACTCACATTGTTGCTTTCTAAAAAGAGGGTCTTTTTAATGATGTATTTTATAACATAGACATGTTTTCATAAAATGTCCAGTTTATGTTTTATGTAATTTTACATTTTTATTTATCTTAATCTGTGTCTGTTTTCACGAAGTAGTGTTGGAAAAGTCGATTGCTGTTTGTTCTGGTAAAGGAAGTTGCACAGGAAACACACGACAGCCCGTCAAATTCTACACGGGGCTCCATTTAGCAGTTTCATGTGTTAGATTGCCACCTTAGGTTTTCTGACTTTACTGAGTCAGTGATCTTTAAATTGTGAATGTAAGCAGTTTGGGAAATACCACAAGTTCTTAATGTGATATAGGGCTGTCAAAAAAAAAATCGAATTTCGAATATTCGTCGAATTTAAAATAAAAATCCACATTCGAATGCAAAAATGTTGCATACGAATTTTATGCTTAAGGAGGCTGCTTTAAGACCCGTCCCAGGTATACTTCACATTCCGTGTTCTGTTCTGTCTTGCCCCCAGCAGTATCGCACAGTTTCCAAAAGGCGGACGAGCTCGACACACAGTACCGCTTCTGTCTCATCATTCACCTCGTGCGTGCGCTGATGTACGCGCACCGCCCGCGCGGTCTGAAAAATTGCCTACGCAGGGCCGGGGTGCGCGCCGCTCGATGATGAAAATGACATTATGCAGACGGTGCGTGGACGAGGACAGCCGAAGTGTATTTGGCCTTTATCAGTGGCCCACGAGATGCGATGACAATGTTAGTGTTCCCATCGCTACTTCGATGTTCTTTCAAAATTTTGTGGAATTGCGGAAAAAGACACATTTTCTAATGGGGCATCTTCTATAACCATTGCACTCGCGTCTTGCAAAAGAGAGCCGCATGTTTAGAAAGCCATGTAAAATTAATGTAAGTTCAACTCTGTAAAAACACATCTCGATACTTTATGGTGGGGTTTTCTAAATCCCAATGCCTCTCATGTTTTTAACATGTTTTTACCTGCAAAATGTACTCTGTGAGATTGGCTTTACGCCATTTGTATCATGAATGCATACATGATGCTGTTTTGTTTATGGTTGTTCAAGCAACTTAATTATAATTGGTTTATAAACATTAATTTAAATATTATTCACTAAAAATTCATGTATTCCAATGCTTTGAATAAATGTGCATTAGTAATATTTTGCTTGATGCGCACTCTTGTGGCCTCGGGGGAAGCCAAATGCTTTTTTTAACCCTAACTGAAATTATGCATTTAAAATTCTAATGTAGTTTTCCAACCATGTTGACAGCCCTAATGTGAGATAACAGTTTAACGTGAGCTCAGTGTTTTTGATAACTTTGCAGAACGCAGTGGAAGATGTCGTGCCTGAAGTGCCTTAAGTACACCATGTGTGTGGTGAACTTCATCTTTTTTGTATGTATCCTTTCTCAGAATGTCTCATCATGATAACTCAAAACTGTTCATCTCAGGCCATTCTAAACTCTGGGTTTGGCCCACTCTCTTGTTTGGGTGAAATGACCATTACAGGTCTGTGGGGCTACAGTCTTTGGATTGGGCATCTATTTGATGACATCCTCCAGGTTCTCTTCCCTACTCCCCACTCTTCAGGCTGTAAACATCGCAAACTCGCTTTTCATCATTGGGATCATTATCACCTGTGTCTCCTTCTTGGGCTTTCTTGGAGCGCTGAAGGAAAATCGTTGCCTGCTTATATCTGTGAGTCTCAATCAGAACACTGTTAGCATCCATCATCACTTATACTTGCATATTCACTGTTGTCCACTAAGGCTTGATGATTCACTAGGCAACTTTGGTTAATCTAAATTGTCTAAATAGGAATTTGTTACCCATTCTCAGTGGGAAAGTGCCCAGGAAACAAAATTGCTCAAAAAGTCTGTGAATCACCAGCCTAGGTTGAACTTTCTGGGTTCTTAAAAAACACACACACACACACACAAAAAACTCAGTATCTCTTTTTGTTTGGTTGGTTTAGTTCTTCATACTGTTGTTCCTTCTAATGTTGGCTGAGCTGGCTGCTGCCTGCCTTTTGCTGCTGTACGAGAATCAGGTAAGAAACTGAATTTGAGTATGGAAGCAGAGTCCATGTGAGGACAAATTGATCAGACTGTGCTTTTTACTCACAGATTGGGGCTTTCATTGAAAAAGATCTTAAGGATGGTTTAGAGAAATCCAAAGACAGCAGAAGCAATAAAACAGTTGAAGATGACTGGGACCAAGTACAAAAAACTGTAAGTGCCTATTTATGAGTGGTGCTCAGTGTTGTGCACGAGTCCTGGGAAGAACAATTCATTTTCTTGAGAAAAGTCAGCTTACTCATAACACTAGGCATCAAAATATTGTACTGTTTTTTTTTCTTTACAGGCACACATTTGTTCTTAATAAAAAATAAATACAAATAAAATATTTACAGCTTTTCTTTATAAATCAACAGTTGCATTGCTGTGGAATCAAAAACCATACAGAATGGGGGCCAAATGTGCCGAAGTCATGCAACATTCAAATTAATGAAACAGTTTATTGGCAGGAGGTAATATTTCCATCTCTATAGCTATATAGCAAAACTATAATAATGAAACAAATATCTGGAGATGCACATCAAATATACAAATCTGTGCAGCTGATTCAATCTTATATCACATGTATTGTCTCATTTAGGGTTGTTACACAAAGCTGAAGAATGCATTTGAAGGAAATCTCTTGAACACAGGGATTGGTGTCATTGTTGTCTGTGTTATTGAGGTACGAGTTTCCATATGAGGGTTTATGTCTTGTCATAAAACAAATTGAGAAATACTGAAATTGAGATTTCTACATCATCTGAAAGCTGAATAAGTTTGTTAGGATAGGAGAATATTTGGCTGAGATACAACTATTGGCATATCTGGAATCTGAGGGTGCAAAAATCTAAATACTGAGAAAATCTCCTTTAAATATGTCCAAATGACATTCTTAGCAAAAATCAAGTTTTAATATATTTACAGTAGGAAATTTAAAAAATATCTTCATGGAACATGATTCATACTTAATATCCTAATGATTTTTGGCATAAAAGAAAATGTATGAAATGAAATCCTAATGTATTTTTGGCTATTGTCCCACATAAAAAGATTAAATTAGTCTCATTTATAGGACATCAGTTTTGTTTAGCAGCTACTTTTACACTTCATGCAGATCAATAATGTAATATGATAATTAAATGGTATTTTTTATTAACGTGACTAAACATGATCTCTCCTCTTGTAGGTCTTGGGTATGTGTTTCTCAATGACCCTGTTCTGCCACATAAGTCGAAGCGGGTTAGGATACAAATGACCAAACTCAATGTTTCCATATTTCACAGTTTGTGTTTTTTAATAACTATTGCCCCACAAATACCCAAAGACAGCCAGTAAAAGACAAGATGGATTGCAGTTCTTACACGGATGCTTGATTCTTGGTTCTATGTTTATGGTATGTGGTAGAAACTCCAGAATTCTTTTAACTGCATTATTGTTATTATTATTTTGCATGTATGAATTGGTATAAATAACTAGTTAAAAAAAACTTTGCCTTTGGCCATCACAGCTTAAAAGGAAACATTCTAGGGGGTTTTAGACACTGAATTCTTCCACTTTCATCTGAATGTCAAGTTATAAAGTGTGACGTGTAAGAGAGATTTTCCATGATGAATCATCTTTACACAAAAATGTAATGGTATATTAAACTGTATAAAAGTAATGATTCTTTCATGTCATAGACTTATTTTTGACCTATGTTCCTATAATTTACTTTTGTAGACTATATTTGAACAATGCAAAGCACTTATTTCTGATCACTTCCTTTTCTGACTAGCTGTAGCAGTGACAAAACCATGTGATTTTCCACAATGTGCACAGGGTGGAAACCACACATGCTTATTTAAAACTATTTACACCATTTGTAATGCACATTGTTTTTGTCGCTTTCTTTTCTCTGCAAACTGATATGAATTAAAACTTAAAGACAATGAAAAGGTTTTCTCTGCTTTTTGAAACATTAAGAAAAATAGCAGCATTGTGCTTGTGGTTGACAGAGGCAGTGGCACCAATTGCAAATCATCACTTCCTTTAGTGTCATGGTCATGATGGGTGGCTTGAAATGACGCTTTCGGTTATGCCATTGCATTTAAAGTTCATGAAAGATGAAATATATGTTGTCAACAGCATTGAAACAAAAATGTAATGAAACCAAACATCAGAATTCAACAGTTTTATTTTAGGACAAAATCCTGTCTCCACAATATTTAAGACCCAAAATAACTATAAAATACTAAATGTTTTAAAATAATTTTGTTCTTTTTGAACCATCACACAAAAAATAGAAACAAATACAATTTAAAGTAATCTTTAAAAAAAAAAGAAACAAAAGAAAGTAACTGTACACGGCAGAATACACCATTTTTCGCAAACACCTCTTAAGACATCTTCAACTATACACACATTATTGCAGTTCACCTAAAATATGCTAAACTAATCTTTTTAAACAAAATTGATCTTTCACTATATTTTCTGTTCTTCTGGCTTGTATATCAATCTAGTTTCACCTTTTTGCATTCGTGCCCTTGTGCAAAAGCAGAATCTGAATCTCATATACCAATTATCTTATTTTGGGCTTAATGCAAACTATAAAAGTGTGAACAAATGAGGTGCTTGCAAAGATACAAGGGGAGAAAAAGTCTTTGTTCCACATGTATCCAGAGGGACGTTGAAGTCATTAAGGCAATGCTCCAAATATCCAAAGTTGGAAGTAGTTACTGTATTTAATGATCTAGGACCAGATATGGTTTCTCATACAACAAATAAGGCTGAAATTTGGAGGAAAAAACCTAAACCAAAGTCTAATTCTATAGAGGATCCTGGGCTGTTGTTTTAAAGACACATAATTCAATTATAGCTTAAATTGCATCACAAATCTCATTAGGACTAGCTGTGCATCCAAACCTATACAAAAATAAACCGATAGTCTTGCTTTCTCAACCGTTACGAATAGAGAAGAGCATATAGTGCCATCTAGAAATGCTTGATAACGCAATTACCTCCTTTTGTACTGAGCACTATTATTACCACTGGTTTCTTAGGAAAATCCTACACTTGGAGTACCACATCATCATTCTACAAAAGTCCAAAAGCACTTCAGCTCTGTTAATAACAGAGGAAGTGCGTAATCAAGCAGAAAAATATAAAGATAGCTAAGTTTGTCTGAAACTACAACATATTGATTTCCATTAGCCAATGAAGGGATGTGAAACCATCTCTCATGAACAAGAGACATAGAATCGCCTAGTGCCTCTTCCATAGGCATTGTATTTGGAATGAGTGCAGCTCAACGAGGGACCCAGCCCCATTCGAATATTGCTAGATAAGAACCAAAGCTCTGCCTTTAGTACAATTGTCAGTTATGAATCAATAAGTTACATATATTAAGACTCCATTAAAAGGACAGATATCACATAAGGCCCCATCATTTAAGGTTTCAGTCAGTCCTATTGAAACCATCTGAATGGGAGGAAAAGGAACTTTAATATTGCTATGTTAGCCCGACTGTATTGCAAAGACATGCTTTAGAGTGTATGGTGTGAACTGAACTAACTGAAAGAAGAATACAGCATCCAGAAGCACTCCTTAACCCCACGCTGCCACAAATTTGATCTGAAGGAAATGTTACGAACTGTACGTCCTTCCTTGGTCTTATCAGAGCCCTGCGAGATTTGGCGCTGCAGAAGGGAAAAGCACATCTTGTGTTTGATCATCTCACTCAAAACTAAAACTAGTCAATTAATCAGCCGGTCTAAAGTTAGCAGCCTTATTTAAGAAGTCTAGTTTCTTTGAAAACTCTGAAATCCACCTTAAAAGCTGCTGTGTGACTGCCAAATGAAGAACATTTATGGACCTCATTCAGACACTCAAATGAATGACACTTAAGCTTCAATATGCAAAACCAAGCCACATTCTCTGAACTATTGCTCAACACTATCTGAATGTAGAGCTATGAACAAAAAATCCCTTCAGCAGTGGTTCTTCATTTTTGTCCTGCCGATCCCCTACTTTGTGATGTTTTAGATGTCTTCTTTATTTAACACACCAGATTCAGATCATCAGCTCAACCCTGGACCAGGATTAAGAACCCCTGCACTCCAGTAACAGCACGGGTAGAAACATCACCACCACATGCAAACAGAAAGCATTAGTTCACAAGTTAGACTGGGTTGAGGTGTCAGTACTAGTTCACCAGTCTTGCTTATGGTCATCATGTGCCATTTTAGTTTACTTTGTGAATTCTTACTCCATTTTAAAACGAACAAATCCATCTTGTTTTAAATCCAGAAAGCCAAATGTACTCATTTCAAAGCAACGAAAGAAAAGTGTATATTTTTCCTTCCCAATAACTTCAGGAAGTGCCCCACTGTTTTGTGCCATTTTCTTGAGACTTCATTAAGCTACACAATTTAAAGCTCACCAACGGAAAAAGAGAAAGCACAAAGGTAGAGCCAAATCAGATGTTTTTTTTTTTAAATATCACAAATGCACAGCATAATTATTAAGGGCAAAAAGATCCAACCAAATCTGACACCAATATTTTACACTTAAAAGAAATATAACGGAATTAAAAAAAGATGCCAAAACAACAGCAATGGGCGTATGATCATGTTTATGATCATTAACTGAATGCGAACCAATCTGTGAGCAGAAAGTCTCTGTGACTGATGTAGAAGAATGGACTCATCAACATTGTGTTATCATTGGCCAATGATTTTCAACCAAGGAGAACAGGTAAAGAAAAAAAAAAGAAGAAAATCTCCATGCTAAATTGCTTGTTCTAAAGTAAAACGCTACTTTCATCTTAAAGTAAAAGAGGTAACGTGTAAGCAACCATAACACATTTTGAAATATACCTCAGAAAAGGAGGTCATTAAGATTGTGCCGATATATTGCTGATATGATGCTTGGATTTGGAAATCCATTAAGTGTAATAAGAGAGCACAGTTAACTTCCTGCTTCTGTTTAAGAAAGCAGCTGGTCCAGAAAGAATCTGACATTCTCTACAGGCAACTTTAGGGAGGAGCAGCTGGAATGGAAAAGAGGAGGGAGCATGAACAAGTAGATAATGTTATGTGTTTGACTATATGTGTGACCGATGAAGTAATTTGGGTGCTCTCTGTGGAATAATGAGAGGAACACCATGCTGGGAATGATCCTGCACGGCATCTGGGAGAGAAGCGGATCGTCTCCGGCAGTCTCACAGAGGCATGAGGCGTGTGGTGTGAAGGAGAAGCGGGTTCAGGTCCTCGGCGTGTACAGCACGGTGTAAAGAGGGCTCAGAGGCACTCCGCTCAATTTTTGGCAACAGATCCTGGACCTGCTCGATGCCCACCAAGATCTGAAAAACAGCAGAGACGAAACAGGAGGCTATCACTAGGGCTATAATGGTTGTCAGCTGCCACCAGCAGTAATGCACGCGAGGTCACGCACTCTATAGCAACCACAATGCAAGTGTAATAACAGTTATAGATGCAAATTTTTTTATTTAGAATCTAAGTCTACGGTAATTCACAAATGACCTCAAACACCATACACAGCGTTTCTTTTAGATTGGCAGGTTTGAGCGCAGGAAAACAGTTTATGCATTCAGCAAATTCATTTTGTGTTGGACGATGGACCTCGTTGGGAGTGCGCCGCTTGCTTGGTGGCTGAACCGTGAATGGTGTCTTCACGTGGCAACTGGTTTTGTCTGTCTAGTGTCTACATAGGACATTTGAACTGTGTCAGTACCTCATAAATAGGACGAGGCAGTATTTCTGAGGGGATTTGTCATCCCGTGTTGTGCCGCATCCAGTGTAGCATCACTAATTATGAGCATTTTGTCGCCATGCCCTGCTTGCGTCCGTTAGAAAGGTTGTATTTAACTTTCTTATTTAGGCTACTTCCTTGTTAACGGTATTATTTCTTTGATATTTATTTGAGTGTTTTGCAGGCTGCATCTTCACTGACGGAAATACTAAAATAAACACAAGCAGATGAGTTAAACTGGGTGTGTTAAATGAGTGTTGGGCTGATTTCAGAGACATGTATACATATATGTTATCTAGAATATTTATATATTACATGCATGCACGGCAACTTTCCTTTGTGCAAGGAACATAAGAGCATGCGCTGCGAACTCAGTACCGTTTCAGCGAAAACGCTGACTTCTGTCAAGTCAAGCCTCAGTCATTTTGTGACTGAATAAATAAACTTTTTGACAAGAGAAAAAGTGACAGAGGCAGTAGTTGTGAGTGGGGTGGCTAACCCCCGCCTCTGCATTAACTATTTTTAACGCATTAAACTGAAATTAACAGTCCATTACCACCATCACAGCCCTAGCTATCACTTAATCTGACATGATTGCACTGGAAAGCAGAGAAAGGCTCTAGTCAGGTTTACCTGTGGGAAGAGGGGCCGTTCATCACGTTTGAATTTCAGACAGTCGATGATGAGCCTCTTCATTGATTTAGGGCAGTTACTGTATAATTTACTGAGGTCTGGAGACAAAAAGCCACGACCCACCATGAAAATAATCTACAGGAAGAGAACAACCACAAATCATAGTTAACTTCTGTGCTACAGGAAAGAAAGTCATACAGTCATGATGAGGGCGAGTAAATGATGATAGTTATTTTGGGCTTCGTTCAAAACTATTTAAAGGACAATCTATCAGAGTGGTGGCGAATAGCTGACCTGGTCGCGGTTGTTGATATTCGTATAAGGCAAAGTCCCAGACATCAGTTCATAGAGCACCACTCCATATCCGTATACATCTGACTGGAAGGTGTATGGGTTAGTGTCCTGCATTCTGATCACCTCAGGGGCCTGAAAAACAACCGCAGAGTTAAACAAGCTGTACTTTTCAACAATAAATGCTGGATTAAACTACTTCAATTGAGTGGTAAGCTACTAAGTTTTAGATTCATTGATGAATGAGGTATTGAGCTGGGTGATGACTACTCACCATCCACAGGATGGAGCCACTGGGCTGTTCGACCTGCTGAGAGCCACTCCAGCGAGACTTGACTGTGGCCAGCCCAAAGTCACCGATCTTTACCGTCCAGCCTTCGTGGAGGAAGATATCTGACACATGAGCTCAGGAGGAGTATCATGCAGAACAAAGAATGACTACAATATCACTACAGAGAATGCATTAGCACTATTATTCCAGTAAACCAACAACCTTAGCCTTTCATCTCATGCCAGTAATTAAGGGAAATCAGACAACTATTTATTAATTATTTACAAGCATTAAGACCTAAAGCGGCTTGGCAATTTACCAGTATAATAAGATGCAACCATGATGCCATCTACTGGCAGCAAATGGGTTCAATCTGATCTATCCTGCAACAGATATCTCACAGTACAGACAAAAGCACTGCTAATCCATTATAGAAAGGATACTATTAGATTTCAAGTCCCGATGAATGATATTCTTGGCATGAAGATAACTGTAAAGGAAAGATAAACAGCAAATTATGTACAAAATTGAGATTTTCTACACTTTTCAGCCATTATACCAGTCGTCAGTGTCACATGATGCTTCAGAATCCTTCTAATATGCTGATTTCTTATTATTATCAATGTTGTACACCAGAGGTTTTCAGCTCTGGTCCTCGAGGTCATTTCTTCTGCAGAGTTTAGTTCCAGCCCTAATCAAACACACCTGAGCAAGTGGCTCAACATCTTCAGGATCTCTAAAAGGTCACAGGCAGGTGAATTTGATCAAGATTAGAGTTAAACTCTACAGGAACTTGGACCCTGATGGCTAGAGTTGTGATTCCCTGGTGTAAACAGTGGTGCTAATGTTACAAATGTTTCACTGTCACTTTTGATCAATTAAATGCATCCTTGCTGATTAAAAGTTATTTTCTTATGCCAAACCTTTTAACAGTAGTGTACATTAAATGGCACAGCATATAGCAAGAAAAAAGAAAACTCACTCCATGCCCTGTGCAGTCTGGCGAGCAACATCGATACGGCGCATGGTGTCAAACTTGGTCTCAGTAACATGCAAGTGGCGGTAGAGGCTGCTGCCTTCACACCACTGTGTGATGATGGCAAAATTAGGCTTCGTCATGAAGCCCATGAACAGCAGAATGTTGACATGGCGTGTTTTTCTGAGAAGCAAAAGTCTCAAATTAGTCATACTGAACAGAAGATCTGAACGGGAGATTAGCCGATTGTAGCAGCAGATGACATTACTAATGCAGTCAAGCAAAATTAATGAGAACCACTGTTACTTTGTAGATAGGATCGTGCAGATGACGACTCACCGTAAAACCTGCATCTCATTTTTAAAGGCCTGGAGCTGCTCCGGTGTGGGCTCTGTCACTTTAAGAATCTTGATAGCCACGTCTCCATGCCACTTGCCTTTAAAGACGGTCCCAAAAGAACCCGCTCCAATCCTCTTCAACATGGTCACCTCCTTTGAGTGCACCTCCCAGTAGTAACTGGAGTCTCTGTAACCTCCCCGGTACTAAACACACACACAAAAATTGATTTAAAAAAAAAAAAAATGTAAATTGGGTTGTGTCTTCTGGGCTCCCTATTAAAATAAGACACACTCACCACTTTCTTTTTATCATCTGATGAGGATTGTTTTCTTTCCTTGGGCTCAGAAGGGGATTTGGGGGGTCTTTTTCCTGGTGAACCTATGTGGGGAGGGCTAGTGGAAGGCTTTGGAGACGACTCTGGCCCTGTGGACAACATTAGAATGTGAAGGCCAGTTCACACACAGAGATATTTGAGTCATTGTAATCAGATATGGTTAAGTAACAAAAATATATGTAGTGTAATGTGGGTGTGTAAAAACAAAAAAAATACATAAATAAATAATAATATATTATTTATATACACACACACACACACATTATAGAAAGGTAGTCAAAGTGGAATAAATGAGAGGAAAAACTAAGAAAAAACAACCAACAACACTCACCCATTGTGCTGATTTTTAATGACTCCTGAATGAGAATGGGGGGGAAAAAAATGAATGAATACATGCGATGGAGGCATGCAGAACCTCCACTGTCATATTCCTAGAAGTAACATATCTTGACATTTGATATCTAGGCAGGCTAATACTCTAGTACAGGGGCAGTTCACCCAAAAAATGCATTTTAATTTCAAATCTGCACAACTTCCTTTCTTCCGTGGAACACAAATACAGAAGTGTAGCAAACTTTTTAAATGCTGATTTTCTGGTTTCAGATATTGACAGCCATTTTCACTGTATGGAAAATATCAGTGTGAAAACTCTAACATCACCTTTTGGGTTCGACAGAAGAAAGAAATTTTGAAAGCAAAGAGGGTGAATTCTTTTATTTGAGGGTGAACTGTTCTTGGGAACAAAAAAATGAGAAAATGTATGTGGACTTGAAGATCCTCTAGTCAGGTCTCTAACCTCCATGAGGCTAGCAGCGCCAGGGTCCAGCGTGCTGACCATGTGGACGTTGGGGGTTGAGGTGGAGCGATGCCTCTGGAGAGACTGACTGTCCTCTCCTCGCATGATCAAACGGAAGGATGGGGTAGACTGCAGTTCCTCTCTACAAGGGGTAAAACATGTCGACTAGTGTTACATTTCCCCTAAGGGATCAACAGGTACATCTATTTATAGGTGAAGTTAGAGAGTACCCAGGAGAATCTGAAGTTAAGGGAATGTCGCTCTCTGATATAGAATTGGTGGCCGGATATATCATTATCGAAGGGCAGTCTTCTGTATTAGGAACACACCTGAGAGAACAGAACACCAGTTGAGTTACAAAAACTAGGACAATCACACATAAACAGACAATTCCATTCAGAGCATACCGTTTTGTCATGGTGTCCATATCCACACACACTGTAGGGACTTTACTGCTGCAGTGCTGGTGAAATTTATACCCACACGTCTGACACCTGAAGCCGTTGAACAAGAACTTGTGGCAGAAGTCACAGTAAGCTAATTTAAAGAATGTTTTACGTACCTGTGAAAACAAAATTGTGCCATTTAAGTGTGAAGCTGATTTGGCTTGCAAGTTAATGCTGATATGTTCATGTAACTGATATAGAATACCATTCAACATCTGAGGTCGGTATGGTTTTTTTAAAATACCTTTCCTCAGAGGGGTTTAATTAAACTGATCGAAAAATGACAGTAAAGAAATATATGCTACTCTTTCAGTTTCAATTCATCTAAAAATCCTTAAAAAAAAGATGCATCACGGTGTCCACAAAAATATCAAGCAGCAGAACTGTTTTTAATATTGATAAATCTTGCTCAGCATATTAGAATGATTTCTGAAGAATCATGGGATACTGAAGACTGAAGAAATGATTTTTTTTTCAGATTTGCCTTCAGAGTAAATAACATAAAAAAATGTCATTTTAAATCATAATATTTCAGAATGGCACTGTTTTTAATCAAATAAATTCAGCCTTTTTTATTAAAAGAAAAAATGCAATAAAGGAGCATAATTTTAACCTCAAACTTGAAATTAGCTAAAAATTTTAATCTATTAGAATGTTAGAGCTGTGGTGCAAAATAAAATATATACATAAAAGAATAAGTAAACAATGTATTAATATTAACCAAGATTCATAATTGCTGTGGAACGTTGTTCATTTTAACTTCATCATAACTAGTGAATTTTCTAATATTACAAATTTAACCTTACTGTAAAGGGCTACCAATTTAATTTAAGCATCAGCAGTTCAAATTTAAACTATTTACTCGTCATAATCATCCTACATACACATCCAGATTATTTGCTGCAAATATTCTCCAGTACATCAGTACCAACACCCCCCCCACCCCCTATTGAACTATGAAGGCCTAAAAATGAGAACGTAGCTCTTACGAAGTTGTGCATGGTAAGAGGAACATCATCCAGCACTTCCACCAGAAGCTCTTCCCCTACGAGAGGTGTTATGTCAGTGTCCCATTCTGTAAGTCTCTTCCGGCTGGCCAAAAGAAGAACAAAGTCAAAACAAATGAGAATAAACTTACTAAGGAGAGATTTTGCCATTTTAAGAGCCAAATTCTTAGGCACACCTACCCTTCAAGAAGGCGAAAGACAGCACAGCAATCCTGGCTTAGGCCTCTGACCTTCAGGGCTTTATCTAGACTGTCATAGACCGTTTGCCCAGGCCGAACATTTACCTGAACACATGGTCACACCGTGCTATCAATATATGATCACAAACACACAACCTCCGATTACAAATATATGCATACACAGGTTATATTAGCGGTTCCAAATGTTTGTTAAAATCAATAAAGGGCATTTTAAACAAATCAGTCTCCAGTGAACCCTCACCACCGTCCGCTGCTTGTTGGGGAGGTAGACACGAATGGTGCCCCCACCTCGGGGTGTGTCATCCGGGCTGTTTTCCCCCGAGGAGGAACAGGAGGAGGTGTTGGACATGGTGTCTCCAAAGGGGCAGTGAGGGACTGGCAGCACTGACACTCAAGAGTTACACACCAGGGCAAAGCAGGAAGAAGCCCTCATCTGGAGCCTGGGATGAAAAAAATAAAAATAAAAAAGAATAATTATATATATATAATATATATATATATATATATATATATAGGTGTGGGCATTTGAAATTACACTCTATTGAGAAAAAGCACACAAACTGATAACTCAGAACCACATGTCAGTGGAGCTTGTAATTGCGTAAATAAATACTAGCTTCTACACTGGTCTTTTAGTGTAATAAAACCAATATGAAACAGATGTAGAAGGAAATGCCTCAAATAAAGATATCCGATGTCGTTCAAACTCCTTTCAACATTTTAGTCTATAATTACAGACTATAATTTAAGTCTTAAGGCTATCAAACTCTGAAATGAAGCCATTTAATCAAGACATGTAGGAACAAGTACTTTGGATTGAACGTTTTATGATATTTAATGCAGTATACAGTCTTTGCAACCTTAAACCACAAGTATTGTGCACACTGGAAAGCACTGCAGTTGCACCATCAAGCAAAACATCACTGGTGTTGTATATGAGCAGTATATGAGCATGTAATAACCAAATACTGATCTTACACTAACATCCCGCAATATAATAACTAATATATATTAAACATTTACTACCTTGATATAAAAATACAACAGCATAAATGTATACACACACACATCTAAAACTGCAAATATATACACAGACTCAAACTATATAGATTTCATAAACATCCACGACCTCGTTTTATGTATGTACATTATTATTATTATTATTATATATGCAAAAAATCTAATTTCTAAACCAGTCCTCTGTGATCAATCCTTGATCAAAAGCGCTTAGAAAGGTAAAAGAACACGAACACACCATGCTACATCTGCAGTATAAACGCAGGACAGAGAATTATAAAGATGTTTTACACAAACACCTCCCCTCCTGAAAGTGTAACCACAGAAATGTGTATCAGCCTGCAATGAAGATGACTGGCTGGGTTTAGCTAAGAGTGATGTGTCTGATCATTTGCTCTGCTCTTTTACTGTATAACAGGCCATGCACTCTTAGCTTGTTCAATTTATCAAGACATTACTCAATATTGTGACTGAAGCATAAAAGCATATTAGCTCAATATAGATCCTTAAGTCCTGTCAGGAGCCGTTTTCGAGCTGAAGGAGGGAATGCTGTTTTCATAAGGCGGAAAGGGATTAAACGACTAGCTGCTAGCTAGCTAGTATTGCTAATGCTGTCTAAAAGTTCAAAAACTAGTCTTAATCTGAATTTCGCAACCGCCGAGGTATGAATTGACACGATTTACACCTGCAAGAAGTATTTCTACAAACTACGCAGCCCGTTCGCGAGACCCACTTAGCAGTTTTTTGCTTCAGAGTAAATACTCACCTGAGACAGCCATCTTGAATTCTCTCAGTCTCAAGTCGGATCAGCAAAGAATTTCAGGGAAAGCGGAACAGCGAAAGCTCGCGCTCTGATTGGTCGAGATTTGTGAATCGAGCCACTGATTGGTCGTCCATTGTTGTACTTTGCAGCAAGGGAATGAGAAAGGGGCGTGTGCTGCGGGTAACGAATGTAATGTTTTTCCAAGCAACTTTACACAGCTGCTACTTACATTCTAAACATACTGTTCAAAGTGTTAAAAAAATAAAATAAATTTGTAAAATCAACAATAATAATAAAAAAAAAAAGTTAAAAGCAAAAACTCAGTTTAAATATTCAATAAAAGCCAATTCATACGTAATAACGAAGCAACAATAATAAACAGAACACAAAACATACAAATGTAATGAACGTTTTTTAATGTTCAGGTGACTGTGTACAAAACATTTAATTTGCAGAACATTTTAATATTGAAAGGATTTCATCCATGTTTTTAAATGTCACAACGTAATGTAAAAAAGTCCACTATGTCGGTGGAATTACATTGAAAATATAAATTCTGACAGAAGAACAGGTTTCTCATGAGAACACTGGGCTATTCCACACTTAAGAATTTCCTTTTTTTGGCAGTGCGTGTGTAAGAATGGAGTCGCCACTCAACATCTGCTGTATTCTCGTTCTCCAGTGTGCCGAGCTTGATCATGTACACTGAAAAAGGAAGATTAATCACAAATAAATTATTAGCAGAGAACATAAGTGCCTTTTCTGTATTAATATTATCAATTAAATTTAAAACCAAATAAAACGGAGCTGCTTACATTTCATTTCAAATCTGGGTCCAACCTCTGTCAACTCAACGTTCTTGTGATCGGTTTTCTTGTAGGTATGGTGTCTGCAATATACAAAGACATTTCAAAATTATTAAAACCAATCTTCTTAAACTCAAAACCTTAAGAATAACACGGTGGTTAAAGTAAAAAAAAATTAAAATCCTGAGCCTGAACTTATTTCCGGAGGCGGGGCATGGGCAGCACATGTCAAGCATGCAATGACTTTTACAACTTTAACATTTGAAAGGATACTATGGCAAAGTTATTGCTTTCTTTATTCAAACTGATTATATATATATATATATATATATATATATATATATATATATATATATATATATATATATATATATATATATATATATATATATATATATATATATATATATATGCATGACCTGCAGAATGAAAGCTGTATCATACACTTGGATAATTATGAGCTATATCATCACTTATCGACACTAGGGGTGTGACAATACACTTAGCTAATGAGATGAGACAAAGTACAGATACTTGGTTCACTAGAATGTGACAATATTTTAATGCTGTTTTTAAGAAGTTTTCAATAAAATGTTTGTCTTTTTATTACAAAAAGTAAAACAATGCAGTTGTATTTAGAAATATTTTAACTAATCTAGGGCTCTAACGATGTAATGATTCTTTTGGTAATAAATTCATCTACTGAATTTTTTGACAACTGAGTAATCCTATTTTCTTTCTTTTTTTGTAACAAACAGACCTAAGTGAAAACCAGGCTTTAGTATGACTACTTATGTATAAACTAACAATGAGGCAATAACAATTGGCTCAAATAAAACATCAAAACCACGAAATTACAAGATTGTATTGAACAACACTGTTAAAATACATAATGTAGGATGCCTATATATAACATGAACACAACTTAAGTACATTATGTATTAAAACAAATACCTGCAGAGGGCGCCAAGGGCCTGGTGACGTTTTATTTTACAGCTTGATTAAACAATGTTTAAATCCATTACATTTTAATATTTGGCCACGTGCAGAAACATTTATTTTGAAAACGCGATGTACAATACAATGGCATATTTAGACATAGGTTGATGTAAAAAGGTTTATAAATGATTTACGTTACAAATAAAGAGTTTAGCCCCTTTCACACACACAGTCTTTACTGGCAAAGTTACCATTAATTGATGAACAGGTGAAATAGTGAACAGGACCTTTTCAGAAATCCCGGTAAATATGTTTTGGCAATCATCGTTCTTATGGAGATGACATGATTACTCTGAGCTGTTCACAAAGCTCCGCTGCTTTATCATGAGCTTTTCTATGTAAATACGTGCTAGATGGATATATTTGACCATTCCTCACAGCTTTTTGTCGTGCTTCTCTATCATCAAGGCTGCGACTCTGCAATTGAATACTATTATGCGTTTCTCGTGTTTATAAAAGCAAAGCATTCTGACTGGCTACTAATGTTAGTTTGGTTGAGAGTGAAAGTTGCACCTCTCATACCATTGGTAGGCGAATGCATGGACTCAAAAGTGATTTCAATCAACAAGATTGTATTTTTTTATGTAAGATTAAACGCTGCACGCCGGAAATCCGGCACGGTGCCGGAGAACTTTAAGCCCTGATAACAGACTACCACTCACCTGAAAGAGATGAAATCATCTGTATTTGCAAATGTAATAACACGTCTGCTATCCTCTTTGGGTACAGGAAACAGATACTTCAGGATGTTAGAGACCTAGAGAGGGAATTTTTTTTTATATACATTATTTTCAGCTTAACACATAAATTCCTTTACTAAACCAAGAAGGTTTTCAGAAGCCTTTATTATGTCACATGGAGATTTTCTTTTTTTCTTTCAGTAAAACCTAGTCTCTTTCTATCACATATGGCAAGACAATAATTATGTTCTTTTTACTCAAATAGGAAACTGAAAATCAAACACTTTTCACTAATGTTCAAAGAAGTCCCTTAAATGAACCAAGCCTGAATTTATGAGAACAAACAGTAAAAAAGCAATACTGTGGAATATTACAACTTAAAATTACTATTTTAATATAAAATGTAATTTATTTATCTGATGGAAATGCTACATTTCCAATATTCAGTGTGACATAGATCTTCAGAAAGCATTCAATACACAAGAAACTATCAATTATTAAATGTTGAACAATCGTGCTACACAGTACTATAATTTTTTTGTAATATTATAAATGTCTTTACTGGCCCTTCAATAAATTTTATGCATTTTTCCATAAAATAATAAAAGCATTACTTTGTTTAAAAATTTATTGGTGACCCTTTGAAATGATAGTGTGAATGAGAATCTAATTTATTACGGTTTACAAGGACACCAGAAGTTATTTCCTGCATAACTCACCCTTCGGCCAAGACGTGACGTGAAGCTGTGGAAGATGAGGTGAGGGAAGGCCTCAGACATAGTGCCGATGTCTGGAACATCATGTCTCATTACCACATTATATAATGTGAAGTAGGCTGTCGGCCCAAAAGGAAGGTGACACACCACCAAACCATCTACAGAAGAAAGATGTAATGTTACAAAAGAAAAGATCTAATGTACCTAAAGTGAAAAACTGCACATTAAAATGGATATGCAATTAAAGTAATAATAAAAATAAAAAACCTTTCATAATATACCCAATGTTTACTAGGTTCTGATACACTGTGCAATAAAATAAGAAACAGATGAAAACCATAAACGTCCAAACCTGGTTGGCCTCTGGTCTCATGAACTATGACCAGATCACTGACATTATTAGCTTTGCATGCATGCACTAATGTTTTAACTTCATGGTTTCCTCTGTTCATACGCTGGGCCCCTGGAAACATCAGCTTCATTTCCTGGAAAAAAAAAAGAATGCCACCTAAAGAAACCACAACCACTGAAAGAGGAAGGTTTCACTTACGTCATTATGGTAACATGAACATACAAAACATCAGATTAGACCTAACTACATAAAACTACATGCATTCACACACAGAAACATTTTATCCTGTCAAATATTAATATTAGGATTTTACATACTTTGGCAAACATCTTGAGTCTAGAGCTGGGGTCTCTGGATGTTGTGACCATAACTTTGGGGTCTTCCACTCCTGCCCATTTGTACTCATCATCCATATGAGAACTAACACCTATGTGATGTCACAAAATATTTTTACATATGGTGGCAGATCAAACTGGATTCCGATATAAGTGACAGAAAAAAATAGTCACCTTCTCCACCCTCATCATCAAACTCCAACAGTTTCTGTAAGTCTAAAGCTTCCTTCCGAACTTCGGTTGGTAAAAGGCGATTTTCTGCAAATAGATATGAACAGTGTAAAATGAGAGAAGTGCGATATATATATCAGATCGCTTAGGAGAGTTTGATGAGATGATTAAGATATGGCTGGAGTCTCACCATCTAAAGCAGATTTGAGCTTCTGTTTCTTCTCTTCAATAGTGTACAGTCTGTCCTCCTGGGCTTTCCTGTACAGGTATTCCTTTCTCAGTCTCACCTCTCGCCGCAGCTACAGCACAAAATCCATTTCAGAAACAATATGAATTGTAGGAAATACACTACTGTTCTTACTGTCAGTAAAAAAAATTATGTTTTTAAAAGTGTATGCTCACCAAGCTGTCTAGAAAACAGATTTACAGATTACAGTCCCAAAAAGCAATAATAATGTGAAATATTAGTACAAATGAACACTTTTCTATTATTTCTATAATGTAATTTAGTCCTGTAATGGCAACGCTGAATTTCCAGCAGCCATTAGTCTTTTAATCCTTCAGAAATCATACTAATATGATTATTTGGTGCTCAAAAAACTAAATTATTATTACAAATCTTGAAAGTAGCCGATTAACCAGCTTGTAAAAAAAGCTTATCAGGATTCTTTGATTAACACAATGTTGTAAAAAAAAAAAAAAAAAAAACAGTTTATTTGAAATAGAAATCTTTTTATAACATTACAAATTAATATACAGTCACTTGTGATAAATTTAACGCAATCTTGCTGAATAAAAAAATAATGTTTTCCATTAACAAAAATAAATAAATACTAAACCAAAATGTATGCCCTTAACGGTAAGAGATAAATAATTGTTAGCAACGTAGCTACCAAGACATGGCATGTGGTAACTTACTATTATATTCCCAAGGAAAATAAACGGTAAAACGTGGCTAAGGCCAAAGAATATTTAGGATATTAGTTTAAAAAAGTTAGCTGACACATTTGTTTATAACAAATTAGACTGTTGAGTGTGTTCATCTATTCAACACTTTATTATGGAGCATGACTACGTTACACTACAACACAAACAGGAAAGCATTGACTGCCTTGATAAACTACTGCTCTATGTAGCGCGAGAGAATTAAACCACGTTAAAAGAATTAAAGGCAGAAAAAAAAACATGTCTTAATATGTTTTATCAGGATAATTTAAACGCGTTATGCTATACTTACCATTTTGAACAACTACACGTGACAATTCAGCCTTACAGTCTACTATCACGATTTCCTGTTGGTCAATCCGCTCATCCAATCACTGACAACGAACAAAAGTGTCACGACCTTTCAAAATAAAAGTTCATAACTGGCCCTTTGAGCTCGTATCAGAAAGCGGGTCTTTAATTTTTAGGAACAGTAATTGCTTAGTATGAAAGATTATTATTATTATCATTATTATTATTATTTTAAATCACCTATAATACATAGAAACTACCGCAAGAATGCATTAAATTTACCAATAATGACATTAATACAGTGTCCTATGAGCTTTTCCATGTTAACCAGAGTTTTTGTAACAACAAGGCTCAACTATGCGACAAGACAGTCTTTGGAGAGGAGCGACAGCAGAAACGGTTTTCTGATTTCAAGTAAATGCAATATAAATGTTATTGTCATTTATATTCACCAGTCAATAAATCAATAAATAATTAAACACTGAAAGGTACTACGGACGGTTTCACCAAAATAGTCATATAATTAATTATTAACCCTTATGAAACAAAAATATATTGCAGTATATTGGAAAATATCATGTAATATATTAGGCATATATTCTTATATATATTTATTTTTTTCCAGTATATTGCAATATATTGAAAGTGACAATCATTTGTATATTTTGCAATATATTATATATGTATCATTAATATATTATTAAATGTATTCAAATATATAATATATTAGGAAATAACAAGGGAAAATAATATTTTACAATATATGACAATAAGGTATATTGGTAAATATATTTTCCTTTCGTATGGGAAATATAATTATAATACTAAATACTGTTTGAAAGATTGATCAAAAATGTTTCTTGAAGACCGAATCAGCATTTTCATATGATTTTAGATTAAGAATAATCGTGTGACACTGTAGACTGTGAAATGGCTGCTAGAAATGTTTTGCCACCACATAAAACTATTTAAATTGTAATCATATTTTAGCAGTAGACCTATAAGGCTTACTGTTTTTACAGTTTTGGTCTCCAGATAAATGCAGCTTGTGAGTATTAGAAGCATAAGAGACCTGAGAAACTTTAAGCGTTATTCAAAAAATAAACAAATAAATTTTTTTAAAAAATTGGCAAAAAATGTGACACTGTCCTTCGAAAGATCCAGTAATGTCATGACCATTAGAGTGATTTCTGCTGACTGCATAATAAAAATAGAGAACTAGTGGCATGTTCCTTTTTAATGTGTTTGTGGCGAGTTATTTCCTGTATGTGTTTCCTCCTCTAAAACATTTAAGAGCAGTACATCCTTGCAGACTCAAAGCACTATCTGTCGTCCATCGGTCATCATGAATCTAATAACCGCATTTCTGCTAATTATCCTAACAGGTAAGGTGAAAACACACATAAACAACCCAAATGCTCTTCTCAGGATGTATTTTGTCCAACATTTGTTGATTTTATACCTGATAAAAATATCATAGAGGAAAAACTTGATTTTTATCCACAGGACATAGCACATCTGAATATCTGCAGACACTCATCTGCCCCTATGAAAACAAGAGTATATCTCTGAACAGACCCAGGGTGTGGTGCAAAAGAGATGCCCAGGATGAAAACTGCTGTACAGGCTTCGCTTTCCAGCCAGGCGTCACCGTTTTGGAGCAAGGCAATATAGATGTGAAGGATGATGGAAAGTCCTTCACCATCTCAGTAAAGACTCTCACGCAAGGAGATGGAGTTTATTGGTGTGGGCTCATGACTGAAAATAAGGACATCGTTAAACTGGCTGAGAATTACTTTACCAATGGTAAGACGAAATACTACTTCTCTATTTCTCTTTAGATGGTTTCCTAAGAGCAAGAGAGCACCATGTTAAAAATATTTTCAGCATGTTTTAATTTCCTTCATTTTAATTTTAAATTCCTAAAATGTATTTTAAAATAAATATCTCTGGAATTTACGGTAAAGAAAAAAAAAAGCAATTGCGGTTACCGAAACTTTACCGTAGCAACATTTAAGGTTTTATAGATTTAAATAGTAGAAATTTTATGTTAAAAAGTTCATGTTAATATACCATCCTCCTGACGGACTTCTGTTTTGTTCCTGAAAAAAATATCAAATGAGAAGTGCCACAAGGCAAATTTAGGGAATTTTAGTTTTTTAATATAAAAAGTTAACTTTTTTTCCCACATCCAACAACTGTTAATTTAACAGTATTTTACTGTTTAAGTACATGAAATACCTTGTTAGATTTCTTACTGTTTTTCACCGTAACATTAACTAGTTCCCAGATTTTTACTGTAGCATTTTAACTGTCTTAAAAGTAATTCAATTCAGTTCAAGTTTATTTGTATAGAGCACTTTTTACTATACAAATCATTGAAAAGCAACTTCACAGAAAATTAAGTTTCTACAATATTTAGTAGTAGCTTACCAGTGGTGACTCAGTTTATGTGCATTTGTGAGATAATTTTTTAATGATTTTATGGTCATGTCATTTGCAGCTCCATTTAACTTTGCTTGGTCCATCATTCGCTGGATTTTATTTATTTTGCTTCTTGCGACGATCATTGCAACTCACATTTATTCAAACAGTGAGTCCTCACAAACCACCACAATATTTAAAAACCACAACTAAAAAATGCTTTGAACACGTCTTTAACATCTGTAAATGTTTATTTTTATTTGATTACATGTCACTGTTTTGCTGACCATAGGAAAGCGTGGCGATAGAAAGGTAAGAGCGCACGGTTCATTTTTATCTAATTTAGTCTCTGCTGTTAACATCAATAAAATTTGTTCTTTAACTGAAATTATCCAATTTGCAGACAACATAATATATCAGACTACATGATGTCATATGCCAAAGAAAAGCGGCAGAAGAATGAGGCCGTCACCTTTACTGAAGAATAAACGAAATATTGTTTGTCTTAAGTCACCATCAGGGGAATAATGTAGTTTTTGTTGTTGTAATTCCTTATAATTGTTTTTTTTTTTTTGTTTATACAAAAATGTCCACAGTAAAAACAGCAGCATGACAATATTATGTTTCATTTGTTATGTAAATCAACATACAATTTGGTGTTTATAATTTACCTTATTGTTATTGCATGTCATTCATGTGAAATGTTTATCTTATACACATTATATATATATATATATATGTGTGTGTGCTTTCTTCTTTTAAATAATATGCCTGATCTTATTAAATTTTCTTTATATAAAAAACAAAAACAAATGTCAATGCAACAAAGCATCAATGAACACACAATTCAACATGATTTTGATGTAAGAATGCATATATAACAACCTTTTTTTTATCATTGCACAAACTGTATCAGACTTGAAGCTGAAGTCAAGTCGAACATTGTCTGGCGTCTTTGCTAACTTTCTTTCATTATTAGTAGAGAAAGAGAAAGTAAAAAATAAACAAACTTAAAGTAATATAGCCTCACTAAAAAAACAACAACAACCCAGTTACATTACAAAAAAATATATGATAGTATTTTTGTAGATTTAAATCTTCAAGCAACTGCACAGTTTCAATCGATAGTGATTTAATCAAATATTAGGCCAAAAATAATCATAATAAAACTCAAATGACAATGCATTATAGGTATTTTCTTGTAATTTACCATCATAAAACGGTAAAGTAGACAAGAAAGATGGAGTGCAAAAATTCAAAATGGCATAATTACAGAAAAATAAAACCTTAAACACAATTTTGCATAATTACACAGTAGAAAGATCTCATTGTTTTTTACACGCACATTTTTAACTGGTCTATTTGAGCTCTTTTGAGTCTTGCATTTGCACCATAGTATCCTTTAAGGCATTTCCTGATTTATAGATTGCGAAAATAATCGGCAATGTCGTAACTACTCTTCCCCCTATCATGAGAGCATTTACTGACAGCCTCCTTTATATTTAGAAAATATTTTTCTTGATATATTTTGGAAAAACAAATAATCCTACCATGAAATACAGTATATTTAATTAAACACCAAGCACATGGCAAAACTACACAAAGCCAAGCTCTCAGAACATCTATTGAGCAAAAACACCAACTAATCCACATACACAAGGCAACTAATAATGCAATAAAATAATGAAAAGCATTGTATCAGAGTGGTAATGGTTCACATATGTGATGACAAAAATGCAACCATATAAAAGCAACCATGTAAACATTCAGAAAACACAAATTTATGAGTGACAAATTCATTTCAATCCGAAAAACATCAAAGGTCAAATTACATGCAAGTGACAATTTTGCATGGCTTTTCCACTTATTGCAGTTTAAGGCCCAAAGAGTGTGAACTACGCTGGCAAATCCCAAACTCTTCAGGGATAGTGGATGGACTGCCAAGTGTTTGTAGCACATGGAAACCAGTGTGAAGCAGTTTTGTAACCTGTCAGACAGATCAACACATCATCACATGTTGGGCTGCTAGAAAAAGCATGTTTTTGTGGTTTTTGATGAGAACATTTCAAGCTTGTGGTACCAATGCACAGAGAGAGAGGGAGAGAGAGAGAGAGAGAGCGCGAGAAAGTTACAGTTCCTCATAGTCGCCCTCCTCTCTTTTCGCTGAGGCTTCTTCTCCAGCCAGAAAAGCTTCAAGATCATCAGTTTTCTTGCTTCGTGACTTTCTTTTTCTCTTGTCCTTTTCTTCTGCGGTCACACCTGCCTCATCTCTTTCCTTTTTCTTGTGTTTGTGCTTCTTCTTGCTGCTTTTGTCATCATCCTGAGATGAAATACAAAGTAGTTATAAAACAAGAGTCTGTAATTTCATCTCTGAATGATTGTAATCGAATATATTTCACCTCTTTGCTCCTCTTTTTCTTTTTCTTCTTTTCCTTGGAATGTTTGCTTTCTTTTTCTGTGAGGAGAAAAGTAACACACGTTTATTGATGCAAATACACACTACATTCAAAAGTTTGGGTTTGGTAAGACTTCCTATCAGACAGTCTCTTATTCTGACCAAGGCTGCATTTATTTAATCCAAAATACAGCAAAAACCTAAACTGAAACCTAAATTGAACGTTTTGTTTTAATATATTTTAAAATGTAATTTATTTGTGTGATGGCAAAGCTAAATGTTCAACAGCCATTACTCCAGTTTTCAGTGTCACATGATCATTCAGAAAGCACTGTGAAATCATCACTCAGTGCAGATGAAAACAGAAGTGCAGCTTAATATTTTTTCTGTGGAAAAAGTGATTCTTTTCCCCCCAGGATTCTTCGATGTATAAAACATTTAAAAAGAACAGCATTTATTTGAAATAGAAGATAATTTTACAATTTTTTGTAACATAAAAAATGACTTTATTCTCACTTTTTATCAATTTATTGCATCCTTACGGATTTAAAAAAAAACTCCAAAAGACTCCAAATTTTGATTGTGTATATTTAACATAATATTAAATCATGTTAACATAATATGTATAATGTAATGTAATATTAATGATCTATTATTCATATAATAGTTATTATTAATCAAATATAAAATTTTATGCAACATACAACGTCTATCACTAATATTCTCCATTCAAAAAAAGTGACTTGCCATCTTGTTCCTCACTGCTGTCTTTGCTTTTGATGGGCTTTTCCTCGATTCCTAGACCAAAGAGGTCACCGTCATTCTTGCTTTTAAAGGAGAGTACAGTAGGCTTCATGGGCTCAGGAATTTTAGCTGCGGTGATGTCATCATCCGAGAGGTCAGGAATATCATCTCTAACTGTGAAAGATTCCTGGATCAAACAAGAAGGCAAAGGGCTTTTGGGTTAAATTATCCATCCAGACAAAGTCACCCAAAACATGAACTACAATGCTCATTATCATCAACACATTACCTTATTCACTTTCTGTATGACTTCCTCCTCACTCTCAAAGTCAGGGTCATCCATGACGAATGAAAGCATCTGTTTGGCCACAGGCTCGTCTGGGTCTGAGTCAGAGGACTCCACCTGAGCTGATTTTTCTTTCTGTTTAACGACCTGTGCTGGGAGATCTGACAGGGCTCCTGCTTCTGACGCTGTCTGCAGTGGTTGTGTAATGTGTACCGGAGTGGGACTAAGAATGGAAGCCTCTACGTTCTGACTGCTGACAATCACAATCGCCTGGATCAATGGCTCTTTGTGGATAGGTTTTGGTTTGTCCTCCAGTGATAATGAATCCATAGCCACCCTGAATAAACAAATATTATAAACAAACACCATGAAAACCAGACTGTGTTCAGGAAACTTAAGAAATGATACCCACAACACAAAATTCGAATTTCATTGAGGTCTCACTCATTAAATATAGTTTCATTTGATAAAAAATGAAAGTCAGGATTCGAAGCTTACAGGTGAGGTCCAGGGTTCAGATCTTCATCCTGAGCTACAGAAGGCTTTGGAGCGTCCTCATCACTGGAGAGAGTGAGGTCCAAGTCTTTAGTGGGGATAGAAGCTCTGGGTTCAAGTTCTGCATCATCAGGGTCCAAATCATCCTGGAAACCAGCGACCATGGGGTTCCCGTCTTTTCCTTCCCCTTCACTAAAATAAATGTTACAAATATGGATTTAAATTCTAATTTTGTACTGATCAGCTATATTGTCTCACAGAGAAAATCACAAAGAAACAACAAGCTAAGTTCATTTTCTTGTAAGAGTACACCGCCAGTTAAAAGTTTGGGAGATTGTTTTTTTTAAAGAATGAATACCTTTATTCTGCAAATGATCAAAATTTCCAATAAAGAGATTTATATTGTAACAAAAAAAAAACTAAGTAAATGTAGAGTATACTCTAAATAGCATATCACATAATAAAAGTTTATAAAGAATGCCTTATATATAAATGTACCTGTCACTATCTGCAGCGCCCGCAGCAGAGGGCTGGGTGTTCATAGCCAATTTTGGGTTAGAAGGGAGACTGTCCTCCAAGAAGCTTTTGTCTAGTCCCTCGTCTGGCACAAAATCATCCACGCTCTGAACTGTAGACGGAGCCTCTGCAGAGACTGAATCTGGCTCTGTGGAAATCCAAGAAGTAAAAGGTCACATGATCTAGGGCAAAAACAGCTTGCACTAAAAATATATAAACAACAGCAATTACAAAAAAACTCCAAAGAAGAGGAATGGTAATGCACGAAAAACAAAAAGGTATATAGTGAATTCTTATTTTTTCTAAATAGCTACTGTTAGCTCCTTTAGGTGGTGTGCAAGAGCTAATAAAACCCTCTCCATAACCCAGGAATGCACAAGGTCTTGTGATTTTCTATTGATCCACAACACATCCTTATGATGTGCACGAGTCCTAATCCTCCCCATTTTTCACGGCTTTGAGGGTCTCGCTCGGGGGAAAAATCCCTTTGAGATTGTGTGTGTGTGTGTGTGTGTGTGTGAATTCCTCTTAGCTTTCAAATCTCTTCTGTATTACATAGCATTAGAACAGTCCTTTAGCAATGAGTCACTGAGACACTGAACATTTGAAGAGAAAAAAACATAAAAGCTGTATATAAAAGCTCAGTGTTTCTGTTTTCAGCGTTTTGTCATATTTAATACAGCACAATATAATAATAATAATATAAAAGAAGAATGTGAGAATGTCAAAAATGCTGTTGGTTGGAGAGCTTGCAATCACTGCAGCTAGAAGCACCATGCTAAAACTCACCCTGGGTGACTTCTGGAGGATCCTGGGTGGGAGCGGAGCCAAAGAGCCTGGAGATGAAGCTGCGTTTCTGGGTTTGAGGAGCAGAGGCAGACGCCTGAGCTGGAGCAGAGACCGTCGGGTCGGGGTGAGCAGAGGAAGGGGAGGGAGAGGCCGCAGCCGTTTGGGTTGAGGAGAGAGGGGGAGGAGGAGGGGATGGAGAGGGGGATGGAGACTTCACGGTCTGGGAGGGAATGGGAGGCTGCTGGGGGCTACAGGGGCTAGAGCTGCTGGTGGAGCATCCGCTCTGAGGAACGATGGGAGACTGCGAGCCTGAGGAGGGGCTCTGTCCATTAGCAGGGCCGGGAGAGCTGTAGCCTTTACTACGAGACTCTATCATTTCCAGGAAACTGAAAGTTATAACAGACACCTACTGTATCATAAAAGTCAGACGCCACTGACTGCAGTTCAGAAATCTAAGAATAGGCACTTTTGGATGTTCTCATAATTTCAAACAATGTCACTTTTGTGAAGGAACTTCTGCTACTGTCCAAATGTTTGGGGTTGGTAAGATTCTTTTGAATGTTTTTGAAAGAAGTCTCTTATGCTCCCCAAGGCTGCATTTATTTGATCAAAAGACGTTAATATTTTTCTAGAAACCGTGACAAACTTTTATTCCTCCAATAAATAGAACATTTGAAAGAACAGTATTTCTTTTTAAAATAAATAAATAATATTTTGTATTTTATATAAAATGTATTTACTCTCACTTTTGGTTTATGCAGTAATTAATTAATATAAAATAATTAGAACATTTCTTAAAATGAGTGTGATTGTGAAGTACTATTTAAAAATAAAAATCTTATTGACTCCAAAGTTTTGAACAATTGCATAACTGTATTTACATGGAATGTTGCTGATATTTGATTTAGAATAATGTTTGGCTGTCTAGTAGATTAAATGAAACCATAGGATGTTAATGTGGGGTGTTCTTTAGTTCTTACATCTCATAATTCTGGTCTTCTGTCTCCTGCTGAACTGTTAGCTCCTCTAGCGTGGCATCAATGTCCAACTGATTGGTCTCTAGCTGTCGTAACAGGGTCTCTCTCTGTGGAAGTTGGCAGTAGAAATTTAAATTAAAGTTTAATTCACTATCATTTCAATGAAAGCTAATGAGAACAAAGATAAAGGCAAACCCGCAGAGAAAGATTTCTGTCAGATCTCATGACATATTATTGAGCATAGACGAATTAAAAATGACGACTGATAGCTGTCTGGTAGCTGGTTGAGGTTTGATTTAAATAAACCATTCGCCTTGAAGAGACACTCTAAGCTAGACAATTAACCTGCTTACCTGAAGCTGTAAGAACGGAATGTTGAAGAATCGGTGCAAGTATTTTAAACCAAAACCGTTCTTCATTGAAGATTCTGCATAATGGATGTAAGAGGAGCCAAGGGGTCTACAAAATCATGGAGACATCAAACATCAACAAAGCCCACTGAGTATAATCCAAAAACAATATGTGAACATAGTCCATTATTTATAATCTTAAAGGGGGGGTGAAATGCTCATTTTCACTCAATCTCCTGTTAATCTTGAGTACCAATAGAGTAGTACTGCATCCTTCATAACTCCAAAAAGTCTTTATTTTTATTATATTCATAAGAGAAAGATAGTCTGTGCTGATTTTTTTTCGGAAAAACACGACCGGCTGGAGGCGTGACGTGTGGGCGGAGCTAAAGAATCACGAGCGCGAGTAGGCTTTTGCATTGAGAGCGTTTGGAAGTTGTGACATTAATGTGAGGAAAAAAAACCATCATCCAAATCAAACCATGTCTAACAGTCAGATTCAGCCGTTTATTTATGATCCAGAATCAGATCCCGAGGCTGAAATTGAACAAGAGCAGCAGCAGCAACGACTACAGCAGGACGTCTCTATGTGGTATGTAATTAAACTGTATATATTTGCTTAGCGGTTTTGGAAAATGACTAAGTTCCACTTTATGTCGTCTTTTTTTTTTTTAAAGGTGTACAAGGTTTACTTGATGTGCTTACGCCGATAGCTAAGTTAACAACACAGAGATATTTGAAGCAGTTTTACTCACCGCCTGCGGTTCCAACACACGATCGTGACCCTTTTTTGTTGGGACTGCATTATCCTTAAGAAATAAACGATGTGCAAATCCGTCGTCAAACTGGGCCTTGTTTGTAAAACAAGCATCTTCGAAATGCAGGGAACAAACAAAAACACTTGCACAACTCCGTCGATGCTCTGTAAAAATAAACTCCATCCACTGGTCCCTTAATGTTTTTTTTTTTTTTTGGTAATCTGTGCAGGCTTGTCTTGCCCTCGCAACCAAAAACACACTTCTTTTGTGACATTTTGCGATGCTCTGATCAGTGAATGTCTGTGCTCTCAGTGCTCTGCTATACATGAGTGCGCGCTCTTCCGGCAGAAGTGCCCTTAGGACCCATATAAGGAAATTCCGCTCCATCTAACGTCACACAGAGCCATACTCGGAAAAAACTTTCCGAAACTTTTGACAAACCGTACAACTTCAAACGTACAACTTAATTTTTGAAACTTTGTCCATGTTTAGCATGGGAATCCAACTCTTTTACAGTATAAAAAACTCAGTATGCATGAAATAGCATTTCACCCCCCCTTTAAATTCATCATTAACCCACCACAATGCATAAAGCATAAGCAACGTATTTGAATGGATAGTGAAACTAAGTGGTTTTAAATAAGAAGGCAAATGTCAAATATTATTTTAAAGAAAGGCTATGGAGACTTTTTATGTGGATAAACTGACCATTTGTTTTAAAAATGATCAGAAATGTATACTAAGACAGGGTATACTAAGGTCTATTTAGCCATTTTTGTTGACTGCAATGATCTTACCTGTTAAGACCGGCAATGAAGTCACGGATGTCATCAGGCAAAATGACTCTGTGTTCTCCCATGTCCCGGTAATTTCCCAGTACACACACAGGCACATGAGTGGGTACTTTAGGCAACTCCCGCAGAATGTAATTATAAGTCCTATTGGATCGTGAAAAAGCATAGATTTGTAAAACGAAGTGTTTGTTGCGAATCCTGCATGATGGAGAAGTGGTCTTTAGAGATCATGCTGATTGTCTTTGTTCCCTTACCACTGCTTGGTGATGTCAAACATCAAGATCACACCATTGCAGTTCTTATACACGTCCAAAAACTCAGCATCCAAGGCCAGTTCACTCTCCGTCTGCTAAAGGCACAGAGACAAATATGGAGATTTGGTGCACAGGGTATATTTTGCATTATTATTGGTCTTGAGAATAGTAGTTTAGTGTAGTAGGGAAACGGTAAAAACCTGATAGATCATGACTATTGACTTACCTCTTGAGGTTCGTTCTCCAACTTCAAGGTTTCACCTCTCTTTTTCCCCTTTCCTAGAGAATGTCAAAGCCAAAATATTGTAAGAACACATCAAATTGGACATTTTTCACTAACTTCAAAAACAGCATCAAAAATAGGTCACTGTTTTTGTGGCTTCTTCCTTTTCACAAAGGAAGTGACATTAGTGGCAATAGCAGTAGATGGTGTTCTGTGGTATCTTCATGTTCTGTTTTTTTTAATACTATGTACATTTGTCTGCCACAATGCAGCGAGCGAAAAGTCAGTCAACACAAAATGTTGGCACTCAGATAACAGAACAAACGGATCAATCACAGGCAAGTCACATCCTAAAGTCTACAATCTCTGAAGTTTCTCACCTACACCTTCTGGAAGGGGGATTTTTTGGCCTGGTTGGACAGCAAGTGAGAAAAATATAATTAATATATATATGATCGGGGATGGAGGAGGGCTGGATAAAATGGCTTCATGAATGACCGACCGTCAGAATGAGATGGGAATGTGAATTAAACAATGACATGCAGTACCTGTACACTAAACTTGCCATTAAAAGGAATAAACAAGAAAACGCATAAAGGCTAAAACACACTACATTCATTTTAAAACCTCAACAGATTTTTGAAAATATAGGCATTATTCCAGACTTTGTAACACGGAAGCACGGACTCCACCAGACTACAAAACTGAGCAAAACTTTTGTAATATGTTCCAGCTTTAGGATAAACATGCAAATTATGTCTACAAAGTTGCCTGATTTGAATGCTTATTTGAAATAGACTGGAGGAAACTCACCTTTATCCACCACATCCCAAACCTCTACCTTCACCACATCATCAGTAGCTGAAGAGAAATGACAAGAATTTGAGCAGCTCCAAAAAACTGAGGTCGCTTCCTTACATTACTTTCAATACCTTTATTTTGAAAGAATTCTTCTAAAGCAGCCGCAGTACAAATACACATTTTTTTCAACTAGTTAACTTTTTTCTTAAAGGGATAGTTCACCAAAAATAAAAACATACCCTCAGACCATTAATTTTCTTCGTTAGTACCCATTTGGAGAAATTTAGCTCTACATCACTTGCTGTATCACAATGAGGGTCCAAAATAACTGTTTAAAAATCCTGTTCTGATGAAGAAGCAAAACTGTATTTTCATTTTTGGGAGAACTATTCCTTTAATTTTTACTCTGCCAGAAGTGCTTTGCAATGAGCACAAGTAACATACGGATACAAGTACAGCCATGCCCGCTTTCAAAAGCAGGATGCCTCACAGTAAATTACAGCCAACAGGTTACAGATGGATGTAAATACAGAGGGAAAACATACTCTAGATCAATTGCTAGGCCTCTAATGTTTGATGCATGCCATTTAAAGACGTACACCAAATCTACTCATCCTCTACCTGACGGACTGCATATTTACCTTGATGTAAATCTATTTTGACATATTAAAGATACATAGATGGAAACAAATGATTAATTAGATAAAAATAAAACTCACTTATTTACTACAAAAGCCTGTTAAAAAAATTCAAAAAAGCTTACTTTTGTAATTCCAGTGAATACTAGTGACCTGGATCTCCTGAGTGGGAATGTACTCTTCCTGGAACTTCTTACCCTGCAGCCGATGCCACAGGGTGCTTTTTCCAGTGTTCCTATCTCCTCGAATAACTATCTTCACTTTAAGAACACACATAACATGTTAGAGCTTGCGTCAATAATCTTGCCTCTAGCACACAGTAACTATGGGCTCCAGCCACACAGACTTGATTTGTCGTGACATGTTGTGTGTGTTATGATTTAGTCCAATATGTAGGCCTTTTATGGATTAAATCTTGGTAAGAATTTAAGGCAAAGCAAAGAACCATTAAGTAAGTAATCTAAAAACTCACACGTTCTAATTATTTATCATTAATAACACACTTCCCCTGAGGGTTTTAACTTACTGTTGTACTGAACCCCTTTAGCAAATCTTCTCTGCAGACTCTGGTTCATTGACTGCAGGCCAGCAGGGATGTTCTTGTCCTTTACCTGACCAGTGGGCTCAGAGCCAACGAGCTTCTTCAGAGCGGAAAACATCTTGACCAAAACTATGCTTTTAGGTGTATATTATAGATATCGAATATTCTTCTCTTAAATAGGCTTCTATGATGTCCCGAGGTTATCTGTCTGTGGGTGGACAGTTTTCTTGCAATGCTCATGAAGCATTTCTACATTCGTTTGAGAGGTGAATGAGTCCTGTTTGGGCACAGCATAATATATCTCAGAATATATTCATCTCAGGATCCTCTTCCAAAGGACACAGCTACTGCAGTCTAGCATTACAAGACCCTCATTCAAGTGCTGATCAGCTTCTGCTTCAACAACCTACAAGAAAACAACAACAACAACAGTAAACCAATCTGAATGAAGCTGCAATGTATTATATGAAAACATGCAGCTGTAGACATATAAATGACATATAACAAGCCTCTTTCATGGTGGATTGATATGCTGCAGAGCTCTGCAGTAACTCACATTTTCAGTGCTGCCAAAGGTTGTGTCTCAAAACCTAGTAAGCTGCCTAACATACCTAGACAACATTTTGGCACACCATAAGCAGCTCGCTAAGTTTGAGACAAAACTGATACAACGATTTCTACCATAACTGAAAGGACTGTGATATTTATAATGCAAAGCATTTCTTCAAAATAGCTTTTTAAAAATGCAAATTGTACAAAAAAATAACCTACTATTGTGGATTGCTGTCTAGTCAGATTTTTGACAGCTGCTTGTAACGTTACACACTAGCCTGCTAAAGAGGAACTGACTCGTTAACTCTACATCTAACCGAATTTCTCTCAGATTTTTGATGCTCTTGTACTCACAGTGGTATTGTCGTCTATACTAGACCAACTGAGTGCTTGGATCCAAAGTTCCACATCTTAAATTTGTGACTTGCTGTGCAGTATGCTCATGCTAAATCCTCTACACCTTATGAATATTGAAATCATTGAAATGTTGCTCTGTGTATTTGTGAAGTACGTTGCGGTAAGTTTAGCTACACTCGCGGAGATTGCATTTCAAAATAAAAGTTTGGCTGAAAAGCCCATAGACATCATATAATATCCTATATATGTCTATAGAAAAGCCAAGGCTCACTAAAGATCTAGAGAATGTTATATGACACATATCGCATACAGATGTTGGACAGTACAACAAAAACTCTACGCGGTTTAACGTTATTTAATTTGTTTTCATTAGAAATCATGCACAACACAGGTGTTGCGTAAGAGTTAACGTTACCGTTACCTAAAAAAAAGTTAATTTGCTTCTGTAGGCTGATTTCACATTCTGTTAGTAAGGCCAGAGTCTGAAGGTTGAAACAGCAGAGCAATATCACAGCTATACACAAAATAAACGAATTTTTTGCGACGCATTCCTCTCAGCTGGAGCACAAAATGGTTCATTACAAAGAAGCTTTTCGGAGTACTGTGTGGCCATCTAGTGGTCATAACCATGTCTAGCACGTAAACCAAAGTCCTGTGTTCCGCTGGTTTTAGTTCATATTAGATAAAATATGTTCGGTGCTTTGTCATTGTTTTCACCCATCTCCATTACTGTGATGCAACTACATGCAACCATGTGCTACAGTGAACATTTTTATCTCCATGGTGTCTTAATGAAGCCACACATTTTAAAAATATTGGTTATATTTATTTTATATTTGTCTATCTAGATTCGTAGCAGCTGGAGAATCACACAAAAATAAATGTTAGATTTTCAAATGATATATGTGTATTAAATCTCTAATGTAAAATACAGACAATGTTAATATGTTACGATTCTTGTTTTCATGAACCTTAAAACAGTCAGGCAAACTGAGGCAACAATCGGTGAGGCAACCTTCAAAGTTATTTATGGCAAGAAAATGAAATGAAACACAATTATATCCATAGAATTCATAAAAATATTAAGGCGTCATCCCATTCATCTCTTCTCTTGCATCCAGCAGGGGAATCAATATCCAGTGTTCTTAATGGTGATTTTTTGAGCTAAATCAATCTTATAGTCTTTGATACCTGAGGAGAAAAGCACAGTTATTAATATAAGACAGACTGAGATGATAAAAAAACAGTCCGTAAGATACCATGCAATAAATTTTTATAGACAAGTGCACTGTTACACCTATTTAGCGTAGAATTCTCTCACCCTGTGTCAGAGAAGTGCCGTCTGAGGAGATATGCCAGTATCTACGATCAGTCTGACGTGCTTGTTCTTCATTGACCACACTGAGGAACGCTCCCCACAGGCTGTCCTCTGTGTTAAAGCTGTGATACATGGGGCAAAAGGGTTGTTCTTAATCAAAATTAATTAAAAAAAGACAGTAGAATACAGTAAATAAAAGAAAACAAAGTAAATACAGTAGAAAAGCAAACAACAATTGTTGACAATATAGTGCAAATAAAGCATCCAGAGAAATCAAAACTCACGTAAAACCAGTTTGTTTGTCTTGGAGAAGGTTGAGGGCTTCAAAAAGCGAGGAGCCCCTGGGTACATGAATGGAAAACACAGACGATGCACCGCTTGATTTAATAACCTCCACCTGGAGTGACACTTGCCTGTGACTTAGGAGGACTTCGGCAGGGGAATCCGCATCAAGAGTCAGAGTGTCTAAAGCAGGGACATCATGGAGCACATGGAAAATCAAAAGGGAAAGTTAGAAACAAAAAAATACTAAAACTTAGTTTGCTGCTTACCATATACTATTTTTGCATATAATATATAACATTGAAAATAAAAACCTAGGACTGCAAATCCAATTCTGCTGACAATACTTAATTGAGCTTGCATGCAGGTTGTACAAACCATTCTCATTGCGGCATTCTTGGCTCTTCAGATGAAGGTAAGTACGTTGGTGTAGAGCTGGGAGGACTTGAGAGATGGCCATAGGGTTATGGTATGTTCCTTTCTTAAGATCTGCCCTTAAAGCCTCCATAGCAGATCCACATTCCTCCATCTGACTGCCCATAGCTATCAAGGCCTGTAAGACAGAGAACATTGAGAACCTGTCACTCAGAAAAGGCTTTTTTATTTAACCAAATATCTTTATTCTTACTTGCACTGCCAATCCTGTACTGAACTCATTTCCCATGTGACCATCAGCTCTCTTTGAGTCAAGAAGCCTCTGCTTAATGGTGGCAAGAGCCCTGTCTAGCTCTGCATTATCTTTAACAGCAATTCCCTCGTCTTTTAGACACTGCAGGGCCATGCCTGCCACTGCATGTGAGTCTGAAGGGTGAAGGAGGAAGTCATACTGGTTAGTGACCTCAGGACAAATGAACTTCCTTAAATTTAATGCAAATTAAAGACACAACTGTGCTGGACATTACACTTAAATGTTGTCTGGGTGTGCTTCAGAATCTTCAAAATCTGAAATATGGGATACTTTGATGGTACTTTGCAGCCTTTTTGAAGTATGAAGGCTTTAGTTTCCATTCATTGTAATTACTGGAAATGTTTTGTGTAACACTGAAGAAAGTAAGTCACATGGGTTTGGATTTACAGTGATCCATTTCTTTAAACCAAAAACGAAAACAAAGAGTTGATTTAAGCTCACCGACACATAAGGACTCTCCGTGTTTTAACTGTCTGTGTTCCACAGCATGGATGAGTTTTTGGCTGACATGTGTGCTGACTCTGACACCGCTCACACACAGAGCCAGAATGCCCAGAGAGTACTGGTAGTAGTTGGTCTTTGGACGGTGACCGACTGCAGAAAAGAATTTTAAAATGAAAAAAGTACAGTACAACAAAATGCATGCATGACATATAAACCTGTAGATACGGATATTAAATAACACTTTTATTCAGCAAGGATACAGTAAAATGAGTTTGACAAAAGATTCCTATTTCAAATCAATGCTGTTATTTTGAACTTTGTGTAAAAATGTACTAGTTAAAAAAAATATATATATTTATTAAGCACCGCAACTGTTTTCAACATTGATCATATCACTGTTTTGACTGTATTTCAGTCTTGTTGGTAAGCATAAGAGACATTAAAAAAATCTTCCGGACCCTATTACAAAACAAAAGTCCCCTTACATGCAATGTTCTGTTTTTCTTCCTCCATCTCTTTCTTGAGGTGAATGAGGAGAGACTCCTTCATCTCATTATGAGTGAGATGTACACTCTCCAGGTCATGACAGGAAGACTTTAAAGCCAAGATGTACAGAGCTAGATGGCCAACCACTAACTCATTATTTCTGAGAGATCTGCAAGAAGATATATAAGCTAGTATAATACAAGCAGAACCAAAATCAGTTGAAATAGAACAATATTCTAGAATAAATGACCACAGAACCAGAGCAGGTTGGATTTCTTTTCCACTACAGTGACAGTCGTTCCTGAAGTAATTTACAGCTGTTTTAAAGTTTAATGAGAAAGGTGTTAAATGTGTTCCATACTTCTCAATATCATCATGAAACTCTGCCTTTATGCGGTTGAGATGTTCACTCTCTTTAGCTAGATTATGGTGTGTAGAGAGCCGCAGGGCGATGTGCACACTGGGATTGGGTAGAGTCTCTTGCGTGTCCACTGACTGCAGCAGCTGTTTATTGAAGGAGAGGAGAAGAGCCTCATGATCTGAAGCTGAAAGATGATAGCAAGAAAACAGAGTATAAAATTAAATGCAGACTGTCATAAATGTTGCATCACTGTTCTCATTGACCACTGTTGATTTTTTTAAAGTGCCACTGTATAGTTGCTTTATTATGTTCACTGCTGTCTCAGCAATACAGGTCACAGTGACCTTTTTCAGCTACTCATTCAACCCATAAAACACACTTTGTCTCAGAATTGTCACAGTCACAAAAGAGAGGGCAAAGAACAGAGAGAAATTATTCTGAGCAGAACTTCTGCTGACAGGACAAACAGAAATGACTCAGTAAGAATATGCAGAATGTTATTAATATGGTAGAGTAATTTGACTACAGAATAGTGCATTACATGAATTGGTTACAACATAGTACATAATAGGTTATTATATACACATAAATAATTTATAGACTTTATAACTGTAGACAGGATAAAAAAAAATCCATACAAGATGATAAACAATAAAAATAAATAAAAACATTTTGGAAAAACATCTAAACCTGCAATAAAAATAAATAAATAAATGACACCAAAAGACTAATATTCTTTTGGACATATCGTATTTCTGTGACAATCTTTCATTTAAAATAACTGAATAATATCTATATATGGTAATGATTCAGTATCTTTTTATATACCAAATAAACTTTTATGTACATAATTTATACTATGGTACTGTTAACTTTTACAGTAATTTTAAAGTAAAGGTATTCCGCCTTACACTTGCCCTATTTCTACAGCAATGACGAGATTTCTGTCATTACCCCACCACATGACTAAATGAAGACTAAAAATCTAAATCACATAAATAAAAAATAAAAGGGGGAAAAATAGGAGGGAAAAGAAAAATTAATGGTGCACTGAATCTTACCACAAGGTTTTCCAACAGCCAGCGTTAGTAGCAGTGCACTCACAATGACAAGAGTAATCTGAAAATGACAATACAGACAAATGGTGAAATTTGTTATTAAAACAGAATATTATTATTTTTATTTATTTATTGCTAGCAGTTAACTAATTTCTAACTTCTAATGAGTTTTGAGCTTAAACATACTGTATCATACTAACGCAAATTTAGTCAATGTGCTTAGAAAGTGGTAGTGGTTCTTACCATTTTAAGACCAAGATAGGTATCCTGTTGAATCCAGTTAAAAATGAGCTAACTGTCTAATAACACGTTATGGCAGTAGAGGCGGAGTTAGTTACTCATCTACAGAGTTTGTAATTTTTCAACTTATTATCGACCTGTGCTCTAAATCTAAATCTGTTCTGAATTGTTTTCTTTTGAATTTATATATTTGTTTATTTTTTTGGTTTTGTTTAATGTTTCACAACAAGAACATTTCGCCTCTTTTATCCCAAACGTGAGTTTGTTTACGGTCATTTTAGCGCACTTCCGGTTAAAGAACTACAAAACCAACGAACTACAAATCCCGTGAAGCCCAGTTCACTTTCACTGTTCTAGAAAAGCGTCTTAAAATCTAGGCTCGTGCAACTTCTCATGCCAGTTGTCTTGAGACACTTTTCCACATTTCAAGCAAATTTGGCTTTCCGCTTTTGTGGGTGCGTTTGAAAGGTAAGTGTTTGTGTTTGTAATGGAAGAACAGATTGTGTTTTGTTGTGCATGTTGTGGTGGGGCGTATGACTGGAGGACGTTTCAAACTGCAGCCAGCGATCTATTTGAGTTATTCTTATCCAGAGAACCAAAATATTTCTAAATGGAGAATTATTAAATATAATTAAAATCAAACTAAAAAGAAAATCAGAGCGTTACAATGTAATGGCCTACTGTGGAGGAAAATATGAAATTACCAAGTTAGGAATGAATTAGCTACTAGTTATCTTATTACATCTAGAACTCCAACTCACACCTGTAAATGAAAGTTTTGTCCTACTTAAAACAATAGCCATTCATTATTTAGATATTTATCATTTATGTACAAATCTTTTTTGTAGGTAAATATTAAATCTTTGAGTTTGCCTTTGTATTAATTCTCAAGTAATGTTGTACTGAACGTCTCGAGCCATTGATTTATTCATTTGTCTGTTTTCCAGATTCTTCTACTGCTGCAGTCACGCAGTGCGAATAGTTGCTGTTTAGTCTGGTTGTTTTCAGCCCATCTTCGGCTGGAGGATGATGCAGAGCACCAGGTCTGGAAGCAGCGAGCTGGAGTTCATCACATTCCCCCCCCTCGCTCCTTTTAGTAACCCTGATTTTGCCACAATCCGAGACTTGAGTCATCTCACAGGGGGATATATGCCAAATACGTAAGTATAATGGTCTTGTGCTTTTACACAATGCTCATTTATGCTATAAAGTGAAGACTGCTCATCTTCGCTGTCTGTGCATTTTTCATCTTAAAAGCTGGGATAGAAGATGCATGAGGAAACAGAGGAGAAGGACAGATAAAGAGTGAGTAAACTATGTCCACTCATGAGATTTGCTCTATGCTGCAGTGGCTTTTTTATGACCCATTTCCTTTACAGAAGCTGCAGTCCTAAACGTCAAAAGCTGATGGGAGAGGAAGGAGCGCATGGGTATCCAAGTCCTAAAGTGAGCCAAATATGGTCTGTGGAGACTCTCGCCTCTTCACCTTCTGAGAACAGCCAGGTTCAACTGCACACTGAAACCAGGACAGAAGAAATGTGTCTGCCCTTTACATCCACTCCGTCTCCACTACCCAGAGTTTCCACAGAAGGCTCAAGCATGGAGGTAGAGGCCACTCAGAAGAGACTGCAGGAGATAGAAGACCGGTGAGACAGAAATGAAGTGTATCTCTGCTTTTGTTTGTATAGTCATTGTTCAGAAATGAGATGTCTGAAAGATTTTAAAAACTGTATTTTTTTATAGGCAGTCTTCCTGATGTATCATGTGTGTTTGGTACAGGATAACTTTGGAGGATGATAGTGATGAAGAAGAACTTGATGTGGAACCGGCTCAGCGCAGACCAGTACTGGTGATGTCCGACAGCTTAAGAGAGGGGCTACAGCGGGGGATTGGTGACATTCTACCCCAAACAGTAGCGCAGTCATTGTGCGTATCTTATTTTCATCTAGGCATCCTGAAATGTTTATTGAGCAAAAAATCATTATATTAGAATGATTTCTAATAGATCATGTGAAAATAAAAAAATGTAAACCACAGCTATATCAATACAAAATGTATTTTATAATAATATTTCACATGACTGTTTTAATGTATTTTTGATCATGCAAATGCAGCCTACTTTTTCAAAAACATGAACAACTTGAAAAATCTTCTCGACACCAAACTGAGCTCATTGTAAAAAAAATCTAGCTTAGCAAGGTCTTCTTCATTCACCTCTGCAGGAGCTGCTCCTGTATGGAATTGGTGTTGTGGCGCCCCCCAGAGGACCCTCTCACCCAGAGGCTGAAGCACTCTTTACAGAAACAGCAGCGCAAGCAGTTGGCAGTGAGCAGACAGACACCCACCCCAGTGCCACCTATCAGCAGCCCCCCACCCCAACCCCAGTTCACAGCACCCACTGAGCAGACTTTCAGCCAGCTGTTCAGCATTCCTGCGCTCCTCAACTCTGGAGAGGAAGACATGGAGTTATAGAAGGAAATCTTTACCAAAACCCTTAGCATCATGTGTGTGAAAAAAAGCTTTGAACTTTATCAGTGCAAACAAGGAATTACCATAAAGGGAGAAAATGAGCAATTCACAAATGCTCATATGAGATCTGTTTTAACCTGCTGCTTTTGTAGATGGGACCATATTTGCACTAGACTAAATATTCCTGTGGCTCAGTGGTAGAGCATTGCGTTAGCAGTGCAAAAGGTTGTGGGTTCAATTCCCAGGGAACACACATGACAAAAATGTATAGTCTGAATGCACTGCAAGTTGCTGTGCATAAAAGCGTCTGTCTTATGCATAAATGTAAAAGGGTAAGTGGTACATTGGTTGAATGTGCAGTTGCAATTTCACATCCACTCCGTTTGCTGTTGAAAGCTGTGAATATTCAAACACATTACTGGTTAACAATGCAAAATATTGTAGGTTTTTCTTTAGGCAGTTAGTAGTATTTCAGTGTCATGTGTTTTTTTTTTTTGTTTTTTTTTTTTTTTAGATTCCTTAGATTCTGGAAAGTGACGATTGATGGCTTTGATTAAATTAATGTGTACTTGATTTTTGAAGTGTCACCATGTGCTCTTGAATGGGACAGACAGAGACAGCATCATTAATCTTTATAAACGGTTTAACTATCTACACAACAGAAATATGATTGTTGTTGGAGATGCATGGGTATACAAATTAAAACCTATTGATTTCAGTTGTTCATATAACCTGGTTCTGTTTTTCAGCTGAAGAACTGGCTGCAATTATTAAACGACAGTAAAATAAGCTGCAAATCCATTTTGCCTGTGGTTTAAACATTGGCCTAGAATGATTGTTTAAACATTTTGTTTGACCTTTTTGCAATTTATACATTTTGCCAAATGTCAAAATATAACATTTTTTAAATATTGACTATATCCCACACTGACAGATTTGTTTTTAAATAAAATCAGTTTGGAATTATACTTCTCTGCTTGTTTTTCTTTATGCAGAAAAAAACATTCATTCAAAATCATGAATTGTCTGCTTTGAGTTATGTTGTCCAATTACAATAATAATTCGTAAAAAAAAAACACATAAGAAAACAATTAACAGTTAAATTACCATTTGTAAATACTGTTAGCTACACACTACATCTGTTCATTATTTCACAGTAAACTCAATCACAATTCTAAGATCAAGAATAATTAATTTTGTATCAAAGTTCACTGCTTCTGAGCTTCGCAGAGGTAGTATTAAAGGGATAGTTCACACAAAAATAAAAATTCTATCATTAATTACTCACCCTAATGTTCCAAACCCGTAAGACCTTACATGCATCGTGGTAACTCTCATGAACGTGCGGCAGAGCATGAAATGGAAGAGAATTGTTTTCCTTGTGCATAAAAAGTATTCTTGTAGCTTCCTAAAATTACGGTTGAACCACTGATGTCACATGGACTATTTGAAAAATTACCTTACTACCTTTCTGGGCAATGATCATGGTAGTACCCTTGCTTTCTATGAAGGGTCAGAAAGCTCTTGGATTTCATCAAAAATATCTTAGTTTGTGTTCTAAAGATGAACAAAGGTTTTATGAGTTTGGAACAACATGAGACGAGTAATTAATGACAATTTTCTGGGTGAATTATCCCTTTAATAATTATTTTCCTATAAAATCAACAATTTAAGAACAAATTCTAATGCTGAAAGTAAATGTTAACTGGAGATGGTCTTTGCTGGTAAGTGATCTTCTGTCCTATAGCTGACCTGGGCTGGAGCAATCTGCAAAAAGAAACAAATATATATAATAATAATAAACTTATACAAATATTTTGATTAACTGAAATAAAGTAAAACATAAATGTTAAAATATTAAACTCAAAATGTAAACTGAAAATAAAAGTCAATTCAAATAAATAAATATCTCTATCTATCTATCTATCTATCTATCTATCTATCTATCTATCTATCTATCTATCTATATATATATATATATATATATATATATATATATATATATATATAACTATATAAATCTATAACAACCATTAAAAATATTTATAAATAACTATAATATATAATTCATACTCGATCGGCATATTTTGTGAAGCGTGTGCCTGTAGCGTGCATGCAAAATAAAAAAGGATTATATAGCATCAATAAAATCACACACGCATTCAGTACACATGACACTTGACACACATAAGTTAATATGTTGCCCACACTTGTACTTGTCCTGTTGCTGATTGCAGAAGCCGGTTCTGAGCACACTGTGTCCAGATCAATGTCTACAGTGACTGAATCAAAACTCTGCATGGGGATTCCTATCAGAGACAAGGTTTTATTTGAGCATGTTTTCTGTCGCACTTCTTCAGTCTTGCTTCACTGATGTCTGTAGTTACTTTTAGAAAAATTAGGCAAACATGCATTAAAAACATTAAATTCCTTTTACACATCTACTGTATATCCTATAATACTGAACACTGACTACACATGAGTGAAGTATACTCTTAAAAGTAAAAAGGTCATATATTATTCTATGAAGAAGCTTTAACATCTATAGAACCTTTCCATTGAACAAAAGGTTCTTTATAGCGGTAAAAGGTTCTTGAGCTTAGTAAAATTTTCTTCACGCTACAAAAAAAAAAAACAAACAAAAAAACTGTTCACTGAAATGATCTTTGAGAAACACAGACTGGTTCTTCTATGGCATTGCTGAGAGAAAAAAAAACCTTTGGAATACAGAAATGCAAAACTCAGATTTCAGATTTTCAAATGGTTGTATCTCAGCTAAATATCGTCCTATCTTACCGAACATCAATGGAAAGCTTATTTATTCAGCTTCCAGATGATGTATAAATCTCAATTTTAAAAAATTGAGCCTAATGACTGGATTTGTGGTCCAGGGTCACAAATATGAATGGGAAAATCCAAATGCAGACCTTCTGCAGTGCTCTGCTGCCACTTGTCAAGGTTGGATGGTGTTTTATCATTGGTTGGAACAGTGCTCCCCAAGCCTGTGTCTTTACTAGAACTGACTCCGATCAAAATAGCCTGGAATATGTAGACGTGCAGGAAAACAACTGCATTTACAAATAATAAATTAATAAAATAACATAAGAATAAATACATAGGAAATTAAAAAATGTACTAAAAATTTGATATGATTATTATTGCAGAAAAAGGGTTCATGCTTACCCAAGAAAGGAAATTCATATCTCTTGGCATTTGCTCCATGCATCCGGCTTTGGCTGTGGATCTGTTGATGGAATACAAAATTGGGACAAAATTATACTCTGGCTATGACAAATATATTACACCATGCTTATCAATATTTCATCAGACTCTAAGTACTTGACCTGTAGATGACTCAGTTGTGTGTCTATTACGTCCAGTAGTCCATCACAGTGGTCATGGGACAATGCCAGTGGTATAAACCCATAAACATCAACCTCCTCATCCACATCTGAGAAGAAAAGCGGTATACAGCAGTTTGTACTACAGCAGAAACAGGATAAGCATGAAAGGGAAATCTCGATGGTTTCTGACCTACGGTGAGCAGCTCATCAACGTTTTCTCCAGATCTGTCATTTTCCATCATTGTTCTAAAATTAGAAAATTCATCTCTGCATGAGAATGAAATATAGAATTCAGCTCTTTGGAATCTAAAGCATATGAGTTTAAATTAATGTTGCCAGTTTTAAGGGGGGAGTTATTGGGTACATGGTTTCCTAGGAAACACAGCAGAAAGGGTCCCCAAAAAACACCAGGGACTCTTAAAGAATCTCATAAAGTATAATAAATGTTAGATTATATCATGATCTCTGTCAGATATTATTGGGAGTTTGCCTCTTAGTAATTTAACAATGAACTACAAGACTTCACAGATTTCATACGAGGATAATGCAAAGCTGCATGTCTCACATATCTGTATTTACTTATGTTAATTAATAGCTATGTACATTTACAGTTTTTAACAGTAAAATTACAAATACTTTTTCCCTCTTGCTGAGAAGAAAAACTAACGTCACACACATAGTGCAGCATGGTTTTATTCGTAGCTCTCACTGAATTAACAGTAATTAAATCAGTTTTTGCTTTCTAGCTTTCAGAACTCTCAAACACTGGCCGTGTTTTTACATTTTATTTTACACTTACGTCAACGTGTATCCACTCAAAGTTTTCTCTAGAAACGGGTTTGATCAGCAGAAATTGGTTGACATGTAAACATCCCTGGCCCTCGGCGTCATGGCAACCACACACACCCACTAACCGTCTTCAGGACTAGAAACCTGAAGAGATGTAGTTTTGTTTGTGCACAATGCAAAGCTTTTTAATCAAATCTATATGTGTTGCTAAGTTTCATAATTAAAAATAAACATTTATATAATTACCAGTGACGTACATCTGCTGTGTATCTTATTTAACACTAACAATTACACTACCAATGCTGGTGGATTTTTTAACCACACTCTGGCAACTCCATTCCTTTCGCAAATATCGCGATAGAGTTCCTGTGTTCGCGCTGACAGTGCAGTGAAACAAGTTTCCATGCTGATGATTAGCAATTTCATAACTGTGGGTGAATTTACAGTAGGTCGAATTTCGTTTATTTATATATATATATTAATATATTTGTTTAAACATTAAGACGAATAAGGTTAGTACATACTTTTTGAGATATATTGGTGTTTGGTAAATTAGAACTTTGAATTGTTATGCTAGCCAGCTAACGTAGCAGTGGATATTGTTGTCAGTAGCCAGTATCTTTTCAAAGACGCTGGATCTGTGAAAAGCTCAAATCCAAACATCAACGCAGCTTTATGCCCAACTAATATGATGTCTCTGTCTGTAATAAGTCTGAGAAGAGAAAGAGTATAATGTTACCTGACATTTTGACAATGTCTGCTCTTGAATAGTAAGTTAAGCAGTTTAAATGTACGTTAGTAAATATAATAACGTTAGCATCATCGTGAAATCGTCACTTTGTTGGATCAGTGTAACATTGGTTATAAAAGATAGTGGCTTTAACTCTCAATTCTCCAGGCTATTTTTATGTGAGAGTGAACTAGCAAATTCATAGTTTGAACCGACTCTGAACCTTCAGGTTTCCACAACCACTCTGTTAAATGTCATCCAGATGGTCTATGTGTTTATCAGGTGAAGTAGAAAATGGCCTCATATTTTGATGAGCATGACTGTGAGCCCACGAATCCAGAAGAACAGTACCGACAGAACGCCCTGCTGGAGCTCGCCAGGTAACGTAACTAACACGACAGCGCCATTTAGACCAACTTATGAATATTACTGTTGAAGGGCTTAATTATTTTATTTTCTGTTACACAACAACATAAGCATAATAGTAGTTAGTATTTGTATGATTTAGTATTAGTATATTTATAGTTTTTGTCAGCAATTTGGATGAGAATGTAATGATATTGCTAACTGTTTTTGAACAACTATGCTGTTATAGGTCTCTGATGCAGGGTCTTGACATAGACTCCGGTTCATTTGATTTGTCGGATTGGGACCAGCGGCTCCCGCCTCCTGCAGCCAAAGCTGTGGTTCAGAGTCTTCCTGTGGTCATCATCTCCCCCGAACAAGCAGGTTACGCACTTCACATTCGTAATCATCTACAAACACATTCATAGAGGACATTATTGCAACGGGATAATTGGTAATAATTTGGCACTGGCAGCGAGTTTGATTGAATTAGAAGGTCTTGAATCCTTGGTGTCCATGACTGTCATTCTTCTTTTTTCATTTGACAGATAAAGCACTGAAGTGTCCGGTGTGTTTGCTGGAGTTTGAAGAGCAAGAGACCGTGAGAGAGATGCCCTGTAAACATCTGTTCCACACGGGATGCATCATGCCTTGGCTCAGTAAGGTATGTTTAGAGGTTTTATTTTCTCTATGATCCTCCTGTAAGCAAAATAGGGTTACATTTGTGTTGTATTGTAAACCATGTTTATCAAACTCTCTCAATCAAATTCTGAAGAAAACCTTTCACAGTTTTCTCAAAAAAATATTGAGCAGCACAACAGTTTTCAACACTGATAACTATTCTGAATATCACTATATTGGAATGATTTCTGAAGGATCATGTGACACTGAAGACTGGAATAATTCAGCTTTGCCGTCACTAGACTAGATGCAATCTTGAAATATATTAAAACCGGAAACACTTACTTTAAATTATAATATAATTTCACAATAGTACTGTATTTTCGTTAAATAAATGCAGCCTTGGTGAGCATAAGAGACTTCTTTCAGAAACACGAAAGAGTCTTACTAGCCCCGAACTTGGCTATGTGGATAATATTTCACGTCTGGTATAATCATAAGTGTTTCTACATAACATTACAGACCAATTCATGCCCCTTGTGTCGACTTGAACTACCCACTGACAATCCAGACTATGAGGAGTTTAAAAAAGACAAGGTAAGACTTAAGATCTGTTTAATGTCATTCTTCTTCTTCTGTGACTCCTTAAGAATATGCCTGAGTATTTAGTGTGTTTGTTTGTGTTTACAGGAACGGAGAAGGCAAAGAGAACACCGACTAGAGGATCTACATGGAGCCATGTACACATGACCTCAGCACCTTCAAGATTTGAATATGGTTTCAACTTTCAGTTTGTTGGAAGTGAGTTTACTGCGCAGGGACCAGGCTTTGAAGTGATTGCGTTTGTGTGTACTTGAAAACAATGTTTTTAATATTATCACTTTTAAGACTGCTTTGATTGGCTATGCACTGAGAACTGTTTGTATGAAACATAGCCCTATAGACCTTTCTGATTTCATTAAACCTTTTAAATAAAGCAGTTGCTTTTTTGTTTTAGTGTGAAATTGTGTTTGTTCGCTCTATGATTTCATATTCATTCGTTTTATTCCCTGAAGAGATTTCTTGCCTTTTAAGTACTGAAAAAATATTGTGCTGATAAGCGATGCCATAGTTAATATAATAATTTCTAGGATGTACAGTGGCACACTTGTCACTTTAGGCGTGACTTTCCCAGTTAAGAAATGAAACCCTCCTTATGTAAAACGGTAGACCTCTACCTCATGAAAAATGTATGTGATTTTTAGGTGTGTAAATTATTACAATGATTCAACATGCTTGTACTGACTAATGATGGAGCAAAAACACTCTCTGAATTTGTAAAATGTTAAACTATCTTTTCCATATTTTTAAATAAAAAGTGAGCTTCGCTAACATAGTGTGTATTATTTCAAGTGTGTTGAATTTGTCTTTAAATGATCACAGACAGACGTACAGATACACTTGTTTATTTTCCATCAGACATTTTGGTAATTCAATATAAACCTTTGTCAAATAAAAACATTGAAATTATCCGTAGATCTTACTTATTTACAGAAGTAATGTATAAAAGAAAAATATTCTCTGCATTGTTTTTATTTCGATTTTGGAGTGTGAACCTCGCGTCATTGTTGGTCTTAATAGACGCACTGTGTTGATAAAAATACTTTGATTACATCATTTAAAGGCATCAGAAAAATAACTTCTATCCAGACAACTGCTGAAACATCAAACTTGTAACATCAAAAAAAAAAAAAAAAACATCATCAATGAAAATATCTGACAGTGTTTTCTTGTGACTTTGAAGTCTTTGACCAAACCTTATGTGTTCAAATTAAGTCAGTTCAAATTGTAACATAGATTATCAATAAACCATTCTTACTCAACCTTTTGCTCTTAGGTGACCTAAAAATGACTGATCTGCTATTCGGATCATATAAGATGCATTGACAAATATTGCATGTAATTTATACCAAATGTAACTGGAATATGGCAAAAATGTCAATTTAATGAGAAATGACATCAACATTGACTTTAGGTTCATATGCACATACTTTATAATACCCAAGATTTTATGCCCTTTTGTGTTTGTTTAATCTTGACCCGTTATGTTACTGTACCTCTATATGCAGTTTGGTTTGAGCTGAATGTATTTTGTAATGAGCAACTATTATTAAATTAAATGGATGGTTTCAGTTGTACAGTGCAGCCCTGTGAATATTTCCTTGCACGAGTGGAGTCAACAGAGATAGACATGTATTATGGCTAGAGACCACATCTAAATGTACAGTCTAATCACTGACATGAAATGTATCCGTCCCATTGAAGGACAGCAAACAGACAATACCTGGCACATTTCTGTGTAAAATATAAATGTTAAAGCACAATAAACCTGGAGTCACTTTAAAAGCATTGTGGACCCTTTGATTGACAAAAATACTACAGAAACATTAAGGCCACCATAACCACTCAACCCTCAGAAAGTTTAGAGATGGTTTCCTAGGTTCCAGCCTGGAGACCAATCAGTTTCATTCATATAATCATTTAAAAATTTGCTTATATTGCAGTACTGTCATTTTCTCAGTGGCTATATGTCCTGCTACACACACAAAAAAATCAATGAATCAAAGGCATTAAGTACATATTTTGAAATGCATCCTTTGGCAACAAAGTTAAACAAAAACTGATTTGCTGCTTATGTAAAAAAACAACAAAAAAAGTTATTTTAGTTATGTCACTATGTAACTAGACAAAATAATCGGCGAAGAAATGCAAGTAAAACTACAATGTAAAACAATTAATAGATGTGGCATTTTTCGAGTTGTTTTTATGGCCCGGCCTTGACAGAGGAAAAAAAAAATATATATATATAAAAAGGTACATTTACAGTCAATATGAATATACTTCTTCTACAACTAATCGACTGACCAGGAAGGCAAGGATAGAGCTGGTGTCACTTTACATAATTTCCTCCTGCTCGAAAATGAAAAACAAAACCCACCTCACCAGAGACTAAAAACAAGCATGAAACAGAACAGAAGCAAGCCAGCATTGCAAAAACATTTACCCACTGCATCGTTAAAAAGGCCACCAATACCAAAAAAAAATAAAAAGTAATTTTTTTCCAATTCCAAAATAAAAGGTGCTCAAAGGTTATAGTTTGATCCGTATCTTAGACATTCTTGTTACAAAAATGATAATACTCTGAGATCCCGATAGTCTGCAACTCCAAATAAAAGTGAAAATAACTTTATTCTTCAAAATTCATTCATTGTGTTATGTGCAAATCATCCATTTGCAACAATGTGTGTGGGCAAACAGTAACAAGCTCTGAAAGAGATACCCCTGAACCAGTTGTGCAAACGTAACAGTAAAAATGTACCCCATCGCCCAGTGCAACAATTCTAACCTCACAAACCATTTGATCGGTGCTAACAACAACCTTAAAGTGGAGCTAAAATTCCTGCTCCTTTAAACAAGTGCTCATTCTGTCCTTCTCACGTACAAACAACCCAACAGAAGCTTCTCGCAAGGCATTACAGGACTAGAAAAAAGACAAATTTATCAGACGAAACTTAAAATCTGAAATTATAGTATACAACAGTCACACCTGTAAACCTGATGAACCTGCCTCGACTCCAGACTGGACGGTTTCTCTAAATGACTTTGATCTCAGCCTAAGTGTGGTGTTAAACGCAGGATGCCCCATCGTGAGGCTTCCCACCTGGCAGTATGTGACCGTGTGTGCTGAGGTGTTTAAAGCATTGATATGTTCTCAGGAGTGCAGTTCAGATGGGTGGAGGTGCTGCTTCCTCCGGGAGATTTCAAACCCTTTGTGGTGGCACCTACCAGGGTGTCTGCTTGGACATCGTCTCCGATCATGATGCCGGATCCGTGCAAGAGGTTCAGCTGGAGGCCAGCCAACATGGTCTCGGTGGTGACGGTGCCGAACTCATAGGTGAAAGTCCCGTAGAACACGAGGATGACTATAGTGAAGACCCACTCACAGATGGCCGCTGCATGTTGTAAAACAAAGCTCTCATGGATGAAGAATATCCCACCTGAGAGGAACCATTAAGGATTCAAATGTCTTCAAAAATGAAAGCTTACAAGGCACAGTGGCCCACTATGGAATTAAAGAGACAGTTCACTCAAAAATGATCATTATTCAGCTTTCAAGTTGTTCCAAACCTGCATGAGATTCTTTCTAGTTTGAAGAATGTGGGTAAGCTGGTCTCCATTCTACAGTAAGGCTATTAAAGTCAATAGAGGCTTTCACACCAGAAAGAACAAGCCACCAATCCCAAGAACTTCATTTTTCCCTAGGGCAATTATCCTGGTTGAACCATTCTACAACATCAAGAACTGAAGAATGGATGTCAGAAAAATAGCTGGACTTGGGAGTCAGTTAATCTATTGGAAGTAAGTATGAAGCTTCTTTCCAGTCCATTTTTTTAATGCCCTCCATCTCGTTTACTCAGATGTACATCATTTATTATGTTTCATGTGTGCCCACTACTGAACCCTTGGAATTGACTGAATCGGAATGTCCTGAACCCTTGATCCCTTAGAATCCACTATGGAGTTGGTTTATTGCTTAATTTTTTTCCCTTGCATATTTGTTTGGTGCAGCATTCCGTCTGTATATAGATATGCTTGGGCTGTTATATATATTTATATATTATGGAGTTGTTTGGGGTGGGTATAAATTAAACGCAATCTGCGATGACGTCATAATCGTGTTGCATTGTAGTCTATAGAGTGGTGTGAATGAAGCACACTCGCTCCCTCAGTCAAAATTGAGCGGTGGAGGGTCTGTCTGTCCATATGAACTTCCCTCGTCCATTTCAGCAGCGGGGATTCCCCCAAGGGGAAGTGCTTAGGGAAGTTCACGAGTGCGTTTTTAAAAGAGAAGTGGATCACTGAGCAGAACACAGCTCTTTTAAAATAGCTGGTGTCTGCATTTGCCAGTAAGGCATGCATTCAGTTAATCAGTGTCCACTTATGCTACATTGTAGCTCCTCCTGGGTTAGTCTGAAGTAGAAGCTGATTTATTCCCACCAAAATTTCTAACATAATTCCCATGTCGCAGGGTGCAAACATGCCAAAAAACGTGTATTTCCACCAATAATTATAAGAACTATAAAATGTTTTTTTTCTGTGCAAAGGCTCCTAATTAGGACTTGGTTACCAAGGTTTGCAACAACTTAAGGGTGAGTTAATGATGACAGTTTTCATTTTTGGGTGAACTATCCCTTTAACTTACTTAAAGCCATGGATTATTTATATGGATACACTGGTTAATTAGCTGCTCTCATAGTTACATCACCCAGCAACCCTTTAGCTAGCCACCCCTTTTCCTCCAGTTGGGGAAAAAAATATTCATAAATCATTGATGAACACAGCAGCGATAAAGCAGGAAGGCCGGGAGACTCCAGCAGGGCTCATCCATCTCCTCAGCAACATTTACACCAAAGAAATTAGATTATACCTCCAGTATTACAGTATATGAGTCAGGGGCTTCATGATTGTGACCATAACCTCAGCAAGAAGAGAAACGGATAAAAACTCAGTGCTACACCTTACCTTGCACTGATTTTGTCATGCTTTTTTATATAAACAGCTGGTGCTAAATGGGATAGTTCACCAAAAATGGCAATTCTGTCATCATTTACTTATCCTCATGTCGTTAAATCCTGTAGAACTTATATTAAGAAAACAAAAGGTGTATTTTTAGATATCATTGTTCTTTTCCATGCAATGATGATGAATGAGTAGCTTGCATATATAACAGTATCATAAAACCAATCCCTAAAAACCATCCATATACTGTAAGTCTTTTGGAACCATACAATAGCTTGAATTTAAAATAGTAACAGATCTTGGCTTCAATATTGAGATGTACATCCAAGTACGATGGATTATCAGATTTTGTTCTTTCGTTTGGATATTTTCAATTAATCTGCGGATCCATTTAATAAAACGAAACTCTTAATTCGACTGATCTGGTTCTTGAGTTCAACTCAATGATTTAATGATTAGGTCACAGATGACAGAATAGATTTAAACGTATCATCAGTATCACTTCATGTTTGTATGTTCCTCAAACAAAGCTACTGTATGACTTTAAACATCGCATAAGTCATATAGATGCATTTGTGTTCTTTTTTAATCCTAAGCCCCTTTCACACTGCCATTCTGGCAAATATAGGGGTAAAGTGTTCCTGCAATTGTTCCCTGGTCACTAGATTTTGCACTTGCACACTGCCAGTGATGACCCGGGATATGTGCGTGCTTTCACACACAACTCTTGAAGATGCCGTAACGACACGTGACATCAGCGAGTGACGTGTAATGTACGATTCGACAACGCTAGGCACGTTATACTTTAACTGAAGCAAGCAAACGATCTCGGCGTCAGCGCGGAAAGTGAGGAACTAACTGATCTCTGCTTCATTACAGTTTGCACATATGTTTTCGTCGCGAACGTTGATCTTCCTTCAAAACAGCCTGTAAAAGAGTCGCGCTTCGACACGGAATTAGATCTGGCTTTTGTTCACAAAGCACTTGTCCCGGGTCGAACCCCCGCAATGTTACTAGGTCCCCAACCCGGGTTCAATTCGGTAATCAATCCCGGTACGCGGTTGCTTTCACACAGAAGGCGACCCGGCAATGTTCCGGAAATATTGCGGGTCCGACGTGCAGTGTGAAAGGGTCTTTAATGGAATAGTTTAACAAAAAGGAAAGTTCTGTCATCATTTACTCATTTTTATGTTGTTCCAAACTAATCTTTCTTTCTTCAATGGAATAGAAAAGAAGATACTGATACTCAAACAGTTTTGGCTTCCATTACATGGAGCACAAAAAAAAAGTTTTTGGTTAACTGTCCCTTTTAAATGCCTAAAGGGAGAATAGAGTAACCAGAACAATTCCTCAGAAGAAAGAATGTCATTCAGTTTGGAATGACATGAGGATAAAGAAGTTTTCATTTTGAGTGAACATTACCTTTCAATTTGACACATAAGTGGCATTTTTTAAATAAACAAGACAAATAAGCAATCCATATAAAGAAAAATCATATACACACACTACATTCATAATTTTCCAGTTATACTGGACAAGGAAGGATACTGAGAACCAGTGTGATGAGAGCACCAGTAGCCAGTGCCACCCGCACATGAGCCATCCAGTAGTCCAGAGCTGTGGCAGCCACCCGGTAGGTCAGCAAACACTGCAAACACACGAACAGAATGCCTGCTGGGAAGGCGACGCCCGCACCTACATAGTGAAGTGTTTTAGCGTGGTCCACCTAGTCGAAAAGCAGTAGAGTGCTATTCAAATAATAATAAATCAAAGCACTGAAAATACAAAACAACAACTTTGAAACATGATAATTCTTGACTTGTGACATCTAACCTAGAAAAAGTTGACTGAAAAACACTGCAAACTTTGTCTTCCTACAGCAAGAAAATTCCCTATTGCACACTCAGCATACGGATGGAGCTGCTATTAAAGTTAAGGGAGCAAAATGCCCTCTAAAAGAATGAGATGGTTGCATGAATGGATCAATACTAATCACTTTGAGAACATCAGCCTCTCTGAAACACTCTGATGCTGATCAACGCATCAGTCTTATGCACTGAATTTATGGCCGGTGAAAAGTCTAAGCCCTTAATATCTTCTCATGCAGCACAACAGATGCCCAAATGCTTGTGAATGATGTGAATGGGGAGTAGTGCAGTCTATTATGAGCTACTATGAGATGTGTTTATCAGATGATAATCATACATGGAACTGTGTTTAGGCCAAATTGTGTGACTGACCTGGAAGTTGCCCACCATGACCAGTCCCACAGCATTGGTGCATCCAGACACAAGTCCACTGGTGTTGAGCCAGCAGTGGTTCCTGTGCTCGATGATCTGAGCATAACGTAACAGACACACCAACACCACTACACATAAAAACAGAACAGGAACACTAAGCAAAGCAACCAGGAAATTTCACAAGAATGCAACTTGTGGTTACAAAGTTCCTTTTCGTTTAATTTCTGTTCATTTTTGTTTAAACGTGTATAACATTTGGACACTAAGGATTTCATTTCATTAGATAACAAAATACAAAATCAAGTAGCGTCTACAAAAAGCTGATGCTAGAACTTTTCTCATAATCCACTTTAGTTTGAAAGTATCCAAATACATAGAAAAAGTCTTAAAAAATAATTACATTTATCAAATATGACACTAATAACTTTCATCTAAGAATCCTATAAATTCAGCAGCAAATTTGTTTTCACTATTGATAATGAAAAAAAATGCTTCTTTAGCACCAAACCAACACAATCATCATGACTTCTGAAGGATCATGACAATTTTACAGCAACAGGAATAAATTAATTCTAAAATATATTAAACCGTTATTTTAAAATGTGATAATATTTCAAAACATTATTTTTAACTGTATATTTAATGAAAAATATGAAATTGATGTTTTTTTTCTTTCAGAAGTCCCAAACCTTTGAATGTCAATGTTGTAAACCTGAAGTTTGAAATGAAAATGCATTCACACATTTTTTAATCATTTCTTTAGTGTCCAAATACTTTGCCTACACAAATCTTATAGGTTTTATTTCCATTCATATGATTTATTATATTTAGGTTATAATGTGATGTATAAAAGTTTGTAATAACACCCCTGATTTCATGTCACGACAGAAATAGAAGCAGAGGACTGCCAACATTCAACAAGACAAGGAAAATAAACCCTAATCACACAATTCCAACATATCATAACACAACACATAATGAAGCGACACAGGAAAACATCCAATCGAGATGACGCAATACGTAATCTCATGCAGGTATCTGTTTTTGTGACACCTCTGCCATACTGTATGCTTCCATTCATGCATTTGTTCTCTGTTATTTGATACGTCACTGCCGGTGTAGAATATGCGGAATATGAGAACAAGCAGTCTTACCCATGAAAGCTCCCACATTACCAATGAGACTGAAAAGACAGCTCTCGGGAGGGAAAGATCCACATTTACTGAATCAAAGTGAAGACAAAGACACTGTCAGATCACACTGGAAATAAACACAGATAAGATATAAAGGGAAAGAGCTCCAAACAAAGTGCACATGACTACCTGATGAGGGGGATGTCTTGAATGGTGCAACATGTTTTTGGGAAGCCCAGTTTAGCTGTTTCCTCCGTGCATGTTACATTGTATGACCTTCATAGAAAACAGCATTATCAAATTACATACCCATGACCGAGGGGCCATTTACATGACAAAAAAAGGGAAACTTTTTATGCATTTTCCCTGTTCGTTTACACTGTTTGGGGACTGAAAACGCATATTTTTGAAAACATGTTTTTGAAAATGCCATATTTATCGTTTCCGTGTAAACACCCAAAATGGTAATCTTTGAAAATGGTGACTTCTCTTCAGGCACGGTTTACTAACAAGGTGGAAGCACCAACTACGGGTCTGGCATTCGTAATACAGAGTTTTTGCCCTTTTTTGCAGATATGTGTAAATGGGTATCGTTTGAAAACGTTGTCGTGTATGCCGGAAACGTATTAAAAATGCAAGGGAAAAACTTTTCCGTTTTTGACTACTGTCCATAGTTGACGTGTAAAGCATCCTGTGAGAAACAAGCCCAACTTACCAGTTTTCGACAGGACAAACATGGTGGTTCATTAAAGCCATAGCATATCTGAGGACACAGCAAAACAACACTGTATTGTACGTGCTGGCAATTTGATAAATTTGAATTTCTATATATGTGTGGGGGGGGGGGGCAAATTTCAACTTGTAAAAACTTTTTGATGGAACAAATTATAATTAATGCATTTTAAGATGGATTCAAATCATGGGTTGCAGCAAATTAAAACTCACACTATCCATATCCCGGTGATAGAGAAGGCAGCCAGGCTGACAGGCAGTATGATCCAGGCAGTCATTGGTCTGACAGTGAGGCCAGTCTGTCCCAAGCATGAGGGGGAGGAACACAGAGGGCTGGCAGGGTGAGACACGGGGAGGATGACGAGGGGGCACTGACATGCAAGGACACACAGGGAGGGGACATGAGAGGAGGAGAGGGATGCCACGCTGCACCTTCCTTCTGGCCGCCAAATCCAGGCCTATCAGTGTTTTCAGGAAACAAAAGGAGGTGAATAGTGAATTAGACAAACGATAATTAGACAAACCATTTTAGAAATGCTACAATTGGAAAAAAAAAAACACTTTAAAGTCATGGAACAAAATTTGCAATCCGTTTTACTTCCATAACGTGACATTTTGCAAAGCGAGAAGTATGAATAATGAACACTGATAAATCATACCAAAAATTAAGAGCATGAACGTGCATTAAAGTCACAAAGAGATGGAAGTAGCGACAGATCTTTTCTTTCATGTTGTGAGGAAGCTCCAAAGCACAACGTGTTACCAAAAAGTCAAAAATGAAGGGCAGCGTCTTATTTCGATCTGGTTGTTGATTGGATGAATTGCTTGTAGTCCAGCATATGTTACTAGAAAGAAGTCTGTAGTTTCACTTTTTTTTAATAATTCAAAATAATAAATAAATAAAAATGCATTAGAACAGAAAAAAGATACAGTATTTTTTTACTTTAAGAAAATAACGCTTTTGACATCAACTAGAGCAGCCAAACAAATGTTCATGTATTAATCGTCAGTCTCTGTGTTTTTAGTGCTGGATTCCATTTGCAATTTGCCCTTTTGACCCACTGATTAAGTATATAAAGCACTTCTAGTCCAAAGTCAATCCTGCAGTTTGAGTGTGTGTGCTGCGGTGAACTTTGTTGTAAAAACATAAGCTTTTCTGGAATTCTGAAACACATGACTGCCACATGATGATGTCTGAAAACCCAAGAAGCAATACTGATGAGTGGTTGACCACTAATGAGCTGTGGTACAATGACTACAATATGTCTAGACAGGCAGCACACTAGGTTTTCAAGCATATACGTAACGTTAGTCAAAAATACTGAACCTTATTTTAATATACAGTACACTACATATATCAGCACCCAAAAGGCTGCCACTGATGTTCACATCGACTAACGTTAAGTCAGTCAGACAGGTGATGAATGTGCTGCTGTGTTCATGTCACTCTTTTGCATAAGTTCAAACTAAAGTGTCATAACGTTACAGGTGGCCTTCGTCGATTTCACTGTATTTTTCTATAACCAAACAGAGTTTGCAAACCTTCTGGTTCGTTTCTAAATGTAACTTACAGGATGATTGTTTCAATTCTCAAGTAGCAGCAATTCCGTGTTCACTAGCAATAAAGCTAACATTGGTTGGGGTCTGAAACCTTATGAGCCGCCTTCCTAGACAGCATTTCGGAAAACAGTCAAACGCAGCTGAGATGTCCTAAAATGCTGTCTAGGTAGGCAGCTCACTCGGCTCAGAGACAGCCAAAGAATCCGCCAAAATCTTGAAACAACAGCTGCCGAAGAAAAAGCGAATTCCTTATTGCTTGTAAGCGAGTTCTAACGATGACACCAATATTTGTTAAGATTTTATGTTTAACAAGCAGACAAGACGTTTATATTTACATACCTTAAGCCCTGCTACTCCCTGCTTCCAACCTCACGCAACCTTGGTTGTGTCGCTTTAAGATAAGGCACTTACTGAAGCTGCTCCTCGCGCCTCACTGTAATTGTAGTTCTTCATGCATTTAAGAAGAATGCCTTGCAAGCTGTCGCAATATTTACTGGACTACTTCACCCACAATGCCAATGTACGGCGGCCGAGGTGTTCGACAGAAATCGTCAAGATTGGTAACACAGCGACGTTCAAAGGCAAACAGCGTAACTGCAAGAAAAAAATGACTTGAGATTTCATGTATACATGTGTGGTTATGTATCTAATATTTACTGGCCAGAACAATGATTTTCCCTGTTATAACCATGGTACAAAAAATATATAAAAGTAATAACATACCCGTTGCTGAGACAATAAGTTTTGTCATAGCTAGTAACATTTTATGATTAAAAAAATAATTATTTTGAGATTGGGCTTGCAACGTTTTTTTTTAGGTTTATAATAAGGTAATTTATTAAAGAATATTTACTGTTTAAGTGTTTATTGTGTCTGCCTAAATGCAGCAAACCCATTTTAATACAAATTACAATATGTCATCAATACAGCCAAAATAAAATGAATATGGTGAATTTGTATTTTTATTGCATTGCGTAATCGAGTAAATTAACAACTTTCTACTGTAAGTACATATCAGATTCAGAGGCATGTGGACGCAACTGAATTTGTGCATTCGCAAATATTTTTTTTTTTGGCAGTAGCTCTCATGTTTCTGGGTGAAAGGCATTACATTGGCTCCCTACCACACTGAATAGCAGTTTACATTGCTCAAGTTTATGTACATTTTTTAATTTTCATTTGTTTTCTCGTGTTCTCTGTGATTGTGAGTGACAACTTTCTTTGGCAGTAGACATCTTGCTCCCAAAATGATTCTGTCCAACAACATTCCATGCCAATGACAGTTTGTGATAAAATGAGATTCAGTAGCTGAATAAAACAACATTTTATATTCTTCATATGCAGACTGAATGACATGCACTCAAAAATCACACCTCATGAGTAGATTCAGATGGAATCTGCAGACCTTTCTGCATGGATTTGAAGGAAATCTAGGGTTTGGGTCCACAGATTCCATCTGGGCCTCCTCACAAACCACTGGTAATTAAAAAAAAAAAAAAAAAAAGAAGTTAAATCAAGATTCCTCTCGGAACAGAGCTGTAGCAATAATTAGCTGCTTTCCAATTTCAACAGGAAAGTCTGCATTAAGTCTTGACGTTCATATTAGTTGAAACAGTGGTGCTGCGTGGCTTGAGCAGATAGTGGCTGGATAAAGGCACGATGTGAGAGTCTTCTTCTCTTTGCCTCGGGCCCTCATTCTTGCAATTTGAAGTGAAAGCTATTTGTGCTCCACTGAGTAATGTCACAGTTCAGCATGGTGCGCTCTGTAAAGCTCACGTTTCCGTCTCGGTCGATGAGGATGACTGTATTGGTCCTGGGATAGACAAACACAAATATGACACTGGTTAAACTTCACAACTGGAGGTAAACTAGAAAGTGCAGAGAGAGAGAGAGAGAGAGAGAAAGAAGTTAAAGCACGATGGGACCTTGTGCCATATCCTGGTGAGCGCACACAAACTGCAGACAGGGCTTGGAGTCTGGCCTTACTGAAGCCTACACCTTGACTCTCCTGTGCGAGGTCCGGGGTGTTTCTGAAAAGAGCAGAAGTGAGATTCTTATGACTCTTAAGTGACAAATCAAGTCAAATTAAGATCTGAGCTGTTTTAGAATGCACAGAAATGCTACAAGTATTCACATTGTTTCTAAAAAAATATTGATAAACAATAAGCTGTTATTTCGAAACGTAGATCTTTTGTAACATTACAAATGCTTTATTGTCACTTGATCAATTCAATGAATCCTTGCTGGATGAAAGTGATATATTCTAACTTACTTTTGAATGTAGTGTATATATACTTAGTATATATACTAACTTAATCGTTTAGTTTCTAATACTAACTGAATAGTTGCAATGCAAAGCTTAGAAAATATAAGATATAAGAACTGACACAACTGCCTATTTACTTAAACATCATAGGTGGTTTTAAATCAATTCCTCTTACTGATGAATACATAATTAAATGATGAATGCAAATAGGTCCATAATGTCCAATCAGATGGCTCTCACTTCCATAACTTCAAACAGATACACAGTTATAATGCAGAGAATTAATTTATTAAGAAGAAAACATATAACACTGCTGTCTCTAAAAATGTAAAGTGATAATACAAAAAAAATAATAATCTGTAATAAAAAATAAAAAAAAGTGTAAAACATCAAAGCAAGTAAGCTTTGGACTCCTAAGAGCTGCTTTTTAATATCTAAATTCATTATGATATGCTGCCCGCATTCACCTTAGAAAACCTGTAGAAATGAGACTTCAAAAATCATACTGCTTGTTCTTCAGAGTAACTTTCTAAAAATCAGTTTGCTTTGTGTCTCAAGTGCTTCTTGAGGATCAAAAAGGATGGATGGTGGTTTGACGAAGAAAGGTAAAGATGAACAGAAAAAAACAAGAGAATACTCATTTTCTTAATGAAGGAGTGTGCACACTTACAGCTCCTCATTATTGAGGATATGGAGCAGTTCGTGCATTAAGCCATCAGGGGGCAGTGTTTTGTTCACTACACTGGTGAACAGATGTTTGCCGTGCTGCAGTTTTCTCCACGGAGTTTCCAGAAGAGAGTTACTCAACCCATAGACTCCTGCTGAAACAAACACAATCATCCATCACTTCCTGTGAGCTCTGAGTGAGACACACCCACCAATCTGGTGCTGAACGAGCGAACGTGCTCTGTATTGCAGACGGTAGGTGTAACACTGCATCAGCGCTTTATGCAAGACCACTGGTGTCTGAACACAGAGTGCTAACTGAGGGACTGAACAAACCTGCTTTGAGATGAATGGGCTCTGAACTGCCCTTGTTTCCATAGTAACACAATGTGTCTTCATTGGCCCTGCATCCAACAACACGGAGAGAAAAAAATAAATTGTGTTAGTGCTCACTGCTGAAACACAATTAAACACATATTTACAGTTATTTTTGCATCATTTGTCACTGTAAACACAGGAACGATTCCCATAGTTATGCAATGCATGCATAAAGAAATGTAGTAGAACACATCCTAATTAATAAAGTAGCAAAACTCACAACAAAAAAAAACCCAAGTCAATTATTTTACATATACTGTATACTTTATACTGAATACACATTTTTCACATGCTTTGTTACAGATAGACAGACAGACAGATATATAAAGAGACAGATATATAGACAGTGAGAAAGACAGAGATACACACACACACAGACACACACACACACAGCCAGATATATAGACGTACAGACAGTCTCTGTCCTTCATCAGCTCATGAAAGAAATCATCCTAAATCAGCCTGTAATTAAGGAGAGTGAATCTCCTTTCAGTTTGTTTGTATGAGCTCAGTCATTCCATCATTAATTTATGTGATTAGACATGTTCCTGTTTTCATACACATGAATCTAGTGGATGTATCCTCAGTGAAGCTCATTACTCCTGATGGAACTATGGTGATATAGCCGTGTGTTTCAGAGGATGTTTTATTGGCCCAGGAGACAAAATAGGATGGCTATGAAAGGAGAAATGGCCAATTTAGTGCTTTTGAAAGCACTTAGAGAGGGACATCAATAATGCCGGTTGAACAGTTTGGCAGAGATGGCAAACCACAATGAAGAGAACGTCAGACAGCGAGGAAAGGACTTCAGAAGCCTCAGAACTCTGGAGACCAGACCCCGTTGTGTAAGTACTAGGGATAAAGTAAGTATGCAGAGTAAGTATGCAGAATGCTGACTTTCCGTTAAACCACATCTGTTTTAGGAATCTTAAAAATTAATGTTTATTAATGGCATTTTGCTGAACTGCACTACATTTTCTTTTTTTTTGGAGGATTAAGTGCACCGAAGAGATGCAATTAAAAGGTTTTTTCCTTTTCCTCTGTATTCAGTTTCATTCATCTACAGTCATGGCCAAAAGTTTTGGCCGTGACATAAATTTTATGTTTAGCAAAGTTTGCTGCTTCAGTATTTGTAGATTATTTTTTCACGTTTCTATGGTATACTGGAAAAACAATGATAAACATAAGTTTTAAAGGCTTTTAATTGGCAAAAAAATATGAGTCAATTTACAGTGTTGACCCTTGTTCTTCATATCCTCTGCAATTTGCTCTGGCGTTCTGGATATTAGCTTCTGGGTCAAATCCTGACAGATGGTGATCCATTCTTGCCTTATTAGTTCTCGGAGATGATCACAATTTGTGGGCTTCTGCTTGTCCACTCGCCTTTTGGAGGACTGACCACAGGATCTCTATGGGATTGAGATCTGGAGAGTAGCCTGGCCACAGATATAAAATTTTAATGGAATGATCTTCGAGCCACTTCTTTATCCATCTTGGTTTGTGACATGGTGCTCCATCATGCTGGAAAAATACATGGTGACACAATTCTGTAGCTGACTCCTCAGGAGGAGACTGTCCTGGTGCTTGCTGGACACTCCTGAAGACACGTCCCGAAGACTGCAGTCAAACCCTTAAAGATCTTGATGATCCGGTAAATGTTTTAGGTGCAATATTCTTTGTAGTCATTTCCTTGCATGCAAGGCTATTCTTTGTTTCTTTGAAGGTAACCATTACTTACATAAACACAATGATTGGAAGCGCTTCTTCACTTCTTTTTTAGCAATCAGTCTGCTCTTACTACGATAGTGATTTCATGTGAATCTATAGCGTCTTATTAACTCACTGTCATCCATTGTCTGCAACACATTTCTTCTGCCTCTTCATCTTTCTGCCATTTTCTCCTCTGCTAAAGAAACTCTTAAGCCTCTTAAAAGTCCTCGTCTGTGCTCCTAACAAGTTTGACCTTAAGAACTCTTTTAAGGGTTAAGATGCTTTCTGAATTACTTTTTTTCTTTACTAGGATTTTTTCTTTAATTTTAAGAGTAAACGCCCACATTTCTAAGAATTTTCTTAAAATTTTGTCAGTAGGAGCTACTTTTTGCATTAAGATTCTTTATGAATACGGGCCCTGGATCTACTGTTTATATATCTTGTAAATATACACAACTCCCCATCACACCAGCTGAGCCTATACAAAGTACCTAATTTGAGCAATCTACACTGGCACAAACTCAATATCTTCTAATAATGGCCTTATCTATCTCCACTAATGCATTAAATACACTGAAAGACTTTAAACACTGGGGCATGAGAGCCAAATAGCCTTCTAATGATGTATTAATGCAGCACAATAAATGCTTACAAATGAATTTTGTACTGGAGACATGCTTTGACTAATATTCTTTTCACTAAACACTCAAATAGCAAACTGTTCAGTTACCAGAATTAAGCACCATGCCAAGGGCATTTCTGCTTATACAGCTAAAACAGCCAGTCAACTCAGCAGACAAAAATTTTAGGGTTACACACCCTTCTTTCATACCAGCTTTCAGGGATCTAATTTTAACTACACCCATAACAGTAACACTATCCAGCTACACCCATGAATGCCATTCACAATATATAGTAATATAATACGTGACCCTAGACCACAAAACTAGTCATCTGTGTCAATTTTTCAAAATCGAGATTTATACATAATCTGAAAGCTGAATAAACAAGCTTTCCATTAATGTATGGATTAAGATAAAACAAAAACAAAAATCTGACCTAGAATGAGCTCCTTTTTGCAGCCCTGTTTCAATAATTGTCATTTTTCACTGCGGGAATCAAATTCTGAAATTTGTAGAATGAACCCTTTAATCTCCAAAGATATAGAACAATTTGATTCCTTGAAATGAGCCCTTGAAAAAATCTTTATAATGTTTAAGTGAAAGCTGGGGGCAGCACACTCAAAGAGGAATTTTAGTCCCATACCTGATCTGAATAAACAGAAAAATAAATGTCTCATTGGGCTGAAAACATCACATAAAACACAAAGGCTATTATAAGTGTTGTCAGTCACATCCCTGTAGAGGAACAAACAAAACCTCTTTATTCTATTGGAAAGGCCGTCTCTATTTACAGAAGACAGCTGTATTGATTTCAGCACATAATGCCCATTGTAATTCCTCAGAGTTTATCTGGACATGTATCATTTTGTCCTTTGTGGCTGAGGAAAGAAAGCGAGAGTCCGATAAGCTCAATAATGATCTGGTTTATTAAAAGGGTAAACAAAGGAATAACACTCCCCATGGCTATTGCTTTCTGTTTTATTACTGGGTTTGGGAGTCTGAGTGGCCTTCCAATGTATTTTCTGTTCATAAATATTTGCTTGAAGAGACAAATGGACAAATGTTATCCCTCAAGTCCATCAGATGACAGCATGGACTTGAGTAATACACTACTAAATTAGCAGACAGCCTTTCAGCAAGCTAAGGGATGGAGAGATTATGACTGGTTTTAAGTATATCTCGTTAAATAAACACAAATCCACTACTCAGCTATAGTATACGTGTTCACTCCTATAGCTAATGTCACGGTCATTGTGAATGTATCCTCAGGCAAGCATAGACATCCTCTGCACTGAACCATTATTATGATATTATACACACAAAAACATGAATTATTTCAATAAACGTCATTATTTTTGACCTTTAATATGTGGAATCATGAAACCCATCTTTTTAAATCGCCTCAAATTACTATGCACTGAGATAATCACGCTGCTGGAAACACGCCATCTGTTTGAAATCTATTCTAAATAGACTTCTTGAGCTTTGGTATATGGAGAGCAGGTGGCGGCACCAGTGCCTGCTGTCCTTCCGAAGGACTCTAGAGCTTAGACAGTATCATCACTGTCATGTCATACTCATAACAAATGATAAAGAACGTGAGATCACGATTGGCTGGCACTTCACTTGTAGTAATTTTAGAGCTATTTTTCAAAACTCTGTGTCTCTTTAAACAGGCTTGATATAGCACCAAGTGGTTTTAATTAGAGAACTGACAGCTTAGAAGTACATGATTTAATTGGATTCAAATGAACGATTGTGTAAGAATGCATTACATTATGATTTATTAATAATTTAATACTGAAACAGTATAATTAAGGCAGTTCAGGTTTTATTATTTGACAGCATTTTAATAAGTAGGCTGATTTGAACAAAATCGTATCATGAAATATCTATATCTAAATAATTAATTTGATGTAGATGTTTGAAAACTATATTATGAACATAGATGCCACCAACAACTTTCACAAATAAAACAACTTCACTGCTGAAAAATATCAAAACACCAATTAGGTGTTATTTGAACCTGTTAGTTTGAATAAGCTTGCTTTCTCAAATTGAGGGAAATCACTAACAGTCATCAATTAGATTTATTCGATGCATTCACCTTTTAAGCAAGGTTATATATATTTGGAAAGAACCAAACAAGATTTGCTTTTCACCACTCACCTGAAGTCAGCAGTAAGGAGATTGAAGCCATTATATAAATGAGCTTCTGAAGACACTTTACGGAGGTACGCGAAACTGTCCAAGTTATCTGTCAAGTAGTTGGACACCAGGAAACCTGAGTAAAAATGATAAATGATATCAATAATCCAATTTTTACCAACCATGGATTGTGAAAGATGAGGGATAGGTTGTGAACTGCTTGGCGAAGGTTATTTTAATTTTGTCCCCTCTCAAATATGTCATTTAGGCAGATTTAGAGAGCTAATTGCTCAAATTAATGCAATTTGTTGAACAACATGTACCAAGCCATATTTCTCCGGCTCTGGCACGCAGCTGTTGTGTACAGCTGGGTTGTTTGCATTAGTTTTAGTGGCATGACTTTGGAACAGAGGGGTGGGGTGTGTTCGACATGCTTTTGATGGTGAGTGCTAGTGAGGTGTCAGCCTATAAAGAGGCCTTGAAGACTAAACAGACACTGGAGTGATGACAGCAAGCAGTCTAGTTCAGTTGAGTAGAGATCTACAGTGAACAGCTGTTCGCATCTCTGGCCTCACCACCCATATTCACGCGTTTATGAGAACATGTCAGCAATCATTAAGAAGAACATAATTAAGGCAACCCCACTTAATATTCAGCCTAACTTCTTCAGTATTGTGGGTTATGAGTAAAGACATTTCTAAGAAGCATGTTAACAATGTAAACAAACTAAAACTGCATCATTAGAAAAAGGTTCATTTTGGATAGGGGTGCTCTGATCAGGATTTTTGAGGCCGATCAACCAATCGTCGATCACAGAAAGCAGTATCTGCCGATACGGACATGTAGAATTATTAATAGTTATGATCCAATCAAGATTTTTAGACATTTATTCATGGCTTGAATTTAATTTTTTTAAAATATTCCCCTTTTTAGGTCACTCTTTTGAGAAGGGATTTTTTTAATTTGAGGGGGGAGGGGCAACTTTTAAACATTTTTCAAAAATATATATTTATCTCACCTAAACGTTTGATAGTACACTGCATTTTGACAATCGTGCAAATTAGATATTAAATATTAGAGTCAGGTCTAGCAACACCTACTTCTATATTTGGGCTAGGTGACAAGACAATCGGGTGGTGCTCGCAGACGAAAACCTGCAACTTGCAGATGCAACTAAATTTTGATATTGAAAAAGGTTGAGAAGCTCTACCAATGGATGCTGGAGTCTATCACCACACAATTTGATCCAGAACAAATTTTCTTCCTACCTTATTTCCTTCCTGAGATATTGCATGTCAAATAACAAAGATAAGTGAAATTTCCCTTGAGAGCACATTTATTTTCTGTCTTTTATCAGAGGTTTCTCAGCATGAGAAAGTCCAAATGTAATACAAATTTATTTTCTAAATAAAAAAGGTTTTCTATCAAATAATACCTACAATATGCCTCTTATTATTATAGTTTCGAAGTTATGAGTCATTACTTTGGGTATATCACTTAGAAAACAACCATTTTAAAAATGGCAATTTATTCAGCAGGAAATTTCCATAAACCATCATAGACGGAGGGACCTAAGTCCTATCCAGGGAACAGAGACTTAGTCATGGGCTCTTGCGATTTAAATGGTTTAACAACCACCCAGAAAATCCTAGAAACCACCTAGCAATGTCCTAACCACCCCTCAGATTGCCTAAAAATAGAAACATGCTTAAATACAGTACGAAGTCCTTAATACCTTTCTATAGCAAATTTAAAACAACTACCGTTGAACAAAGTGCTTTGCAGGACACATTAAAACAACAAGTATAAACAAGAATCCAGTGCTTTGTGATTGGCCGAATACCTCAAGCGTGTAATGGAATTGTTACGCCCCTTGACATACTGTGATGGGGGTCCCAGGAATGACACTGGCGCGACAAGACAAAAACGATAAAAACCCATTACAAACGAGCCATTTGTTACATCCAGTGGGGACATAATTATGGATTATAATGACTTATACTGTGTTTTTACAAGTTGCGTCCTCTTTTGGAAGGCCAAACTAAGTATTTTCGCTTCCACAATGAAACACAGAGTGTCTCCACAACATGGCGGCAGCAACAAGACTACAGAGAGAATTCAAGTTATGCCTTCTTTCTTTGCGTGAACATTTGGGCAGCATTATGCAAATCTTCCCACATTGTGACATACACATGTGGGGGCGTGTTTAAATGAGGGGTTTTAGGAGGGTGTGGGTGAGTCTTAACATTTATAAAGAATATATCTTTGGGTTTGAGACTTTAGTCTTTGCAACTTTAGGGATCTTATCTATGCATGAACAGTTTTTAATACTCCAAAGAGAAAGGAAAATTTGAAATTGCATCATATGACCCCTTTAATGTGACCACAAGCATGTGACCACAACTTAACTACCATAAAGCAACAACTTGATAATATGGAGAAAGATTTCTAGTCCAGTCCCCAGCCATATCGACAATGAACTATTATAGGAAATTGTGAAAAATGTGGCCATTTCTATCATCATGTGTGAGTTTTGCATAGCCAAGCACCACTCACATCTTCTTTAGAAAAATTTAAGAATCTAGATATTTCTATTATTTCTTTTGCTGATTTGAAAATCTAATTTATTTTTTATTTGTAAGAAAGCATTTTGTACAAGCCCCTTTGCTGTTTTTACTTTCTCAGCACTTCTGTTCTTTGGTAAAATTTATTTAAGCTTTATGTTTGTATATTATAAGCAAAAAAAAAAAACAAAAAAAAAAAAAGATTTGGAGGTGTGCATGTATAGAAGACTATATATATATATATATATATATATATATATATATATATATATTAATTATTTATTAAGGGTGAAAATAATGCAGCAAAATAATCTCTGCATGTCTGCTTACTTGAACCGAAAGTAGATTGACGATGAAGGCTTTTCAAAAGGTAAATTATGCTACTATTAAGAGTAATTTGTCAGGGTAATACATTGATTAAGTGTGTCTAGTCAATTGCTCAGTAATAGTAGAGTACTTTAATACAAACGGGTGAAAGATCTGCACTACCTCTCCCCTGAGCATCTGGATTTTGCCGTGCTTCCAGGTAATTGGTCAGTGCCGCCAGTTTCCCTCGTTTGCTAATTCCCAGCCATGATCCGCCTTCTTTCCCCTCTTCCAGGTCTAGACCTAATGACAGAAAACAAAAAGTCACATTGTGTTTTAATGTGACATTATATCCTGTCTACTGGCTATAATAATAAAACCAGCAAGAGAACCGGATTTAGATGTGTTGAACAGCTCTGGAATGTTCACTGAGAATGATCTGAACTGAAAGTAACGAATAATATTTTTCATCTTGATACTGAAAAGAAAGAAAAAGTACTTTATAGGCCCAATAACACTGATCGGTCTAGTGCTTTGAAAAGAGGAGAAATTCTGAACAACATCACTAAATTCTACCATAAAAAAATAGAAAACTGTGCTAGATGGTTTCATGCAAAACTACACATCAAAACCACAGAGTGATTCATGTTAAGGAATAGGCCGTTAATAACGGTAACATTTAGCTTAGTATCCTTAAAAACACCTGGCCTTCTCATCTTCACCAAAATACTCCAACATTTTTCATCCATACCCTACACTTCACTCCTCCGGACAGAAAAATGCTTCTTTGTTTGCAGCAAAATTTATTTCCACCACTACACTAAAAGCACCCATGAACCATTCAATTCGGTCTGATCCAAGGATTGAATGGCAGAAAATGGACAGAAAAACTAACAAATCAAAAGCCTCATGATCTTTTGGAGCCAGGGGAATGACTGATGTATTGTTTAGCAGACTCTGGGTCATCAGTCAATTAAACAGTTCTTCTTATGGGTGGTCAGCTGAATCCTGATAATGGACACTTAATCAAACGTGGATGATTACCTTTTCCTCTTCTAATGTCAGATTGATTATGACTGAATTTGCACTACTAGGGCATGATGCCAGAGATTTCATGCAGATAGTCAAATGACTGGCTCTGTGAGACACAATAAAAAGACTATTTAAGAAACCATTGTTCATCCTAAACTGCAGAAACTCTATTTGCAGTTCATAAAAACTCTTTAAAGCTGACATAAAAATCACCATCTGAATTCCTCAGTGACATTGCAAAGACAATAATTTGCAGAATGTTGGTGAGAAAAAAAAAAAAACCTGAACTTTGGATATTAAATATGTCTCTAATAACTGAAAAATAGGAGTGATATTTACCACTCAGGATCTCATTGTTGCTGCCCCAGAAGTCTGCAGCTTTGGATGGTCTGCTGTAGACCTCATCTCTGTTAGCAGCCAGAATAAGCCTGCATAAAAAAAAAAGAAAAAAAAAAAGATGAAGGTGACATCACACATTCTTTTTCACAGCATCCTTCCAATGCAATGCTGATAATACTGATAAAACTTCATTTCTATAATAGCACACACATCACTATAACAAACCACCTTTAGAATCAACCTTATGGTCTCATAAATAAATAAAAAAACCTGCAATGTTACCCACAGTTAATGGACATTGTGTTAACCAATAAAGGGCTGATTTTTAGTCAGACTTCCTGTGGGAGAGGGAGAGAAGGAGGCTGGCACTGTTGAATGGGCTCATACAGTAGGTCACATGTGCACCTAAATGTGTTTATCTCAGGCTGATCCCAGGAGAGCGCTGGATGCTGTGCCAGCTTCACACCTAAGGCCCAGAGAAGACTCAGCTGTGATGTTGAAAGCTGCTGTGTGTGGCTTTATTGTCTCTGCTCAGGCCTGATGCTCTGTAGAAGCCTCTCTGTCAGTAATGAAATATTTATTTATACCTTTGCATGCTGAACTAAGTAATTTGGGGTTTATGAGATGTCAGGTAGCTGGGAAATGTCAGTCATGCATTCTGCAAGGATACTTTTTTTTACAAATTGAAGAATTATAAATCTATAGGCAACTATAGATTGAAATGATTAAAATATAAAGTGATACACCACCAAAAAATTTAAATTGTGTCATTAATTACTCACCCTCATGTTGTTCCAAACCTGTAAGACCTTTGTTCATATTTAGAACACAAATTAAGATTTTTGATGAAATCTGAGAGCTTTCTTAGCCTCCACTGACACAAACACAACTGAAAAGCCCAGAGAGGTAGTAAGAACATAATAAAATAGTCCACGTGACATCAGTGGTTCAACCTTAATTTTATGACGCTAAGAGAATACTTTTTGTGCACAAAGAAAAGAAAAATTATTATTTTACTCGACAATTTCTTCCCTTCCGTGTCAGTTTTCGACGTGGGTTCACGAGAGCACCACAATGTCCCTTCAAACACTTTTGAGTATTGGTCATTCCATACAGATTTCATTATTGATGGCTGATATTTTAGAGAGCAGGGCGGCCGATATAAAGCTGACATGTATTATAGCTAAGCATGTAACGATTCACTGAACTCGCGATGCGATACGATTCACGATACTAGTTTCACGATACGATTTTTTCACGATTGTTTGTACAAAATGAGATTTAAGAAAGATCAATGAAAAAGTTTCCTTTTATTATTTCATTCTCACTCATGCAGACAAAATGCTGTACATTTCTTTCTGAAACTGAAATATCTTTGTCAAATAACAAAACTAAATTGAAATGTTAAAATAAATAAATAATACAAATAAAATAAATCTTTTAATACAAACAAACTAAGGCTTTGCCAGTGCTCTTTCCTAGCTTAGAATATATATATATATTTTTTTTAGATGTTTTTTTTTTTAACAAATATCAGCATATCCACATTTTCTGGGCAAAGCAGAGATCTCTGCACATTCACAATGTCCCCTGCTGATGAAAAAACCCTTTCACTAGGGACAGAGGTGGCTGGTGTGGAGAGATATGCTTTTGCTATACTGGATAGCAGTGGGTATAGCCTAGCATTCTCTTTCCACCACTTGGACAGCTATTGAGGGAAATGGATGTTTCAGCTCTATACTTATTCATTTCTGCATCAATCTGACTGATGTGCTGTGCAACTGGTTCATCGAAAGTCCCTCCAATTTTTCGTCACACAGCACAGTGGTGGCCGTTTTGAGTGGCTTTAGAAGCTTCACTATGTCCTCCGCATCATGGATGTCTGAGCCATCCAAAGTATCGATGTCACGGACATTTCGTCGAACGTCGTTGCTCAGTAGAGTTGCTGTCACAGCCGCTTTCTGTTCGAGATAGTGTTCGTTCATATCCAGACTGCTGTTCCAGCGCGTAGCGACATTGATGATTAACTTATGCGGTAACAGTATCTGTTTGGCTGCGAGCGCAGCTGTGGCTGTGGAGCTTCGGTGAAAAAAGGCAGCAATACGCCTCACTCTGCCCAACAAACGGCTCACGCGGGGCACACTCAAACCCGCTTGGCTGGCTAAGTTCAAAGTGTGGGCAAAACAACTGACACGGGGGGCCAGCCCAGCCTAAACGTGTATCGTGATTCGTTTAACATCTCAACCGACACGAATCGTCACATATTATTATCGATTTTCAACCGGCTCGGAATGCATCGTTACATCCCTAATTACAGCACACTATTTCATTTAAAGAAGTGAATAACATGCTATATAAATTAAGTCATTTATATTTATTCTACATAATTTACGCTAAATTTTAAATAAATAATTTGAAAATGAGTCAATGAGAAAAATTATTTAAACTAGCTTAAAGTAAAGCTCTAACCTCAAGGTTGCAAGGCATAAAAATGGAAGTACAACAACGAATGTAAAATGAAATGGCTCAAAATTCTCTCAACATGGGCTCTGGGCCAGTGGGCCTTACTTTAAATTCTGTCAAACTTTACAATAGATAGAGATGACTGTCAGCTTATGCACCTTGGTGGGTCATTAATGTAAACACAGCCAGTTGAGTGAATGTAAACTGTCAGGTCAAAGAAAAACAGTCAAAAGTTATTTGTGATAAGCCGCTCATTTTTCAGGAGCACAGGTTTATCATTCTGCCTTGCTGGCCATGCTTACAGAAAAGGCTAAACTTGCACTAACTGCTTAACAACAGCATGGAGAGTCTAATGTCCACTGTATTTCCAGCCTGTGGAACCTGACAGGCTGACAGAGAAAAAGAAAACTGGAGAGACAAAGAGTGATGCAATATCCTGGAGGCTTCGCAGATTGATCTGCAATGGTTGATGCACCCCAGGAATATATGTGCTCTGTACTGGAGACAGCTTGCAAAGCAGAAAAGCTCCTCTCCATCTGAAAACAACTTACTGGCTTGACAATGTCAATTACGCCAGACCTTGGGCAAGGTTATCACCCTCTTTGTCAGCCTAAATGGAGAGATATTCTTTCTCACTGAAACAGTAAAATGGCAAAAAGATGACTGGACACGACAAGACCTGAAAAGAAGTTAAAGGCAGATGCAGAGAGAAGAAGGGAGTCCCTGAGTGATGCAGACAGACAGAAACTCTTTATGAGAGAGAGAGAGAGAGAGAGAGAGAGAGAGAGAGAGAGACAGTCAGCTAGATTTTTAAATGGTTTTGAAAGAAGTCTCTTATGCTCATCAAGGCTATACTTATTTGATTACAAGTTCAGTAAATTTAGCATTAAAGCATTTATTTAACATAAAATCTTTGGAACAATGTAAAAAGAATAAAATCCAAACGTTTTCTGACCCCAGTCTTTTGAACATTAAGGTATATGTCACATTATGGAAGTAAAATGGGTTACGAATAGCAATTCATACTGACTTTAAGACATAGGCATTTTAACATAAAAGAAATTGCACACCTCACCTTTAAAGGTTTCCTTGAATTTTGAAATAGACTTCAGAAATAGACTTAAATGCCAAGTATATTTCCGTATGTTACTCCAAAGTAATTTTTTATGACTCACATATAAACATGAATTTCACTGCACACACTTTTACTTTCTTAATATACATAGTGAGTGTTTCTCAAGTTCAGTTTCTGTTTCATTCCATCATGTCTGTGTTAGCATCATGGTAGCAAAGCATCATGATGATCGACTGAAACATTTTAATATTTTTAACATCCACGTCATCAAGGAAAAATAAATGAGCACCATGGCAATGCTAAGATATGTCATGAGTATGAATATCAGATCTAGGTTATACTGTGTCTCTTACAGTTGCACACTAGCAGAAACAAAATTTATTTCATCCAAACGATCGATAGCTAAAATTTCTGACTATGTTGTATTTCAGGATCTTTCAGCCTCTCTGACAGGCTCCATTTGTTCCAAAGATAAAATATTAAGTTACGTTAAGTGGAACCATTTCAGTGACATCAAAATCATCACAACCACATATAAGTAAACTAACCAAGACCTCCAGCCTGTTTTCTCTCAAAGGGCTGCTGGCTGGGAATGTGAGGTCAGAGGTTAACATGACGAAGATTAAATCATTCCAAAAAGAGACGCTGATTTCCAATAATTGTAATAATTGTACACTTGTTTTGGGTATTGTGACAGAAATCCTCATTAATCAAAGGCATTTCTGTTTTTAAGATTAATTCCCATGATCTAAATATTCTCACAAATTTAAAGTTTGTTGTCATTTGGAAGTGTGTAGGCCTTCTTGCATTTTATGTTGTTACATTATGATTTTATATTCATTGGCATAAAATGGTCTTTAAAATGACAATAATATCGATTATCGCAATTACTTTTGGGGCAATATATCGCACAACAAAAAGTCGTTAACCTCACAGGCCTAAACATAGCAAAAGATTACGGTTTCAAATAAATGCTGTTTCTTTAGAAACATTCTATAGAACAGAAACCTAAATCCTAAAAATCACAGCTTCCAGAAAAATACAAAATGAAAACATATTTAAATACCCCTTAGATCTGCTCAAGCACCCCATTGGGTATACAGACAGTACTCTGGTCTAGGTGGATCCAAGCAAATTATAATGTTGCTAGGTTACATGTTGCAATATAAACAGAAATGCACTCTGTATTCTGTAATATTGTTAACATATTTACCTGACTTTAGTACATTTTGGCAAGTTAATGCTAAGTTGATTCCTAAATCTGAGGAACCAATGCATCACAAGACAACCTTCAAGACACGTTGTCATTGATTAGATTTTACAGCCTGGCTTGAGTCATCTGCATGTGACTCTGAACCACTGTGACTGACTCAATATTAGATAATCAAATTACAGCTTGCTGGGCAATAATCCTGATTAGAGTAGCATGTTTCAATCTGACAGTATTAACAAAAGTAACCTCTCTGCACTGAAGGGGAAGGAGACACAGAACACTAGCACATGCAAATTGATTACAGTACATACACATGATTCATTGCTCACCAGGCTATTGACAAAAAAATAAAAAATTACTGACTTTGCTCTCTCTAGCTCTTTAGAAACTCCTGACATTTGGCAAACCCTGACCTAGAGGCATATCCTTTAGGGACTGTCAGCTTAAACTGTGGTATAGGTGACCTGGGACTAGTTCGTCAGCTTGGTAACCACAACACTATTGCAGTAATGCACATTCATTGTTTTTCTGGCATTTTACAGTAAATGCCCACCACATTTTGAACAAAATTACAGGTTAGACTAAATGCAATGATATAATAAAGCCACCTGGGATTTAATGTAACCTTAATGTAAATAAAACAAATCATTTTCCTGAAACAAAAACTGCTCAAACAGTTTGGAGTCAGTAAAATGTCCTTTCATTTAGCAAGGATTCAAGAAATTTATCAAAAGTGACCGTAAAAACTTTGTGTGTGCGTATAATATATATATATATATATTAATACCGAATATATTAATTAATTCAATCGATTTTTCGCCCAGGCCTAATAATATATATATATATATATATATATATATATATATATATATATATATATATATATATATATATAGAATGTTTCTTCTAAATGTAAGATTCTAATCATGTGATAAAAAAACATGTCTTGTCTTAAACCCTATTCGCATGGGATTAGTATTACCTGGTGACCTCCAGTCATTTGTAATAATTGCGGAGGTTGTCTTTGATCTTAATCCCATGCGAATCGGCCATGACTGTAATTTTTTAAGTAAAAATTCCCCCGCAAATTACCTACCAGATTTCGCCGAACACTGAGGTCCTGGGATAATATTAGTCCCACGCCAATCAACATCTCTGTGATTTGGCCAGCATTTGGCAGGTCGTATATATATCTCATTTTTATTTTTTTTCCTGTGCCTTTTTAACCATCTTTCGTGAAAAATGGAGCTGCGTTGTAGTATTTGATAGTATTTTGCGTGCAGTCATATCTCTACACCATACAATTCGCAGAAAGAGAAAGCGGAAAATGTTTTAAAGGTTAATGTGTTACAAATAAATCAAGCATAAAGCTTGAGATATTATTTTAACCTGGTGAAATGTAAATGACGCAGCTTCACAAGTTTATTTTAGTTTCTTTTTTTGAAATCCATCTAACCGAAGCATAGAACGGGACTTGACATCCGGGTTTCTGGGAGATAAGTCAGTAAATTTGAGTAAAATCACAGGCTTCACTTATCTGAAGTACAAAGGGCTAATCACAGGTTTTACTACACACAGAAAAGGTTGCCTCAAGGGGACCGACATGTTGAGATCACATGACCAGGTGAATAATACTGATGAGAGTGATTTTACCAAGTACTTGTTTCTGGATCAATATCCTTGTTGATCCTGGAACAACATTCCAATCAACCAGTCAGAATAGAGGGTTAACTTTTCAGGAAATATCTGTTTAAGGTTTATGATCAGGATTAGGTGCTTCAGCGGCCTTGTTAATTAGCTATCATATCACACTGATTTTTAAATTATGGGTAGGGTTAGGTTTAGGGGAAGGGATTGTTGATCCAGGAACATATCTTACTTGGCAAAATCACAGCAACTAATAATAACACCTATTTTCCTTTTTCCCATCTGTGGAATAAATTAATCATGGCTCAGTGTGCATTTATACAATGTCATCTGTAACTGAAAACATTTGCTTTTCCCTGATTCAGCATCAGCTTGTTCCCACACATTTGCAAGAACTTTCCCTATTACTATTTGCAATGAACACAGACAATAAAGCTTCTGGGAGCAGGTGCACTACCTGTAGGCATTTTTGGATGCAGGCCGAGGGTCAAACTTCAAGAAGATGATGCACATGAGGAGGTTACTGATGGCAGGAGTTTTCAATCACAGTGAGGTCAGAGTTCAGAGATGGGACGTGCTATGTGCTAGACTACCAGATGAAAGAGAGAATGAGACAATTAATTTTGGATGAGAGGAGACAAAAGCTGTGCTTGTAAGCACAGAGGACAACTTTGAAGGGGATCCGTCAAACTATTCCAGCAACAGTGCTCATGCATTTAACAAAACCCAATCTGAGGATAAAATGAAACAGTAATCGAATAGAGAATCTGTATTAATATTTCAGACCACATGGTAACAATACAACCATGGTCTCCTATTTATCTTACAAAAAAATATTGTGCTGAATAGCGATGAACACATGGAACACACATTTGTTGTGATGTGGAACTAATCTATACTTAAGAACATTGTAGAGTCCAGCCAATTTACACTGAAAACATGTTAGCTTATGAACACAGACATACATGAAAACAATCATACACAGTCACATCACAAATCATATCTGGCACTTTTTGCATAATCTGACAGTGTTCGGATACATATACATATAGGTAACAATAAGCGTTTTAAGATAATGTTATGTGTATAAACGTATGGTATTAGACATAGATTAACTATACGCAGCTGTCATTGTTCCCCAGTGTGCTTTATCCATAGAGAATGATCTAGTAGGTTTAAAGTCAGGCTTGTGAAGTGTCTGACAGCAGGCTAGCAGTAGCCTAACAACCTTGCTAACCGGTCGGATAAATTGAAGGTACGTTAGACAGCTAACAAAAACGAACAAAAAATCTAACTTGTTTTCTCTTTAGTTTATAACAGGTTATGCGACATGTTACTTACGGATCCATATGTTGTCAATGCTCATAATTCATTGTGCCGCTACCGTAAGAGGCAACTTAAAGCACAGGAGGCTAATACAAAGGGCTAAACCAACCTCGCATTGACGTCTGCAGAGAAGTCCGGAGCTGATTGGCTAAAACCAGACATGAAAACGAGGACAGGACCGCCCACAGCATTGCAACCGTTCACAAAAGTTTATTTTCATTTTTCAAACATAATGTTATTTAGAAGTTAAAACTGAACCCGGATCAGAATCTTAATCGCGTTCGCTTGTTGTCACCTCTCAACTGTTGTCAAAAAAGGAGTGAGTTTCTGGACTATTCTAATTATTGTTTATTGAATATGCAAATAATATTCCATATCATTAAATTAATACATACTGATTCAACATTGCATTATAAATGACCGATATAGACAGATATTAATAATAAATCATTAGTCCGTGTACCATCACGATATCATTCTTCAGTCATTCTGGTGTAACCTGCTGAGGTGGAGAAAATCAAGATAAAGTGAGGAAAAAATATATTAATAATAATATAATCAGTTGTTATATTGGAGCAAGAATGAACTAAGTTTAAAATTTTTGTCATCGATTTGGATTCCAACACTGTTTAGCACTAATCATAATAATGTTATTGTTATAATGATAATTTGATAATTTTGGAAGAGATATTATTTTGTTGATAGTGATGTAACCATTGAAAATGAAATCATTAATCAATAAACAGGAGCGTCTTTAATTATACTTTAAACAATACTGATACTACTCTCAAATAATAGGCCTACTCCTCATTATTATATTGCCAGTGATATTAAAACTGCATCTCATACAACAACTGCATCCAATAGGATTAAACTGACTGACTACCCCTCATTCTCATATTCAGTAGCCTACATATCAAGTAGAAATGATAGAAATTAAAGAAATATTATTTTTAGATAATAACAGTGTATTATAATCTAAAAACAATATTAATTTTATTTATATATATATAATTCTGACGCACACTTGCCTATATGTTACTGATGTTTGCTAATTCGTTTCTTTTTTTTCGGTTTTGCTTGTTTGGTAGCCTATGCATGGATTTGTCTATTTCAAAACGTTGCAATATTTCTGTAGAGTATGTATCAGAGAGATGCGCTGCACTTGTAGTAGTGTGCAAAGCCTGCCTTGGAAGAATCCAATGACACTGAGAGGGTTTTTGTTGTCTACATTGGAAAGCATCGTATAATTTTACAAGTACCGTTTTTACATTTAAGATGAGGCATTTCTTTTGAATAATCATACGACTGTTTCGAAAAAGTAAGCAGTGATTTGTTTATTTTTTTCGCGGAGATGCTTGAAGCTAATCGTGGAATCATCCGCTGATAGTGTTGACAAGTTGAACGTGTGTGCTGCTGCTGCTGCTGCTGCTGCTGTCCCTACAACTCACAGAGAGCAGACAGGTAAGATTCTTGTTCGCCGCTGTATTCTTTATCTATGATCATTTAAACTCGACATTTAGAAACTTACTTCGCAACCCCCTATAAACTACTGCATTCGCGTTCACGCGTATCTCAACTGATCGAGCGATTCGTCTATTTACTGTCTATCAATTGAGAGCAGTTGCTTGGCAGTAGTTAAACATACATTTTGCTTTAGTGCGTTTTAGATGTCGCGTTTACTGTAAAGCATTTGAAGATGCATCACATGCCTACAACTGATATTTATCTACGTTATTTTGAGGCACGCGCGTCATGCTTGATAGTAACACGCGCGCACAATGAGCTGCTAGTGAAATGCAGCCCTTTAATTTGACCGTTGTCGTTTTGATTAGGATGCAGAAGGATGTGTTTATCAGTGTTCTCTCACCCAGATCAGTAAATTAAGGGGATTGTTTAGAATAATGTGCACAAATCTGAATAAAGTGTTTCTGATTCGGTTACTCATGAGGAAGGAATTGACCATTTAAAATACGACCCGAGGCTACGGCATCTGTCAGAAAGGGTGATCCTGGTGTCAGTGCATATGGCACAATTTCAGTTGTAGCAAAGATACCGTGCTACTGGCAGAGTTGGTATTGTTATATTTTATGCACCAAGTTGTAGATTTTTATTGTATTGTTTAATAGGACTTGTCTGGGCTAGTGATTTCTTTGGGGATCATACTGTTTGATAGAAATTGTACGTTTTGGCACATTTACTGACTAAATCCCACAGGCCTACATAACTGTAGCGATTTAAAATATGTGTTGCAGCTGGAGTTCATCAAATATTTGTGCGATTTCTTTCTTTTTTTTCGTTTTTACATTTAACTTGCACTGCAGCAAACCCCCCAAATAAACGTAATCATGGGTTTTTCACACTGTTCACACATAAGCTGTGTTATTAATGAATCATGGGTAATCATCATGTTTGTTTGAAAATTTCACCCTTTACTGTACAATTGATAAACAGCGGAAGAACGTTCTTATTTGCATATTCATGAGTGAGTAACGCTGATTGGACGACAAAGGTGTGCGAAATTGATGGCCACGCGACCTGTTTTGGAAAGGCGTGTGTGGTAAAGATGTGAAATCTAGACACTACGCATTTGGAAGTTTCTGCGACTATACAAAACACAATTGTTTAGTAAGGTAGGCGCTGTTTATGATTGGGTGGACGTTGCTAGACTGTAACCATGCAGGTGTTCACACTGTTACGTTATAAGCTACACTTGACACTGGAATTCACTGCAGAACCATCATAGCCTAGATTTTTCGGCCCTTTCTCACCAAGAACGATACGGTAACTGTAAAAATAAGCTTTCACATCGATAGACGTCGTTGTTTGTAATACGTTATGTTTACAATAAAAGTGGAGCATGTCCTGTGAACATAATTGTTGAGGGCTTTAAAGCCATGTGTCAGTTTTGATTTTATTTTATGTTTTTAATCGTTCATCTGCTAAAAAAAAATCGTTTTTAAGTGCAGGGTGAAAGCAAAATTACAATATGAAAACATAGCTGGTGAGATGTTTTGTAGTGTGATGTGCATTAGCAATATATTATGAATTAATGTAAACAAATGTCATCATCAGTTTTAAGGTTATACTTATATACATTTCTGAGACTTTACCTTAATAAGCAAAGTGCAATTTCATAGGTGAGGTGAGAATGCACCATGTTCTTTAACCCTTAACCTTTTAGGCCTGATGTGATGTTTAAGCACAACCCTCTTTTGCATGTTGGCTAATTACTACTCATCATTAACTTTAAAGTGCATGTACATCTTATTTACTTTCTGTAATATGTCATTGGAAAGGCCCAGTGTCGTACTGATTGCATGTTATCGTAACTGTCAGAAATATTAAAGTTGTTAAAACTCTCTTACCCCAGCTGAGATGAGGAGCTTGTTAAATTAGGCAGCGCTGTCACTCTTGGCACATTGAGCAGCTTTGCTTGTCAGGAGAATTTCAGCGCTATGTAAAGATCTACCCTTTGTTCCATTTTATAATTACAATAAGTTGTACATGTTTTTGAAAACTTTATTTTAATTTGAGTCAAGGATGGAAGCTGTCAAAGTAATTTCATTGCTTCTTTCATCAGGAGGAGAATTTGGTGCATTTATGTAAGTTCATAAAACGACAAAACAGTGTTGCAAAGCAGGCCACTGGGGAGCATACCCACATTTTGCAGTTCATCCCACTGTGATGTTGCTTTAGTCAGATGGATGAAAGCTGACAGAGCTGAGCTTGAGTTTGCAAAAAGATCTTTTGTACAGAGAAGGCAGGATGAGCCTTGGGATGAGTTTCCTTTTGGTTGGTAGCTCCCTGCGAAGCAGACTTAACGGGGTGTTTGTCCATCTTAAGTGAGATGTCAAATTATAGGGAATTTTACATGTATATTCACAGTCCGAAAAGCAGCGTAAAGTGCTTGGCGATCAAGCGCACAATACATTATAGGCTTATTGGAAGGCATTTTTATTTTTAGATTTCAGTAATTTCAGACCTCCTAAAGACTAAATTTGTCTAAAATAAACACAGTGATAAAGAGTTGAGAGTCAGGTACGTTTAATCAACCTAATTCACATCACGGTGACCTCAGTGTTGGTTTATAAACAATTTTTCATTGGTGAAATTGTTTTAAATTTATTGTCAATGTTGAACATGTGCTGCTTACATTTTTTTTTACTGAAACAGTGATACTTTTTTTTTTAATGATTACTTATGGATAGTAATTTTTTTTATAGTAATAAGAATCAAGCGGATGCAAACTTTTGAATGGGGTCCTTTTTCTAAATACAACCATTATTTTCTTTTCTAAATGTTCTAAATTAATCTTATTCAGAGAAAATAACATGCATTTTATATGATCCCTTTTATTTTGGTACAATTATTAACATTTTGCAGATACTGCAGACAAAGGGTATGTAAATTTATGACCTTTTATTTTGCCTGGGTGGTCAGTTGCCTTTTGAAGTGTCTAATAAGACGAACTATGTGAAGGAAATCTTCATAAAGTTGCTTTTTGATCAACTTTTCATATCTCACTTTTAGAATATGGTAATCTTTGTGAAAGTTTTAGAGTTTGAGTTCTGCTTTGATGGGTAGTCTCTAAAGCTTCTCTTTTTCTCTCGCCTCTCTTTCAATCTTTGTTTTGGCCTTGACTATCAGTCCCCTATAGTTTTTTTTTTCTTCTTCAGTTCTTTGGAACAATAGCTGTGGAATGTAAGTTCGCAGTCCCTCCTGCCTGGAACTCATTTCATATGTTAATGAAGTGTCTTCATTATGTAAGCTTTTCTTTTACTGAATCTAATTTCAGGCCTGCTTATGTTTTGTACACTCAGACATACACTAAGGCTTTGTTCACACCATACCCAAATACAATTTGGTTTTCAAATCCAATCTTTAGGTCTGATGGTCCGCATTTTCATTTTGCATGTGATTTGATCCATTTGTTCAGACTGTGTAGTTAATATCTGGTGTGTCTGCATTGGTTGCTATAGTAATGATGTAAGCATCAGTCACTGCGATGCCAAGAGAGTAGCTGTCAGCATGCAAAGCGATGGCAGAAAACTGCTCATGTCTATCATGACATCTCGCTGCAGTGCTGAACTCACAAGATGCTTGTGAGAACATAAGAGGCATTTTGTGCACACATGTATATGTTGTTTAAAACACCTAACACTTTCAGTCATTCACTATTCACTACATCGTTCCTGTGGATCAGTGGTAGAGCATTGCGTTAGCAGCACAAAATCTTGTGGGTTCAATTCCCAGGGAACCCACATACTGTAAAAAAATAAAATAAAATGTATAGTCGAAATGCAGTTAGGGCAGCAACTAATGACTTTTTTGATTATTGAGTCGTTGGCCGATTACACACACAATTTTCTTTATTTTCCATTTTCAAAAACACACTATTCCACATTCTGCCCAATGTCCTTCAAACAACTGTACCAACTGAATGCTATGAAAACACAGTTCTTAACAATTTGTTAGACCACCTGTCATAATAGATAAAACACAAATATTTTAGGAATCTGTCAAAAAAAAGTAAATCTAAAGATGTCATTGTCATTTATATGACAAATAACAAACCAAAGCAACTAAATAGTATTTATTCACATATTTAAAAAAAAAAATGGCCTCCTTTGATAACAGCTTGCATGCTTGCGGGCATTTTTTGTATACATTCTGGCTAATTGGGTAACTTAAAAAAAAAAGCACTTGATATTTTTTTTTCTGCCTTTCTTTAATAGATAACAGCAATAATTATATTATAGCATTAGAAATAGCCTACTACTGAAGCTAAAGAGCCTATACATATTGGAAGACTAACCAATACAGAAAGCTAAAAAAATATTTTGGTAATTGCCAGTACTGTAAGTTAAGCAGCAGTGACACAAACCTTACAAAACTGGCTAAAAACTTAACATAAATTTGTTTTTATAAATTTGTTAATCACTGTAGGCAATATAGTTTAAATCTCTAGATCAAAAATAAAAAAAATAAAGATAATTAAAGAAGAAAATCAGCAGATTATTGCAAAGTGGAATTTTTTCAAAGAATTAAAGGATCAAAAATGGTAAAAGTTTAAATGTACTGTAAATAAAATGTGATATTAAAATGTAATTTCTATTTATTTATGATAAATATTTTAAGCTACAGGTTTGTTGGTATGAAATTAAAGCCTTAAAAATTAAAGTTCTAAGAAGTCTAAAAAATTCAAAATTGTGGTTCCTGTGAGATTTTATTTAGGGCGTCATATGAAATATGGAATCCTGAGACTCAGACCTTTCCAATGATATGTTTGTAGCCAAGATTATGAAAAGTTTTGGTTCTAAAAGGCCGTAATGCATTTTGTAATATAACACTTGACACTGCCCACTAAGGGGGAGGAGACCGCCATAAGTGCCATTTCCAATGCAATATCCGATTTTAAAAATGCTTTTCAAGGGATAAATCTTCTAAGGCCCTTTTACACAAGTGCGTTTTCATTTTAGAATGCATAACTTTAGGTAAGTTTATGCCTATCGTTTACAATACTCCGGCAACAAGACCCTGTTTTAGTTTGAAAAGGGTTGCGTTTCAGTGTAAACAGACTAAAACGTAAACGACTTCTGGAAACAATGGCCATGGCTGCCCACATTCACTTTGTGTATCCTTGATGACCGTGTAAATAATAATATCATGCGCACTGTTGTACCCATAGATGTATAGTTAGATTCCCCATTCGATCGCTCCAAGCACGTAGACGCATCGGTGATCTAAATAATAGGGAATCTACCTATTCATATTTATGTTTGTACCTGCATGAATGGTCATGTGACATGCGTTTTAGGTTGAGTAGTGTGGATTGACAGTTAACTGTTATTTTTTTAAAGTAGGCATGAAAGTGCACTATCTATACTTAACTTGTTGTAATTTATGAACACTTTGGAATATAGACCTAAGGTTGGTCTCTTTTTAACTGTGCTCAGGGTGTGTAGCTGGTAATGTATCCAAATAGCTGTACCAAAATATAAGCAAATCATATCTGTGGCAGTAGTCATACCAAACAATGACTTCATTGTTATACATACGTAATGATTTGTATAATAACAGTGAATAGTTTTGTTGGTTTGTTTGACCGCCTTTGAATGAAATGACCACAGGATGAAAAGAAAGGACAGCGAGAGGTTTCCGTGTGAGGGTGAATGATTCTTTATGGCCACACACCTGCTTGATAGCTCTGCTCGCCCCGTCTCTCCCAGGCCATTTGGTATGCTGCAAAAATCCACGACTGGGCGATACTGACTCTCCTTGGCACAGTTTGTGGCACCTGCTCTGAATAATCCTTCCTGCTAAATAGCCTTTTTTGGTGGCATTTCAGAGCAGAAATGTGATGTTTCATTGTCCTAAATATCCTTAATCAAGGTTTATCAGCTCATAAATCATGTAAAAGTGTTTGTGTATATTTCCAAGAATCAGGAAATTAGTATTAAGAGCACAAATTCCTATTGTTTATTCTTCTGTAGGACTGTTTGTTTGATTGAGAAGGTCTAAAAAATATCAGGCCCACTTTAGGTTGAGGAATGGTGCAAGTATAAAGTTTGCTTCTTTGTTTTCCATGTCCTTCCTTTTGGTTTTTTTGTGACCTTTGCTAATTTGGCATTGACTAATTGGGCAGTGCTCTGCCAAAGCAGGCTTGCTCACAATACTAACTACTAATACTAATACTACTTTTATTTAAAGCACTTGACTGTTACCACTGAACACTCTTTTACCATGGACTTTCCTCTCAGATAACTCAAAGTCTGCCTCTCCTGAGCTAGATATGATGGTGGATATATTTGACATTCAATCTATGTATTTCATTGCCTTTCGGTAGTGTCTTCATGTTAAGCTATAAGCTAATACAGATAATAATAAAGAATGCACCAGTCCAGAATATCTTTTGATATTGCAATAAACATTTTTCTATTTGAAAGAATACTGTTCTGAGCACTGTCATTTTAGACTTCCCCAGCTTCACAGTTTTGCTCTTGCACAGCAAAGTCATCGCTCGTCTGTCCTCACGTTCTCGTATGAATGATATTGGATAACATTTTAACTCCAGTGTTTGGGCTGCACTCAACTAATCCTCTTTTCCCAATCCCTTCTGCTCTGCACTGTGCCGGGACAAGGGCTTGATTTATGAAAATGTGATCTGGTGGAAATTTCCAGCTATTTCCCAATGCCCTTCTCATGTCCCAACCCTTTCTCCCGTCACTCGCTCCACATCCTAGTTGGCTGAGGAGACGCTTCCTGTCATACTTGACCCTGTTCCAACAATGACACCGTCCAAGCAGCAGCCTGGGACTTGTCATGTGGTGGTTGTCATGGTGTGTGTGGATTAACCCAGGCTTGATTATGTCCAAGGATAAGAGCTGCTTAATTGTAATCACTGGAACATGCAGGGAGGTTAAACACTGCACTGTGTGCTTCAGGACAGGAGCTAAATAGCTGATTCTAGTTGACTTGGCTATGCCAGAGAAGGCACCTGGAGGGTGGCAAGTGCTGATATTTAAGGAAAGGTGAAGTTCAGAATGATCTTTTAGGGATAGTTCATGCAAAAATGAGTATTCTGTCATCCATTAAGTTGTTCCAAGCCTGTATAAGTTTCTTTCTTATGTTGAGCACACAAGAAGATATTTTGAAGAATGTGGCTAGCTACCAGCAACTGTTTGCACTATCCATTTAATGGATAAAATATAAAATAATGAAATATTAACATATTTTGCTTGCAAATTATTTTGCTCACAATATGTTCCAAGTTTAATTTTAAGGGTGAATTTTTCGTCAAAGTTTGACATGCCATTAGTCTCTGAATTGAAATTGATTGCCCCTGTTGTGTTTCTTTGGAATTCTTTTTTTTGTGTGTGTGATTTAAATGTTTGTATGTGTTGTCTGTTGGAAGAAGAGCTGTGGGAAAGTAATGCCCTAATGATCCAGTCTGCTTTGTTGGATCATGACCCAGAAGCCCCAGTGCGGCATGCCTGATCTTGGCCCTCCCTGAAACGGATCTTCACTCAGAGCCGAGATGAGCACTTTCCCTACTCCCAGTAGTATGCCATTTGTATCTGGCCAATAATTAGTCTAATCTTTTCAAGTTGTATCATTATTTATAGCTGGTTTCTCTTCCTCCTTGAGTACCGAATGCAATTATGATGTGAGAAATGACTTTTTGGAAAGGTTTGTTTAATTAGCAGTGCCCTGAAAAACACTCTGCTCAACGCTGCAAAGCCACGCTCTCTCCAACTCACCGTGGCTGTGCCAGAATTGCTGGGGATTAGCTAAGACTGCATTTTGAATACATTAAAAAAACTAGCTTTCCTAAAGAGGTCATTTCCTAATATATATATTTATTTATTAAGGTCCTTTATTTGCACCAAATATAGTCCTAATTTAGTTTTTTCTCCGTCTCTCTGAAACTTTAAATTAAACAGTCTTTTTTTTCTGCAGTGCCTTTAGGACTTATTCACCTATGAAATGAGATACAGTGTTTTGCTTTGCTTCATGGTCTGCAAGTTTGCAGTTGGGTCAAATATAGCTGCCTTTAGCCCATCTTTCAGTAGTAGCCTCTGTGCAAAGCCTGTAACAGGTTCACAAAATGATCCACTCTAAAATGAGCCTAATAAGTTTGAAATAATCATGGGGGCCTTGTTTAAATAAAAACTGCAGGTGCTTTTTCCTCGTCTGGATTTTTCATAAGGATATGCAAAATGGCAGCCAGGAACAGAACAGTATTTGCAGACATTTCATTAGGGGTGCTCCGATCACGATCGGCCGATCGTTAATGCGCCTCTCGTCAGTAAAGCCGGTTCTCTAATCAGCGGTTAATTCCATCAGGTGCGTGATTTCACATAGAGCAGCTGTTACTACACAGAGCCGTTGTTAACTGTGAAGATGTGCCAATAAACGCTGAAAATGAACGTGGATTTGCGCATCTTCTCAGTTAACAACGTGCAAGTGTTTTTGTTTGTTCCTTGCATTTCGAAGATGCTTGTTTTACAAACAAGGCCCAGTTTGATGCCGGATTCGCATATCGTTTATTTCTTAAGGATAATGCAGTCCCAACGAAAAAGGGTCACGATCGTGTGTTGGAACCGCAGGCGGTGAGTAAAACTGCTTCAAATATCTCTGTGTTGTTAACTTAGCTATCAGCGCGTAAGCACATCAAGTAAACAACATGCGATGTTGTCATCAAACTGCACTTTCCACATGTACAGCTTAAAAAAAAAAAAGACGACATAAAGTGGAACTTAGTCATTTTCCAAAACCGCTAAGCAAATATATACAGTTTCAGTACATACCACATAGAGACGCCTTTGCTGATGCTGCTCTTGTTAAATTTCAGCCTCTGGATCTGATTCTGGATCATAAATATAAGGCTGAATCTGACTGTTAGCCATGGTTTGTTTGGGATGTTTTTTTCCTCACGGTAATGTCACAGCTTCCAAACGCTCACAACGCAAAAGCCTACTCGCGCTCGTGATTCTTTAGCTCCGCCCACACGTCACGCCTCCAGCCGGTCGTGTTTTTCTGGGAAAAATCGGTACAGACTATCTTTCTCTTATGAATATGATAAAACTAAAGACTTTTTGGAGTTATGAAGGATGCAGTACTACTCTATAGGTACTCAAGATTAACAGGATATTGAGTGAAAATGAGCATTTCACCCCCCCTTTAAATGTAATTGTATAATGCATTATTGTTAATGAATAAAAACAAGACCAAATGTGGTTAATAAAATAAAAACTATGCTAAAAATGTGTTTCGTTGACCAAAATGAGATGAAACAAAAGGTTATAACGTTATTTTATCTCATTTAATCACATTATTATTGTTATTTTGCAGTTTTTCTGTTTCCTGTGTCTCACATCGGGAGCTGCATCAGATAGCACTGCGCAGAAGCGGGCAACATCACTTCCTCAAGCCCCACTCGCGGCATTATTTAGAAGATGCCATTAAACAAAGCTAACTCTGACACAGAGAAAGGGACCGCTGTGTGTCCTCCTAGCATGTTTGGTTGGTAAAATAAATGTTGTAAATTCAAATCAGAGCATTTTCCGTGTCTGGAATGGATGTATTCTTGAGTCTATAAAGTAACAATAATATAATAAGATTTAATTAAATTTTTCTGGATTTCTTTTTTTTTTTTTTTTTTTTTTTTTTCTTGACTCCTTTTTTTTTAACGGTTAAATTACATTTTATTAATCAAAAACCTTGTCTAATTAATTAAAATCAGGAAACTTATACATTTTCACATCAATTTATTAAGTTTAACAAAAATGACATGTTTAGGGCCATATGACCATGTTTTATTCTGACCTAATTCTGTTTTAGCATGTCTAATTATTTTAATGCATAAAAATACTTAATTTATTAATTTTTTTTCTTAAAGTAGCCTTATGAAATGTTTTTTTTCCCCCTCAAAATCCTGTTGTGTTTAAACATTTTTCTAGTTGTCAAATGAAGGCATAAAACATTAATTTAGATTATCTTTTAATTACAGAAAATTAAGCAAACATAATTTTTTGGTAAACAATGGGGATTTACTATTAAAATTAAAACATGGAAAAAATGTGTGATTATTCCTTAAAAATAATGTTTGTTTCTTTTTAGTAGTAGTAGGCTATGTACATTCTGCTTAACAATAGTAATACATTTCTGGCAAATACTTTTATTTTGACGGGTTACCGTGAATACATTTACAGTTCAGTGTATGTTACATGACACTAGTTTTACTCAAATCAAACGGTCAAATGCTCATGAAGTCACTCTCAGAACAGTTCTGGAGATTCTCGAACAGCAGACACTGTTATGTGTGTAATAGACGTAACCGCGCTTCTGCACCATTCATTAACAGAAACACGCAGAACCTGCATCTTAAATATGATTATTTTCATATCGACATTTCCGGCTTAATATTTACAGATACTAGTCCATATTGTGATTTGATTTAAATGTAATGACCTACTTTTTATTAATTCATTCAAAAGTTGAAAAATTCTGTGACATTCCTCGTTAAACTGCGAATTCCATTTTTAGGACTGAATTCCACGATTCTGTCTGCGTTTTCTGCATCACATAAATCATAGGGCCCTATAAAATTATGTTTATTTTATACATTTATTTTTAATCCATTATCAAATTATTTAAAATGCCTTAAATATTGTTATTATTATTTTCTTATTTATTTATTTTTAATTATATCTGCTTTTTTGAAAACTTTTGTAGCTAGATTTAGTTTTGATGTGAATGTTAAGCGCTTGCTTACAGCCAAATGTGTAGCTTTTCAAAGTGTCATCCATCGACTTTCGTCAGGTTAGACCAGTATTTCCCAATTTGTGCCATGGACAATTATCAAATCAGTGCTATAAAGGTACTTTGTACCACATAATTCTCACATTTTTCTAAATTGCTTTGTGGCGTTCTTGTCTACTGAAAGTTATTTTCGAAAATATGTTTTGTCATCCGAATGCACTGTACTTTTATCCATCAAACCCTCATTTTCATTCCTTTTAGAAATTTTATATTGTTTGTGAACACAGACAGTCTACATATACACGCTAAAAGTTTCATCTTTGTCCAGTGTTTTCACTGTTTCAGTCCAGCAACACTGTCTCTTAACCACCTTGTGTTGCTGCGATCTCAAATAATATTTCTTGTTCCATCTCCCCCATTTCCGTTCGTCACATGAACTGCAAGGAAATACAATTGTTTTCTTTGCATTTGAGTTAAAAAAAAGTGTAAGAACTTGATTTCCCATGCAGTGACCTTAAAAAAAATTCAGTATGCTTTGGTTGATTTTGCTCTTTGTTTTCGCCTTGCATAGTGCACAAGGCAAGTTTTAACTGTACCACCTTATTGTAGCCTCTTTCTTTTAAAATGCATCTAGTGAAGGTCTGAACATTGTCTGCCTCACACTAAATCTATATTTGAGGAAAGTAATTTTTTAATGAAAGGATGTTTACCGTTGCGCTCCTCTGTTGGATCTGTGGCTTCCCACTGTATTTCAGGGACATGAAGAGCTATTGATGGCCATTGAAGTGTTTAGCAAGAGACAGGATTGCTGGGCTACATGCAGGTTTGCCTGAATGGTCTAATAAAGGAGCTCTCAAATAAACGTTTTTCTGCTAATGCTTAAGACTGGGCAGGAAATAAAAGAAAGCCTCTGTCAGAGCCTGGATGTGGCAGGATGAACTGCCAGCGTTTTTATCACTGTGTCTTTATGCATGTACCAGGCTCCTCAGCCAACTCTGAAGCCTGGTCCAGTGTGTACCGAGGAGAGGGGGAAATGAAGGACGCTGGACCAGCTGGACTTGAATACGAGTGGATGACTGGATATAGAGGTGTTGCATCTGTGATGGTGAGACGTCCACCACAGAACAGTGTGTGCTGACAGTGTACGCCTGGCAAGGCTGAGACAGTCTGGGAGTAGAGATGGGCAGATCAATCATGAAGTATATTGGTACTTAAAATAGTGCATGAAAACACTGATCCCAAGTGTAATTTTTTTTAAATAGCTAAATGGTTTAGTTTTCATGCTGGATGACAACGTATTATAATCATTAAGGTGAAAAAATTGACTACTTCTCCTTCTGCTCATTTGCACACAAACAGAAATGCTGAAAAGCACAAGCAGTCACAGGACACACTGAAACAGAGGGAGCGGTGTCTGCCAGAGGTCATGATGGAGAAAAGACATATCATATGCACCGCTAAATTGCAACCCAGCTCAGTGTTGGAAGTTTTTTTTTCTGCCTGTCTATAGAAAGATTAAACTAACATAGAAAAATACAGTACATCAGATAAAATGCTGAAAATTCATAATGTGCAGTATACTATTACATTTCTTATTTACAAGAAGTTGCTTATGCTCACAAAGTCTGCATTTATTTGATAAAAAATACAGTGACAATACTGTAAAATATCACTGATAATTAAAATAACACTTCCTGTGCTGCAATGCTCCATTTTCAGTAGCCATTACACTACTATTCACTCTCACTTTATCCTATGGAAATCATTCTAATATGCTGGTTATTCAAGAAATGGCAATGCTGAAATGAGTAGTAGTTTTTTTTTCTGCAGAACCCGATTGTGTCTTTGACTTTTAGTTAGTGGAAATAGAAAGTGGAAGTGGAAGATCTGTCTGAAATGTGACATTTATCATAGCCTAATAGGCTTCTGTGATGTTTGATTTAAGTTTAAACTTTAGAAGATCTTAAATTACTACACATATTCTATAATTGTTATTAAAGAATGAAAAACCCAAAAGGATCATTTGCAGTTTTAGGTCTATTTAATTTGAATGGATTTTTAATGTTCAGTGAACATAATTAACTATTTTATTCTCATAAATAATAATAAATAAATGTAACTATTTAATATAGGCAATTGAAAGTTTGATATTGGCCTTGATGGTGATTTATATCAGATCGAAAGAAAGTTAGTAGTGTCATCCTTCAATTAAAGACAGACATGCAAGTCAAATGATGGAGATTTTGAGAGTAAGTTCAAATCTCATCTGTTATGTTGGCACAGCAAATGACTCTTGCTTTCTGGGGTTGTGAGACTATTTAAGCTTCTGTAAAGATGACCGTGTTCCCATTCCCAATGTCGGATCTTTAGCCAAATCCTCTCTGCTTCATCTGCATACCATTTCTCTCCTTTACAGCCACACCAACTAAGAGTTTATTACTTCAAAACATTGATGAAATGCATTGTAGCTTTTACTGAGGCATGATAAATTAGAATGGAGTAATGGATGGGAATATGTTCATGGCATGTGTATGCAGATTCAAACCATAAATCATAAAATAGTATGTTGGCTGTTTTATTGGTGCACAGAAGTACCATATACTGGAAACATCAATAACATATTTTATGATCTTGCAAGTGTGTCAGTTAATATGTAGGAATAAATCAAAGTACAGTTACAGTAGGCTTATATGTTTGTGATTATTTACTCTTCTTCATGTCTTTGTCTACGTTTTGACAATTGAAAAAAAAAAAATAGAAATGTAGAAATGTTTAAAGAATCTTTAAGCAGGTCTCTCATCGTTTGAGTTCTTTTGAATTATTAGGTTTTTTTTTGTTTTTGTTTTTTTATATAAAGCAATTTAACAATGAGGCAGGCACCATTGATTGCAGCCTGTGAATCTTGTCTCTAGCTCCTAGCTTTTGTATTATTTAAAAGTAAGCCCTGTGAGCTCATTCTGTTGGCATTATTGAGAGAATTATTGTTTTATGGCGAGGCTAATATCTACACTTTTCTTTCTCTCTTTGTTCCAAAGGCCATTAGCCAATTCACAAGTCTTAGGGCAACATAGCTTAGTTTACTCCCAGTATGGTTGAAGGATTGTTTGGGAAAGCTTCCTAATCAGAAGCTTTCTAATTCAAACTCACACAATTGAGAAGAGAATTTGAGAGGGGAGGGGAGGCAGAGAACAGTGAACAGAATACTGTATGCATTGGAGGAGAAAGAACAGATGATGACCGATGAGGCTGCAAGATAGATTTATTATAAGGTTTATAATAATAGAGAAAGGAATAATAGCGTGCATATTAAAGGCCAGTTCACACTGCACTGATAAATGTAGACTACTGACAGTCAAGAGATTACAGTATGCCATTTCTCAGAACTTGTCAGACCATACAAATGCAGATTTAGCATGTCGGCGGAAATAGGCACTGACTACACCAACAGATGTGGGCATGAAAGTGTCTGTTGACATTTATCTGTGTCTGTTGGTACAGTGTGAATTAGTCAATGTTAACATAACAGCAAGAATATTCTGTCAGAAAAAGCCACTGAGTCAGTTGATTAAAGAAGTTAGAAAGCATCAGCATCATACGCCTCTTTGTAATTGCCATGTTTGCCTTTCTAACAAATCTAAAAATATGCCAGAAAAGCTTTCTTCTCATGTTGCTTGTTTAACAAATGGGGCTCGAATAAGCAATCAAAATGCTATGGGCTTCATGCCCTTTCCTTCTTAGTTTGAGTTCCTTTAGGTACGTAGCAAAGATTGTTGGATGATTTGTCTTACAATGTACACGAATGTAAGGTATTCTTGAATCTGAGTGTGTAAGTAATTGGTTCAGATGGCAGTACTTCTTGTTTAATGGATTATTTAAAGAATAGTTCACCCCTAAACAAAAATTAAGTCATTAATTAATCACCCACATGTTATTCCAAACCCGTAAGACCTTCCTTCATCTTGGGAAAACAAATTAAGATGTTTAAGCTTTCTGACCCTGCACTGACAGCAACACAACTGACACATTCAAGGCCCAGAAAGATAGTAAGGCAATTGTGAGTTTCTTTTTTTATCTGAAATCAAAGACAAATCTTGTCATATATGAGTTTTGTTATGCAATGCAACATCAGACAGTTGTGAAACTGGCACACTGGGGAAGTGGAATGCCAATCTGAATTGAAACTGATCTTTGGAAACAGGAAGTTTCCATTTTAGAGCAATCCAAAATTGAATACAAAACTGGTAATTTTGGGCTGGTGGAGCCTGGCCTGACCACAGTGTAAATTTCTGCGCGTCTCTGTGTTAATGAATGGCGCAGACAAATGGTTTTGTTTGCTACTTGTACTGAAGTGCACATGATGCTCCCTGTGATATAAACGTCTTTCGTCTCACTAAATGAGGACATTTATAAATGAACAGCACCTCCAGATTTACTCTGAGAGACACTTTATGAGCATTTGACCGTTTCATTTGAGTAAAACGATCATCATATCATATACACACAGGAATGTAAAGGTATTCACAGCAACCCGTCAAAATAAAAGTTTAACTTGAAGCCATTACTATTACTATTGTTCTGCAGAATGTACGTAATAGGCTACCACTACTACTAAAATTATTAAAACCTTATTTTTAAGGAATAATCATACAATATTTCTTCAATGTTTTAATTGTGATAATAAATCCATTTGATTGTCCAAAAAATTACATTTGTTTAATTTTCATGAATTAAAAGATAAATTAAATGAATGTTTTATGCCTTAAAAAAAATTAAATACACAACAAAAAATTTCTGAGGGAAAAAAATCATAATGCTATTGTGAGAATAAATGAAACTTGTTTTTTTTGCTTTCAAATAATTAGACACGCTAAAACAGAATTTGGTAACAATAAAACATAAGTTTGGAAAAAATAAAACATTTTATTTTAGGGCCCTAAACATGTAATTTTTGTTAAACTATTAATGCATTGATATTAATTTGTTTAAGCTTCATGATTTAAATTAATAAGACATGCTATTTGATTAGTACAATTTTATTTAACCATTATATAGCCATAAAAAAGGGGAAAGCCTAGGGGAAACACTGTGCAGCTATTTAGTTTTTTCAGTCCTACATTCTACGCATCACCTCATCGGAGATGGTGTCATCATTTAAATAAACTGTGCTACATAAACAGGGCAAGATCACAGACCTTAGAAGGGGACTGTTACTGAGGTCTCCAAGGCTGTCTGTGGTAGCGGAAAGCATTACACGCAGCCCTTTCCATACGTCCCTGGAGGGAGTCAGCAAGGCTTTTATGAGCATAACCCATGACATATCTGTGAATAATGTTACGGGCCCATTACGGCCAGCTGTGTGGCATACTGTAAGTCAGGTGCATTGTAGTGATGCTCTGATCAAACTACTGCCATTTCCTCCCACACTTGCAGGGTGTCTGCAATGCAGAAGATCTGTGGATATGTGGAAAATCTGACCTCCTCGTGGTCACGTTCACCACGAAGTCTTCTGAGATACAGTTTTTCTCAGATGTATCAGATGAGAGGCAAAGGTTTATGGGAAGTTTTGTGAAGGGTTGGAGCGATTTTGGAGCTCTCTATTACATAGACTGCGCTTCATATCTGTGGCAAAATAGAGTTAAATAACTTGGAAATGGAAAACTGTGAAATAAACTCAATGTATGACTTATGAATTTTAAACTTCAAACTTAATGTATTTTCTGTGACAAAGCTGTTTGTCATGCCCTTCTAAATGGTTTTTAAATGTCCCCTCAGTAGTAACGGAGTTCAGTCTCATTTGAAAAGCTCACAGATGACTTGAGACACAGTAGTTTTTAACTTAAATGGTTTTCAGCCAGTTTTAGGCTTCCAGTTATTCCAAGTTTCTCTTTCTCCTTAGCTCTTTTCAGAGAAACCTTAAGAAGAAAAAAATCAGGATTTCATCAATGTTCTCGTATTTTTCATTCCTTCAATTATCTTTCCTGAAATCTCCAAGTTTGACTTTTGAAAGCCTCCCAGAGTAAGAAAAGAGTTGAATAAAAACTGTCTGGCATGATTTTCATATGAATACACTCTTGTTTGACCTTGTAGGGTGGCATTAATTCAACAGTCTCCCACTGCTGCGCTAATAATCCGTTCCCATATGCTGCAAATCCCTCGCAGCTTCCACTACAAACAATTCTCCCCGCAGTCTTTAACGCTCGACTCCCCGGCCTCTGATCCAGATGTTCTCTTATTGCTGCTTTTTAATATGCAGGAAGTGGATCAGAAAATAATTAAACTCTGCGACAAGTGATGCGACCCCAATTATCTCGTACCGTTGTGGTCGTGACAACATGGGCAAGATGAAGAGGAAGAACAACTGAGCTTTCGGTTTGGGGAATGAACATTTTAAGGGTGTGTGGGAGTGCGGATGAAGAAACATCTCGGGTCTTTCCTGTTTAATTCCTTCTCCTGTCAAAACGGTGGAAGAAACTAGAGGCGTCAAACTGAAACGAGCAAGTATCTGTCAATCGGGTTGTTTTAGATCTGTGACACTTGATTTCTCGGTCTTGACATGATTAGGATGACATGACACAGCTTGTTACTGTTACTGCGATATGTGTAATGCTCTGGTGTGCACATCTCAGAGCTGTTAGTTTTACTACTACTTACTAACTTGCCCTAACTAAGGGATGCATCACGTTTTGAGTGCCAGGTTATTTCTTGGCCTCACTGAAAGCAGGGTGAAGCTGATGTAACCAATCCGACTTTGAATTTGGATCAGTGATATGTCACAAGAAATCAAGCCTTTGTCAAAATGTCAGATTAAAGGAATAATTCATCCAAGAATGAAAATCCTATGCTCACCCTCTTGAAGCTCTAAACCTGTATTTCTTTCTTTACTGGAGCACCCATTTTTAAAAGTTTGGCTCTTTTGAGTACAGAGTGTTGGCTGTCAGGTTCTAAGAAAGACAAAAAAGCACTCTGGAAAAGAGCAGCTTGGACATTCTAAATGACAGAATTTTAATTAGAATTATACTTTTTTTTTTAAGTGAAATGATTTGCAATAGGCTGACGTTGTATTGTGTGGTGCTTAGATTTTATTGTTTAACAACAATATCAGCAACCACTTTATAGTCTACAAATGGCTGTCCTTTTCCTCTTCTTCCTCTGCACCAGCCACACTTCTTCTCTCCCTTCTAAGCCGAGCTTACATGGATGCCTCTGGCATTCGCAGTGAGCGCTCCAGCTCCAGCAGATGGTGAAGCGAGGGAGAAGGCGAGAGATTAAAAGGGGGTTTCTCTTGTACTTCCTCTCCTAGTGTTCTTTGATCCTTCACGTTTTTGTTGCATATTTAGAATTCTGCACTCAGATGGGTAAAGATTGATGCATGCATGCATTCATATCTCACTGGAGAGGCATGTATCATCTGTTGTTCAGTGCACATTGGTGTTTTATTTATTTATTTATTTTTTATGTATTTTGCTGCCACCTAACTTGGCTGACCTTGAAACCTGTCAATCCATAACACAATCATTTATGTGTGTGTGTCTATATATATATATATTTTCCCCAAAACCATCATGGTGGTAGTGGACACATGATTTGTTATCCTGTTATTTATGGGTTCTTTCTTTCTTCTTACAGAGTTACCAGTTGTGTTGGTCAAAGTATCTTTGCAGGGTACCTACTCTTATAGGGAGAGTAGCAACAGTTCAGAATTTCCCATATTTGTGCATCTCTGTAATGTGTTTTTAGGTTTGAGACATGGTTTACACTATTCAGCGTCTCCTAAGAAAACCTGAATTGTCAGTAACTGTAGGCTTTGTGTGCCTTTAAAGTGCAGGGCACCTGCGAGACCCACACTTTCATTCTCATTTCCCTAATTGACTCTAATTAGATTTTGGAGAATTAGTAACACAGAGTTTCACATACTTTTTCTAACCTGGCCTCTCAATGATCACAGTGTGTTCAATGAAAATCCGTAACATACAAAAATGTGTGTAGTTTGGTCAGATTGGGTTTGTCTGCGATTGTGACTTCATTTTGTGACATTCTTATACAAGTTTTACATATAAATGGCAAGATTAATTTGTGAACCCTCAGAGTATCAGCACCGCAGTCAAATCTTGATTTTACCTCAAAAACTTTGAAGTTTTTCACACTCAGAGGAGGTCTCTATGTTTTTTTATATATATATAGTTATATTATATATCCACACATTATTTCCAAGGGTTAACGGACCAGCCTGACCTCTGCTCACTCTTGGTATTAGAGTGCCATGTGAAATGGCTGTTCTCTGATGGCTGGTGTCTGGGGAGCCTCTTTTTGCTCTCATTAGAGCCCTGCAATTTATAGCATGGATGGTCCTGAATTTCATGCATCAAAGTGGAGGAGAGTCTGTGGACGTTCTGTGAATTAGCTTTTATGACAGGGGGAAACATGGACCTGTTAGTGAAATCTCTCATTTATCCACTCTCTCATGCTCTTTCTTCCTCTCTCTTCTATTCGCTTCAGCGCTCTTAACTGCTTTAACGTAGACTCTATGTATTATACTGTGCGAACAGAAAGACCATTGTTTTCTCGATTAATGTAGTGCAGTGTACAAATTATTCAGTGATTGGTTTATTATTAAAAAAGGATTTGTGTTTTTTTTTTTTTAAGGGAATGTTAATCCAAATTAAATAAAATTTGCTTGCAGTAAAGTTATCGCTGTAGTTGATTCAGAGAGTCCTAAAGGGATTTTTTTTCTTCTTCTGTTGCACTATGGGTCTTTTGTGTTTGCTCTAAGACACCTCCAGATTGATGGTGTGCATCTGTACCATGTAATTTCAGCCCTCCGCTCTCCAGATCTGAGCTCTTTTGAAAAGTCCATTAAAAAAAATTACAGCATCAGTCTCAATTATCTCAAGTCGAATGTAAAGGTTTGACGGTTCATCCATCGCATTTCATTAAGAGAGTCTGCTTTGCCTTTTAATTACCTGACATATTTTTTCCTCAGTTGAAATGGCAGAATGTATTAAATGGAAATTCCATTTAGAAATGGCGTTAGTAATAGGCAATCATTTACAAAGAGTTGAAGCAATGTAAATTCATGGGTATTTGCTGTATGGGCTCTGTAGGTGGATTATAAGCACATAAATTAATGCGTCTATGCAGGGCTGATCACCAGAATAACTTTAGATCAGAGCTCGTCTTGGCGGGCGGCACAGTGTCGACTCGACTGCATAATTCTCCTGTCTCCTATCACATTCTAAATACATTTGACTGCTTAAATTTGCTGTTTTATATAATTCAGTGATGTATTTTATCATGGAGACAGCAGCACCTCATGCATTATTTGGCCTCCATCTCGCTGCAGTCCCGGCAGTAATACAGTTATGCATATGCTAATAGGCTTCTATTCATTGGGTTTGCAGTGGGTTGATGTAGCCTACCGAGGGGACAGAACCCTGAATGTGTGACCTTCTCCTCCTCCTGTGAATAGATGTGATGGATTTATAGTCAGATATAACCGCTCCCTAAAATGCTGAATATTTCAATCTTCTCAGTTCTCCTGATACACAGATGACTGGCAAGACGTTGACGGCCACAGAATGCATGTGTTGTTGGGGCTGGCATCAGTCTGTGCAAAAATCATTTGAAAGAGTAGTTCTAATGTGTAAATGCTAAATCGAATAAAACAAATTGGGAGAAGCAAGTAAAAACATTAGGTTGCAGTTAGATAACTTCATAGTTCAGTTTTTTTTTAATGTTTTAGAAACAACATTTGTGTGTGTGTGTGTGTGTGTAAAGGTGATGTGCAGAATACTTAATAGAATTACTAGAAACTTACTTGAAACTTATATTTTTTAGAATTTAAAAAAATAAGAATTGTGAATAGCATATCATTATGTAGGTTACAAGTAATTGCACAGGTGTGTCATCTCATCTGTTGGTTCAAAATATCATGGAATTTGACAACATTTGGATGATTTGTCTACTACACATACTCAATACACATGACACTCTTGGTATTTAGATATGCATAGAAACAAGGCCATTACCACATCCTGCACAAAGTGTGGCTTCCTTTGACGAATTTGACAAATTCTGTACAGTAGAATTTTTAAAACTCCAAGTATCAGCACTTCAGCAGTAATAATACATTATATTTCAAAAGTTATTTTTAACGTTATTTTGTTGTGCAATACTTTGCAAAAAAAGAAAGGAATTTTTACAATTTCACTTGAATTGCATTTTAAAAGATTAACTATGATTTTAAGTTTGCATTCATTTAGTTACCACCTTTGTATTAATTTGTAGAGATTATAAAACACAGAATCTGGAAAAATGTAATCAAATAACAGGATTTCAGAAAAAAATTAATAAACCACCTTTCATAGGGCACTATGAAACTATTTTTCATCATTATTGTTGCCATACTATGGAGTGTGTGGATGTGTCTAAGCCATGTTGAAAAGAGAGCCCTGGTGGCGGCATCAGCTTCACTTTGCTCTATTGCACGTTCTGTTGCTCTACACAAGGGTTTGAAAGGTGACTGAGCACCTGACCCTAGGTTGCTTTCCATTTCTTTTGCTAAAACTATTATATTTCTCTGTGTGTCCATTGCACCCCCTGTAGCCACATACACACACATTCTGCAGCCTGATCCCTCTCAGCCCATGTTAATGTGAGTGCAGGGATTAATGAGTGTTTATTGCGGGTCAATTAGCTCACCTCTACTCGCGGCTCAGTGTACGATAACTACATGGTGTTGGGTAAACTACCTGTTTTTCCTTTTTATTTTATTCTGGGAAGAGGGAAAATCAGTTGGAATGCATGAATAGAATTGTAGGGTTGTTGTTGTTTTTTGCTGAGGATGAGAGGATTTGTTATTAACTTAATTATAGACTGATAAAGATTATGAATTCTTTTAGCATTTCAACTGACCAGCAGCTTACAGGCTTTGAGTCAGTTGAGGTTTTATTTCCCTGTTTCTGGCAAATGGATGTCTTTTATATTTTGTGCTGCTGTCCTCATTGACTGGAAGAAAATCTTACATTTCCCTCTCTTCTTTTCTCACTGTGTGTCTGCTGGTGCGGAAGAAATCCACTCAATGCCACCCAAAATACCAGAGGGCGTTTGTGTCTGAATACCTTACCAAAAATGTGGTTGTCTTTAGTATGACTATTGATTTCTTAAATATACGTTCAGTAAAATCTCTCATAAATGAGGGATAATTTGTAAGCATTTTCTATAAGATCTTTTGTAATTTTGTTGTATTCACATCCTTTGATTCTTGCAAACTAAAAATTTGTTTGCGATCAGATGATAATTGCCATACCCCCACAGTGCCAGACCCCCTGTTGAGGACCTTTGATACATGCACATGATCACAGTTGGTTAAAATGCAGAATTTATTTCTGATTTAAAAAAGTATGCATATGCTTTAAAATAAATGTGCTAATATGTGACATTGTGCTAAAGCAAATTGATTGGAAACTGGACAGATTGGACTTTTGCCTTTACCATTTTTCAGCTTTCGTTTACATTAAGTTTCACCACTTGCTCCGATCCAGTGTTGATCCCACAATCTCCTATGTCCCGTAGAGAATGAACTGGAAAGGCCTGCTTAGTGGACTACATTCAGCCACTGAAATATCCCAGGTTGTCAAAGCACTCATTAGTCCAGTTACCACATTATCTGAGTGTCTACACACACATACTCCTTCCAGATAAGAGAATTTAAAGGGCACCCAATTACCTCTGAATCCAAGGTTATTTCCTATTAAGATCTCTGCCTCTTTTACCTTGGGGATTTTCAGGTTTTGCTCAGATTTTCTGCAAGCCTCAGAGGTCATGCAGTCTGGAGGGGAAAAGAGGTGATTACAGAAAAGTTGACCCTTTGTTATTTTAGGACTTGGGGGCCATAACAGCCCTGGGAAAAGATAGATGGGCATTGCTCTTTTTCATCTTTATCTCTTTACCTCCCCCCATGACAAAAACTCCTATAGTTTTTTTTGCTGCTCTAATGCATATTTCCAAAGTTTTATAGCAACTGAGTTTCACTTTTGCACTGTTTTGCAGTTATGTGCTTGCATTGATTTATATTCCATTTGGTCTGTCTGTTTCTTGGATGAGGGACAAGGTTAGAAGAAGGTATGTGTGTATTCTTATCTGGCCACAGTGAATTTAACCTGTATTCCTGTGAATCTGTGTGTGACAGAGAAATTTTATATGAATAAACCAAGAATTTACCAAAGAGACAAGCACCTCTGAGACTGTGCAAGAATATTTGATTTGGTCACAAAAAAAGAATGAATGAATGAAATGAGCAATTAAATCATATTATGAACAGATTAAATACAATAATGCCTATTTAAGTGATTATTGACAACCAAAAATGAAAATTACATGCACACTCGAAGCAATTTGCATGCTTATTTGAGAAAAGCAATTATTGCAGAAGTATAGATGGTGTTATGTGGTTCAACAGTCCATTGGCTGGTCTTGTTGGCTCTTCTGTTGGTTTATTTTAGGAGCGTTTTGTCATTTGTTTTGCTGCTCTGGCTGGAATACCAGCTAGACTAGATTAAACTGGCGAAGACCAGCAGACCAGCTTAGTCTGATTTACAGTTATATATATATTTTTCCAGCAGAGTTATTGCAATGTGCCTCTTTTTTCTCAACTCAGTATGTTTAAATGCCCCACATTGAGATCATTGCGAAGTCCCCATTGATTTTTCTCTTTTCCCATGGCCCTACTGGCCTGTTGACTTCTTGCCTGTAATCGTGTTTTTGTTTGAATAATTTTTTGATCCTGTTCTTTTAAGAACATTACCATAACATGAAGGTCAGCACTCCCCATAAAAACACAAATTAAAATTAAATTCAGCCAATGTAGCTTTGCAGATTTTTTTAAAATTTAAAATTAAATTAAATTAAATGTATGCATTTAGCTGAAGCTTTATCCAAAGCGACTTACAGTGCATTCAGGATATCAATTTTTACCTATCATATATATATATATATAATTCCTTCTGCCTTGACAGACTTTGTCCACATTGTCCAAGAAAATTTATGGGTAATTACTATGTTAAGCATGATTGAAATCTCATTGTAGTGCAGTGCATAATAGTGCTGTTGATTTTTATAAATAGGCAATATTCTGAAGTCAAAAAGGAACAGTGCAGTACACAAGACTAGTAGAACTGCCTGAGGACTAGTCTTCATGTCTTTCAAATCTGCATCACCTACATGAAGGTCAGTGTGTCTGGAGAACACAGCACACTGTTTTTAATTGGTTTTTAATTGTTTCTTAATTATTTATTTAAATGTTTAAACATCTTTAAATTAGGACATCTTTAAATAAGGAAGGGCAAACAGGCAATTATTTTTCGAGAATATATCTACAGATAAAACATTATTTTAAACATTCAAGGTTCATACTTAGAAAAATAATTGAAATAAAAAAGATTCCATTCCCTGAAATCAAGACCAATAACTTAACTCCGACGTACAAAGTATTGTAGTAAATTAAGCTCAAAAGGGAAATGTGTATATAAATGATTACAAATAATTATGATTAATTACAGTTATTTATATGAGCTGCCAGTAGTAACTGTAGCAGAATTAAATTGCAATCAACTAATCTGTTCGTCCAGCGAATATTTAGCATAATTTCATATAAACTCTAATAAAGGATTTTTTCATGGCCACAGAAAGTACGTTCATACAATATTATTGCATTAGAGCATGTACCAAAATGGGAATCATAAAGGGACATTGATTTGTAAGGTGGAATCAGAAACACATGCAATTTGTGCGTAAGAGTTTGATTAACTATACACTAACGCAAACTAGTCTAACAAACGAACAAACAAACATACAATCACTCATACAGGGGAAAGGGCAAATGAGTGGTTATTTCAGTTGATTTTATTGTTTGGGAAACAACATCTGTTATCTATAGAAAGTATTTTATTCAAAATCATCCTTGACAGTAAATTATAATTTCCCCTCCTTTATCCACAGCCACTATAGAAAAATGGACATTTATGAATTTCAGTTTTGGGGGGAGTTCATTGGATGGTTGTCAGTTTTTTGAAGAATTTCAGGATTTGGAGGTTTGTTTTCGCTCATTTTGCAATTTTTTATTGATGTTGATCTTAGAGACAGGACTGGGAATTATTGGGTAATGAAAGAGAAATAGGATCAGGACATGGTGGATTTAAAACTGCTTGTTCATGTCTGAAGAATGTGCACATAAGCCATGGCCTCAGCTACAGTAGATTTCATGTTTTAAAGAGCGTATCAATTGCTACAGTTAGAGCAACGAAGAAGGTCTTAGAAAAACCCACATGGCAAGTTCATCAAATAAAAATCTCCTTATGTCCACGTTTGACTTTATAGCCTCTGCTCAAGCTTGTAGCCTTTTACGTAACATTGTAATCAGCTTACGTTTAACGTTATCACTCCACTCTCACCCTCTCAGCCTTTGGAACCAACTTCTGGACAGTTATTTAAACAGCTGAGATATTAAGAGAATCGTGGGTCAATTAAACCAGAGCATAAATAGTATGGCTCTATATGTTAATGTCATGCATGCTGTTTGAAAGACTGCAGATAGCGGTCTCCATCTCTACGCTTCCTGCTCTGTTGTAATGGGTCATAGGCTCTTAGTTTATCATCATTCTAAAGGCCGCAAATTAATACTTGTCATGAATTGAGATTTTTTTTGCTCTTTTCAAAGAGCACTGGACGCTTGTTAAATGCCCATCCACAAGCCGATAGGTGTTCACAACAAGCATGTTAATCATCAACTAAAGCTGCCAAATATTCAGGGGACTGCTTTGGTCTTATGAAACTTCCTAGGCCTTGTGGTGTCTAATCTTATCACACAGCATACCGGTTAAAAAAAGTCACCACTCACCACTAATGTATTGTACAATGTAACAATGTGTATGTGTTTTAAGAAACGGGTTGCTCAACAGTCACAGATTAATGGATTTCAGTGGGTTGTATGTGGTTCTGGCTTTGGATGATCTTTGTTTCACTCAACTCTCTTTGAGATTCCCACTAAATAGCCATCACGTTTCCTATTATGCTCTGGCCACCTCAGGATTTCTGAAATGTACTCTACATAATAACCAAGTGTTTTAAAAAGCATTATTGTCAGTCAGTGCTGGATTTAATTTCCACCTGATCCTCTTAAATGTCAACACTTTTGTGGCCTTTTCATCTCCATAAGTCTTTCTACGCTTATTTTGTGGGCTATATCTGCTGAGTGTGAAGGTTTTTGAAGTGTTCTCCTAACTCCTGTTTTAGACAGCGTTCCAAAGTTCAGACAAACACAGGCGCCGTTCTTTTGAAGCTGTGTTTAGAAGAGAGCTGGCAGGCAGACTGGAACAGCAGCCTTGACCAAGCGGACAGGTGGAGGAGTGGCTCACTGGAGTTCATTTGGATTAAGCCTTTGGTCCTGCAGTGGAGGCATTTTCATGGTACTGTAGTATCCCACACAATTATCCACGGAGCTTTAATGTTTCTGTGCGAAACGCGGACCCGAGGTTGTAGGTACAGCCGTTCTCTTTACAAAACCGATATGTTGAGCTTTTTCTGTCTTACTGTTTTTGGAGGGAAATTCTTCTTTTTCATTACATGATCTTAAGGAAGTGTGTGTAGGCTTATTTCAACTGATACAGACCAAAAATACCTAGTCTAGATTTCCATCTTCATCACTTCAGAATTAGAACTTTTATCACTTTAGGCCCCGTCCACACGGAGATGGAGCTTACCCCAATCCGATCTTTTTTTTCCTCGTCTCAAGAAATATCCGCGTCCACACGAAACCGCATAATGATGTAGTATACATGCCAGACCAGTATGTGGCGCTGTAATTCTGCCACAGAGATACACTTAAAACAGAGAAGAAGACTTGGACTATGCTCATAAACCTTGCGCGTGGTACACAAACCAACATGGAACAATACATTTATTTATCAGTGTTAATGTTAGTTAATAAAAAGACAATCGTTCAGTGTTTGTTCATGTTTTTGTTTCTGTTACGTGACGTAGAGGTGTCTGACTAGGAGGGAGACGTGGGCTGATGACGTCATTGTTTCAGAAAATATACGGATTAGCCGTCCAGATGAAAACTCAAAGACGGCGTTTTCAAATTTATCCACTCTGGGACCCGGTTTCAAAAAATAGCGGTTTCACCTGATGAAAACGCTGGATCCGTGTGGACGAAACGCCTATCCGATAAAAAATGTGTGAGTATACACAGAAACGCGTCTCGTGTGGACGGGGCCTTAGTCTTCAGTGTCACATGACCCTTTACAAATCATTCTAATATGCTGATTTTGTGCTTAAGAAACTTCTTATTATTATCACAGTTGAAAACAGTTGTGCTGCTTAATATTTTTGCGGAAACAATGATTTTATTGATTATTTAATGAATATAAATGTTAAAAGAAAAATATTTATTTGAAAATACACGATAAAGGACTATCATCATTTACTCACTCTCATGACATTGCATGCCTCTATATATACAGTATATATTATTGTAAAAAACGAATGGCTATCTCTCAGCGTGGTGTCTTCAGAGCTGCCTGCATGCCGTTGGCCCTCCTGTATGTTTGTTAGTGATTTTCTCACCTGTGTGTCCTCTCAGAGTCAGTCTGTGACAGGAGGTGCTCTCCAGTCAACAGATTTAGAGAGAGAAAAAGAGAGATAGAGAGGATGAGAGGCCTCGTTTGACTTCCCTCCAAGCGCTGGGAGCTTCCACAGGGCCATCCATCACTCAGTCCCTGTGCCAGCAACTGTGTGTCTTCCCATCTATCCTCAGCACCTGTTCTATACTTTCTATACTAAGAAGGCATTCCCACAACTGCAGTCAGGATCAGTATAATTTTGCGAAATATTACTACAGCATTTCAACTGGAGCGCATTGAGCAAGAGTTAAATGCTTATATATATATATATATATATATATTTTTTTTTTTTGACTGTGAATATGGTTTAATGTAAATAGGTTAAAGATATACTCAATATTTTGTTCATGTTGTTTTGACCAGTATGCAATATGTGAAATATCCTGGATATACTGACAGTTAATTAATTAATTTATTTATTTATTCGTAAAAAAATATATTTTGGGTAATTCCATATTTTTTTCTAGTGAAAGAAATACATGAATAAAGAAATGTCACTGATGTATATTTACAGAGTAAACCTCTATTTCACCTGAGATTCTGAGCCAAATTCAGAAATATGGCAGCATCAGTCATTTTTTTACAGAGATTGGTAGAGATATTAGTCATATTTGCTGACTTGCATTTTGTGTCAATGCTGGCCATTCAAAAATGTTTTTTTTTTCTCCCTCTATAGTTTAGAAGAATTAAAGATATCTTAACACTATTTTAGATATTGGGCCTTAACAGACTTTCCTTTTAGCATCTTCATTTTTAAATGGTTCAGTTCCAGAGATATTGGAATTTCAATATGGCTCCAGGAGTAAATTGTTAAATTGTACACATTTTCAATAGTCAAAATGTCTGATAAATACAAATATTGAAACTAGAAATGTAGCCTATATTGTTTCTTTCTGTCAAAACAACTGCATTTTACACACCTTAACATTATAGCTTCTAGTTCTTAATGCATCTTTCTTTTGTAATCTTTATTGTCATGGTCCTATATTATTCAGCCCCAGAGATTTGGGATCTCAATGCAGCTCCATATTAATATTGTTGAAATTTACCCATTTTCAGTGGTTGAAAACCAAACATTGGTCACTTTGCACACAGCTGATACTATATATATACAGTACAGACCAAAAGTTTGGAAACACCTTCTCATTCAAAGAGTTTTCTTTATTTTCAAGACTATGAAAATTGTAGAGTCACACTGAAGGCATCAAGGGCTATTTGACCAAGAAGGAGAGTGATGGGGGGCTGCAGTCACAGGACCTGAACCCAATCCAGATGGTTTAGGGGTGAGCTGGACAGCAGACAACAAGTGCTAAGCATCTCTCGGGGAACTCCTTCAAGACTGTTGGAAGACCATTTCAGGTGACTACCTCTTGAAGCTCATCAAGAGAATGCCAAGAGTGTGCAAAGCAGTAATCAAAGCAAAAGGTGGCTACTTTGAAGAACCTACAATATGACATATTTTCAGTTGTTACACACTTTTTTGTTATGTATATAATTCCATATATAATTCCACATGTGTTAATTCATATATATAAAATGTCTGAAGAACAAACAATGTTGAAACTAGAATTGTAGCTCGTCTGCCTTTTTTGAGCTAGGGAAGTTTCTAACATTTGAAACAATTTTTTTTTTTTTTTTTACATTTGTAATCATTACATGACAATATTTACAAGCTAGCATCAGTACTATTTTAGTTATATTTTGTTTAGTTAGTTTATTTCTTTAAAAAACTTTCATATAGCCATTTAATCTTGCTTTCTTGCAAACCCTTTGTCCTGCTTTTGAGGTTTCTGCCCTACAGTTCTTTTTCCGCCCTTCAAAGAGAAGCAGTTAATAGTGAAGTAAAGCTTTTAAGGAACTGAGTGATTTCATTGGATAAAGGCTTGTAAGTGAGCAGATATGTGTTCATAGCTATCGACCTGATCCCAGGCAGACGGGACTGCAGTATGGCCAGCAGCAGGGGTGACTCTTGTTGTGAGAAGCATGCTGGTGTCTCTTCTCCTTACAGGCACTTCAGAGATGTTTATTTTTAAAGTTCTCCTGACAACCTCCAGGCTGACCAACCACATCTGACATGCGTGCAGCAGTAGAATTTCCTGACTCAGACACACACATATATACGGCTAAAAAAACTAATCTCAAACGGTGATCCCGTTTTAGCCTTCTCATTTCCTAGGTCTGACCTCATAAAATCAATATGTGAGTTTTTTGGCATTTAGTCCATGTTTATTAGGTAATGTTCTTATAAAAGCTGACACAAGTTTACCTTAAGAAAATATATGCATTTCAGATGTGTCAGTATGCCAAAAAAGACTGCTCATCAATCAGTTTCATGGGGTCTTTGGCATATTTGCACTCACTCAAGCGCACACACACACACACTCACAAACAGTCAACCTTCAGGCTCTAGGTCTGAGCTGCCAAATGGCTCCTGTCAAGGTGACAGGCATTAGTGTGGCAGGCGTACTAGTGCGATAATGTATAAATGTCATTAAGAGCCTGTCTTTCAAGAGCTTTCGACCGCATTCCCGTGGTGTCAGCTCCATCCCATCATTACACACTGTGTGTTGACCCCAGCCAGACATTTGATCAAGCACGGTCATCCTGTTGGGAGGATGTGAATGCTTGCATACGCACATTATTTTTTTGTACACAAATTTAACAACGTGTTTTTTTTCCCCAATTATTATGAATATTTAACTCTTAACAGAAACTTATGAGATGTTTGCATATGAATAAACAATGAACAATACATTCAATTCCAAATGATGTGCTCTTTTGCAGATGCCTTGTCCATCTACAAGCTATTCATGAATTAGAGCAGTTGAAGTTGTAATACAACATTGCGGATGCTCAAATGAGAGAATCAGTTCTCTTTAAACCTGTTCAAATTAACTGATTCTCTTGCAATTGTAATTTTCATCAGAATGGTTGAGGCACTAAAATTGATAACTTTTTTAATCATGTTTTTTTGATTATTGCTCATTGCAGTGCTGTTAATAATAATCGGCACAGAATCGTTTTCGTGTAAGCCAAGCTGACTGCATCTGTGTCGTATAGTTATAGTTATTCACATGTATAATTATCTTTGTCTGCAATAGACTTTTCATAGGCTTTAATTTATCACTAATGTTAGATAATTCTGGATATGTTTAAAAGTGTTGTTTAAAGCTCTTAGAAATCTTTCTTTCATAGACTAAACATAGGTTGTTCTAAGAAATGTATCCAGGTACAGTAGGTAGGTACTTTAGTTTTCCAGCTGTAGCGTTAATAAATAATCTGTGTGTAGTCTGAATTCTAATGTGGGATTTTACTCTGCCCTCACACCACGAGGGGAATTTACAGAGCCCTGCCACATCTTGGGATGCAAATGAGTCTGGGCTTCTGCCAATTTGTGCTCTATTTTCCCCGCTCTCTTCCTTTCTCTCATCTCCTCTCCAAAGAGAGGAGCGCAGCTGACAGCTCTGGCCACTCATCTGTTTAATCATTGGCACTGCATACATGCTGCTGAATAACGATGCTCGCTTCACGTCCGATTGTAACCGTGATTGAGGATTCGCTCTGTATTTTGAAAGTATAATGCATGACAAATAAACACTATGTGCGAGTGTCTCACAGCTGCATGGTTTTATCATCACATGTGTTTGTTGTTTATTGACTTTTTGAAATCAAAAGACTGACACTTTTAATGAGCTTGTTGATGGTTATTAGGAAGTTTGGTTGATACACTGCTAATGATTAGTACTGAAAGATGATAGGTGATTTCTGTGTCCAAAATGTTTCTTGAGCACCTAATCACCATATTTGAAGAAACGATGTCATGAAAACAAAAATCTAGTAGTCGGTACTATATACACATGATATTATATACACAAGTTGATACAATGATAAAAAAAAGAACGGTGATGCTTAAACAATAGCTTCTTAATATTACAAAAACACAACATGAGTAGCACTCGCACTGAATGAAAACTCCCGTTACAATAAAAAAAAAAAAATCTGTTAATACTGTACAATGAATCTCATATTTATGCCGTGTTTATACTTGCTTTGTTCGCTCAAGCTAGATGAACTTAACTGTGGATTCTGACGCCCATGATTGGACATTGGCTACAAGGCTCAGTGTTGCAAAAACACATCGTAAATTGAAACCTTTGATGCTCTCACAGACACTTACACAAATACGGGAGCGTTTGAAAGCCTCCTCACTGTCGTCACTCCTGTTTTATGTTGTTCCATCTCCTCCGTGGGACTCGAGACCAGTGGGTAGAGCAGGTGTCGCTCATTTCTCAATCACTTCCCACAGCTCTCGGCCTCGCCCTACTCGTCAAATACCCCCATTGCCCCTTGCAGGCCGGGGGGAACCCACGAGACTGCACTCCACCCCCCCACCCTCCCTCCAGGTCGGTAGGTACTCTGTAGGGACAGTATTGTTACATTGTTAAAATTTAAGTATTGACTTGTGTGACTAGTGGGGCGGGGCCGATAGCCGTGGGAACGGGGCTCGGCCGGTGGAGTGATTGAGAAATGACGGTCTTCATTCCCACAGAGGAGATGGAAGGATATAAAACAGGAGTGACGACAGTGAAGGACGAGAGAGGACCAGGCTTGGGTTTTAGTTTGTGTTTTGATTTTGTTTGTGTGCGGCAGTCGGCCGTGAGGGGCTGTTGCGCTGTTTTGTGTTTATTTTATTATTTTATTATAAGTTTGAATTGATTGTCCACCAGTTCCCGCCTCCTTCTTCCCGATGATTATGAAGTTTGTACATTGTTACAACTTGGTACCAAAGTACCAGTACTTTTGACAACACTAATTTGAATTATTTCTGGAGAATCATGTGACACTGAAGTAGACAGTAATGGCTGTTTTGCAATCATGAGAATAAATTACATTTTAAAATCTATTCAAATATAAACGGTTACTTTAAATTGTAATATTTTCAATTTAATTGTGATATTTCATAATATTACTGTTTTTACTGTATTTTTGATCAAATAAATGTGGCCTTTGTGAGCATAAGAGACTTAACTGAGATTAAGCAGAAAGACAATCATATATTTTCACATCCAAAAATGACATAGTTGTTTAGTGGCTGAAATTTTCGATGAAAGCCACTGAGAGAGAGCTTATCCTACATCATCCCAGCCCAACCATAGCAACCCAAAAAAAGCCTTTTTATTTACTTGTGGAAGGCTGCTAGATTGCAGTTCCTTACTCATTTTTGAAAGCGCGCAGTGTACCGAGGACTGTCTGTTAAGCTCTGTCAATCTATAACAGAAGGCATTTCTATTTATTTCTCACCCTGTCTGTCTCTTTCTGCATCTGTTTTCACTGCTGAATGTTGCAGGAATGTGGATTTCACAAAGAGCTGAAAAAGCAAAGCAAATAGTGCTGGTGCTTGTAGATTTGGGATGAACACACTCACCCAAGGTTGTTATTGTACACATTGATCATGATAATTTACATTAAGAATGGCCTCATTAATTTGTAGAGAGTGGTTAAAATTAAAGTGTAATGAAGCGTGTACGGGGAACGGTAGCTCAGCAGGAGTTGTTAAAGCTTCATGACAGCAGTAAAGTATAATTGATTTTTTAGTTCTTTTTCTTTATGTATGCATGTATATTTGTTTTGCAGAGGCAAGATAAGTATATACTATGCAATGAATCACTGTTTTTTTTTAGTTGGCAGCAAAACCTCAGAATTGGAAGAGAGATTTATTTCTTGCCTGCATTATCTTTCATTTTTCACCCATAGGGGGCAGTTTCACTCTCTGTATCTGAGTTTCTCTTTCTCTGCAAGAATGCTGAATGGGCTGACAGTACTCGGGACAGTGGACTGTTTCTTTCAGTGGTGCCACAGTGGCGATCCCTTATAAATCAATGTGCTTCCTTTTTGCGCCTGCTATATTGTGGAAAGATAGATGGCAGGACCCTAATGATGTTTAACATCAGCTGGAGCTAATGAAGAAAATACTGCAGCCATTTCACTCTCTCTCTCTCTCTCTCTCTCATTTCAGTTTTTCCAATTTAACCCAGAGAGAATGATCCTGATTAGAAATTTCATAAGCATTTGTATATGGGTCATTCCATGTCAAATCAACCTAAGTTCTAAAGCTTCCCCGACTCAAAAGTTTGATTTTTCTAATATTTTTTTCTGAAGTAAGATAGACGTGTATAGGGATGAAAGAAAAAGTATAAAATGTCATGTATGAATATTTATTTAGTGATCCACTGTTTTGTAGGGGGTGGTCAAAATTGCAACGTTGACCTGAGATTTAGGGGTGTAAAAATGACTTCAGAAAGATGACGACACCATAATGTTATTTTTAAACGGAGATTGGGAGGTCTGTTAATAGAATCTGTTGAATTTAGCAATCTTTGTTGGTTGCATTATGTGCCAATGGGGACCGATCAAAAATAGGGAAAAAAATTTCTCCAAAGTTTGCATGCCTGTAACTCAACAATTGGAATGCTATTTATGATCGCCACATCAGCATATTAATGATTTCTGAAGGATCATGGGACTGAAGTAATAGCTGCTGAAACCTTTTCCACCACAGGAAAGAATTTATACTACAATGCAATAGAAAAGAGTTATTTTAAATTGTAGTATTTCACAGTATTATTGATTTGATCAAATAAATGCAGCTGTGTTGAACATAAAAGACTTCTTTCAAACTATGGGAAAACAAATCTTGGCTATAACAAACCATGTTTGTGTGTTTGTAAGCGAGTGATTGATTGCATGAATGACTGTCATGCATGTCTGTCAGACAGTGTCTGTGAATCAGATTGGCTGTAATTACCACACACTGGGCTCTGACACATACTTGAGCTCATAATAAAACAACAATGTCAAATTATTGCCTAACGTCCTCCAGTAATGATGCAAACTGCTGTGCTGGCCTGTCGCTCTTCATGTACTTCCATTCACTGGCCTCTTTCAAAATCTCCATAAGATAATTATTGAGTTATCTGCTTCTCTAGCAAATCCGACTTGTCAGATATTTGCTACAATATTACAAATTAATGCACATTTGCAAGTCGTATGAAAGCAGGCAGGAGGAGATTTCTGCAGGCCGATCCAGATATTCAATGGCCTCTAACTTAGAGAGTTACAGCACTACAGATTAATTATGCACAGCGAACTGGATAAATGCAAAGTGGGCCAATCGACAGTGCCATTAAGGCATACTCATTACTGAAGCACTGAGCAAAGAGAGATCTATGAGGCTGCTCTCTCCAATGGCAGGAGAGGAAGTGGAAAAAAATCTCTTCAACTTCCTGAGCTGTTGCTGCTTCCTCTCATTCTCTCATGTTGCTGGAAGCAGGGGAGGGACGTTAAGGAATAATGTTCATACAGATGCTCTTCCACTAATCGGAGTTCCAGTTTGACAAGTGTTTTGAGTAGAAGTTAAAGGGAGAGAATCTGAAAGCAAACAGAAACAATGAGAGTTCCTAGTTTCGTTCTGCTCGTGAACCAAAACCAAAGCACACTGCATTGCCACTTTCTCTTTTCTCGTCTTTCTTTCTTTGTCTTTAGCTACCAGTTTTTTCAGACTGTATCTGGAACTGCTGAATAAAAGCAGCACTCATTAGCATTTCCTTCCTTGCTCGACTCTTATTACTCTGTGAGATGCTGTCTCAAACCTCCACAAATGCAGATTTGACACGGTGCATTGTTTACATTGAGTTAGCCGACACCATTGCCACTGTCCAAATGAAGCTGTTTGGGTGCATAGCATCAGTGGATCAGTTCAGGTTTGGATCACTTTGTCTTAAAGTGTTTGTGTGTGGGTTTGGCTGCTGTGAGTTATTTTTTAGGGGATGAGAGCAGGATGCGGTAAGCACTTGCATACATACACAGTATGTTTTTAATTCTATTTATTACCTATATAATTTCATGTCAACAGGATTTTAAAACAGTAGTTTTAGGTTGCAGGAATACATCACTGTTCAAAAGATTATTATTATTATTTTTATATATTCAGCAAGGATGCTTTAAACTAATCAAACGTGACAGTAAAGACTTTTGCTATTTAAGAGGAATTCTGTTCTTTTATACTTTACTTCAGAGTGTTGAAAAAACTTTCTCTAAAAAACAGTTTTCACAAAAAATATAATAAATAAGTAATAAATAATACTAAGTAATATTTGTTGAACAGAAAATCTGCATATTAGAATATTTTCTGAAGGATAATTGTGACACTGAAGACTGGAGGAGACGCTGTCAAATAAATCAGCTTTGTCAAATAAAAAAAAAAAACATGTATTTAAAAAAAAACTTTTAAATTGCAATAATTTTAACAATATTGCTATTTTTATCAAATAAACACAGCCTTGGTGAGCGTAAGAGACTTCTTTCAAAATCAAAATCAATTTTATGACAGTGTAAACAGGAAAAAAGCACATGCATTTCGAGATTGGTTTCGGCCTCATTCATATGTGGAAATAATTTGGATATAAATCAGAAATGTGCCAATGTGGCTGTCATGTAAACATGCAGATCGGATTTTCTAACGCATTGCGTTCTGATCTGTACATCATTAAAACTGCGACAATTTTGTACTCCACGGTTTAAAGACGTCATATGTGACGTGCTGGCAAAATGAGTGTAAATTCACGATGTTTCAGGCGGTATGGCAAAGTGTAAACACATGAATCGGATATGGGTCGCAATTGAAAGAACATGTAAACGGACAGCCAAAAACATCGGATATAGGCAACAAATCAGAGGTGGGCATCAAGACCTGCAGTGAAAACGAGGCCTAAGAGAAACTGCTGTTTCCATGGAATGGAAATCTAAACAGTCCGTTTGTGATTACGATGCATTGAGAAAACACAAATACATAAGTTCAGTGTTCAGCACTCTATTAAAAAGCAGTGTTTTAAATCACTGTTTAGTGACAACTGTGGTGGGACAGCAAAACACAATTTGGGATATGCAAAATGAACCATAACATAAGAATTTATTTAAAATTTAGGATTTGTGCTCTGACCTGCACCGGGTCTAGTAGAAGACTGGTGTTTATGAACCTCTCCTGGCTCATTGCAAAGTGAACAAACTGCAGTTTTCATTCAGAGTCTGCATGACATCTTAAAGTATTGTAATTTATCATAATTTGTTACATTCAATATTTGTGTTCTATTGATTTGTGCAGACTATGAATGTGGAATGAAGAATTGCACTGTTGTGGAGGGCTGTGCGCGAGTTCATGTGAGGTAAAGACCGTGGCTGAGCCCCGTTCCGGAGCTCATTAGGCATATCTGACAGTGTTGAATTCAGCGCTTGTGTCTTCGGTCATGCATCAGCTGGTCTCTGCAGATGCGAGAAAACTGAGATCTACCAACACACACACTCACAAAAGTCTGGCATCTTGTGAAAAACTTGTGCTCTGTTGGAATTCTTATTTTATCCCCCTTCAACCAGAACGCTGGACTTCTGAGGAGGAGCATGCCAAATTTGATTATGAGCTGAATTTGAGCATTACCATCTGAAAGTCGGCTCGCCCAGGTCTCGTCAGTAGATAACGAATGCAAGCTGTTGAAGAAAGTGGAAGATGTAGAGGAAAACAGAAGGATAGAGTGTGTTCGATGTGGATCACCGCCAGTATTAAACAATTAACATTTATAATTTGTTTTTGTAATGTTGAAAGGTAATATAATTAACCAGTGAAACTAATCTCAGCTCCCTGCCAGACTGAAAAGCTTCTGTAAATGATAATAGCAGTTGGTCCAGTTGGGCTCATGGGACAGGATAAATCTGCCTCCCCCTTTGCACAGAACTGGCATCTATTCAGTCATTCCTGTGTGTAGAGGGACCCATTGAAATGCTTTCCGTAAGCCCATCTGTGTGTGTTTGAAGAGTTCAACACTGTTCTGTGACAAAGCTGCAGTTGTTGCCCTCTCACAGTGACCAGTGTGGTTTCACTCTCTATCGCCACAGCAGTCAGTCAAGATTAGCCCACCTAACCCTTGCCATCAGCCATGAGCTTTATTTAAACCCTTTAACTCTGCCCCCAATGGTCCCACACTTTGCCTTTCAGCACAGAAACTGTTCTAAAAACTCTGAACAGGAAAACATACTGTTTTTGTTTCTTTTTCTGTCAAGCACATACAGCCATACATCCATTCTCACATACACCATTATTAGTGTTATTTTATTTATGTATTAATATATTATTTGTCTTTCATTTTAGATTTTGTATAGTTTTAAGTACTTTGTACTATGTAGTAAATGCTGCTCCACCTGAAAGCAGGTGATGGAGATTTACTGCTAATCACAGAACCGGCTTTACTGACTAAATGCGCATGACAATCAGGATTAATCACGTTCAATTAATCTTGCAGCCCTATTATTATTAGTATTAAATGATTAATTTATTACACAAAAATATATTTCATTAATTACTCACCTTCATGTAGTTCCGGATCCGTAAGACATTTGTTCATCTTCGGAACACACATTGAGATATTTTTGATCAAATTTGAGAGCTCTCTGACCATCCATTTACAGCAAGGGTCTTGCCACGATAAAAGCACAGAAACGTAGTAAGGACGTTGTTAAAATGGTCCATGTGGCATCAGTGGTTCAACCACATGTGTCCATAATCGCGGAACACTGTCCCAGAAGAGAACCCTACTAAAAATGTAATATATTTAAAATACATTTATTTCATACCAAGTATAGTTAAAATATATTAACATATCTACTGAAAGATAACTCGAGACTTTCTGATATCTAAATTATAGTTTAAAGGGGGGGTGAAATGCTATTTCATGCATACTGAGTTTTTTTACACTGTTAAAGAGTTGGATTCCCATGCTAAACATGGACAAAGTTTCAAAAATTAAGTTGTACGTTTGAAGGAGTATTTTTGTTCCAAAAAAACCTCTTCCGGTTTGTCACAAGTTTCGGAAAGTTTTTTTCAAGTATGGCTCTGTGTGACGTTAGATGGAGTGGAATTTCCTTATATGGGTCCTGACGCACTTCTGCCGGAAGAGCGCGCGCTCCCGTATAGCAGAGCACTGAGAGAGGCTGAGCACAGCCTGATCAGAGCGAGAGCGTCGCGAAATGTCACAAAAGGAGTGTGTTTTTGGTTGCCAGGGCAAGACAACCCTGCACAGATTACCAAAAGAGAAACAACATTAAGGGACCAGTGGATGGACTTTATTTTTACAGAGCATCAACGGAGTTGTGCAAGTGTTTTTGTTTGTTCCCTGCATTTCGGATTGCACATCGTTTATTTCTTAAGCATAATGCAGTCCCAACGAAAAAGGGTCACGATCGTGTGTTGGAACCACATGCGGTGAGTAAAACTGTTTCAAATATCTTGTTTGTTAACTTAGCTATCGGCGCGTAAGCACATCAAGTTAACAACATGCGATGTTGTCATCAAACTGCACTTTCCACATGTACAGCTAAAAAAAAAAAGAAAAAAAAAAAAGTCGACATAAAGTGGAACTTAGTCATTTTCCAAAAACCGCTAAGCAAATATATAAAGTTTCAGTACATACCACATAGAGACGCCTTTGCTGATGCTGCTCTTGTTAAATTTCAGCCTCTGGATCTGTGTCACAGCTTCCAGACGCTCTCAACACAAAAGCCTACTGGCGCTCGTGATTCTTTAGCTCCGCCGACACGTCACGCCTCTAGGCGCTCGTGTTTTTCCGGGAAAAATCGGTACAGACTATCTTTCTCTTATAAATATAATAAAAATAAAGACTTTTTGGAGTTATGAAGGATGCAGTACTACTCTATAGGTACTCAAGATTAACAGGATATTGAGTGAAAACGAGCATTTCACCCCCCCTTTAACTTTATTTGCCGTGATGCATACATGTGCACAATACACATTTCTTAATATTAAGTCTAAAATGTGTTTTAATAACACTTGATGAGGATTGTATGATCTTTGAATAATATCGGACTTTAAATTCAAAATATTTAAATTGTACCTTTTAAGTATAGGCTCTTCTTACAATAGTTCAACTAAAGATGGATTTCAGCAATACTTTCACATAATTAAAGTGCATTAATTAAGTGCAATTTAGCAGACTTTAACTATACCAGTTTAGTATACATAAATATGAAAATGTATTTGTAATATACTTAGCATGAAATAAATGTATTTCAAATGATTTATTTTTCAGTAGGGAAGAAATCATTGAATAATCTTTATTTTTGTTTTCTTTGCACACAAAGTATTCTCGTATGTAAAATTACTGCACTGATCTAACATAGACCATTGTAACAATGTCCGTACTATATTTCTGTGCTTTGATCATGGTATAAGATTGCTGTCTATGGAGGGTCAGGGAGCTCTCGGATTGCATCAAAACTTTTTGAAATCTTTAGTCTTAAATTGTGTTCTGAAGATGAACAAAAGGTTGAGTTTGGAACAACATGAGGGTGAGAAATGAATGACAGAATTTTCATTTTTGGGTGAACTAATGCAAAAACAAAACAATAAGAATTGATGTTTTTTTTATAAAGCATAACATTTTCAATATAGTATATACTGAGTTTGTCCCAGTGGGGTATACATTTGTAATATTTAAAAATGTGTTATTTTGCCTTTTTCATTTTGGGGTGAAATATGTCTTGACCCTGTTCTTGACAGGTTTTGTGAGAAAGGTCTGTCTGCGGGTGTCTGGTCTATACGCTTGAGGAGATCCCAGGTGCCTACCAGACTATAACAATGTTTTCCAGGGCTTCTGACCCCTCTCTGCTCCATCTCTGTTAGTGGGCTGTCATTTTATAAATACTTGTTCGGACCCTTAGAGCAACTGACTTTAATTGATTGATGCCTCATAAATGTTGCACCCTCCCCCACTTCCTGAATAAGTTCCACTCAGCGGCCCATATTTCTCAACCTCCTTTTCACCCTTCACAAATGTTCTGTGCACAGCCCCATGTAAGGAAGTGTGGAGGAAGTCTCAGCTCTCCTCAGGCTTAACCTTTGAGCTGAACAATACATGTGTGTGAGAGTTAATTTGTGTGTGTGCTTCAATGCATCCCAGTGGAGAAGAATTCTTAAAGTCTGAATTTTCATGAAGGCTTGTAGTCTTGTTGCCCAAAAATAACAGGAGAGACCACAGACTAGCAGAAGAATGCCGCTCTGTGTGTACGGTGCTTGAAACTTAAGCTTCCTCGCTGGACCGAGCCTCATATTTCTCTTTCTTGGCTTACCAAACCTCTCATTCGAGCTTTGAATAATGCGAATAACTACATTTAGCACTGAAACCAAAAGATTTTAAATAGAAAATAAGTGTTTTTTTTCCTCAATACTTGGGCTAAAATTGTCTGTCCTGCCTTGGGCCTTTTCTCATTTTAGAGCCCTGAATGAAGCATTGATTGCATTGAATAAAATTCAATAGCTCTGTTATCAAAGTATCACTCTAAATGTTTCAAATAGCATCAATTTTAGACATTTGAGATGGTATTGTGAATATATTGTGCATGTAGCATCTGTGAACAAGGCCTCTGCTGTTGGCTCGTATGCTTTATAATTCTCGTTGGCATTGTAAATGTCACATTTAAACTAAGGTGGCATTTTTATCTTTAACCCCAAATAAGATATTTTTCTGTCCGTGTTGCTCCCTGGAATATGAGACCCTCATTTCTCTTCCATTTGGCATTTGGGGAGATGGAAAAGCAGGAGTGAAATGATTTGGTGTGACTCTAAAATGCTGTTTCTAAATCTGTAATCTGCAGTTGAACCGCTGCACACAGTTTTTGGGCTTGACAGATGTGTACGGATGGCTCTCCACTTTACATGTGTGTTTGAATGATCCGTTGACCTGATAAGCTTAGTGGCACGGTAGAATGTCCGTCCCATTCTCACACATACTGTAGCTGAAGCAGTTGACATGTTATATCATACACTGCCTGACTTTCCAATATGTAAAGTAAACTTAATTTTCTCAGACTACATTAACAGGAAGTCATTGCATAACATTACATTTACATTTATGCATTTAGCAGACGCTTTTATCCAAAGCGACTTGCAGTGCACTCAGGCTATACATTTTTTTACCTAATGTGTTCCCAGGGAGTCAAAGCCACTACCTTTTGCAATGCTAATGCAATGCTCTACCACTGAGCTACAAGAACTAGTCATCAAATTAGGGATGTTCAAATTAACCGTTAACCGAAGGTGAAAATAAAATTGAGGTAGGCCCGCTATTTATTTTTATGTCTGACAAAAAAGACATATATTTAGTGCATGCCTATTTATTTGATTCTTTTTATTTATTTATTTTTCAGTTTTTCTCTGTTCTCAGAAGCGCTGCGGGTGTGTGATAATTTGACGATGTGTGAATCCAGGTTCTGTTGCTCTGTTGTTCTGTATGCTGCTTTTTGCACGTTAAAATAAACCGGTGAAAAAAAGTGTATTTTAATTGCATCACAAACACTCATCAATTCTATTTTTATTTAATACTAATTTATTATTCTGATCTTATCAATTAACAGTTAATGTTCGGATAGCAAGCAACGGTTGTCAGTCGGGAAAATGAAATGAAATGAACATCCCTACAGTACATCAAATGCCTTGCATGTGTGTTTATTAATCAATGTTGTGTCCCTGGAGTGTTATTGTAATCGAGCATTTGTCAAAATAGATTGTATTGAGTAGGCTTGTCTGTTAATTACTGTCTGTCTCATTCTGACTCACAGTCTATAATCTTTAGCCAGTACTAAATGAAATACAGGAACTGGTGTAAATATGCACTTAATAAAATTACATCTGTAATTATGATTCACTGAAGACGTTTCATCTATACATTTACAATTGAGTCCCAAAATATCAGACATATATATATATATATATATATATATATATATATATATATATATATATATATATATATATATATATATATATATATATATATATATATATATTAGTAAAATATAGTAACATATTTTATTTAGAAATCAGATCCTCTAGTGTTTTTAATGGTATTTGTTGTGGTGTGTTTCATAATTCATAATTTTCTTGTCTGCAGGAATATAACTGCATATTATGTGGCTTTTTCTCCCCACTTCACATTTCTAAATGCATGTTTCTTGGGAACAAACACAATTTCATATTCATAAATTAGATTTGTGAGATACTTGTACTCCCTCAAATGGGGACTCTCATAAACCATCATTATGTAAGGGATAATATGAATGACTAAAATGTCCTGCTTATCACATGGCTTCTTACCAGATAAATAAATAAAGAAAGATTGATTTGAAATTATTTTATTATGTGTGAAAAAAAATAATTGCAGAGTGAGTGTCATGAAATTCGGATATTGGTTGCTAAGGACTGTGCTCATTTCTATTGTTTAGCACTCATTATACAATGATTTTGTCTGCAGCATACTACATTCTAATCAGAAAGAGCGTTTTACCTGCTTGGATAGTGCGGCTGCAGCTGTGTGCTGGACCTTTAAACATCCCTTATAATGAGGCAGTAAATTATCCACTGGAGCAACATCAAGACATTATCATGTTATGTATCTCACATACACCATTAGTCCAAAACAAATAGATGGTCTCCTCAAGTAATGCAGGGCAAATTAAATCCAGAGACATGGGGATATTAATTATGCTGGAATGGTTTTGTGAATACCCACAGAGTAAATCTGTCTGAATTATTTTGTCTTCTGTTTTGTGTGTTTCAGATGTAACAGTGTGTTAAAGGAAATAAAGGACATTTTATATGGATATTTTTTCCAAATTTAAAGGGTATGTCATGTGATTTAAGAATGCTGACTTATACTACCAGTCAACAGTTTGAATTAGCTCTTATTCCAAAACTCATGATCTATGAAGGCTCCTTAAACATTGTTTAAAAAGCATCAGAGGTGCACTTTATGAGGTTGGGTTAGAGAATGCCAAGAGGGTGAAAACTATAATGTAGACAAATGATGGCTAGAAGATTTTGATTTGTTTCATGGTCTTTGGTCACTACTTAATTTTCATGCTTTTGCATAAAAATAAAATGGATGGGAATGTTTTTAATTGGTACTATATCGATTTATGCAACAATCTTGGTAGTTTGGACCTTGTCCTTTGGGAAAATCAATGCAGATTTATTTTTTAACTAGAAATAAAACGTTACAAAAACATTCAAAAACTTTGCAAAAAGATATGACTTTTAAAGGGTTATAGATAGATAAATAGAAAGATGGATGTATAGATAAACTGAATGTCAAGACTGCTAAAAGCTCCAGCTTTTGGTTATATAACATCCTTATTAAATGCAGTGCTAGAATGTAGTCCGGTTGTCTATTTTTGAGAAACCATTCTTGTTTTCTGAGTCTAATTACCCTTGCATCAGAATAGGAGCTTGAGTTGCAAAAATGCTTTTTTTGTTTGAATTCTGAAATGTAATTAATTTGCAATATACTCTAAAACAATAAAAAATGAAGCGCTATGCATCAATAAACTTAAATGATTTTTTTCAAATACGCTGGGAGAGAAATAACTTTTACAAAGTGTTTAAAAAGTAAAAGGCAAGAGAGAGACTCCCACAAAAAGAAAGTGCCAGAGCAGGTTATGTAAGAGAATTAATATAGGTTGTTTTGAAACAGTTATAAAAATTGAAGTAACTTTTGTTTAGTAGTATGTTAGAGTAAAATTCAGTGAAAACTAGAAAAATCTCTGCAAGAGATTATAAAAAATAATTATATTTATATATTATATATAGGTCCTTGACATCGCCCCCTGGTTCTTAGTATTAAAGTTACAAAAACTAGAGTGGAATAGTTTGCTTGGTTTGAATAAGTCTTAAATATGTACTTTGAACTACCATCATCAAATTCCATAATAATATGGATGGACTTAATGAGATATACTTTATGATGAATTGCTCTGCTTCAAAAGATGCTTGTTTAATTATTTTGGCTTTGGATTTTGGAAGTAATATCCACTGTTAACACTCAACCCATTAAAAACTCTTGTTGTCACCACACTTCTAATTTAAGGCTTTACATCTGGTCCTTGTTAATGTGTGGATTTTTATTTCCTGTAATTTATTAACGCTAGAGTCATGATTCTGACATTTTTGTCCCATCCCAGTGCGTTTATCTGTCAATTTATGGTTAATGTCATTATAGATATCATTACTGTGATGTGATGGAGTAGTTCTGGAATTCAATTAGAAATGCAGTTCCAGAGTTGTGTTGCAAATAACTATGGCCACAAACACACTACAAGGTTCAGGAATGACAACTGCATATAAATGCAGGAGTGAGTCCCGTAAATTATCGTTCCATGTGTGTATGGAACAGCAGTAACTTCCGCATTTGTAACCATAGCAACATTTTTGGGCGAGAGTGAATAATTTAGCCATTTGGTATATGTAATTTTTTGGCTTAAGTCTCTTTTTGTCCGTCGATTTTAAACTAAACTACCGCTGATAGACGTGTTGTTTTGTTTATGCTCAGGAGGCTGCTTTAAACAGTGCAGTCTTGCAGTGTTGCCATGCCCATGTCCTCATATTTACAAGTGCTTTTAGGCATGTTGTTTGGTCTTAGCTCATAAAGCTAGCCACTTTATGGAGTTTTTATGTGGTCTGTTGTGGATATGAGAAAGAAGTTGTTTTTTTGGTGTTATAAAACATAAAACTTTGGGGTGATTTAGTGTCTTTTTTGTGCTTGTTCTTGTTTGTTGTTGTTTTTTTTTTCTCTGGGAAGATCAGGCAACCCTTTACCACAAGGTCGTGAGCGCAAATAGTCATAGGGTCAAAATGTGCTAGAGCACATACTGTATTGGTTTTTTGGGGCCAATACCTAACCGATATTAGGGAGTAAGAAATGCAGATATCAATATATCGGCCGATATTCTTTTTGTATATTATAGTACAGTACCAGTCAAGAGTTTGGACACTTTCCCATTCATGTGTCCGAACATTTGACTGGTAGGCTACTATATATAGAATACAGTATATACATAAACATAATATATATTTTAAAAAATTTTTTTTACACCGATTACGGTCATCGCAGTTTCTCCAGCGTGGCTGGCTGCACAAACTCTGATGACTGCTAAGTCACAAATTACCAGACTCACCGTATTTCACGTTGTGCTTTAAAAGGGTTGCAAACTCTTTTTCTCAAAAACGCAATTTCATAAAAGGGATTTTTAAACCATGCAGCAAACATATTACATTTCTTAAATTGTCTTTAAAAAACTAGTGAACTTTTATGTGTTCGCATGAGCACGTCAGTGTTTTTTGTCATTGTGCATTATAAGTAGTGGCACCCCTCCATGGGATTGAAATGCAATACCAACCCCCCCCCACGCCCCCCCCCCGCCCCCACCACCTTACACACACACACCCCCCTGCCCTTATACCTTCCTGGCGCCGGGCCTGCCTGATTGTAACCCTTCCATTTAAAGTTACTACCCCTGACCTTTTTCTCGCTTGTATTTTCTCTGTTATTTCTCTCCTGTGCACTGTGCTCTCTCTCCTCCTTCATCATGAGTGTATATGCCCCTTACTGCTGATTGGATACAAGTGTGTTTTGGTGCTCTGTCCGATTCAATTTTCAACAGCATTTTCCAAATATTTAACAAGATGTTTATACTATGGTTTATTCTAATAAAATGTATTGCAATATTTTTAGTAGTAATAATAGTAGTCATAGTATAATGTATTTGTATACTTTAAAACGCTAAAGGAATGACCACCTTAGTTTTGACTTTGTTGTTGCTATGAGAGAATAGCTCTTTTTTTCTGAGTGCTTGTTGACTGGAAACTCCTTCGCCTGTTAGTCTGTGGTAAAGGGCTATGGCTAACTCTCAGCGGTATGTGAACTTATTTACATTGGCACACTCATTTATTTTCTAAAAAGCACTGTTCTTGGCTGTCTCTGAGCCACATAGCTGAGTCTTATTTGCTGTATACTGCACTTATGTGAAACTATTAAGCTGTGTGGTTTCGGTTTTGCCCATGCTGTTGTGAATATGTATGTGTTGGAATGCAGGGTTAGAGCAGCGTGACTAATTCTGGGATGTCCTGTGAAGTGTGGCTGACTGGCTCGGGCTGTTCTTCACGCCTGGCGGATGAGACTACAATACATGCCTAGTGTCCTCCCAGCTTGCTGGGCTGTTTTGGAGAAACATGTCAATAAAAACAGCACATATGTGGCGGTAAAAATCGACCAATTCCAAAGTAAACATTGCTAGGCTATATCATATAGGCAATTAGTCCATTTGAACTCAATAAGAAAATCCAGTTGTGTGCAAGATGTGGGGACACTTTCAAAATATGTGGTGTTGTACAGTAAATAATTTTTTTTCATGTCTACATTGATTTAGCATTGCTTATCAATTTCAGTTTCTCATTTTTTACTGCTCTGCTCTGCTTCTTCCATGTCCCTGTCTAGGAAATTATCTGCCTCTATTGTCCTTTACTAACCATGTGCAACATGAACCACTTTCACTATTTGAAACTCGCAGCTTTGAAGACTTTAATTTGCAACCTGATGAACAAAGGTATTTGCATTCAAGTTTATGTACTATAAATAATAAATATTTGTCTATAAAAAGACTTGACGGTGTATTTAATTGAATATACTTTGTGCTGGCTTCCCAAGCTGTTTTATCAGTTTTATCAAAACACTTCCAATGCACACAGCTAAAATATTCAGTAATCCAAAGAGGCATCAGTTCTTATGCCAAGCCAAACAACAGCAGAATTATGCACTAAAATGTGCACGGCCTGTACGCCGGTACATCTTAATGGCTGTTGTAACAGTTTTATGACTTTCAAAGTGTCTTTTGTATGCACTTTCAATCTGTTATATTTTTACGATTAGCCTTTGTGGCTTATGAGCTCCGGACAGTGACTCTGATTTATCAGCTAATGTTCTGAAGGAGGATGCAGAAATGACCTTTCTAATAGTCATTTTCTTCAATCATTAAAACTCTTCAATGTTAATAATGTCCTTTTGTGAAAGTGCTGCACAATGGCTCGGCTTCATTAGTGTAAAAGCTGGGAAATGTGGATTTATTCGCGTGTCAGGGTAAAGCAGCTTTGCTTTGTTTCTGATTAACAGGTTTGGAGAAATTCCTGTTGCCTTCTCAGAGAGAGTCCCAAATGGGTTTTGTTCCAGTATGTTTCATTTTGGTATTGATATGCTAATGTTTTAATTGGCAGGGTAAGACGAAATAGGATTGCCCTGTAAATAATACAATTTGAATATACATCTGCAGGAAATTTACTGATAACTTCATAATATGTGTTGTTAGTGGGAGGAGCTGTCCTTGGCATTCATTTATTAGAGTTGCAAAAAGCAGTGTTTTTTTTTATTATTTATTTTTATATAAATCTTTTTAATCCAATTTCTGCAGGGGTTTGTTTCCTATGTATTGTATTGTAAATGTATTGTCCTAAGTATGTTTTCATAGTTTATAATCTTAATTAAAATTTTTGTAACCAAAAATGAGAATTTACAACTCCAGATTTGCAAAAGACTTGAACTTGAAAAATGTTGACATGTTTCTGTGGTTGAATACCTTCTAAAGTGTTTATTCATGTTTATTCTGTGCTATAACTAGTAAAGAAAGTTATAGCACATTAACATAAATTCTAAACAAAATTTGAAAGCCGTTTCAAACCAAAATTAAACTATATTTTACAAAATTATTAGACTTGTTTTTTTAACTGCGGATGATAAAATGGGCAAAAAGTCATAGGTTTTCATTAAATACAGCAACTAGGAAACAGAATATTCCTTGGGGGTGTATTTATTTATTTATTTATTTATTTGTTTGGCTTGTAAGTAACCTCCCAGAGCACCAGAACAACTTCTTCTAAAATGCTCACCACACCATGGTATCGCGGCAACAAATATTTCACAGAGAAACACTATTGATATTTTTTTCAGTTATTATTCATTTCAGTTTACCCGGCAGCTTCACCATCAGGACATCTGTTTTTCACTATGTTTGTCTGCCCCCACTGAAGGTGAAGCAAGCCAACAATGAGATCACTAGAGAAATATTTTAGGGCTGAATACATTTCAGGAATGTGCACAAATCTTGTTCTTCTTGCATAGCAATAGTATATGTCTTATCCAAAGTCTATTTTAGCATACTGCAGTCGCTCTAAGATACCAAGACTCTGTGCATGTGTGTAGAGGAGTGTGTCTCCTGTTCTTATTTAGGAACTATGAAAGTGTTTGAGAATGTTAATTGCTATGACGAGGCTGCTTTGTAGATAAAGCAGCCAAAAAGCAACAGTTGGCTTTTAATACACGATGAGTCTTAATGACACAACCTCCATAAAAAGAAACTGCTCCATTACGTTCTTAAAACAGACCAGTATGAAAGAGCACATATCAGAGAGTTCATATCTAAAATTGTTACAAAATGATGACACATCAGCGTCACACCTCACAATCTGGCTCTTATCATCTGTTTGGAAAGAGTCAACATAATCTTGCTCTAAACAATCGTGTGTGAGTGTTTCAGAGACATTTCCGATGTTTAAAGGCCTTGTAGATGATGTTGAATCATCAGAATGAAATTTAAACATTTATTTATGCCATTACTTATTCTCTCTTATGTTATAACTGTTTCTACGTCTATGATCACCATGCGTCTTTTACGCGAAGATTGCATTTATTATTTAGTTATTTTTACTTTTATTTAATTTTTTTAACTTAAAACATAGTAATAATTTGAATAATCAATATTTTAATGATAGAATTAAGTATTTATGATTTGAAAATAATTTCTGGCTTCAGTTGTTGCTAAACTTCTATTGTATGCAAGAATTTCTGCCAAACTTTTATTTTTCCTCTCAAAATCTCAAATTTTTTTGTATTTTGTGAGGGACGAACAAGCTTGATGAAATATTTAGACATGACTTAATGGGTAACAAAAACACTAGCTTTTTATTGTTTGTCATTTCCAAACATTGTAATTTTCATATTGTTCAAAAAGGATATTTTAGTATTTAGGGGCCATAAATGTCCAGCTAGTGTTGAAAACCAGCTTTGAGCTAGATCTCTGCATTATAGCCTTAGCTTTGGGAAAAGATCAGTTTAAACCAAATTAGTCGCCAAACTTTGTTATGGTACATTAATTTCAATATCGCCCCATTGTGAATAGTTGGGCCTCACTCATAACTTTTTTTTAAAGTATCAGGCATTCTCTTGCCAGAGACAGGTCACATTCAGATCACTTCCCCCTTCAATCTTTTTGTGAATGGTGTCTGTACAGAGAGCAATTTCCCTGTTCACTGGGTTGTTTCTGGTGCTGTAATGCCATCTAAACCCCGTGGAGGACCACCCATCCTGCAGGAAGAAAGGTGTCTGGGACCCGTAGCTCACCACGCACTCATCCTTGACGATTCATTCTCGGCTGTGCCTCTTGTGTTCTGACCTTGACTCTGCAGGATTCATTTTCTGGCAGCTCTCCTCTCTCTCGACCCCTCCTTCTCCCTGTCCTCCACTTTTGGGAGCTCCACCTGATTGATCTGCCACCTTCAGCACCTTCTCTGTGAAAAGTGTGTTGTGTGAAATGGTGAACATGGCAAATAGTCAGGTGATTATTCTCAGGTTCTTGAGCTGTAGGGCACAGAGAGGAAAATGACACTCTTGGTTATGTGAAAAGAGCAGGTTCCAAGATTAAAAATATCTCCAGAGAGCCATTTTTATTGTAGTCTTGAGGGTGACGGTTCTTGCTGGTGCCCAAATTTGTTGTGTCAAACTATGGAATGGAATGAGTTACTTGGCCATGACTTACTTTGTTCTTTGTTTTTCTCAAGCAACGTTGTCATTTCTAATTTCTTAATCAATAAATGATTTCCCAAAGATTAGAGAAAGAGAACAGGGGTGTTAGTTTAAATGGAGAGTTGGCAGTGGCCACTGGCGATGCATCAAAGTTTAACTTCATGCAAATGAGCGGGAACACGAGCCAGTGACTATTAATAGGAGTATATTTTCAATTATGTATCGTCACTATGTATGGTAGAGATTTCCAACCTTTTCTTTTGGTCTACTGAACACCATTGATCTAAAATATTCCCTTGTAATGTTGCAATAATTTAACAACAATTTTGCAAAGATGACAATTCCATATTTTATCAATATGTACTTGTTCGTACTTGCTCAGGATGTGTAAAGAGATGGGGGACTGCATGAGTACTCTCTGTTTCAGTGTTACCATGATGTGTTTACTATTGTGATAACGTGTTATATGTCTGTGCTCATTTCTTGTATTATAGCTGTCAAGAACTCCAGGAAACAAAGACAGTATATAGCAATCAGCGTTTATGGCCCTCCAGTTTAATATCTCAGGTAACAGTTGTTCATCACGTGTAATTTCATAAGGGATAATTAACACAGTTTTTGTAATGTTTAATTTAGCCAGCAGGTTTGTTCCAAACTCAAATAGAAATATCATCTCGGTGGGATCTCCACAGGGGATTTGCAGTTGTTATTGTATACACTCTTGCAGACATGCAGTGCTGTAAACCAGAGCAAGACACTTCTATAATTAACTAATGCTAATTTCTCTCATTCCCACATACTGTGCAGGTAAATGTGTGCACATCCAGCTGCTTTGCCTGTGTGTTTACATTAGACCTAAGAGGCTTTTGATTGTAAGGAGTCTGCATTGAGCATGCGTGATTGCATTATTTTACAATGCAATACGACTTTGATTTAACAATCATTTATTTGTTATGGAAACATTCATTGATGCTTAAGAAAGTAATAGGATGATACATTTTGAAGAGGCTGATCAATGTAAACTGTTTTTTTTTTTCAGTGAAAAATTTCAAATATTTCCTGAAAAGCAGTACCTTTTTTTATAAAAATAAAACCTATGCAATTAACTGTGAATGGAGGCTACAAAAATGGGTCATTTAGAAAAGTCATGGTTTTGACATCAAAACCATGGATACGTACAGTAAACATTTCAACACCTATTTAGTCTTTGACAAAAAGCTATTGAACAGTTATTCCCTTCACGAATAGAGGTTAGCCAATCATAACAGAAGTCTTAAAGCATCAGAAAAAGCCTGTTTAAATCCAATATTCAGAGAAATAGTGGAAAACGGCCATGAGAAACTGCTTCATCTGCAAAAAGCCTAATATTATAAGAGGACATTTAAGCGATGTATGTTTATCTATTACCTTAAAGGGATAGTTCACCTACAAAAAAGGAAATTTGATGTTTATCTGCTTACCCTACAAGATGTAGGTGACTTTGTTTCTCCAGTAGAACACAAACAAAGACTTTTAACTCAAACTATTGCAGTCTGTCAGTCATATAATGAAAGTGGATGGGAATCACGGTTTGAGAGTCAAAAAAATAAAAAAACATACACAAACAAAACCAAATTAAACCCTGCAGCTCATGATGATACATTGATGTGTAAAGACACAAAACGATCGGTCTGTGCAAGAAAATGAACAGTATTTTTATAGTTTTTTTTTTTTTACCTCTGATTCACCCCAATGTCCAAACTAATCAAAATTAATCATTAAACAGTATAATAGCATATAATTCATTGTGTCTGTTTTACTTTGTGTTATGTATACGATTCATTGCGTTTCTTTTTTTTTTTTTTTCTTGTGTTCTTATTTTTGCTCAGATGGCTGGTAAAATGTCCTCAATTGACATGTAAAAACATCATGATGCTCTAGAATAACTTCTACAAAATATTTAACCAGCTCTGGATATATTCCCAGAGGTTGTTTTTGCAAATACTTTTCAAATATGTTTAAATTCTTTGCACCTGTCACACACCTGGACTCATTTAGCTTGTTTTCGCCCGTGACCCAGTTTCTGTCTTCCGTGTTTAGTTTGATTAGTTCCCAGGTGTCTATTATCTTCCTCATGTGTCCCAAGTTCCCACCTACGCCTCCCCCTGTTGTTTCTACGGTGCGAGGACGCACCTACCGGGAGGGGGGAGTACTGTACTGTCACACACCTGGACTCATTTAGCTTGTTTTCGCCCGTGACCCAGTTTCTGTCTTCCGTGTTTAGTTTGATTAGTTCCCAGGTGTCTATTATCTTCCTCATGTGTTCCATGTCCCTGTTAATTTAATGATTCCATCCACCTGTGTTTCCCCAATTATCTGTTGTTCATAAGCCGTGTCCCTTCAGTTCTGTTTTGTCGGGTCTTCTCACTTGTGCTCACTTGTGCTCACTTGTGACCACTTGCTACTTACGTGTGTCTACCTCTGTGCTCCATGTTGGATATCCCCTGTGTTGGATATATTAAAAGCCTTATTCCGTTTATCCTCGACTCCGTATTCCTTCAGGCAGCGTAAAACCGTGACAGAAGACCCGACCTCAAAAGAGAAAATAGAAAACTGCGTGTTCTTCCCTCCGTTTTGCTTTTGTTTTTTCACAGTCTTTTCTTTTCTTAGTGTCTATGGATCCCCTCTATCGTCCCGAATTCCTCCTCCTCCTGCTGAAGCAGGAAGGACGTTCTCTCGAGGACCATACCAGACAGTTTTTCCTATTAGCTAATGCCACCAGCTACCCGGACGGCGCGCTCTGCACCTTCTACAACACCAGCCTGAACTCCAAATGCAGAGCGTTGTCTTCCGAAGATGGGCCTCGAGAGGATTTCGCCTCATACGTGGAGTGGACTCTGGCGAGAAATGGCTCATCTCTCACCATCTGCCCCATAGAGGACCTCGCCAGCCCCACTCCCGACCCAGAGACCAGCCAGCCACCATCTCGCCGCACGGAGCCAGAGCCCACCGCAGCCGCAGAGCCCGAGCCATCCACTGACAGGGAGCCGGATCTCGAGAGCGCGACTGACCAGGTGTGTGAGCCGGCAACACTGTGCATCGTGGGAGTCCTCGTGGAGATCGAGGGCGTGGAGGAAAGCCCTGCCCACACTCCTGCGACTGAGGGTGAGCTATATGCAGTCTCTGAAGATCATATGGAGCAAGTTCTGGATCTGATGGACTGGTCTATGGAGGTAATCCCTAATTTTCCTGTTTCCCCGCTGGTTCCGTCCAGCCCTGATTCCCCTGTATACCCTCTCAGTCTCCCACTCCTACCTCCTCCAGTCATTTCCTCTGCTCCATTTCCGCTGGTTCCGCCCAGCCCTGAGTTTTCTGTTTCTCCGCTGGTTACGCCCAGCCCTGAGTTTTCTGTTTCTCCGCTGGTTACGCCCAGCCCTGAGTTTTCTGTTTCTCCGCTGGTTCCGCCCAGCCCTGAGTTTTCTGTTTCTCCGCTGGTTCCGCCCAGCTCTGAATCTTCTGTGTCTCCGCTGGTTCCGCCCAGCTCTGAATCTTCTGTGTCTCCGCTGGTTCCGCCCAGCTCTGAATCTTCTGTGTCTCCGCTGGTTCCGCCCAGCTCTGAATCTTCTGTGTCTCCGCTGGTTCCACCCAGCTCTGAATCTTCTGTGTCTCCGCTGGTTCCGCCCAGCTCTGAATTTTCTGTTTCACCACTGGTTCCGCCCAGCCATGATTTTTCTGTTTCACCACTGGTTCCACCCAGCCCTGAATCTTCTGTGTCTCCTGCATTCCCTCCCAGCCTCCCTCTCCCACCTCCTCCCAAACCTGCTGGTCCTTCTGCTCCACTTCCGCTGGTTCCATCCAGCCCTGATCCTCCTGTCGTTCCCCCCATCCTTCTCCTCTCTCCTCCTCCTAGACCAGCCAGTTCCTCGTCATCCCTGCTGGTGCCAGTCAGTCCCACAGCTCACCCTCAGTCCGCGCCATCGGGGCGCGGTGGTTCGCCGCTGGACTGCCAGTCTCCAGCTCCGCCTTGGCGTGTTAAGGCCCTGTCTCCGCCTCCAGCCTCCGAGCCCTGGACTCCTCCTCGGTCCTTCGACCCAGCGGCTCCGCCTTGGCTCTTAGCTCCCTCGTCTCCACCGTGGCCTGTCATCCCACCTGCTCCACCGGGCTCCCTCGTCCCTCTTGCTCCACCTTGGTCAGTCGTCGACCATCCGCCGCCTCGGGACTCCACTCCTCTGGTTCCACCTCGTCACTCCATCCCTCCGGCTCTGTCAGGCTCCTCCTTCCCTCCGGTTCCACCTCCATCCTCGGTCGCTCCGGCTCCACAGCGGTCTGCCAGGACCCTGCCTCCGCCTTGGTCGCCTGAGCCTTCTGCTCCACCTAGGCCCTCCGGAACCTCGACGTCACCCTGGCTCTGCGGCTGTGCTGCTCCATCTTGGGCTCCTCACCCATCGGTGCAGTCTCCGCCTGTCGGCCCCCTGGTGTCGTCGACCCTTCCTTCACCATGGCTCCTCCCGCCGTCGACTCCACCTTGGATCTCCGTCCTGGCTGGTCTCTGGTGGACCATCTGGCTCCTCCTGCTCCTGTCTCCTCCCTGGCTCCTTCCTCCGTCGTCTCCTCCCTGGCTCCTCCTTCTGTGGTCCCTGTCTGCTGGCCCCCTCCTGGGAGTCCGTCCTCCACCGGAACCTCCTCCCAGGTTCCCACCCATGCCTCCCTCTGTTGTTTCTACGGTGCGAGGACGCACCTACCGGGAGGGGGGAGTACTGTCACACACCTGGACTCATTTAGCTTGTTTTCGCCCGTGACCCAGTTTCTGTCTTCCGTGTTTAGTTTGATTAGTTCCCAGGTGTCTATTATCTTCCTCATGTGTTCCATGTCCCTGTTAATTTAATGATTCCATCCACCTGTGTTTCCCCAATTATCTGTTGTTCATAAGCCGTGTCCCTTCAGTTCTGTTTTGTCGGGTCTTCTCACTTGTGCTCACTTGTGCTCACTTGTGACCACTTGCTACTTACGTGTGTCTACCTCTGTGCTCCATGTTGGATATCCCCTGTGTTGGATATATTAAAAGCCTTATTCCGTTTATCCTCGACTCCGTATTCCTTCAGGCAGCGTAAAACCGTGACAGCACCCCAGTTCGATCATTTTGTTTGGAAATATACTGCTGTAATTCTGTCCACCTCACTTCTATCTTTGACAGCTTGATTAACTGAGTGATGATTTCAGTCATTATGATTTTTGTGAATTAAAAATTATACTTGGTAAATAAAAAGTAATAGAATCCACAGTTATGATATTATTAAATCATAACTGGAATCTTGGCACTGTGATTACGGTTTATGTAGCCACAAACTGGTTAACCATAAAATTATACTAAATAACTGTATTGCACTAAAACTTACCAAAAATATTTAGAATTCTAACACAATAATAGGGATCATAAAAATTTTTTTGTACATGCCTGGAAAACATTTAACTGATGTGTACATACATTATGTAGTCTACAAGACCAAATAATAGCTGTATTTATAAAAAATTAACCTGTCAAAAGTCTACACTTGATTTGTAATACAGTACTAACCTGAGAATCCAGTTGTTTTTGAATTGTTTTCAGTTATCCATGAGTCCTGAGTTGCTAAACTGCCCTTCAGAAAAATCCTCCAAATCCTGCTCATTATTTAAAAAAGAAAATTGTGACATTGTTGATGTTAAACATTTTGCAGATTCTGTTAGGTGTACTTTGACGGCAACTGTATTCTATTAGTTTGATGTTGAAATTTTACCGTATGGAGTAATGTTAATAGTGTGTTTATTCCATTCCCTTATTCTGTAGACACCCATCCCCCAGGCCTTTTATCTGAGTGTAACCCCCCAAACAGCGAGACAAGTGTGCTTTGAATGTGATATGCATTGACCCAGATAACCGCATCCTCCACTAGAGTGTGAGCGATACTCTCTGTTGCCCCGGAGCAGCATCAAACACAGTACTGAGGCCAGTGGAGATAAAAATTCAGATGGGATGCTCTGATACTGTCTAATGGAGTCTTGAATAATGCACATAACTTCATGGGGAGCACTGAAAGGAAGAATGTCCTGTAAATTTGCAATTGAAATAACTGTGGTCTGTATCGCTTCTGCCCATAGTGAGAATGACCCCTAGGTATGATCATATGTAATGGAAAAGTATATTGCTTGAATATAATGCTATGGTATTCATGATTGATTGAGGCACTTAATTTCTATGTTGATATGAGAAGCATAGCAGGATGAATAGATTAATGAGAGTGATAGAGAGCTACTGGTGCATCAAGGATAAAATATTAATGGCAGTAGGTTCAGTTCCCCTGCTATTATCACAAAGGAATTCATTTAAATTTGGATATTTTTAACTTGTGTGCGTGTGTACAATGACCAATTTTATTTTTATTAACATTTACAAAGATTAATTTAGTATTTGAATTTTTCTCTCATTGTTAGTTCATGTTAGGGTAACTGACGAAATAACAAACATTTTAACTGTTTTTGAAAGACATTTTGTATGCTCCCTAAGGCTGCATTTTTGTACTGTATATATTAAATACAGTAAAAACAGTAAAATTGTGAAATAATTAATAATTTATTCTGATTTAATTTATTTGAAACTGTAAATTATTCCTTTGATGGCAAAGTAGTATTTTCAGTCATATTATAAAACTAATTATGATACTTACTCAACAAGTCCACATTAAATTGATAAAAAGTGACAGGAAATATATTTTTATACAGTAATATTATGAATATATTTTGAATGTAGTAGCCTATTCTGTATGCACCCATTTAGTTATTGGCTGATGAAATCTGACTTGTCCTTGAGTATCTGATGAGTAAGAATCACAATGAAGTGTATTATCACTTTGTCTTTTTCCCCATCCGTCATAGCCATTGCATGAAATAATCTTGATGCAATATTAATGTTTCTTACCTTCATTCTCTTTCAACTCTCTTTTTTTCTGAGCTTTTGGCTTCAAAGTCTGTTGTCCCTCATCACAGTCGCACAGAGTTGGTTGGGAAATAGAGTTTGAAACTCCTGGTAGAAATCCAGGGCCAGACACCAAATATTAATACTTTATCTGCCTACTTCATGGCTTTGAAGGTGGAGTGGACTCTCACTAGCATATTTTGAAAATATGGTCTCTTATAAAGCATATGTAATGTTTTTGTTATAGAAGCTTAGTTAAGATCAGTATAGGCCTAATATATTCCTCCTAAAAGTTCTGTAAGTATTTTAGTGAAGTCACAATGTTTGCCAGCTGCTTCCTACATTTCTAGACCCATTTCTCAAAAGATAGCCCCCTGTGATATGGTGCAGCATGAAGTAATTGTGTCACAGCTATCTGCAGATAAGGTAAATGGGTTTTATTAAAGACACCTTTTCTTTTTAACTTTTTTTTTTTTGGAATGAGAAATTTAATTATTGCACTCCACTCTTGAACATTTCTCAGAATTGTAAGGCAGAGCCCAAATAATTGAATGTGAAAGTATCTCTTGAATTGCATCTGAGCCTGCTATGAAGGAGATTGTTAATGAAGGAGAAGTACAGAGGAAAAGTGGCCTCAGCTAAGCATATTTATTCCTATGTCATCTAGAAGCCAATAAACTACACAGCTCAAAACTGCCAGACTGTCTGTAAATATCCCTTTTGAAACCAGAAAAACCGGGGGTGCTCAGTTATTTAGGAAACGGGTCTGTCTGTCGTTTAGATGCAATATATAGGCCTCAAGCTGATTTCTAATACTTGCCAAAATCACAGTGGCAAGTGAGTCAGGATGAATATGACTTCATATGTTTTATACTGTGAACATACATTTCATAGCTTTTTACTAATTTGTGTATTCATTTACTATTTATGGTACGCTTGTACAAGTCGTGGCCAAAAGTTTTGAGAATTACACAAATATTGGAAATTGGAAAAGTTGCTGCTTAAGTTTTTATCATAGCAATTTGCATATACTCCAGAATGTTATGAAGAGTGATCAGATGAATTGCGTAGTCCTTCTTTGCCATGAAAATGAACTTAATCCCAAAAAAACCTTTCCACTGCATTTCATTGCTGTCATTAATGGACCTGCTGAGATCATTTCAGTAATCGTCTTGTTAACTCAGGTCAGAATGTTGACGAGCACAAGGCTGGAGATCATTATTTCAGGCTGATTGGGTAAGAATGGCAGACTTGACATGTCAAAAGGGTGATGCTTAAAATCATTGTTCTTGCATTGTTAACCATGGTGACCTGCGAAGAAACACGTGCAGCCATCATAGCATTGCATAAAAATGGCTTCACAGGCAAGGATATTGTGGCTACTAAGATTTCACCTAAATCAACAATTTATAGGTTCATCAAGAACTTCAAGGAAAGAGGTTCAATTCTTGTAAAGAAGGCTTCAGGGCGTGCAAGAAAGTCCAACAAGCGCCAGGATCATCTCCTAAAGAGGATTCAGCTGTGGGATCGGAGTGCCACCAGTGCAAAGCTTGCTCAGGAATGGCAGCAGGCAGGTGTGAGCGCATCTGCACGCACAGTGAGGCCAAGACTTTTGGAAGATGGCCTGGTGTCAAGAAGGGCAGCAAAGAATCCACTTCTCTCCAAAAAAAAACAAAACATCAGGGACAGATTGATATTCTGCAGAAAGTATAGTGAATGGACTGTTGAGGACTGGGGCAAAGTCATATTATCAGATGAAGCCCCTTTCGGATTGTTTGGGGCATCTGGAAAAAGGCTTGTCCGGAGAAGAAAAGGTGAGCGCTACCATCAGTCCTGTGTCATGCCAACAGTAAAGCATCCTGACACCATTCATGTGTGGGGTTGCTTCTCATCCAAGGGAGTGGGCTCACTCACAATTCTGCCCAAAAACACAGCCATGAATAAAGAATGGTACCAAAACACCCTCCAACAGCAACTTCTTCCAACAATCCAACAACAGTTTGGTGAAGAACAATGCATTTTCCAGCACGATGGAGCACCGTGCTATAAAGCAAAAGTGATAACTAAGTGGCTCGGGGACCAGAATGTTGAAATTTTGGGTCCATGGCCTGGAAATCCCATTGAGAACTTGTGGTCAATCCTCAAGAGGCGGGTGGACAAACAAAAACCCACTAATTCTGACAAACTCCAAGAAGTTATTATGAAAGAATGGGTTGCTATCAGTCAGGACTTGGCCCAGAAGTTGATTGAGAGCATGACCAGTCGAATTGCAGAGGTCCTGATAAAAGAAGGGCCAACACTGCAAATACTGACTCTTTGCATAAATGTCATGTAATTGTCGATAAAAGCTTTTGAAACGTATGAAGTGCTTGTAATTATATTTCAGTACATCACAGAAACAACTGAAACAAAGATCTAAAAGCATTTTAGCAGCAAACTTTTTGAAAACTAATATTTATGTAATTCTCAAAACTTTTGGCCACGAGTCACGACTTAACATTTGGTCATGTTCTTTTTAACCCTTCTTTTATCATGAAATTACTTTTATTTTTCTTAAATTGTTTTATTAATTCCCAATTTTTTGTATCAATTACATTTGTGTATCTGAAGTGAACTTCAAATAGAAGTGTGCACTGCAACTAATGTTCTGTTACTGAATTACTCTGCGATTGCCATTAGACCTCCCTGATTTTTAATGTGTTAATATAAGTGCACCTGTAATGTTTAAGTAGGCAAGTAATAACCCTCCAGTGGTTAATTCACATTAGCATCATGACAAAGACCCCTCAGGCTGCTTTTTAAACCTCTTACCCTGTTTGTTTCTTCTTAACACATTTTCCCCTCCTCTCTCTCTCTCTCTCTCATTCACTCTCTGCCCTTTATTTTCACTTTAATGAGGTTCTGAATTGTGTTCAATTGTAGGTTTTTGATGAGAGAGGAGCATCAATCCCGTCTTTCTTCTAAAGGTTTTACATAATTGATCAGTACATGGTCATTTTCTGATCCTCTTATCTTTTATTCAGCCCGGCGGCCCATGAAAACTTTGAAAAGTTCCATCAGGGAAGTAGATCTTACTTATCCAGACCATGTATGAATATTAGACTTGAATACACAATTAGGTTTTACTGGTTAAGGCTTTCTCTCTTTTTATCATTCCATCCATATATCCTTCTGTCTATCTTAAGTTTTATTTATTATTTATATATCATTCTATTGGTCACTGAAAGGTTGACTTTGCCCATGGATGCGCATGTTCACTCCACAAGGGGGACAGGTCCAGATCGCCGACAGGTCCAGATATTTAGCGATTTTCTCAGATCGCGTCTTTGATAAATTCACACTGCGTGATTGTCACTCGCGTGAACGAGCTCAGATTTCCCTGTGATTTCAGGCATTTGTCGGTGATTTCTGAAAACCTGTCGGCGAGCCAAAAACTGGGCTAAAATCGTGCAGTCTGAACGCGGCGGCTTAAGGGATGCCTTTGGGTGATATTTGTGAGCCCGTGCAATTTTATCATTTGAGTGCAGCTGTGGTTTAGTTGGATCTTAGGACTCAGATGACATGATGTTTAATTTCTGCTGATATGTTGGCATTAGGGGAGCACAATAAATATTGACCGATAATTAATGTGCATCTTGTCAGTAAAGCCGGTTCTCTTAATCAGTGGTAAATTCCATCAGTTGCGTGATTTCCCATATAGCAGCTGTTAATACACACAACCATTGTTAACTGACAAGCTGCGCAAATCCACGTTAATTATCACCATTTATTTGCTCAGCTTGTCATTTTACATTTTTTAGCGCTTATTAGAGAACCGACTTTACTGACGAGATGCGCATTAATTATCGTCCAATATTTATCGTGCACCCCTAGTTGTCATTTATGGTATTAAAAATCTGAAGTCAGAGGATTATGCAGGCCATGGCCAAATGAGCTTTTAAAGGTGACATATCATGAAAATCTAAAAAATTGTCCGTGTTGAAGTGCTATAATCGGATCACCAGTGCATCTACAAGCAGTTCTTCACAGACATAACCAACTGCTTTTGTAACTTGTGTTTTTTTTAACATAAACGTTTAAGTATTTGACAGTGTAAGCACAATAAGACTTGAAATAATTTAGTTTAGTACTTACATGCTGTGTGACAGCCACTTTCTCTGCACCTGCTTTGGATTTGTGCACTCAGAAAACTTATATCAGAAGTTTAAACAAATAGTCCTATGGTTTAAAACACATGATTTAAGCACACTATACATGATAATCAAAACCAAAAAGATGTTTTTGTGATGGTAGAGTAATTGAAGAATGAGTTGTAAAAGCACAGCCCTATTCTAGAAAAAGGGGTGGGGAGCAGCAGCTCATTTGCATTTAAAGAGACATGCACGAAAACAGCCATGGCAACATCAGAGACTTGTATTACATATTTTAAAAAGAGATATGATGGGTCTCCTTTAATACACAGGCCATTGGATGGGCTTTAACACTGAAGAAGCATTCATGGCTCTAGATGGTGAAAGAATCTGAAACTTTTTTTTTGACTGCAGATCTGTGGCTGTTGATTTGCCAATTTGATTTTGCTATTGTTCTTGAAGCTTTCCAGCTAACGTTTTCGAGTTTCCATGGAAGGATTCTTGGTCTTGAAGGATAGGTGGTCTTTTTTGACGTTTTTTTTGGCAAAAAAATTAGGGTATTATAAAGGTCTGGCTGGTCTTGAGTACTTGCTGCTTGCAAATTGACCCACGTCGGAAGATTATCACTACCTTTAGAGGTCTAATAATGATAGGTAGTCATTTTCAGTAGTTTTTCTCAATAAGCATCCTGGCCCTGCAGTGGAGAATGAAAGGGCATTTCAACACAACATGTCTTTGGCTCCAATTAAAGCAGGAAGATGACTGGATTACTCTGATGTGGAACAAGCAGAGAGGTAGTTTTTTCTGCCAGTTCCATTGCATGTGATTTCAGACCCTGATGGTACGAAGTTGTTTATGCAGTCACAACATTCCACCAAGTGTATATTTTATTTGGTAAATATTTGCCATTTTTATTAAACAGTGTCATGCTTTACAGAAATGCTTCAGCACTGAGGAAGATGAGGATGAAGCTACAGAAGCTGGTGGTCTAGTGAACAAATTAAATATAGAAAACATCTTAATTGTCAAGACTTTAAATTTTTTGGCATAAACTGAAATCCTAGACTATGCTTTGAGCAGTTGAAGAACTAGTTAGTGCAAAGGCTAATTGAAAGTAACTTGTTGGCATTACAAAACTAACTTTAGTTGATGAGCTGCAAAGATTTTTTTTATTTATTCTGTAACTTAAAAATGACTTAACAGTTACGCTTTTTTGTATTTCTTCACACTGGGAAACTGCATAAAAGGCAAAATAATAGCGCTAACAATTTATAAATTTTTAAAGTAATTTACATTGAATAATCTCATAGACAGTGAAGACCTTGACAGAATAGGCTAAAAACCACTGTGTTTAATTTCAAGTAGCCTAAGAAGTTTCCTTCACATTTAGTATGATGGAGTGCAAGAGATATGTATCTGTTAGAAGTCTCACCAAATGTTGAACTGCGAAAAAGACAAAGCAACATAAAAGACAGCTTTTGAAGGGTGTGTGAAGGTTACCAACCATAAGTGAGGGTTTGTTATCATCATTAGTGAGCAATTGACTTTGGCAGTGGATGACAATTAGATCTGATGACTTGAAGCTGTTAGTAAAAGCGAATTAGAAATGGATGTTTTGAGGTTTTTACCCTTTCAAAGCTTTACTTTTTTTGCTTAAAAAAAAACTAAGAGGACAGGAATGGTACCAACATATAAAACAGAGGATATATTTAACCCTATATCTCCTATGTGAAGCTCACCTCACCGTAGCTCAACATTAACCCCATGCCACAGCTCCAACATGACTTTTCTACCATAGACCACCTTGTCTGAATTTAACAAGGCAGCCCACTTTAAGTGACATAGGTATTCGCATCTTTTACCTGTTCCTTCACCCACACAACTTCTTCAGCCAAGCTTGTTAAGACACATTCTATACTTTGTACAGATGTTTCAGGTTGGCCTGACCTCAGACTAGAAGAGTTGTTCCTTTGCAGTAGTGATTCAGACTCCCCACAGCATTCAGTCTAGTCTCTCTCTTTCTCTCGCTCCTCTAATTAAGATGCTCCTGTGGGCATGCTGCCTGCAGTACTGTCTAAGCGCTCTTCCCTCCCCTCACTCCTCAGAGAGGGAAGCTACATTGTGTGCTGTTCACACAGGTTATGCTTCGAGGAGAAAAATCAATTCCTTGGACAATCTCTTTGAAGACACTGCAATCAATTAGATCTTTCCTAGCAAGAATTCCACAAAACGATTAGTAGATCAGTTACGTGGTTACATTTTTATTTCTTCTGATGTGGACTCAATATGTTGAATAATGATGGTCCTTAGGGCTGGGCGATTTCACAATATAAATCGGATCGACAAAACTAAAAGTCTATCGTTTATTTCACGGTTCTGCAAAATACATAGTTTACGCCTTTACGTTTTCATTATTTGAACGACGGCAGTCTTTCATTATACGGTGATGCAGGCAGATGCGTGAATAACAGCATGTGTGCACTCACGTCACGTTACTGTGCACGTGGTCACAAAACGTAAAGCTTGCATGCGTTTTTAAGCACAACAGTTTAAAACAACTGATTTTAGGCTGATGAAACACAAACAACAGAGGTATATGTGCACACTGTCTCTGTTTCTGTGTGAAAGGAGTGCATAAAGGCACGTGTACATTATGCGATTTTTGCTGTTGTACGAGTTTACATGCAATTTTTTTAAATCGTGTGGAAACCCTGTATGCTAGTATGGTCACGGCTCATATCATGTGTGAGGAATTACGAGCCGAGCAGAGTACCTTACGAGCACTTCCCGACCTCCCGATCATTTTTAAACATTTTTAAACATGTTTAAAAATATATAAAAACGGCATTACTATATTCACAAACTAGTGTGACATGCTATGGCTATGGTTATATACTTTCCCATATCTTCCACGACCACATCAAAGCATCCGCACACAGATACACTTACCTCAGGCTGTTTTTGAAGAACAGAAAGTCCATGCTTTTTCCTGCTCTTCAGCCAAACTCTTTGCCATGCCCTTCTTTTTCTTTTTCTTTTTTATTCTTTCGGAAGCCATTGCTGCCACAAAAAAAGCAATCTCTTCCTCTGACTCCATGTTTTTGGCACGGAAATTCTTAATAAAACTACAGAATTTAAATGTTGCAACTTTTTTGTTTCCTTTTATCAAAAGTGACCTGCTCTGTCTGTCATGTTGCTTTTCACTCTTCAAGATAATGAACGTGTGGCATGAGAGTGCGTATATGAGAGGCTTGAAATGGGTGAGAAGAAGCCTGATGCAGAACACCAGATGCATTACATCCTTGCGTTCAACGCGAAAATAAACAGTGCCTGAGATACAACTCTGAAATCTGAGGGTGCAAAAAGAATATTGAGAAATTGCCTTTAAAGCTGCCCAAATGATGTTCTTTGCAATGCATATAGCTAATCAAAAATTAAGTTTTAGTGACATGACATTCAGCCAAGTATTGTGACCCATACTCCGAATTCGTGCTCTGCATTTAACCAATCCAAAGTGCACACACACACACACACACACACACACACGGAGCAGTGGGCAGCCATTTATGCTGCAGCACCTGGGGAGCAGTAGGGGGTTCGGTGCCTTGCTCAAGGGCATCTAAGTCGTGGAATTGCTGGCCCGAGACTCAAACCCACAACCCTAGGGTTAGGACTCAAACTCTCTAACCACTAGGCCACAAATTTTTATATATTCAGGGTAGAAAATTAATAAAATATCTTAATGGAACATGATCTTAAAAGCCTATCCTAATGTTTTTTGGCATAAAAGAAAAATTTATACTTTTGAACCATACAATGAATTTTTGGCTGTTGCTACAAACCAAATAAGTATGTAGAGTGGAGTGGAGTCAACAATTTCCCCTCCATGCACCGAGCATTTAATAATCACTCTCACTAACAGTGAAGATTAATTCATTTACACAATGTATTTCTTATTTATTGTCGTTTTTGGCCTATTGCTTGTAATTAGTTTCCTATTCTTGATTCATCACTGACTGTTTATGTATCTCCAGTGAGTTTGAGTTTTATTATTATTATTATTATTATTATTTTCTTGTATTAGTTTGATATTGACTTTGGTGACAAGGATTATGAAAATTCTATGGTATCAAATCTTAATATCATTAAAAAAAACTTATTAAAAGAAAAAATATCTATATTTCTCATATCATGATTTAAGATTTTGTTCATATCGCCCACCCCTAATGGTCCTAGATATTTACTTGAATCACATGAGGAGTTTAAAGTGAATCTGTCATTACTCAGTCTCATGTCATTGCAAATCTATTTGCTTTTATAATGTATTTAATTTAATTATTAATAATTATTAATTTAATTTAACAGCTAATTCACTAATTCAGTTGTTTTTATTCACTAAAAACAACTAGCTAGTGTCACAGAATCATGTTTATCATTGGGGACTTAGTAGTCAGACTTCTTTTTTGGATTTGGTTTCAGGGGGAAAAACAATAAAATAATTGCATGCTGGATTGGAACTTCATGAGGTTGAATAATGACAGAATTTTCATTTTTTGGTGAAACTACTCCGTTTATTACATTTTCTTTGGTTTCTTCGTTACTTTGGCAATGTTTCTTGCCTTAAGTCATCCAGCTCAGAAAATACACTGTGTGACATCATCTGCTTGGTTGTTCTAATGAGAGAGGACTGTATTCCACAGCTGCTATTAGTTGAAACAAAACATTTTCTTCCTTTGATTAGTTTTTTTGCTCATTACTTATGGTTTTGCAGTTAATTTAGCTTTTTGTGGTAGAAGTTCTGTAATTTATTCCATTTTCCTAAATAAATACTGTGTTTATTTAATATTGTGTATACAATATTACAATACAGTAGTACATGGTTCTCTGGGAAACTTGAAAAAATATCATGGCACTAACATGTTAAAATCCAAAAGGACAAAATAATGCCATAGTACTTTTTCTTATTTTTTTAAGGACTTAAACACATATAACTCAGGAGTCATACTGTAAAAATAAATCCATTTTAGAGAATGAGAGTTAATGCTTTGTGACACTTACAACTTCTTTATGTTCTTTAACATGAAGTAACTGCAGACATTTTAGCTGCACACTGACATGGATTTAACACAACACACAATTGCACAGAACGCAGTAAGCTTAGTTCAGACAGAGAGAAAGAGGGACCTAGTAACAAATGTATTCTGACTTAGCTCACCTTTGATGTCAGTCCCACAAATCCAAGGTGCTTTGAGCCCGTCTGTCCTTGAAGTTGAAGCAGAGAAGAGTCCCTTCTGGGAAAGATACTGTAATCCTTAGTAGAATAAGAATAAGTGTGTTGAAGAATTGTTTTGTTGAAAGAGTTTCAGAAATTACCCCTGAGTCTCTGCAGTGCTGCTCAAAGATCATAGAGAAATAAAGAAAATACGATAGCGAAATTAAAATATTACCCCAAATTTTTATGTTTTTTAAATGGGTTTGCCTGGGTCAGTCTGCCTTTTAAGGTTCTGATGTTGATGTTCAGATGGTTTTGACTCAGAGATCCAATTTTTGATGCCTGTGCTTTTCCTGAATAAACAGAGCATACTACTAACCCAAAGATTCATTGCTGAAGAAAAACTAAACTCAGTGTACCTTTATTGTAAATTTTTGGCTGTCTTACCAGTTTATAAGCAGTAACTGGGACCAAAGATAGGAAAACATGGAAAGATTCACCTGCATGAGCATCCCTGAACGTGTCCTTCCAGGCCACATCTCCGACCACATTATTTCCTGCATTATGCACACCCTAATTTGTGGAATACAATGCTGTGGAATTACTCTGTAATGAGGAGAAGATAAACTATTTATAACTCTGAAGTAAACAATCCACAGCCACACATCCTGGCTCTTCGTATTCTCAGCTTGAACCCTGAGGGGGGTAGTGTGTAGTTGCACCGACTCAGTTGTAATATGTAAATAAACCTGCTAATGATGCAGCGTGGATTGGCCCCATCGCATGTGTTTGATTCGTGTGTGTTGTCGTCTCTCTCTTGCAGCTGCTGATAGCAGAGGTTCTTTGGAGGAGAGCTCCAGTTCCAGTCATTCCTTAACCCTCACGTCCACACGCATCCCGACTGACTGCTCAGCTGACATCAAAGGTACCCACCCAGCCCGGCTGTCTGGTTTTCACTTTCTCTCATTCATTATTGCGCATCATTTCACCAGTTGCACCACTCTATCTGTTCCTTCATTATCATCCCATGAAATGATGCTGAAAGTCATGGATGCTTTACTTTTGTATCTTTGATTGCAGATTACTCATTAAGCAGTTGAATGAATCCATATATAATAATGCATTTACACTAGTTTGATTACACCATATTTTAAAGTATGTAGGTGAGGATGAGTATTTATGTGTGTTTTAGAAACAATTTATTTATACTGTACATGTTTGCTGGTGTTGAACTAGCAGATATGAGCAGCCGTTTTCAATGCATTTTCTGTGGGAGATGAATGGGAAGGCATTCTGGAAAAAAAAACTGTCAAGTGTCATAAAATTTGAAATGCTCAATTCGATGCAAATATCTGGCAAATGTGGCAGATAGCAGTTAGAGGTTGACTGATGTATCGGTTTTGCCGATTAATCGGCAGTGATAGTTGATTGCTGGAACAATTGGTTATCGGCAAAAATCCATGCCGATAGTTGTCTGGGTTGCATCCGTTGCATGTTTAGATACATGATACTAGGGCTGCAACTAACGATTATTTTGATAATCGATTAATCTGTCGATTTTTTTTACGATTAATCGGTTTATGTACTTATATTTTAGTTTTTTCCATTTTTTCCCCCAAGTAAATTATTAATAAAGGGTCTTTATCATTCAGCATAGATTTTTAAGAGATTTTAACCATTTTGCATTGTCAAAAATATACCTCATCAAAAATATACCTGGAGTTGTTTTATTATGTTAGTAATCCTTTGTCGAACTCTTCTGCAATCAAAACACTGACCCATACTCTAGCAAAATTCACAAGGAGATTTCAAATATTGTTTTCACCATGGCAGTCCTTAGAGCTCCTAAAGTAGTTTAACATCCCAAACAAAGCTTAAGGAATCTTTGAGAACATATTTTCACGAAGTATAATGATACAACAGAATAAAATTGCAGTGCATTGTATTTTATTATTTACTGGGAAAAAGCTTTATAGCTTATGCTGTGAAATTGTAAACAATCCTTCGAAAAAAAGTGCCAATGGCATGAAACCTGAATGGAACTCACAATTTAAAGTAAAATCCATCAGAAGGTTGTCCAAAAAAAAAAAAAAAAAATTGGGACACACACAAAAAACCTGCTGTGTGAAAAAGAGCAGTGAATACTTAGAAAAGAAGTGCATTTTAAATATACTCAAACATTTACCTCTCTCATTCAGTCATAATTAGGCTGCAAGTCTGAATTATGAACTGGTAAACGACAAACTGATCACATAACATGTTTGTAAAGCTTTAAATGTTAACTGTTAAAAAGCAATGCTATCAGCTTTTACGACTAAACATTTGCAAACAACCTTGTACTGGAGAATCTGCACAAATAAAATTCTTAGGGGCCGTTCACATATCGCACCTAAAAACGCGTGGAAAACGCTAGTCGCGCCGCTTTCTCCTTCTTTCCAAAGCGCTCGGGCAGAAGCGCCCCTGAGGCGTCTGCCTTTGCTAAGCAACCATGACGTGCTCTCTCCATGACGTGCCCTCTCCATGAAGACCCGGAAATTTCAGCAAAGGATCATAGACAGTAAAAGAAATGGACACAGCGACCCCATTGGAACTCAATTGAGCTAAATGAAGCCCAGTTTTAGCGTTTTTTAGCACTTCCGTTTCTGACGCGCAGACTCAAACGAAGCTTGACGACGTCAGCAACCTGTCTGCCAGATGTAAATCTTCTAAGTGGCTGTGCGTGAAAACTGCCATCGTTAATCTTGCAGAGACGTCGAGCTTAAGCGGGGAGTTCTTTGTCGTGAGTGAGCAGGAGTAAGTATTCTGATTAATTATTTTGTATAGTATTTTAAAATGTAACGCCAGTACGCCATATTTAGTTAATTGCCTGCGAGCTTCTCCTCCTGTCTGTACGGTAATGCGACAGAGAGCCGAGTGGTTATGACGCAATCGTTAGCCTATTTTTTACAAAAACTGTTTATACGGGGCCATAATGTAACATAGAAGGTAATGGAGCACTTTATACATTGTCGTGTATCTGTAGAAATAAATAATGGACAAACAGTGTCTTTAAACGCCTCAGATGTAAAGTTATTCGCTGTCAAAGTGACGCCAAAATGAATGGGAGTCAATGGGAATGCTAACGCAAGTGAAGTTCTGCTAAAAGATGGCAGCCCCCACCCGACTTCAACTTCCGGTCGAGTTCCTTGCCCCTTGCAAAGGATAAATGGATGCGGTGTGGACGCGCCTGGAAAAACGGGCGCATCGCACCGCGTGCGTGTCGCGACCGCGTCGCTTCCATTATGAGAGTGCATACTGCGCGCCTACATAGGAAATAACGAACTTGAGCACGCAAAATACACGATATGTGAACGGCCCATTAAACAGTTCAGTAGTGCAGAGTTTACAGGTTACTCTCATAGACAGTAAAAGAAATGGACACAGCGACCCCATTGGAACTCAATTGAGACAAATGAAGCCCAGTTTTAGCGTTTTTTAGCACTTCCGTTTCTGACGCGCAGACTCAAACGAAGCTTGACGATGTCAGCAACCTGTCTGACAGATGTAAATCTTCTAAGTGGCTGTGCGTGCAAACTGCCATCGTTAATCTTGCAGAGACAGCGAGCTTGAGCGGGGAGTTCTTTGTCGTGAGTGAGCAGGAGTAAGTATTCTGATTAATTATTTTGTATAGTATTTTAAAATGTAACGCCAGTACGCCATATTAAGTTAATTGCCTGTGAGCTTCTCCTCCTGTCTGTACGGTAATGCGACAGAGAGCCGAGTGGTTATGACGCAATCGTTAGCCTATTTTTTACAAAAACTGTTTATACGGGGCCATAATGTAACATAGAAGGTAATGGAGCCCTTTATACATTTTCGTGTATCTTTAGAAATAAATAATGGACAAACAGAGTATTTAAACGCCTCAGATGTAAAGTTAGTCGCTGTCAAAGTGACGCCAAAATGAATGGGAGTCAATGGGAATGCTAACGCAAGTGAAGTTCTGCTAAAAGATGGCAGCCCCCACCCGACTTCAACTTCCGGTCGAGTTCCTTGCCCCTTGGTTACTCTTCATTTTGAAGGCTCAAAGTAAAGTACTCCCACTTCCCGCTGAATGCTGCAGAGACGCTGTTCGGGAAGCACGTGACATAAAACGAGGCCAGCTATTGGCTATTCGCTACTTCACCTGCTGTACTGGCTGAGTAAAACCTCCGGTGGCTCATTACTGCCACACTTTGGTCACCGCAGATTTGAAATATGCACGAAATGAGCCGCTTATGGCAAATAAAATTTATTTAGCGACGAATCGATTACTAAATTAGTTGACAACTATTTTAATAATCGATTTTAATCGATTAAATCGATTCGTTGTTTCAGCTCTACATGATACTGCATGCTGAACAGAGTTGGACATTTCAGACGTGGATTTAAAGGCAGCTGACATAAGATTGTTCCTCGCCATTCACATAGTTTTCCATTAAATTACATTATATTCGCCCCGAATCGTTGTTAATGTACATAATGAATTGTTTATTGAGCATTTTCATCTAAACGTTTGTCTTTCTGTGTCTCTCATAAAGTCTGTATGCTTCATTTATAGAGCTATATTATAGATCGATCTTTCCATTTGCTCCTTTTTTTTTAAACACTGAACTTCAAACTTATTTATGCCTCATTGTTCATTTTTTGAAGTAAACTTGTGTCCGTTTGGTAAATGAATAAACTGTTTAAGACCACTGCTCAAGTAGAACGTGTTGCGTCCGGAGTGTGTGTGATACCGGTGAGTCCTCCTAGATTCAGCACTGCTCTTTTAGTTTGATTAGATAATCATTAAGTGTTCAAGAATTGAAGCAGTTAAAGTCTGATACATTGTTCTGGTATAATTGTAGTGCCCTGTGATTTCCATGATGCGGAAAACGCAGACTGAATCCAGTCTTAAAACCGAATTCACAGTTTAATGTGGAATGATACTATAATCACAGAAAATTTTCCCATGTTTTCATTTTGATAGTAAATAATTTTATTTTTTAAATAAATTGTCATTAATTACATTTTCAGTAATTAAAAGATAAATTAAATTGATGTTTCATGATTTGATTTAATAGAAATGTTTTAATACACAACACAGAATTTTTGAGGGGAAAAAAAATCACAAGGCTTCTTTAAGATTTAAGTTTTAAGTTTTATGCATTCATATAAGTAGACATGCTAAAACACAGAATTTGGTAACAATAAAAAAAAATGGAGAGGAAAAAATAAAACATTTCATATAGGGCCCCAAATTAAATTGATGTGAAAATGTATAAGTTTCATGGTAATAAACTTTGACTATTAAAACGGAGTGGAGAAGAATGAAAACAGAACAAAACAGAATCCAGAAAAATTCTAACAGAATTAACAGAATTTGGAAAAAAATTAAACAGAATTTAGGAAAAAAAATGTTTTATTTTGTGGTAATTTCTACATTTACTATTACTATTATTATTACTTTTATTATTATTACCACTACTAGTATGATTCAATATTGTTTTTTTTAATAAAGCACTATTTTCGATTTTGTTCAGTATGCATTTTAAAAACTATCGGTTAATTAATCGGTATCGGCCAGTGTGGTCCAACCTAGCTATCGTATCGGCAAAATCCACTATCAGTCGACCTCTAATAGCAGTGATGTCTGTCATAGTTTTTACAATCAGTTGATTGACTCCAGCCTTTGGATCAGTGGTATATGTACTGTATCTAGTGAAACATTACTTGGGACTCCACCATTGGTAATTTGGAATTATGTTGGATTCTCTACATGGTATGATGTTTGTTTTCAGTGTACAGTAGGCAGTATAACTCCCAATATACACTTATATTCATCTAAAATGAAAGTTGTATCAAACACTACATTATAGTTTTTAAGTTCTTAAATTGTAAAAATATCTACTTGTTTTTAGTTTGCATGCTACATTATGAATATGACGTGCACATTTTAGTTATTTAAATTAATAATTGTTACTGTAAAATCAATTTTATTATTGGGACAGAGTGCACACTTAGCATGATGTCTTTTTTTTTTTTTACTTGCTTTCGTATTCTGTCAGTATATCAGTCGGTGAAGATGATGTATAATTATGTGTGAAATGTGCATACTCTCTATGTAAATAAATAAAATGAGGATGCATCCTCTTTGAGAGGCGTCACAACATGACATGCCCTAAATTTTTTTCACACTGTGTTATTTAAGGACTTGGAGTGCAACTGAGAATATTCTTTTAAAATTTCTCGCTGCTGGTTCATTCAGAAAGGCTCCTCACATCCAGAGTCACTTCAAAGAACAAAGACGAAGAAAAAAATAAGGGGTAAAAAAATTGCTTCACTTCCCCGTTCTTTCCTACTCCTAGAAAACAAACCTATCTCTTATGCATTTCATGGTGGAAGCTTTGAAATCCAAATTTAAGGCAATATTGACTATGACAATGTAATTTTTCTCAGCAAAATGATAAAGCAATTTTCAAAGGCAGTCCTGCAATATTAATTAATTAATGAAAAATGAGTCTGGTGGTTTTAGTCTGAATGCACTAGTTTTTTCCTAAATACATCCTCATTTTCAGAAAGGAGATTTTATTGGCTGCTGTGTCCTTATGAGTTCCTGTTCTTTAATTGCTCAGCTGTAGATTCTTTTTCATAAGTACTGTGTATTCGGACACAATGCTCATTTGCATTTTTTAAACTAGCAGGCATACACAGACTCAAGGTCTGTCTTATCACTTTAATGTTATTGCTAACCTTCATTTTGTTCCAAACCCACAAGATGATTGTTCATCTTTGAAAGATGAATACAGATATTTTTAATACATCCTATTCATTAAGAGATTGTAAAATAAAACCATATGAATAAAGCAGTTAAATACAATTCTTCCGAAGAGACTTGATCAAGATTGCTTCAAGCAAACATATTTGTATGCTGTATGATCAAGATTGATATGTGAACAAAAGTCTAAATTAATCTTTTCATTATCAAACTCATTTTGTCTCTTCAGAAGACTTGGATTAAACCACTTGATTCCTTTTCACGTCATGAAGTTCTTGAAATGCCAGAGTTTTGGGTGAATAGACTTTTAACAAAGTGACTGAAGTCACTATTTTAATTGGTGTTTTGAAAATTAACTAATATTTCATGAATTTGCAATGATGCCGTTTTCATTTTTGAGTGAGCTAGCCCTTACATTGTTGTGTTTTTACAGTAGCTCGGTTATTTAGGTATCTGTGGTCATTAGCATATTTTAAATGATAATGTAAATCTCCAGCGCAGATACTCCACAGTGAAGCCTAGAAAACTTCTCTAACAGTCTTTTGGATTCAAGCGATTTTCCATTCCCTCTTAGGGTTCATCTTTTGGCAGTCTTTGGGCTTGGAACAAAATATATTAGATTACCAAAAAGCATCGGCACATCATTCAACATAAGTGCCTCTGGGCCCTTAACCTCTGATATTGTTAGCGTCCCTTTGATTGAATCTGAGTGATTGAACTTAATGCATCCTTAATTCGGTATCTGAATTCAGGTGGAGAGGTGCAGATGAGTGGAAAAATGAGATCAGGTGCTACTGAGAGCCTTTTATTTGGTGGTCTTTAGTCTTAGTAGGAGCAGAATTAACCTCCCTCTACCCAATGCTCTGCCATGATCTGAACCCACAAAACTGATCTCTGAACAGCACCAAATGGCAGACCCTGCAAACACAGATGGGCCACAGGTGGAGCTTGACTAGTGATTTATTTATGTTGGACCTCTAGCCCCCAGAGGAGGAATGAGAGGGTTTATCTTTTTGAAGAAGGGATTGGCTGGGATTAATGAAATGAGACCATTCTCTAATTGGGGGGCGTTTCTGTTCCAACCAGTTTTCCATCTATTTGGCCACTCCTCATCCATCTTAAGCAATCCTGCATTAGTATTGCTTTGCTAAGGTAGCATTACTCATCCCTTATCATTTTCGCTACAGACATCAATGAAAACATGATAAACTGTGCAGCAGCTTAGTGTTTGGGCCTGTGATGTTTGCTCAGAAACATGTCAGGCTAACTCCAACATTATTTAGGTGAGTGTTGGATGGTAAAAATGTTATCTATAATTCCTATGCTGCCTTATATAACCGCCTTTCTCAGTGTTTCATAAGATTGTATTGTTCCAGGTTTCTTGGGTTGAGATGTAAGATTTATTTTGCACTCTAAACACAATTGTCTCAATGTTTTTTCACCTGAACAGAAGTAAAGTTGATGTTTCCTGTGTTTAGCTTCATACCGTAGGTGTTCCCCAACCCCTGATGGATTTGTTGTTGAGGTTTTTTCAAGTCAAGGCTTTTAAATATGCCACTGCTGCTGCATCTCATCTCTGGAACCACGGAGAAAGCTCCAACTGCATTTGTAAATGTATTACACAGCTATTTTTAGCACCAGGGTTTATGCTGCAATGTATTTATCCCTGAGGAAAAACACTGTGCCAGCATGAGCACAGTTCATGTTGAAGTAAAGCCAGTTCTGCACATTAGTAATTGTTACAAAACCATATGTATTGTTTATAATATAACCCATTACAGATTTGTCAGTTAGCAGGCTCTGTTAACAAAAAGTTACTTAAATCATGTTAAGGTGTATTACAGGGACCATCTCTCAGGCAAAACAATGGTAAAGGGTAAGTTCACCCAGATAGCAAATTTATGTAATTAATAACTTACCCTCATGTTGTTTCAAACCCGTAAAACCCCCTTTGGAACACAGTTTAAGATATTTTCAATAAATCACCAAAAGAATACGTTAATTTCAGATGCCCTGTGTGTCGGTCTGCTTCACGCTAATTCACACATGCGCAGTATCATCAGCTCCTCAGTTCTAGAATCGGACGCGTCTGACAGAAACGGTTCTTGACTCGTGAATGAGTCAATGTTTTGTTCGTTATCTGGCTCGGCTCTGTGTTCATCTTCAGTTCTCTCTTCACATCAGTTCAGTCAGTGTACTGTTTGAGTACATGAATTACTCCGGGATATTGGTTTGTTTGAACTTAGAGGAAGTGTCAGCCACATTAAAAAAGTTAACAGCTTAAGTCATTTGTGAATTAATGCGTATTAGATATGCAAACCATTTTAAACGATTCAGTTCAATTTGGTGAACTGAATGATTCGTTCGCGAATCGGATATCCAGAATGCTTTGTTTTGAACTCTTTCTTACAACAGACACGGAAGAGAAGACAATGCTGAATAATGTAGTCGTTTTTGCTATTTTTGGACCAAAATGTATTTTTGATGCTTCAAAAAATTCTAACTGACCCTCTGATGTCACATGGACTACTTTGAAGATGTTTTTCTTACCTTTATGGACATGGACAGTATACCGTACACAGCTTCAATGGAGGGACTGAGAGCTCACGGACTAAATCTAAAATATCTTAAATTGTGTTCCAAAGATAAACGGAGGTCTTACGGGTTTGAAACAACATAAGGGTAAGTTATTAATTACATAAATTTGCTATCTGGGTGAACTAACCCTTTAAGGAACATCATATTGGTGACAATTTAAAAAGCCTTTTACGGGATTCGAACCTATAACCTTTCAGTTACCAGGAATGTTTTTAACCAGTAGACAAGTCCTTCATTCTATCAAATGGACTTTTATTTACCCACCCTTACGTTGTTTCAATCCTCCATGATTTTCTTTCTTTTATGCAGTGAAAATAAATATTATTCAGATCCCAATGTTCTTCAAAATGATTTTTTTTTTGTTCATCAGAAGATAATAACCCATACAGGTTGAGGATAATATTAGGGTGAGTAAATAATAGAATGTTACTAGTTGAACTATCCTTTTAAATGTATCTGCATTGTTGGCAAAATGGCTCATTCATCTTTGTTAGTCTTTAGTACAATCATTAGATCAGAAATTGCCTTCAGTGCAGTATAAAACCCTTTATAAGGTTAATGCAGCATACAGATGGGATATTCCTGCCGAACACTTAAATGACAATGAACGGTCCTTTTTTGCCTTCTTCAAACTATAAGCAAAACCAGCTCCAAACCAGGACTGGAATGCTTCACTACTTTGGGCTATTTTAAGCATAGTCCGATGATAAGTCCAGTGGGCTTGTCTGACATGCCTGTCATTCTCCTGCTGATACTTTGAGAGGCTGAGACCGTTTTCCCATTAGCTCCTGAACTCCCTAAAATAGGGAGTATGGGATAGGGCAGCCTCTGTAATCCTAAAGCAGGGTTTCATCATAATAACATCTCATGATCATAGATCAGTTAATCCCATGGTGAGAGCGCTGTGCCCTGACGCTGTAAAGATTTTGATAGCTTCTTTTAAATTAAGGTTTGGGAAACCTCTTAACATGTTTGTTTATTTTTTTTTTTTTGTAATTCTGAATGGTAGTATTACTATAGCACTAAAGCAATTCAGCTATATTAGGTGGTGAAATTAATAAATGGTGTTTGCTAAGGAAAGAGCCAAAATTACTATTGTTCATACTTGGAGTTGGGGATTTGACCAAACCCCTTTTGGCATGTACTGTAAGTCATCCTTGATCTTTTGTGATGCAGACATGAATGATACATAATTCAGCCTTTTTTTAGGAGGAGTGAGCTATTAACAGATTTGGACAATCAAAAAAAGGATGAACATTGGATGCACGGAAGGATGGATACAAGCCAGTTTCTTAATATGGATTGAGGTTGCAGGATGCAGAATTGTAATTAGAATTTGAAAGTATGGAAACAAAATTAATTTTTAACTAGAAATGCAAAGAATTGTCAAAATAAAATTGGATGAATGGGTGGTTGGATAGATAAGATGTCAGTGTAATCATGTAGATATGTTCATATATATTCAACTATATTTAATATGTAACTTTTTGTAGACACAGCTGGGAGAACAGTTCATTTCTCATGAAAGGCTAAAAGTGATCTGCTAATCACATCTAACCGTTTACATCTCTGATAATGGAAGTTCATCTGTTTTCACATTGTCGCCACATTTTTATTGACTTACATTTTTCATGATAAGTTATCTCATTTTTGTAAACGTGTCTTATCTAGCAGATAAAAGTTATTTTCCAAAGGCAAGAGCAACAGCAGAGGCAGTTGTTCTTTATACACAGGACAAGACAGTATTACAATGCCTTTGCTTTAGAGCTGTGTCAGAATGGGGCTTAAGATAAATAAATGATCAGCCAGAAACAAACATCAAAGCCTGTGTGTGTACTGTGCTGCGCTTCAAAGGGAATAGGACTTTCACACCGACTGTTCTGCAGAGAATAGCGTGTTTGTGTTACTGTGTGTGTGTTTGTCCATTTGTGGTTCTGGATTAATGGAAAATGAACAACAACAAGTATAATGTAAATATTAATCTGCACTAGACCCCTTTTCCATTCCATACTCAAGTCTGGCCCCCTTTGTTTCTGTACACCTGTCCCCTGACAGCCCAATCCAATCTACTTTGCTCAAAGTCAGCGAGTGAGGTTTCAATAGTCATTTATCATTCTCTAGCATCTTCTCATTCATTTCTTTATCTTCATCCTCTTTTAGCCTCCAGGAAACGGAGTAGAATTCTGTCTCTTATGTTTATAATGTCAGGGTGTTATCTAACCTGTGATTTCTTCTGTCTTTCTTTCCCTCTGCAGCCAGTTCTCGCTCTCACTCTCTCTCTCTTTGCCTCCCGCTGGGCACATCTCCTCCCGTCTGTCCTTGTAGGGGGATGTCTGTCCTCTAACTGCCTCTCTTTCCACTAACTGCTAGGTGTGTATGCAGGTGAACTGTGTATGAACCATGCCTCAGCCCTAGGTCTTTTTCTTCTTTATGCTCTATGTGAAGCTTCCATTATCTACATTTTGTCACCTTTGACAATGGGAGAGAAGTCTGAGCTATTGTGCATAGCATGAATGATGTCATCATGTTGATTTAGAGTCCAGCATGCCTGTATTGTGTCGACGTGTGGTGAATTTAGTCTAGAACTAGCGAGTATGTTTTGTGGGATATGCATGTGAGTTTTGGCTATTTATGATTGTTAGATGCAGAAAGTATTTAGCTTCTCATAAAGGAATAGCTGTTCATCATACAGTGCAGACTCATCTGCAGCATTTGGTGCATGAATAGTGTTGCAGTGTTAGGTTTTAGGGTTAGGGATACTCAGTATTAAAGGAATATTTAAGCCAGCTCATCCTCATGTCATCTCAAGTATGACTTTATTTCTAATGTGGAACACAAAAAGAGAAAGTGTAAATGGATGGGGACCAGAGGCTGTGGTTCACATGAATTTTTACTGGTGTTATGTGGTCGTTTGACAGCTTATTTGAGTGGGGAACATGGGCAGCACTAAGGGTGGGCTTCCGGACTTAAAAGTAAAATTCTCAATGTTTTTTAATCTTAACGAGTATTAGTTTAGGAATGCTCATATAAACACGACTCTACTAGACTACAGTATATGCATCTAAAATGCACACTAGACTATGGAAGCCCTAAGGGAACAAAACCTATTTGTTTTTCTTGTCCTATTTATTTATTCATTAGGACTGTGTTTTAAAAGTAAGCTTTTGATTTTGTTTTAATCCTAGGAAAATTAAATCTTGTCGATTTTTCTATTTTATAGTATCGAATATTCCAATATTTAGCCCTGAATATCCCCTCACCCTATAAGCTGTTATAAGCTATGTGCTTTTAATGGAAAAGAGACATGCTGCTATAAATAACTTCTTCTTTTTTAATGTTCCACAGAAGAAAAAAAGTACAGAGAGTGTGTAATGTTAAAAGAATTATTTTTTTTGGCTGATCTGTCCCTTTAAATGGCTATTTGTTTTGTCCTGGATCCTTCTCTCTCCCCTATTTACCCTGCCCTGTAATCAGCATATAATTTTGGGTGCTGCCATGGAAGAATATGACGTGCCGTCAGCCGCCAGTATTCTGGCATCAGTCAAAGAGCAGGAGGCGCGCTTCGAGCGTCTGACCAGGGCCCTTGAAGAGGAACGCCGCAATGTCTCCTTACAGCTGGAACGCGGCAGTCTGCCCTCTGATCGACTGGTAGGCGGCACCACAGGCGGGAGCAAGCAACCGCTGGCCTGGCAACAGATGGTCATGCAGGTAAACCATTCCAGCTTGGCCAGTCATGCTTCAGTCTGTGTGAATGAACAAAGCAGCCCCATACCTCTTCTCATGCTGATGCTGCATCATTTCCATTTTTTTCATGAAATCAGTCTGTCTGTATCTCATTTAGCTTGAGCTGTGTTTGGCTGTGCTGAGCTATTGCTCTGGGTGTTGTTCTGCAGTGACTCATCATCTGTGCTTAGGATGAGTTGTCTTTACACTGATTTTTTTCTTGTCATCTCTACCCGCCACATGCTTTTTAATATTGTCTCAAAGACTGTAACAATTCCTCGTGACACTAAGGCAAATGTGTGTCTGAGGCTGTGATGTTATAAGGATGCCTTCCTAAAGTCAGTATGAGAGGAAATAAAATGTAAACAGTTACAGAAAAGTGTAATTCTCTATGAAAAAAGACTGATCTTTTGTCACTGCTTAGACTCCGATTATCTGTCTCTTCCATTAAAGGGTTAGTTCACCCAAAAATTCAAATTAGCGGATAAGACCCCCCTGCTCTTATTCCATGGTTTTTCCTTTTGCAGCATGGGTGAGCATTTGAACCTTCTCGTATAGTTGCATATGAGTCAGCCTCAGTTGTCCTCAGTGTGAAAAGATGGATTTCAAAATCATGAAATCACTCATGAAAAGGTTCAAATATGCAGAAGATGCTGGAAAATCAAAGGTTGTGCAGGAGCTGGGGGATTTTTCTGAAGAACAGCAGGCAGTTGAACTGCTGAGGATCAATGCAGGACTCATGAACAGCTATCACAAAACAAAAAACAGTCATGGATCATCCAGGAAATGACACACAGTATTAAGATTCGAGGGTATGTAAACTTTTGAATGGAGTTATTTTTATAAATTCAGTATTTTTTTATATAGTTCAGCTGTTATGGTTTTAATTCATATATATATATATATATATATATATATATATATATATATATATATATATATATATATATATATATATATATATATATACGTTTATATGTATATATATATATATATATATAAACATCTTATATATATAGTTCAGCTGTTATGGTTTTAATTCATATAAATGTATAGATATTTAAAATGAATAAGGATATGTCTGTCTTTTTAAGGTTGATATATTCAGATATTTACTTTAAGCAGTTCTCTCATGTTTTCATTTTATCAGTGGCTTTTCTTTTTGCCTTTTAAATCATAATGTTTTATCATTTGAAAAATGGTCCATATGCATGCAATTTCTTGGAATGTTGTATGAATAATTGGCACTGCTGCAGTTGTTGTGGTTCTGCAGGTGCGCCTCATTTATCTTGTGTCTTGTACTCATTAATACTGCATTGGGAGGTGTATCAGGTGTTAATAGATTTGATTCCCAAAGAATAAAAGGTCTCACCTCATTCACGGTTTTATCTTCGGTCTGTTTACTGAGTGGAGACATTGATTTATTTAGTTTTTAAGCCTTTATTATTCTTCACAAGGCCTAAAAGGTCACAGAGTGACAGAGGCACACAATAGGCCTCCATCAATGACACCATAGACAGCTTTTCTTTAAAGTAACCTTAACTGTCTCACGTGTAAGTAATGTTCAGAGGTCATGACCTGAGGCAGTACGAGGAACATCACAGCTACTTCTTCCTGGAATCTAGAAACACTTTTTAAAATTCAGGAAGCGTGCCTGGAGGACTGAAGCTAGGTTCCTGTGGCCAGATCTGTCTAAATGTTTTGGGCCTGAAAAGCCTGTGGACCGCTTTGGGGAAAAAAGCCCCTGCTTTGATCAGTGCTGTCTGTGATAAGACACAAAGAGATGATATGATACACCTCTGCTCAGGTTCCTCAGTTTTACTGTACAGGTCCACAGATGTGAGGAGCACAGCTGACATTTTCACTTTCTTCTGTAAACTTCAGAGAAGTGAAAAATTCCAGGCTCCATTTTAATAAAATATGTTTTACTTATGTTAGATTATCCTTATTGAAAAAAATATATATATTTCAGAATTTCTGTTATTCATTATATATGTACTGTAAATGTAAGTGATGACTTTTTTAATTGTGCACTGAAAGCAGTCATAGACATTTTTCAGACGTACCCTATAAAGCTTTTCCTTTCTTTTTGGGTGTATTTCTTCCATGCCTGTGGACACGTTGGGTTAGTCGGAAAGCACAAGGAAGTTCACTGCGGGGAAAAGCCTGGGAGGCCCAGAGTCTTGTAAATCACCTGCTTAACAATGACTTTCTCACCCTCCTCCCACACACATACACAATCTCCCATGCCACCTCGCTTCCAGTGCCATTAGGAAAAGTCAAACCTCTTGTAAAACTATAATTAAAGCAGCAGTGAAACTGCCTGCATTGCTTATTTTCTTTTTCGCACCTCTCGTTTTGCTTTTTTCTGCTCTCACACATACATAGTGCTAAGTTTTTTCTACTCATTTTTTCCCCCTCCTTTTAGATTCCAGAAGTTTTCCTTTGAAAATTGCAGATGTGACTAAAAATATTGGACAGTCATGGAATGTGGAACATTTGTGTATGTGCATAACAAAACAAAAACTAAAAAATTCTTCAAATATTATTATTAATGAGATTTTTTTTGCCTAAATGTCTTTTTATGCCAACAAAATAATGCCATGAGGAAAATGGCATATCTTAGTGAAAATAAAGTTGAAGTTTGCATTTATCAGGTATTTTTCAGTTGTGGTCATTGCAGTGATACGAAAGCTACATGAATGGTGATGTTTTATCATGTGAAGGAGTCACATGGGCATGTGATCATCAATAATGTGCCCAATAATAAATGTGCCTCACAGAGCTGATTGGAAGAAACTAACAGGTCATACTTTATTTTCAATAAGAAGTGCAAAAAAGAATATAGAGTAAAATTGCTGTGGATGATCGTTGAGAAGTGGAGCATGAAACTTCAGGTAGTTGTCTGTAAAGCCCATACTGGATGTCATATATCAGGATCCACTTCCAGAGATATGGCTATATTTCTTTCATAATACATTAATCCTATGAGTAATCCCTATTTTTGATATGTCTGCAGGTGTTACAAAGGTGAATCTGCTCGCGTGTTTCATAATGCTGGCACACTGAAGGACAGGCGTTCTCATTGAGGAGTGGGAATAGCTGCATTCTTTGTATTCAGAGCAGCTGCAGGTGCCCACAGCTATTCATATTCTACAGAGAGCTGCTCGGACTGCTCTCATCCCCATTCCACAATCCATCAAATGATTAATCCTCTAAAAGCCCTAAAATACATGAAGAACAGTGTTTTCTTGCTTTTTTTTTTCTTTTCACAATGTTGCTTGATCTTTTTTTTTCTCACTCTCAGAGTATAAATAAGGTCGTGTCCAGCATTTCCTGTGTTCTCTGAGCGCTTGGTGATATGTTTAATGTCTGTCTTAATAGTTTTATTGGTAACCCTTTACAATCAAGTCCCATCAGTTAACATAAGTTAATACATTAAGTAATATTGAATAACAATGAGCAATACTTTTATTGCAGTATTTATTAAATAATATTAACAAAAGCAACTAATGATTTTAGTTAGTAACTATGTTGATATAACTATGTTGGAGTGCTTTAGTATTTTGAATAATTTAGTTATCTAATGTTAAAAACTGAAAAATTATTTTAAAGTGCAACCAGTTTATCTAATGGCTATTATAATAATAATAATAATAATAATAATAAAAATAATAAAAAACTAAAGAGCAAGCCTGGCCCAAAAAGTAACGCAAAAGTAAGATAATGCATTATTTTCAATGAAGAGTAACTATATGCAAATTGATTTTAAATTGATCTAAAGAATCAATAAAGAATCCTCAAAAAAAAAAAGAATGTGTCATGGTGTCAACAAATATTAAGCCGCATAATTGTATTTTAATATATTCATATTGAATAATCATCAAACAGCCATTGGCAAACAGTGATATTCACAATGTTGTATTGGCAAAATAATTGTGTATATACATTATATTGTAAATGTTCAGTATATACACTTAGTAGTCTAGCTGTCTATAATATTGGACTAAAACTAACTCGTCAGCTGCTGAATGAAGTTGAAGGTCTCCTGATTATGCCGTATTCTTAACCATATCAGCAGGAGTGACTTTGAAACTACTTAAAAGACCAACTGCTGTTCACTCGGTGGATCCTGAACTCATGTGTTTAAAATAAGAATCTCTTGCTTTATGAGACCCCTGAGTCACTCCAGGAATGTGACCCCTTTACTCGGCATGTTCATATATAACCAAACAAGTATGTGTGCTTGACTCTCTTATTGGAAGTCTAAATTGAAACCACTTGAAGTGTGTAAAATCCACTGTTACTTGAAAGAGTTGTTCGGATGCTTCAACACTGACTTTTAATATAGTGGTTGTCTTATAGTGGTCGAAGATATGGCTGATGATTACCTGTACGTTTCTACAGAAATAGGTTGATTTAACAACTTATTCCAATATATAGAGTTAGAAATGTTGTTTAAAATGACATTTAAACAAGAAAAGCAGAGTATTGATATTTTTTATTTGACTTTCTCCTAAAGGATTTAGAGATAGTCATCACTCTGTGTGGCAGGTAGAGAATATAGGATAAGCCAAATTACTTTGTTTTAGTCTCCTGTTGTTTTCCAATTGATATGAATTGTGTAATATTTCTGTCTGGTCTCTGGTGGCTTTATTGACTTTGTGTGTGCATGGAAAGACTCATTTCAGCTCTTTATATTTATCCAGAGATTGGTATGCATGTCCAGATTGCCAGTCGCTTACCTTATTACAGGGCCCTGGTCTATTTACACGTTATGTCATAACAAGACTTGATTCAAGCAGAGGACTGGATAATGAGCTTTGAGTAAGTCAGCATTTGGAGAGCAGCTACTGTGTGAGAATGTCGGTATGACACAGTAGGACAGCTCAGACTGAAAGCAGTGGTGTGGACATGATATTTATAGGGGTCATATTATGCGATTTCAAGTTTTCTTTTCTCTTTGGAGTGTAACAAGCTGTTCATGAATAGCTAAGATCCCTAAAGTTGCAAAGACTAAAGTCTCAAACCCAAAGTGATATTCTAAATAAAAGTTAAGACTAGTCTACGCCCCTCGTTTAACGCCCCTACGTGTCTACGTCACTGTGTGGGAAGATTTGATTTGACAGTTGACATTTTGTCAGTATTTACTTACCTTTACCTATATAGCATTCTCAAGCTCCAAAATGACAAAAAACTATCAAAGGTGGCCTGAGTTGTGAAGTATTCTCAACTCTTTGTGTGAGGAACAAACCAAATTTACATGGTTATTCCCTGATAATCTTCCCCTCCAGTGGGTTGAAGCTGAATTATTGAAACAGTGTGGGTTGAACTCAAGAACTGAATTAGTCAAATTCACGAACAAATCATTCATACCTATTTTGTGAACTGGATCAATGGATTAATCGAAAAGATCCAACGCAATAGAGTGATTCCTCATGGATCTAGCATTGTTGATTATAATATGAACACACCATGGAGAGCAAATTAAATTTTCATTGAGTATTTTGGGTTGGCTTAAGAAAACTTGAGTCATGTGGACTAGTTGTATGTTATTTTTATGGTGACTGTTGCATAATTTCAGAGCTTAGCAACTGAACTATCTTCATTCATTTTCATTATAATGAAAAGAATGGCCATGATATTCTTCAGAAATTCATTTAGGTTGGAACAAGTAAGGTACATATTGATTGAATTTATATTTTTGTTGAAATTATTCATTTTAGTGCAAAATTGTATGCCCTGCATTTTCCTTTTTTTTAGTTTTGATTCTTCATATTCTCTCTCAGGATCTCATTTACCAGATCTGTGTTGTTGTCAAGAACCAAGACTGACATTTTTGTGTTTGATGATGCATATTAAGAGAAACAATGTGGTATGTTTATTTCCAAAATGTCTTTGTATTAAATATAATAAGTGTTCGTTTACCGAGGCGATGCATTTAAAATGTGATCTTTGCTGAGTCGCCATCTTTGAAAACGTCTTCTAATGACGAGATTCATTACATTCCAAATCTGGGAGTGCTGCAACCCTAAGCAAACATCAGACATCTTCTTGAGCACAAGCCTTCTCAAATATTCAGTTCTCATGAATATATTTATGAGACTAAAACAGTCGCATGCACATTGCATATCTTTCTTATCCTTTCTTGTTCGTTTCATTATCCGTTTTCTCTTTTTGTCTTTCTCTCTGCAGTAGTCCACGTTAACCTTTCCCAACGTCTTTTCCATTGCAGTAACTCCTGGGCATGAGTCCACTGAAACCTTCTGATTACTTTCAGTTTATTTATTTATCAACACTTTTTCTGTTGATGTGTTTATACTGTTCAGCGACCACAGGGCGTTCTGCAGTCTGTTTGGTGTCAGACTCTGTAGTAGAAAAAGAAGCAAATTCATTCAGGCCGACTGCAAACAGATTCAGGCTGTTACTGCTAGATAAGACATGATGCTCTTCAGTATGGGGGTGTGTTTGCGCTGACTGTTGTTCAGAGTTTGAGAAGGATTTGGTTTTTAAGTAAAAGAGCGTGCAAGCTCCGAGGTGGAATATTTTCAGCTTTGACAGTTTTTTTTTTTTGAAGCATTTCTACTCAGAGTTTGCACTTGAATCAGGAGTTTCTTGGTCAAATAAGTTCATAAAGTTACTTCTGACTGAGACACAGGCTTGTAATTACAAATTAGTTGTAAGCATTTGGTTTATTTTTTGAAACGCAACTTTGTGTTAGTGTAGGTGTTCAGTGTGAGACTGGCATATTGTTCTGTCAAACGAGCTGTCAATTATTTTAAACGCTTGCTTGAATTTGAACACAAAAATTGTTACAATTAACTGATTGATTTTGTGGGTTATTAATTTATTTTTACAGTCCCACTTGATTTTTTAGGTCCAATTCTCGCTATTAACAAACCATTTACTACAACTTTTACCTCAAAAAACTATAGGATGATGCAAGAATCAGGCAATTGATTTTTCTAAACTTTATTGTCTCCAAGAGCACACCAATATCCGGCCCACAACCTAGAATGAGTTTGACACCTAGGGTGTAATGTGCCCATCCTTGAACTCTCCCCACGTCCGGCTTTGTGTTAAAGCCATTCATAGATTTGGATTAAAATTCTTTCACATTCTCAGTCACTGAATGCTGTCTGAAATCATTCTGCAACCTCTTTCCTTTCCCTTCTCATATTTAGCAGGCTGAAAGGACAAAAGGACAAAAGCTGAGAGAGAAAAGAATGGGCTGAGAGAGAGTGTATGGGTTAAAAAAAAGGAAAATAACAAAGTTTTGTGGAGAGTTGCCCCCCTCTCAGGGCTCATGCTCTTTTGGCATGTTGGCTGGGTGGAGCCTCTCTCTCTTTCCACTCCAGCTGCGTCTGTCTGTCAGCCCCCTCCCCCTCCAATCCGTCTGACCCTTGTCTGCATAGATGCTCGGTGAGGAGAGCGAGAGAACGAGAGTACAAAACTCTATGCTGTGAACAGGGCAACTGCCTTCTGGGAAGATTCTATTCTCTAAACACACACACACAGACCGCCCTCTCCCCGTCCTCTACGCACGTCCGCCCCCCTCTCACTCAGTCTCAGAGGGTTTTGTTCCAGCACCGGGCAACTTTTTTTTCCCCTCCACTTCTCCGTGTGTGAGCTGTTTTGTTTTGGTTCTCTTCAGCTGGATTCCTGAAATTACTGAAGGATTCATTGGACTGTCTAGAGCATCTCTCCTCATTTTGAAATCATTATTCACCCCAACGTTTGCAGCATCCTCGCTCGTCAATGGTGGAGGCGGGTTTCTTCTGTCCCTGAGAGGATTACGAGCATGTGTTAGAAAGAGCGTGTGTGTGAGAAGGAGAGAGAGAGAGAGAGAGAAAGAAGACGTAAGAAGACGAGAGAGACGGAGAACATTCGTGCATGTGACCGTCAGGAAAGGATGGCTCTGTGGCTCTGAGCTGCCTCGGCTCTCACAGGACGTACTCACATAATAAAGAACGAAAGGCTGACTGGCTGACAGACAGACAAACTCCACTCACAAGAGAATATCGTTCTTCTCGCGTTTGTCCCAGAGGCTTAACCAAACAGGATTTCCGTGATGCCGGCTGAAGTGAAGCAGGTCAGTTTGGGGATTCACTTGCTCTCATCCTCCTTTCTCTTCTGTTTATTGCTTGAGTGTATTTGTTTTTAAATGATCTCTTCACTGGTTGGGTTTGGGTTGTGTTGGATGTTAAGTTGCCCCTCAAAATTCCCTCCTTTCATTCTCTTTTACTAATCTTACATTTTAATGTAGAATATCGACACGTTCGGTTGTGGTCACATGCTGCGTACTGTCAACATTCAGTATGCATCTATCCAGACGTGATTCAGATTCAGTTGTGCTCAGATGTCAATAACATTCCCATAATGTAAAGCAGCATGCAAAAAGATCTAACGATCCAGCTCAGGTAAACATGAGGAATCCTGAATGATTTATAAGAGAAAAAATAGTCAGTAAAGTTGATCAAAAGAAGCCGGGATTAAAGATTTACTGCTTTGCTTCCTCTTCTCCCTCCCTTCCTCCCCAGCACTGGACACATCAGTGGTCAACTATTTGTTTTCTTTGTTTTGGAGCTACCACATTGCCATGCAAAGCTGTGAGGAGGTCAAAGGAATGTTCTTTTTAATCGGCACACAGGGATTTTCTAAAGACTCATTCCCGAAAGAGTGCTGTGTCATTCCATACCGTAAAAAATGTGCCAGGTCGGATAGTTAATACATGTGAATAACAAAGAGGGACATGCTTTGAAAGAAACAAGCAGTTTTTGTGCTCAAATGGGTTCTGAGCTAATGAATTTTGTGAAAGACATTCTTATAACCATCCGTTTGACTGCGTTAATTTGTTAACGGCTGTCTTACGGATGATTGCTGCTACAAAACTGGCACAGGAGAAGCAGTTGTTTTTTTTCGGTATGCTACACATAACAAATTCTGAAGTCAATGAATTTGTAGCATCTCCGTCCTTGAACCCTTACCTCCACAGGACAGACATTCCTGTCATTCTTTGGGGTTCACTAACCTCTGCTAACTTCATGGAGATCAAGAGGCTCTGCTTTCGGCTGGAGCGTCTGAAACAGTTGATGTTGTTGTCTGTCATCTTGGTTGTTAGATTAACCCACTGAGTGTGAAGACACAAGCTCACTAAACAGTTGCACCACTTTATTTATTAGAAGCTTTAGAGTGTGACATCCAGTATGTTGTGATGCTTAAAGAACATGTTTACTGTCTCAAAGCATCTCAAAAAGGTCTCAAACCTAAGTGCTTTTTCTTCACCGTAGGTGATACTTTTTTTCCCTTAAAGCAAATTCTTTTTTTCAAAATGTTTCTAAAAAAAAATAGCAGTTCTGTCACACTTTTATTTGCCTTTGTGTAATTGCAAAATATTACTTTTTTTCTACTATGGAATGCAAAAGATTTTTGTTTTATTTTATTGCATACAATGAAAGTCAGTTTCTGTGGTGTTTTGGACCCCAGGGACTTTTTTTATTTGTGGCCAGTGTTTTTTTATGTATTATATACTGACTGCTTTACAACTGTTCGCTTCTGGATGCGCTTCTTCTTTGGTACTCTGCAATGCATCTTGAGTGTGAAGTTAGACATCTCTATAAATGAAACGCATTCATGTTCACACGTGTTACACGCATGAGACCAAAAGTAAATGCCTGCAATGTCTTTCTCTAACCGACATGCACTGCGGGCGGGTTACAGTGACTCCCAATCCAGAGTTTACCATCCTCAGCCCTCAATTACCGTGGGGTGAATCAGCCTGCCCTGAGTCTGAGTTAAATATAAATGTCTGATACTTTAACGGAGGGAGGCAGTGCCATTACTTCAAAAGAGATTTTCTCATCAAAACTGAACCTACCATCTCTAGACAGAAAAAAAATTATATTTCAAAAAACCATTTACATTTCATTTAGACTGAGGCTATTGACTTCCACAGCAATTGTACAGTGTTTGCTTATCCCCAGAGTGCTTATTTTAAGTTTTGCTGGCATTTCCAGAAGTTATTTGCCTATTTTATGGGGGAACTGAACTGTTTTAACCTCCATTAGTTCTGTGGTTCTTTCTATTCCTCTTCATTCACCTTCCTGTCAGGCCTTTCTTTTATAAAGCCTTGGTCATTCACTGTACCAGAGCATGGATCAGTATTTGAAGACATATGGAGCAGAAGAGGCTGATTGTGACTGTGAATGGTGCTGTAAATGTCAATGACCCAAAAGATCTCAGAGTAATTGTGCTGGTGCTCATCCAGGCTATCAGGTTTGTTGGGCAGGGGTGGAGTAGGAGGGCATGGCGAAAAGGCTCCAGGCTGCATTGACTCCACTGGAGCTGTGCCGTCCAAATCAGGGCATTTCAGAATCGCTGGCATGACAGAACAGAGATCTACTCCACCTCTCGAGTAGGTGCCAGAGTTTTGGATGAGGTGATGGCTTTAAGATAATAGCTGGGCCTCCTAACCACTCATCTCCTCTAAGTATCTGATACCCTTTAGATGCCAAGTTGCAGCTGATTTTGGATTAGCAGCCCAAACCACACTTGTGCTGGCTCATGGGTACCTATGTTACACTGGACGCGCCGTGAAAGCTTGGCATGCTATCAGGACGTCCATCAAATTGTGCTGTCCAGTAACCCAGTTGGCATGCTGAGTACATGCCAGATATAGACCTTCCTTACTTGCCTGCGTTTTCTCATGCAATGCAGAGCAGCACCAGCTGACCCTTCCATAACACCCGTCAAACTGCCTCTGCTTCTTGGCTGCTCACTCAGTCTCATTCAGTCAGACACCCTTTCAGATGGATGTCTGTTCTCACACTCAGTAAGCTGTTCCCAAAAGTGCTAATCAAAAGTGCTAATAAGTTTTAATGAGCTGAATATTTGTTAGCATGAAGCATTTAGCCTTTATGCCCCTCGACGGGCCTATAATATAATTATAAATTAATTCATTTATCTTTCATTAAGCCGAGTAGAATCACGTATTTATTGTTAGGCCTAAGAACAACATAGTTTTTGACAAATTGTTTAATGCAAATTGAGGCTTGGTTTAAGTGACAACAATGTAGTGAAAAACTTTTTGGGGAAGTTTTTCCCATGCATTTTTCACACATACACAAAAACGTTTTCAAAACAATGTGCCTTTACACATATCCGTGAAAATCGCCAAAAACACTGTGTTATGTATAACAGGCCAGTAGTTGGCACTGTCAACTTGTTAGTAAACAGTACCTGTAGGGAAGTGACTAATATATGTTGTACAGTATATGATGCGTCGCCGCTGTTGGTTGTAATATTGGTGAAGTAAATCCACACTTTGCTGAAGAAGCGTTAGCAGCAACATCAGTACCATGTACTCCGCCATTGTTGTGTATGTTTGTTCGCGCTTGCCTTTAAAATCGACACGTACTGCACATGTCTACAGACCTAACATGTACTACGCACGAACATGACATCACTATTTTCATAGATTCCCTTATTGGGTGTTTACATGGAAACGATAATGGTGGCATTTTCAAAAATTTGCATTTTGAAACCCGTTTTCAGACCCCAAAACACAATTGTTGTGTAAACAAACAGGCAAAACGCTTAAAAAGTTTTTGGCTGAAAACGTTGTGCAGACTTAATTATCTATCTGTCCGTCTATCCATCTGTCCATTACGTAAAGATCATTTTCCATGAAAATGTTTTGTAATTTTCCTACCGTAAATGTGACCAAATTTTTTTTTTTGATTAATCATTTTTAAGATTTTCAAATAGTTGTATCTCAGCCAAATATTGTCTGATCCTAATAAACAATACATCAATGGAAAGCTTATTTATTCCCCTTTTTAAATAATGTATAAATCTCAGTTTTGAAAAAGAATGACTCTTAAGACATAATAAGTATTTCTAATATTACTTAAAATTATGTTTATATTATATTTATTTTTAAAAAAGTTAGCAGAAACCTACAGTATGTATTATTGATTTATATACTATTTCTTTAATATTTTTCTATACTATTTCTTTCTATGTTTCTTTAACTTTTTTGGCATAAAATGTCTATATTGCAATGCTACATTTAACATAATTATTCTTTAGTAAGCTATGTGGTAAAAAGTCTGACTGGCTGGCTTTTATTTAGTAATCTGTACTATTAACCACCAAATCAGATCAACATAGTAAATTCTAGGTGTGTTGACGCTTGTTTATTTTCAGCTAAACTATTGCATGAGAACCCAGGCCTCTCTCTCAGTCAAACACAGTGGCACCACCATGCCTTTCCCGTGCCTGTTTACTCAGCCCAGTGTCTTGTTTGTTTGGGCATGTTTCTTTTCCTCTAGCTTGTTAGGTGGACCATCCTCCTGTAGTTCTCTGTTTGTATGGACGCCTGCAAAAAAAACGAAATAGTTTAGATTAGAATGATAGCGCCACAACAATCCTGTCTGTAAACATAGAGGGCAGAAGAGTGACGCTCAGAACCGGAGACTGTGTTTGTGTTTGTGCATGCGTGTGTGTCCTGGAGGATAACAGGTTATGACACAGGATTAGTGGGAATAGCCCCAGACTGCTATCTCAGATTGCATGGGTTTTCCTATATCTAGCTCTGGCGAATCTCTTCCTCTCTCATCACTGTCTGAACAACTGTTTATGTGCATGTAAAAAAGAGAATAAGAGTGAGATGAGTGGGCATGGTGAAAGAGTATATATATGAGTAAAAATGCATGTGCTAAGCAGTATTTGTGTATGTACCCCCCCCCCCCCCCTTTTTATGAATAAAGGCTGTAATTGGCTGGTGGCCAGCCAGTGAGGCCATAGGAAAGAGGGAAAGGTGCATATGTGACACTTTTGCAGGGTCTGCCATGGCAACAGCACTGGATGAAGAGCCCTCTGCCCCTGGATCTCATGATTAATGACACTGGCCTGCTGGATGCTGGCGGACAACATTGTACCACTGTGTTTGCTTTTGTTTCATTAGTTCACTTTTTTCGGCCCATCAACTGAAATACACACACACATAACACAGTCTAGTCCAGCTTGGATGGTCACGGCAGTTCACTATAGAGCGTGATAGTGGACGTCAAAGTGATAGTGAAATCAATAATAGACCGGAATAGATTTTTCAGCTGTGTAGAAATATTTTTACAACAGGGCTGCTGTTGAGAGACGATATGCTGCATGTAAACAGCTTTGACTAAGAAATCCTCTCATTCACACTGAAGCTGTTGTAACTGCCTCAGATTGATAGACTAACTGTGCTCTGCCTTCTTTAGGAGACATTATCCCACTGTTGGCTGCATGGATCGATTAAGAGCTTCAATGCAAGTTCAATGCTCCCTCTTTCCCCCCTTACTGTCCCATTACTTCCTTCAGTTCACACTTGTCCTTATTAAGTCTTCAGGCTACATTGATAGTAATGTATAGACTGTTTTGTGCCCCACTGATAAGGTAAGAGGCCTTGAGGGGGAGGTCATGTCCCTTAAATCCCGCCCCTGCATCTGCAATATTGTGCTGTACTAAAGTGGACCACATGGCCTCCGGATGAGTGGTTATTTGTGCCACTTTCTGGTCTGTTACATTTGCAGTTTTCTTTAGGAGGTTTATCTAATGATATTCTCAAATGGGAAGGTTAGGTTTGGGGGTTGAGTATTGATCTTGAGCTCTTGGCAAAGGTCTCTACTGTTCCAGGACCAGTTTAAGCTATGTTCAGTTTTGTTCATTTTTATGAGGAAATAAATGGGGGAGATGGTGCTCAGTGAATAAGTAGCTTGCTTGTTCTCCATCATGCCATCTGTCTGTGGTGGTCCTGGGGGATTAATGATGTCTTCTGACAGCTCTTTAGCGTGTGCTAGTCACCACATACAGGCATGCCAGATTAGCAGTTTGGGGAGGGGTTGTGATTTCCTGGGTGTTTTTTTTTTTCTGGGTTTTGGAAGATTCATGCACTACAGCATTTTATCAATGTTTTAATGTTGCTGCAGACATATTCAGATTAATTCAGAATGCGTTTACATTCTGGGGTGCATTTCCCAAAAGCATTGATCTCTGTTGGTAGCAATGGAACTTTTGGGGAATGCATCCCTGGTTACCAAAAACACACAAGTAACATGTTCAGAGAATGAAATATACATTTGATAGTTATTAATTTATTTGAGTTTAGTTCATTTAAATTGTAAGATAATAAATATATATTTTTACAGGAACCCCCAGGAATCTACATGATATATTATAGTATATTATATTATATTAATAAAGTGAGTGATGAATGCAGCAAACTTATGAGTGAACAACATCATCAGTTTAACATTAACACACTGTTAAACAGTCTTACTCCGCTCACTCCGGAGAGTTTCCATAAGTCACAGAAACAATAGAGCAAACAGGTTTAACAATAGAGCAGTTCAGATCTGCAGGGGGGAAGCTGTCATATGCTGTTAGCTGCATTTGCTCCGTATTGTTGCTCGTGTCATCCATTTCTGCTGTAGATGTATGAGCCGTTTGTTCACACTGGGGTTCAGAAGGAACAATGGTGCAAACCACAGCGTTGACACAAGGTTGTTTAATGAACCTTGACTAGATATGCACCACTGACCGATGTTGCTGGGATAACTGCCGCTCTCTTATTTGTTCGTTCAGCAGGATTTTTCATTAGCCTTTTCATTACCATTGCTCATACTTACTCTAAATATTAAACTTCAGCTCGGGTTGTTGCTGTGAATAATAATAGACATAGCCATATGAAGACTTGGGGGTAGGGTCTTTTGACTTGGGGCCACCCAGAAGGCTCTAGGGAGAATCCCTTAGCATCATGATGGTGACTTTTAACATGGACGAGCATCATAAATCTAGTACTGTTTAATTATTTTGTTTGGTCTTATCCCTTCTGCATTTCTTGTGTTAATGAGGTGTAACATCATGATTTGCTCTTGTTTGTAAGGGGCAAGAAAGCTTTCATCTCTGCTTCCAGCTATGGATGAAGTATCACACGTAGAGATAACACTGAGGAACGACCTTAAGATGAAAGAAAATCAGTGCCATGTATAACAAGCATTCTCCCACCAGGACAGAGAGACCCTTCCACCTCATCATATGAGGTTTGAGTTTCTCCTCTTGATTGTTTAGGACCTTCAAATGACACTATAGCCCTTTTGATCACATAGAGGTATGTTTTGTTTTTCTTTCTGCCTATTGTTTGTGGTCACCCGCAGCAAGGCAATCCACTCGCTTGGCCGTCCAAAATTAAAGGTTGAGAATGTGCCTTGTGTGTGTGTCTGGAGTTTATGTGGGGATGGAGAAGGGCTTGAGTAAGGATTTGGTGTGGATTTGTCAAGCAGAGAGTTCAAGAGGCAAACAGCAATATTTTTCTTTAAAATGCAGCGTGAGCAAGATCGAGGCCATGCTGAAGTTCTCAAAATTTAAAAAAAAAGTACAGTTCACAGACCTTCACTTTCGCTGTGTCATGCTGTAGCACAGAAAGATTTAATCCAGTAAGACCACTCAGACACTGCTCTTACATCTGCTTTCCCTGCTTTAGAAGAGAGAGAGAGAGAGAGACCTAGGTGAGCCATATTGGTTTGCATTACCAAAGTCTTTAAGAGTATAATCCATTCTTCTCCTACACCTCCACCTCCTGCCTCAACAGAGCCCCATATTAAGCCTACTATTCTATTGGAGGCCATTTAGAGCTAATTTATGCCATAAACTCTGGTAACAGCAGTGCAGAGGGACAGTGAAAATGACCTCTTGTGCACGTCGTGGCCTGCATTAGTCTCGCTTGGCTTAGTTTCATGAGTCACAAGAGGTGCTTATCTCTTTCTTCATGTTCTTTCTTCAGTCAAACACACAGTAGGCTATATATTAGGGATTAATCATGATTAATTGCATCAATTCATTATATAATTTCTGTGTGTGTACTGTGTATATTTATTATGTACATGTACATACACACACATGCACACATGCAAAAAGATAAGTTTTATATTAAATATATTTATATATAATATTAATTTTATGAAAAGAAATATATACATGTAAATATTTTCAAACTATATGCTGTACACACACATACACACACATACCGGGGAGCAACTGGGCGTTCAGTGCCTTGCTCAAGGGCACTTCAGCTATGGGTATTGAGGGTGGAAAAAAGCACTGTTGATTTACTCCCTCCCACCTACAACTCCTGCCAGCACCAAGACCCGAAACGGCGACCTTCAGGCAACTAGTCCAAATCTCTAACCATTAGGCCACAGCTGCCCCACTGTTGTCTGTTCCTGCATGGCTTTTTGAAAGCCTTTTCATCATCATGCTTTTGGTCTCCACTTCTGGGACAAAAGAGCACACTGTTCAGGTACATGCTATATATTGATTGAAAGTAGAAATCCATTTGAAGTATCTTGTTTAGAAATACGTATTAACATACAGGATTCATGTGTAATCATCACTGATACATAAAGGACGTATCATTCCTTTGATTCGGCTAAAGAGAGAGGAACCTCTCCAGGAGCAACTAGAATAAATGAAAAGCTAATGAGAATGAATAATGGATGCAGTTGAAGAGGGCAGAGTAACGTGAGTACACCTCTACCACGGTACAGACAGCCCCAGCAGGCTTACACTTTCCCAATGGAGGTCTGTGCTAAATGATTACCGCTGTCAGAAAGAGTCTTCTGATTGGTGCACCGTACTTGGCGCTTAGGAGATATGCATGACATTCTAATCTGAGGTTAATGGTTATTTTCTAGTATAATTATACTGACCCACCTGATGTACACTCTTTGGCTAACAAATACATCAATCTGTAATGCCCATGTCACTGTAGTTCTGTTTGTTGATTAATTTTTGTAATTTATTATAATCCCGATCTATCAGTAATGTAAATCACAAAATGTATAATATATATATGATTATAAGTAAATATTAAAATAAATATAAAATAATAAAAAAGAAAGTATAATTTAATAAGTTACAAATAATACAAAAATAAATGCTGAAAATAATAAATAAAAAGTTAATATATATACGATATTTATAGTCACAAGATCTATCAGTATAGTAAATCACAAAATGTATGTGTGTGTGTATATATAAAGTGCAAATATAAATACTGCATATATATATATATATATATATATATATATATATATATATATATATATATATATATATATTAGGGGTGTAACGGTACGCAAAAATCACGGTTCGGTACGTACCTCGGTTTTAAAGTCACAGTTCGGTTCATTTTCGGTACAGTAAGGGAAAGAAATGCAAACATTAAACTGCAGCTTTTTTATTACTATAAACTTTTTTTTAAACAATTTGTTTTTAATAAAATATATATGAAATAAAAAAAAGAATAAGAAATAAAATACTGCAACAAAGTTCTCCACTTAATAAAATACTCTGTCTCAAACCAATATCATATAATAAAATATAATGAAAAATATAAATAAATAACTATGATTACAGTGCAGCATTACCAATCCCATGTTGTAGGCCTGCTCATATAAAAAATATATATATATATAACTTTTCCAAAGTGTAAAGTGCAGCATCAACAGTTTTCAGTTTTTAGACTGATCGGAATTAAAAGCAAAGGTCTGTTTAAATGCCGACGGGAGCTGCGTTTGAATTACAATCGTTTTTTTTCCTAGTTGTAGTGATGTTCACACTAGCATGATGCCTTTTGAAAACCTTAGACCGGTGACACACTGGCATATTGCACCTGTCAAACATAGTCTATTTTGCCGTCAATACTGTTGACGGTGTCCTTTATCAGTAGTCTTTATATTTATACTCAACATGAAGTATAGATATTGTTGTCGTGAAGACAAGATCCTGGTCTGCCGGCGGTCTCCCTCTGTCACCTACAGTAGCAGCAGCGTGCCAGGCACGATTCTGGTGTGTAAAGACACAGAAAACGCGAGGCAGCAGAAACGCACGCTCACGCCACGCAGCCAGTGTGTCGCCAGCCTTCAGCTGCAGCACGGGATTTGCGCTGAACGCGAAGACTACCGCCACGAATACATACCGTTACACCCCTAATATATATATATATATATATATATATATATATATATATATATATATATATATATATATATATATATATATATATATATATATATATATATATATATATATATATATATATATATATATATATATATATATATATATTCACACACACACACACACACACACACACACACACACACACACACACACACACACACACATATATATATATATATATATATATATATATATATATATAAATTCAGAAAAAAATCAGTTTTATCTAATAATTTTATTCCTTTATTTATTTTCCTGTTATAACATTTATTTATTTATTTATATTTCTTTATATTCATTTATGTATTTTTGTTTAATTATCATACTTTGCAGATGGTGAAGTGTTATGCCATGCTAAACCTGCATATCTCTACATCAGTGTGTGTGTGCTGGGGATGTATGTATAAATGTGTAGACATTATGTGGTTTTGACACTGGACCCACCACAGCATTGCTTTTCGCCTATTTTTTGGGGCTGAATTGGGTCAGCAGCCCCTGTTCAGTTATTCTCTCTCATCTCTTCTATTCTGAGTATAGGATAACACACCATCTCCCCAGCTAAGGTTCTAGCGTAAGACTATTTTTAGCGTCTGGTATGGTGCAAATATTTAAGCTGGGGATGATATAAGCTTTCAGAGAATCCAGTTTTTTAGTTTCTTGTCATGTTTCATGGAGATAAAGTGCACCGAAGACAGTAGAGATATTACTGAAATGAAGTGTGAGGGGCTTTTATCTCCTTTAAACAATCGATTATTCAGTGATTAACAAATATTTTTCTTGGCAAATGCAGAATGCCCTTAGCTGTGGAAGCAATATGAAACACTTTTCCACCTGAGCTGCTTTTCATTATTGCATGTTAATGATTTGGAAAATACCCATTTTACTAACAGGATGTCGAATGTCAGACTCTGCAATGCTAAGAGACGTAAAATGAGGTTTGAATTGATTTTCCTGCGTGCGCCGTGTTGTACTATATGCAGGAGTATGGAAGCGCCTGTGGTGGAGTCATAAATGAAGAATCCCGTTTCTGAAGGAGAGTGATGGCAGCTATTTATAGTGAAATCATATGGGGTGTTTTCCACTGCGCATGTTGTGCTAGTCTTACATTTGAATCGATTAAAATTCAGCCATCTGAAAAACAGATAATGGCTGCTCATCATCCTCTTCTCCACTTGTCTGTCAGAGCTTATGGCTAAGATAAGGAGTTGCATTTGATTTCAGCATTGCTGCCAAACCTGAAGTGTTGAAATGATGAAGACAGGCTCACTGATGCAAGGCTTTTCCAGCAGCATCCCTCAAACAGATCTCACGGGTCAGATAGTGCTCCAGCGAAAGGACAGATCCCTTTCATGCTTTCTGAGCCTGAAGGTGAATCCAGACTCTATAACTCCTTCAGATTTTGGTTTGATGAATCCACTTTTCTTTGATTTCTTATTGAAACAGAAAGCTGGGTGAGGCAATTCAAACGGTTTAGCCTTTTATTTAAAGCTTCCACTATGATAGAGAATCTGTTGTTAGTTGTTGTTGTGGCACCCATTAAAGCCTTATAGTATAGATTGGATCTGATGAAATGAATAATGTAGCTAAAGTATCAAGGAAGATAACCCTGTTTAGAGACCAGAATAATTTTAATATGGGACTAGTTCCTGACAGATGAACTAGTAATTTTACTTTACCAGAATTGCTCAGAATCAGTTCCCATGTGTTATTTTAGTGCACTTTAAAACCCTTCTTTATGTAAACAAATCAGCCCTAGAGCACAAGGCAACTACCTTTTTCGTAGTTTAATCCATTTCTGTGCCATTGATGTATGTTTAACCGAAAATAGACAGCATTTCCTTCGTCTCCTAGAGACAGGTACTCCAGTCCCTTGGCTTGGCATTTCAAGCCCTTTCAGATCGTAGAGAGGCAAGCACCTTGAAGCCATATGGAGCAGAAGCACCACTGAAGAGCCTCTTAATCTTCTCAACATGGATTTAACTTGAGGGCCTTGTTTTCAGACACAAAATAGGAGTCCAGTGTGGCTTTCTGCATAGCTGTTGATGCTGTGCTTCTTCAGTAAATGGAGGCAGGGGAAAGGGAAGAGAGTGGAAAAATTGGTTCTGGCTGTCCTTAACCAATGAGATGAGAGTGTAGAGATATTCCTCCCTTGCGTTTGAGTGGGATTAAGACCAGCTACTGTATTGAGTTGCCTATACAGAAGTGATTTGAGCGCTGCCAATAGATCAAAGCCGCCTTTATCCTAGACTAAACAGACCTTCCCAGACCTAATAGCATTTTCCTGGCTTGTTTGTAGGGTTTGCCAACATTATTTATGTTGTGACAGCTCATTCAGCGCCTAATGCCTTGCTGTCAATACAGTTGCATTCCAGGGTTGCTGTTGATGTGTTTGTGTTCTCCAACGCAGTTCTTTGATTATTTTTTAACGGCCTTTTATCACAGTGCTCTTAGTGATTCTCAAACAGTATTGCTTTCAGTATCTTTTATTGCATGCTCGGTCAGTCATTGTCCTGCCCCCCCCCCCCTTTAATCCCCGTTAGAGAGAAGGCTATACAGAATATTGGATTTATTCAATTTGATATCAATATGAAGTCTTTTGGTTTTTATTGCAACATGTAGTTCGAGTTTCATCTTACAAAGCTCACAGATATTGTTTTTTGTTCTGCTAGAACAAACTTTGGCAGATCTCATTGGCACATCTCCTATGCCTGTCGACTGCAGATGGCCAAGGGTTATGAAAGTTCCATTATCCATCTATATCATAACAAAGCACTGTTGTCTTTTCTCTATATAATATCTGCCCATGATCTAAGTGAGTCCGAAATTTTATGCCATTGGATTTTGGCAGCGCTTCATGTCCGTGACCATCCCACTGAGTCGCCTGAAGCTTTTGGGAACATTCCAACGATTAAGGCTCCTTCAGTAAACATTAACACTCCTGTCACTCTTCAATGCAGCCGCTGCGTTTGGACAAACATATTTTGAGTGTCTCATTTTAGAGCCATGAAGACTGATAAACTTCAATCTCTGGCTTGAGCTGTTTCCTCAGGATCCCAGCCAATAATTTGCTAGATATGAAATGTTCGCCATGGTGGAAGAGTTCAGGTAAGCTGCAGATCTACTGAGAATTTGGTAGATTCTCCGACTGATAAACATATCAGTGTCTGAGAGGCTAGAAAAACAAACAGAGTCTTGTGCGCTCTATCCCATCTCATTTAGCTGTATTGGCTGGTTTATACTTGCCAGCTAGCCGCACGCAATCCGCATACTTTAAACTTTAGAATTTAAAGTTTTTACTTAAAGACACACTAGGCCAGTTGTATAAACATAGCCACTATGTTAAGATTGTGTCTAAAGAAATAGTTTGGCCAACTAGCAGTTAGCCAAGAGGTAATCAGTATTACTTTTCTGACTCAAAATGGGCCAATCTGTCTTTTTGTTACAGACTTTAAGAAGTTATGACTAGTCTTTCAAAAAACTAATTAGATGACTAACTTTTTAAGACTAATCTAAGCGGTTTATGCAACCAGTCAGCATCATAAATAATTCAAAAAGGAAAATATTAAGATATTTTTTTTGCATGTTTATTTTGAATATGTTTAACATGCACTATTTTGTCAAATGATTTAAAAGATGTAATCCTTTTAACAACTTTTCAATATAAAATTTTGTACACTAGTATTTTTAAGTTATGTTTTTAGTTTAACATGCAAATAGATGAAAAATATTTAGATAAGAATAAAATATTTTTAAACTCATGTTAATTCATTCATTTTATTAAATAACTTTTAAAATATGTTTAACCTTTAGAGTTTTTTTTAATTCCCAAAGATCATTGTAAATTCATAGTCATAAAATATTGAGTTGAGATTGGTAGAGATAGGCTGATGTAGAGATAGGCTGATGTGGTTCTTGTATGCAGCTTTTTACAGTATGTTCTAGAAAACTCAGGGACCTGCATGAACTGCGCCGTACTATTGGTGGTTTCAGCTCAGGCAAGCACCACAAATGTTTCTTTGAAAAAATATAAATCAAGTTATTTTTGTAATTTCATTTAGTGCTTTTAGTGGCACAGAAATAACATACTTCACCTTTAATAAGTGCTACTCAGATCTGCCAGACCAACCTTAACCTGTGTTACCCAAGCAGCTCCTGTGTTGCTAGTTCTTTTACTATGATTGAGAAGTGTTGTTACATGGCTGCTAGGCTGTGTGAGAGTCTTGTTTTTAAATGTGTCTAAGGTGTACAGAAGGACAGATGTTTGCAGAATGCTGGCACAGATTAAGTGGTCGACTGTGCCACTCAAGATGTAACATTAACATAATCATGTCAGTGTCAGTGCAATGAGAGGGGACGGACAGGACGCACCCCACATGTCTCTGTCTGCCTCCTGTCTGTCTCAGAGCAGGTGGACCTTTATGAGAAATCAAATTAGTTTTGCAGAGCTCCCAACCCACAATCCCCACACATATGGTGGATATATAAACACTGCTGGTGTGACTTAAAGGGAAAGTTCACCCCAAAATTTACATTTTGTCATCATTTACTCACCCTTATATCGTTCCAAACCTGTAGGAGTTTCTTTCTTACATGTATGCTGAGCATAAAAGAAGATATTTTTTTGTAGGATGCTGGTAATCAAACAGTTGATGGTACCCATATTATTTCTTTCCCTACTATGAATGTCAATGGGGACCAACAGCTGTTTGGTTCTTAAAAATATCTTCTTTTGTTTAACATAAAAATATTTTTTTTTAGTTAACTATTGCTTTAACTACCCAACGTGGCCCCACATGATGTGGCTCTTCTCTATTACTTCACACTTTGACCTTTTATGTCTGTGCTGACATATAGATTTTACGTTTGTGAGTTCACTTTCACTGCCCTGAAGAGAAAATAATCGCGTGAGAAAAATAAACAGGAAATGAGTTTGTATGGTCAAAGAGGAACTATTTGCACGTTTCGCTGTAGTAGTTTTTTTTTTAATGAGGCTTCTTAACTGTAAGACATTGGTAAGACAAGTTCTGTGTCTCACACTAGTGTGCAAGTTATAGGAACCTTCTTGACTTTGACCTCTTCAGTCTCTCATTTATATAATCCTTTCTGAATTCTGAATATCGTGTGTGTTCAGACCAGACAAAAGTTTCAAGAAGGTCAGAATTGTGTAGGCTGTACATTTCAAAGAAAATTAGAGAGAACCTCAGAGCTGATTTGCACATAGATTGGATTGGCGGCTTTAATTTGGACACCGGCCAATTCAGGTTAAAGCGATAGTTCAGCCAAAAATGAAAAAGTCTGTAATCATTTATACATCCTCAGGTTATTTAAAAACTGTATGATCTTTCATATGAATTATAATTTTAATAAGATGCCTGTATATACATTATATACAGGTATTTCATTTAAAAAATAATGTCTTTATGAGATCACACTTACTGTTTTTCGCATAAGATAAATGAGTATTCATGCATTAAATTAAAAATACAGATTATATATTATTTTAAGAAGGGGTCCCTTGCAACAAGATCATATTTATGGGTCCTTGGCATCAAAAAATTAAAAGCCCTTAATCTGCATAATTGATACTCTAATGTTCAAAAGATAGGGATCAGTGAGATTTGTGTAAATTCAATTAATTTAAATTTTACCCAGAATTAATGCATTAAGTGATCAAAAGTGAAAGTAAAGGCTATTACATTTGCAGAAAGTAGGTTTAAAAAATCTTTCCGTTTCTGTAAGAAAATTCAGCTTTAAAATGTACAATTATTTTAAAATGTAGGCTAGTATTTTAATATTGCAGTTTCTACTGGATTTTTGTCGAATACAGTCTTGTTGAGCATACACCTTCTTTCAGAACTAGTAAATATTATAATATTTATGCCTGTATTTGTATCTATTGCATTTAATACCACAGTTTTACTTAGTGTGGAACAGTGATGTAGCAGCCCTTTAATTCTGCCAAAACGTGTTGCAGATCCACCAGCCTGCTCTTACTTCATTCACTATTTAAAAACGACATGTCAGACGGATGTATTACTTATGACTAAACTCTCCAACCACCATCCTGAATTAGTCATCACATTTCAGAACGAACATAGACATAATTATCTAGCTGTATCTCATCAAAGCTGTTCAAATGTTTGTTGTGACTATTCTATAGTGAGTCATTTTGTTTATAATTTACACTCTCATTACAATCAGATTAACTGACTTCCTCTTCAGCAGGGGTGGAGCGGAAGTCCAGGCAGTTAGGACAGGAACGTTTCGAGAGCTCTTTAGCATTTCCTTCCTGGACTGATACAATGCTCCAGTGCTTACAATTCTTATCTAAAAAAACAATAATAATTCTAGCTGATCATACTTGGAGTAAGCATAGTATTTCAGCTTATTCTATTTTGGCTGAGTGTGTGGCATTTAATTGCATGATTTGTGATTTGATTTATTTTCTTTCTTTCTTTTCTTTTTTTTTTTTTTTTTTTGTGCTACAGCTTTGAAAGCTCAGATTTGGTAATTTATAAAAAGAAGAATCAGATGTTGGATGTCTTATTGTTACTTGGCTCATGAATGGAGAGGTGTTGAAGTGAAACTATGGTTTTGGCAGCTGTAAGTTTGAACTGTTGGGTCAACTCTTCCAGGATTTCATCTGTAATTAGATGAAGCATGCCGGAAATCTCTGGACATGACACATGGATGTATGCACAGATATACTCCCAGAAACAAGCAATCTTTCTCAGTACTGCCCCTTCCTTCCTGCATTAATGAGGGTTTGATATCAGGCCGGCTATGGGCAGCTGTGATATCTCTTGGATATCTACTTAACCCTAAGGTTGTGGGTTCGAGTCTCGGCCAGCAATACCACGACTGAGGTGCCTTTGAGCAAGGCACTGGACCCCCAACTGCTCCCTGGTGCCGCAGAATAAATGGCTGCCCACTGCTCCGGGTGTGTGTTCACAGTATGTGTTTGTGTGTGTTCACTGCTGTGTGTTTGCGCTTTAGATGGGTTAAATCCAGAGCACAAATTTTTAGTATGGGTCACCATACTTGGCTGAATGTCACATCACTTTGATCTTATTGGAACATCAGATATTGAATGTTCTGACCCTGAAAAAAATTCAGATCAGTTGCTCGTGCAGCAAATTTATCAAAGATATTTATTTTTTCATGCAGACAGCATATTATGTGTAGAATATGAAGTCTTAAACAACAGCAATTAAATTATCTAATTAAATACAAAATAAAAATTAGTAATTCAATCGATTAAATACATTTATTATTAAATAAAACACTTTTTTTTTTTTTGTCTGTAGGTTTATTTATTGATATTTGTTCACACTATGGCTACATGAGAAGTAGCTCCATGAGATATTAAGAGAAGGATAACTGGTCTGTCTCACCTCAGCTGCATTTATAGATTTGTTTTTGTTTTTACAAACATGATTGATGCCTCAGTCTCTCTAGCACATTTCCAGAAATATTTGGTTGTCGTTCTGTAACTTCTGTGAGCTGCGGCTGAAATGATCATTTATTCAGTGCTACTTTCATAGAGACCGTGTTTTACAGGTCACGGTTTGTGCAACACTCGACTGATTGTTATAAAAGCAAGTCACGCACAATAATGCCCTTTGTTTTTTGCGTAATGAAAGAACGCTCTTTCTCCATAGCCAAGTAGAGGGAATGAATTAGCTACGCTTTAGCTATTGGTTTATTATCCACAAGCTCTTTTGTTGTGTGCCATTAATCTATGATTAGAAATCTAAACAGGCAATTAGGAGGCAATATTCCAGAAATCAAAATCCAATCTGCCACTAATCAAACACACCTTCCTAGTGGGCCGCTGAAATTGAATGGCAGTGGGCTGGAATACATTAGAACTAATGATGCCCCAGTATAACTCTTTATCTTTTTTATTCTCTTTTTCTCTGTGCGTATCTCTTTATATCTTGCCTCATTGCTTTCAGCCTGTCTCTTCACTTTCTATTCTCTGGACACTATATTACCCACTCTGTTTTGTACATGTGCATGAGTTTATGGACAAACACAAAGAGAATTTAGAAGTCTGTTACCTTTAAAATATGCACAGTTCACACAGGGGGTAAAAATCATGTTTTTATAAATATATTCATCTTGGGTTTTTTTTGGTCAAAAATAGAATACGGTAAGACTAGTTTATTTATTGGGAAAGACTTTTATTCAGCAAGGATGCATACAATTTATCAAAAAGTGACAAATCAGCATGTTAGAGTCATGTGACACTAAAGAGTGCTCAAACATTTTGTAATATATTATTAAAATAAAAAATAAATTTAAAATTTTAATATTTCACAATACATTTAATCAATATATAATAATATATTATTCATTGCAGTTTTTGAAACAGTTTGTTTTACATAAAGAGCAAGTTAAATTGACTTCTAGACAAGTCATTTACTTCAATTCATTTCAAATAATCATTGTTTGACACATGTTGGTTTGCTGAAAGAGACAAATATCTTGTATCATAATATACAAGCAACAAGCCGTGGAGTTTTTCTCCTCCGCTGCCTCCAAAGCCCCAAGGATCAGATCCAGTTTCTTCATGTAGCTTGTGCTTTTAGGGCTCATATGGATCCTGAGAGAATATTGCTTACAGATGGGCCTTTCACTTGAGGTATGAATAGCCACATCTCGGCGGCTCAGACAGGACCGAGTGTGTCTCTAATGGATCGTCCGGCCGCTCCTCGATTTCACAGCACCGTCTCAGTGACGCCGTAACGTGCAGATGGTTGATCAAGCTCCCAGACGTCTTTCCTGAATGCTCCAGACGTGCACTGCATGCATACACTGAACAGCACTGCAACGCATTAGTCAATGGCCCATGAAATGCCAGTCGCTTTTAGCATTTGTGAAGTATAGTTCAGGTGCTGAGAGGCCCTTGACATGGGTAAGTAATGTTTTAGCTCTGAGATGGATGACTGTAAGACCAGTACACATAGCTACAGTATTTGGTATAAATCTGCGTATGTGATGCATAAGGCTTCATAAATTTAGAACTGTGAAGAATATAACCACCTTAAACAGGTCAAGGCAGAGTAGGATAGATTGCATTGAGCCCGGAGCTCTGTGTGTATGCATCTCTCAAGTCACTGGATATATTACACAGCCTTTATCTGACTGCACAATACAAGCCATGCTGTTAATCAAAGGTTTCCATGACAGCATGTCCTTCCTTTTCCTGAAGCATGTGTTAGAGAGGCAGCTTGCTCGCTGGTGGGACTTTACGCAGCCGCTCACTCGCGCACACACACACGCAATCATAAAGTCTATCGCTGATTTAATCACTTCTGAATGGCTGCGCATTAGGACGAGATAAGGATGTGATAGACAGAACGTGTGAACTGAGCAATCACTCATCCCAGTCTGTTAAAGTGTCCATGACGGCCCACCGCCGCTATCCAGCCCTCCGTCTGACTGTGTTTCAGAGGCTGGCTGGTCCCCAGGCCTGATATTTGATCTGTTAACAGCTGGACCTTCAGTGGTAGAAGCAGCAAACAGGACAGCAGGAGCAAGAGCAGTGACAGGAGGAAGTCAAACACATGTCTTTCCTGCCCTGCACATGGCCACAGCCCGGAGACCCCACATGAACTAATCTTTTGGCAAAGGCTCCCAGCGCCTCTCCCTGGAGAAAACACATTGCTTACTGGCTGCCAGAAGTACCATACAAAAACAATATTTGCATTGGGTGCTGTTGTTGATTTACATTCACATTGGCTCTTGCCCTCTGAAACCCTGGATAGCAATAGCCTGAAGTTGGTTGACTGCAGGGACACTGTGCATTACTCCCTCATTTTCACATCCTCTAATCAAACAAAGAAGCTACTACAAGACCGTTGCTCCTCCTGTAGTATGATGTAATGCAAAATGTTATCCCTCTTGGACTGCAAAGTTAAAATATTATTAACTATATATTAATATAAATATATAATTAAATATTATTTTATTTTAAGCCTGCGATCATAGTGTACTGTTTTGATTATCTGTTTTAGTTAGTTGGTTTATTGGTTGGTTTAGAAATGTAAATATAAATTAATTTATTTTATTTTTACCCTTTGATTACAGTGTAATGTTTTGATTATCTGTTTTAGTTAGTTCATTGGTTGGTTTAGAAATGTAAATATAAATTATTATTTTATTTTATTTTTACCCTTTGATTGAAGTGTAATGTTTTGATTATCTGTTTTAGTTAGTTCATTGGTTGGTTTAGAAATGTAAATATACATTATTATTTTATTTTATTTTTACCCTTTGATTGAAGTGTAATGTTTTGATTATCTGTTTTAGTTAGGTTATTAGTTGGTTTAGAAATGTAAATATAAATTATTATTTTATTTAATTTTTACCCTTTGATTGAAGTGTAATGTTTTGATTATCTGTTTTTACAATTTTGTATTGTATATTTTTTTAACAGGTTTTACATATAGCAAACTTCTGTGTTTGTTTTGGTATTATTTAAAAGTTTTAGGTTTCTTGTTTTGGGGATTGTCCTTTTTTTTACCACTGCTTCTTTCTTATTATATTTACCAAGTTTTAAAGGCAAACAGAAGTAATGTATGCTCTGGCTGTGTTGTCAGGGTTGCATTCCAGAAAGGGAGCACTGACCGCAAGCTGAATTATATGAGTGAAAGTGTGAGAGTTCGGGCGACTGTGTGCTTTTTCAAGCCTCGCTGTAAAGCCACGCTGTGCCAGAAATCTTTCAGAAGGGTGTAACTTGGATATGTGACTAATTCTTTCCAGATGTTCAAAATTACCATCGCAAAAATATTTTTAATCTAGCAAGTCTGGTGGGGGGTTAATGGAATCACATAGATTGTGTATTTTTAGTCATTATGCAAACAAATCTTGAAAACCTGTGCTATACAAAAAGTTGTGCTTCGCCAAGTTATTAAAAAATTTTTTTCAAAGAGGGTCTGCTTTGAGGTTCTTCACCATTTTTTTGTCATCCAGACCTGGGAATCTGGAACAAAAGAACAAAAGGGGTGGCCAAGGGAGAGAGAGAACGGCTTTCCAAAGCTGTTGTTAGAGAAATGGCTGTGTCCGAAGTGTGAGGAATGTCTAAAATGAGGCCCCCGTGTTCAGAACCGATGAGAGGATGGAGATTTGGCACTGGATCACTCGGGAGGACAAAGAGATTAGCAGAGCCATAACAGCCCACTAGCTTCTCTACCTCGCCTTTTCTCTTTCATCCCTCGTCCTTCCATACCTTTTTTAGTCAAGCTTATCTGCCAGCCGTCGTCACTGAGTGCTTTTGACCATCCGTTACTTGAGGCTGTCTGTGGAATGCCATAGGCCGACCCCTCCTCCCCTCCTCCTGCATCATTCCGCCCCATTGGGACGCATTTATCCATTGGCTCAGGCCTGGCTGAAGCAGAGCTGCCCCTGAGCGGGCCGCACTCAGACTCGAGGCTTCAGCAGCTTTCGCTCACTTATTGTGTCCCCTCCGGCCAATTATCCTCCACCATTTAACTTCCGCTCCATCATCTGGAGGAGATCTGTGTGCCTTCTTTTCAGTTATTTGTTTTTTTCGATTGTCTGATTTATTTGCTCAATTTTCCACAAGTGCAGTGCAGTGAAATGAAAGCCAGTTCCTGCTCGCTGTCGCATCCTGGCATGGCAGGTGTGATTCTCGGTCATGAAGATGGATGCAGAAAAGTTGATGGGAAACTGGTGTGACCCAAGGTTATACAAACGCTCTTGGCAGAGGGATTAATTGTGTAAGATCTTACAGATGATTGCTGTCGTGAGGTCTGAAATCCTGTTAGCCAGAGCGTGATGCATTACTGACTGTGAGGCTGTGAGGCTGTGACAGGTGATGCATGGCAACTATAATGAACAAAGTGGAGGTGAGAAACTAATCTTCTCTGTATCATTCTGACCTTCTCCGAAGGGATATTAAGTTAGTTGATGGTGACTCGCACACTGTGCAAACGGTTATGAAACTATTAATGAATCTAAACAAAATTTGTGACGTTTTTTGTTCAGTGGGATGCTAGCTTACTATGAATGGATACTGTGCAGGATACATTGTGTATACACTTTTTTTCCTTTTTTTAAATAGTTGGTAAAACATTAGTGAAACAGGGAAAGATTCATTAAAGACAAACAAATCTAAAGGCAGTGATGCACTTTACAACTTTTTGCCTGATTTGTCAGATGAGTCTGCTCAGATTTCGCGGAAAATTGTGTAGTATATGATGGGCACATACAGTAGTATGATTTCAACCAGTCAGAGCATATTAGACATGTTTGATATTTGATACTTCACAAAATGTATTAATTTGTCATGTGTCTCCTATCAACAAAATGTTTGGTCTTGCTTGAGTTTTGATGTGCTCAGAATTACTTGAAAGTCTGGTTTTGTTTGATGGCCAGTTTTACTCAACAATTTACAAAGACAGCAAGTATGTGATGTTTTAAAGGGGTCACAAACTGCCTTTTTTTATTAATTTGTACTGTCCTCTGAGGTCGAATTACAACAAAAACCATACTTTCTATTTTCTGTCCGGTTTTGACCACCCTCATGGCAGATTCTAGACTCTGAAGTAAACACCCTCTGATATGATTGGCTAACACTTGTCTATGTTTGACAGCCTACATCCTCCATAGATGCTGCTGTGAATTATGTTGAAAATGCATAAGTACTTAGTTCTTACTGACATGGTCTGGATCTTAATAAAAAATAAAGTTCACTCACTTTTTCCTAACATTGGGATGAGAAGGAAGGCAATGCAAAGACTGTGTTTTTCCTGTTTTTTTTTCCTCTGAGCCATCTTATGTCACCTGTGTTTGCTTATCTTGTTTGCACTACATGCATGAATCGGTGGGTGGGGCTTAACAGGCAGAGATGTACCCCTGCAGAGGTGTCCAGTCGTGCTCCTGGAGGGCCAACTTCCTGCAGATTTTAGCTCCATCACACATTTGCCTAAAAGTTTCTAGTGAATCTAAAGACCTTGGTTAGCTGGTTCAGCTGCTTCATTAGCGTTAGCTCTGCCAGCTCACATGAGTCAAGCTTGCATCAGCTGATTCTCAGCTTTGCACATCTACTTATAGGAATACGATGCCAATCGTGGCATTCCTATATAAGCTCTAGTCAGTATTATTCAGCAGCTTTTCCACTTGCTCAGGAGCAAATTACCCTCCTTCATCCCCAACTCCTCCTTTCGCCACAGTCAGGACTTGGCTTTCTGAGATTCCTTGCTGAATAAGACTCCTTTTTCTTGAATAATGTGATACATAATGTAGTACATTAATGTTATCTGCCTTTTTCTGTTCTTTTTACCCTGGGTGGTTATAGTTGCTGCTCTCCCTGCTCATTCTTGACAGGCTGCATGGATAGTCAGGGAGTTTTGCCCAGAACAGAACCCCCAACAGAACCACCAAACCAAACTTTATGCTAAGTGGCAATCATTTTTAGGACACTGGTCCTGACAGAAGTACAGTTTTTGTTAAAAAAGATTTATCTTAATGTCTGCATCTAGAAAACTTACATAGTGTACTCAACAGGCATAATAAATACTGCAGCTGTATTAAGAGTTGTATGAGATTCTAATCTCCAATCCTAATTTCCACTCTTCATATTTCTAGATTATGCATCAAAGGTAAAAATTACACCCTTAGAGAAATTGGAAAGGCATTGGTTAGTTGTTGTGAGGTGTGGAGAACACAAATGCTTCAGACGGGTGGTCTTTTTATCCAGTGTGGATCAGGGACAGGCCTGATAGCAGACTAAATACACTATTCAGAAGCTTTTTAATTGCCAATCGTTTTTCTAATTTGACTATCTGCTCTCTTTGCTCCGGCCCATGTTATCTTCTTCAGCTCTGTCTCAATTTGCCATTGTGGAAGACTGATGTTTATCTCACACACCTCCGCGTCACTCCTAGCCAGAAAAAAAAGAGATGAAATTAAAACCCACCTGGTATTTCTTTTGCGTAAGAAACCATGCTGTGCAATTACCAAACCCTCAATTATGTGCAGCTTCGACACAAGAGGTTTTGAAACCTGATATAACGCTCATGAAAAGGGCCTCTGTATTTTTTCCTGTGCAGAAACCCAGTGAACTGGAGTCTTGGTTTTTCTATAGCATGTTTCCTTAACAAAGTCCTTGTTAACAATCGGTCTTTGGCATGTTGCTAAGGAACACCCGATTCTCCCACAGCTTTAAATCTGTTCTCAGTGCTCAGAGACTCTCACGTTGAAGCGTTTACTACATGCATAACTACCATAAGAAGGAAGTGTAAAGAAACCTGGGATTAATGTATTAGACATGCTCCAGATGTTTATAATTATTGTCAGTCTACTGTTTTTCTCCAGAAGAAAGGAATTATAAGTGTTCCTTTCTCTCTAAAAATAGAACGCATTAAAAAGAGGCTCATTTTCTAAAGCCCGTTGGGTTGCCCAGAAACTCCTCTCTCAGTTATGCAAGACACGCTATGCACGCACACACACAAAAACACACAGATGCAATGGTGGGTTCAGGAGTTCACCTGTGTAGTTGTCATGGAGGCAAAGCTGCTATCTGTGGCAGCAGATTTCCCCCATGCGGTGCGGATCATCCGTGATAAAGACGCTACTGAATGATGCTCGGTTTGGTGTCAAAATCCCCTGCCTGCCTTTTTGGCCTATATCTCTGTCCCCTGACTGAGGAGACTTTTTATGGGTTTTTGCCCTATCATTTAAGGGGAATTTTCACTGGAAAAGCAAACATCATGGATGGCTGCATTGTGAACATTAAACCTTTACATCCTGAAAGGTATTGGTGTAATGGTCAGCTGTCTATTTTTATACTGTAAATAAACTAGACCTGGCTCCAAGTCTCCTAAAGATTTCATTTTTGCTTTTGTATATTTCTATAAGGGTTCCTGTTTGGATAGGTGGCAGTACTGTGCTGATCATAAGGTTCAAATGTAAGGAACTTTTATAGTAGTAAAGAAAAAGCCTATCAGTGCTTTAAAGGATTTCTAAGAGATTGCCAGTTAATGGTAAACAATAAATAAGTAATCAGTATGTGGATCTTGTTTTTCAGCAAGAATATCTGAATGTCCTCAAAACAAGGTCGTCTTTACTTTAGAAGCAAGATTGCGTATGAGAGATTAAATTTCAAATAATATATCTTGATGTATCACAAAGTATTTTCACTCTTAATTGCCTTAAACTCTGTTCTTCTGCGCATCTGAACTCTGTAGCTCCTTCAAAGTGATCATTGGCCTCTCTGAAGCTGTTCCCAAGGGTATCCTCTTCGTTTTGTGGGACGACCTTTTCTAGACAGTGCCTGGAGGATTGATGTAGCCTCTGTATCGTGATAATTTAACCAATAATGTCCCCAGAGAGATATTTTCTTTGCCTTTTTCTTTATTTTTTGAATGTTTATCTTCAACAATTTTGGAATTTGTTTTAGTTTTCACAGCTTTTTCTGAAAAAAGAAAAGAAAAGTATCCCTTAATGTTAATATTAATGTTTTACAGATAGCTGACAATTCCAAGAATATTGTTAAGAATTCCTGAGTTTAAAAGATATCACTGAGAACTATTTTTCAGTGTTTGTAATTGCGTACAAAGAAAAGATTAACACTATATTTTGCTCCTTCAGGCTGACAATAAATTGCAATGAATTGCAACCAACGTATGTGTGGAACCGAGACCCAGCTTCGATTCTTATTAACATAATGTCATTAGAAACAGATACTTTCAGTCTTCATTTGTCATGTTATGCCATGATTCCCATATAAAAATCCATGCTGAAAAGAGGCATATTTATCTGTGCTTTCACAGGGGTGCTAATAGGCTCTTTAAAAGTCTCTCATTACTTTCTCATATTGAATTCTGCTCAAGTCTGCTTCTGGGCTGTCAGAAAGTTAATCAAAGCTTTGTTTCTGTGCGGTACGCCTGCATAATCCATGTGGCACTCAGCTATTAGGAGTGAGCCACTTCAGTTGAGATGGTTTTTTTATCCTCATCAATCATCGGTTTCAATCGATTCATGTACTGACAGTCCTGTCTTAGGCCAATTAATGGAACAATTAAAATGTAATCACTCCAGAAGGAAGAAAAAGTTTCTTTTGACTTCAGTTTCTCTTAGAAGAATATAGTTCTGAGGTTGGACAGGCAGCCGCTCGAACTGCCAGCGCAGAGAAATGATACTGACACATGAAAGGCTAGAAGTCAATGATTAGCAAGACAGGCTATGGATCAATTTGGCCCAGGCGCAGACTTTGAAGCCTTCCGCTATGCTAATCAATGAAAAACTGCCTGCTCGTTAATGCATTCAAAGATGGATGGAAGACAAATGGCTACCTCTGGCATCATCCCTCAGCGGCCCTCCTGTGGCCTCTGCCAACACACACACAAGTTCTCCCCAGACTGATTGTAGTGTTTGCTGTTGTTTCTTTGTTTTATTTGTAGTGTTTCTACAGTTGCCTCAACCACTTTGCTTCATAATTTCATTAACAAGCGCAATAGCTTCAGGAAGCATTTAATCTTTGATTATTTGTATGTTGGTTTTTTACCATCTTGCCTGATGACATGACGTCTCAAGAGCTTCATTTATTCTTCAACCAACATATTGAACCCTCTTATTTATACCCTTTCACTTTGATACGGACATCTCTGAAATGTGTGACATATTGATTTGGTCCAGCGAGTTGATTCTGGAATAAATGTTGCTACTGTCAGACTGATTCATCATTAACTCTGAAATTCATGAGTATTCTTCAATGATTCATTAAAAAAGGCAGCTTCTGAGCACATTCACTATACTGCATTGAGTGCCTGCTCAAGTCATTCCTTTGCTATGTGCACTCTTATGAGTAGAAAGGATTAGCGATATTAAAATATTCCCTCATCTATTATTAAAAGCTCTAAAAAGGTTTTCCTGAACACCCAGCTAATCCCACAGCTGTGACCTCTGACCTTGAACCACCACCCTCTGCTTTGTCCCACAGGAGCAGAGCCCCAGTAATCAGACATCCCTGGCCATGATGCAGGAGCCCCAGGAGGTTGTGGAGGAGACTGTAACCATAGAGGAAGACCCCGGCACACCCACCTCTCATGTTTCTGTGGTTACTTCAGATGATGGGACTACACGCCGCACAGAGACTAAGGTACTCCTGCTTACATCGGCTACGTTTTCATATGTCTTTTGTTTGACTTTATTAGATATGCAAATGCACACAAGTGCTCATTCATGCTCACAGGATCTCATGCTGATGTTCTTTAATGAGGTACTACAAAGAAATAGAAAAACTCCTAAGAGATTAGCTGTTTTATATTTACCTAAAGGCTTAAGAAATAGGCTTAATGTCAGATGTTACTGAATATATTCATGCACTGCATAAGATTTTAAATTATAGAGAGAGATGTTTCGATGTGGTTTACAGTAGTCAGAGGGTTCTAGAACAAGCTGGTGTTTAATTTCACCCAATCAGCTCTTTAGTGATCAGACAGAGGGATTAACATGGCAGACTAGTGCCTCTTTACCAGTAACAAGGCTTAGCTGTATTGAACCTGAGAGAGTTTGCAAAAACACACAACAAAACACGTGAAAAAGTAAAAAGTACAGCTAAAAAGTAAAAAAATGTTGCTCCTAATATTCTAAAGAGAAACATTCTCAGTAATCGTAATAGCTCTGTTTTGATCGATTCATGTTGTAGTTTTGTAAGCCACATGGTCTTGATTTGCCTTTGCTTTTGTTTTGTTGTTTGTAAAAGGACAATGTGACTAATATGAAGGTGAGTTCAACTCTTTCCCTCACATACGCTTTCTCACACACCTCTTGTCAGTCACCATTATTTGTGCCCATTGAAGCTCAGCAATGCACAGCATCTCAGCGCTAGTCTGAAATCACTGCATAAAGCTTCATTTGGCAGAGCGGTCACCTCTTAACGCCCTTTACCGCTGCAGTCCTGCTCGTGACTTTACATACCCCTTGCAGATTCTGCCAAATGTTTATCATTTATAAATAAATAAAAAATTGAGAGATCATACAAATTGCATTTAAAAAAAAATACTGCCCTGATGATCGTGACAGTGATGATAACATAAACGGACAGCTATTTTGCCATATAGTAAGAAAGGAGTGCTGACAGCTTCTCGTTGCTATGGAAACAATGAAACTAAATTTTGAATCTACCTCCATTAAACCAAGTCCCCACCCTATTGTTTTTTTTTCATCAATGTATTTCACAATTTAGAAGAAAAGATCTGTCACTACTTTGATTACATTACAGCTATAAATATGTTTCTGAGGCTATACACACACAAAAAAAAAAGACTTGTGATCACTTATTTTTCAAAACATCTTACACATTCTGCAAAGGGCGTGTAAATTTATGAGAAAGGGATTATGTAAAGAGTAAAATACATACAAAATCAGTGTGCACATGAAACCAAGTAGCTGTATGCATGCACAACTATTAGCATTAACTAATGTTCACATAGAAACAGCTCTGTCCTGTAACACAACTGACAGTTGATGCAAAGTGGGAGGAAGTGAAGGGTAAAGTATGTTCTTACTGCTGCACTGTGTATCACCATTACACCACTCACACACTGCCAAACCTGTGAAACGCACCAAGGAATAACATCACAGAGTGTGAGGGGCATGTGTGTACAGATTTGTAGGTCCTTTTGTCACATGTTGTTGTATTTGGGCTGATATTGGGGTTGCGGAGACAAGCTTATAGTCACGTAAATACATCAACTCCAGCTGCAGAGCTCTGGATGTATTTGAAGTACCTTTACATTCACAGTCAGCATCAATGTACTTCCTAAAGAAACCGCTGCATTTCATTACATCTAATGATCTTGATCAAATTCAGATGAGCTGTAGAGATAACCAAGAAAATATTACAGCTGCAATGCTTATTTACTGATAGAAATTGAATTGTATGAAAAACAGATATTGATGAATTAATTTACTTCAATCAGTCACTACAAAGGTTACTTAAAATCATGTCTAATAAAATAAATAAATGTAATGTTTTAAGCTTTTTTTTTAGTTGAAAAGTTAAACAGCTTATGTGTAGAAGCCTTGGATGTTTCTTTCTCTGCTTCTGTGTTTTCTCCTCTTGAAAACCGTCCAGCTTTCTCCTGCTATTAAATTATTTCTATTAAAATTTTCTATTAAATCCTTGAATTACTCTTTTGTGAGGGACAAAATGAGACAATAAAAACAATATTTTGTCTCAAAGGCATTCTTATGTTTTCTTGCTTAGGCCAGATAATTCACATCAAAAATTAATTCTCTTGCCCAGTTTGTGTTTTGGAGTGTTCTGGACTCATTAACAAGGCTTCAAGGGAAAATTTCTTTAACTGTTTCCCTTTCATTTTTGTTATAAGACTTGACGTTTCCATATCGCTGTATACTTCTCTAACTCATGCCTCCTGAACTAACATACTTTCACTGTAGGTGACCAAGGTGGTTAAAACCATCACACGCCGAACCTTCAAGCCAGTGATCCTGACACAGTCCAAACCATCTACTCCCGCACCTCCATCTACACCAACACCATCAGAAACAAAACCTGTAAAGAGTGCTTCTGGTTGCTGTGTCTCTGCCTCCTATCTTTCATCTCACTAAGTGTGTCTGTAACTCACAGCTGGTGTGGCAGCGCTCTGTAAAACTAAATTCCAGGGAGATCATAAAACCTATATAGAACTGTAAAATCTGTCCATGACGCCTGCATGCACCTTTTACCGTCGAACATTAGTAAACACAGCCATGTCTGCAGATAGATACCTTTCATTAGTGCAACAGTAGCCTTGGTGGTTAAGCTCAGTCTAAATATAAGCCTCAGTGTACTTCTATCTTTTTTTAATCTTTAAACCATGTTTCACACACAATTTCAGTAATCCATTTAAAGCAACTTATTGTATATATACTGTATATACATATATACACACACACACACACACACACACAGTATATATGTGTATACTGTAAATATGCATTTTTACAGGGAAATTTGATTTAAAAAATGTTAATCTAAATACACACACATACATACATACGTACATACATATATATGTATGTATATACACGTGTATATACATATATATGTATGTATATACACGTGTGCGTGTATATATATACACGCACACACACACACACACATTTTTAAATTAACATTTATTTAATGCAAGTTCTCAGGCATTTATCAAGAAAAATCAAATAAAGATTATAAGGAGAACCCAATTCAAAATTCATTGTTGAAGCATGATTTCTGCATCTCACTTTGGTGTCTGTTTTAACATGTTAACTTCATGTGTGGGTGTTAAGGGGTGTTCACACTGACAGCGACTTGAAGAAACGGAGCAATTTAGTCATTTATTTTGAGTTGCCAGTTTGAGGCAGCATGAGCAACAGAGACAGTTGGCGATGCAACAAGGAAGCAACACTGACAACAACCAGTAGGAGTGCAGACAGTTCACCTTACAGCTGCACATGTAATTCACCTCATAAATACAGTTGGATACTGCAATCGAGTGTAAATGTCTACTTCCAAACAACTGTATAGCAGTTTGTTGATGTCTCCCAGTTAAATTGCCAACAGTGAGATCGCTGCTTTGATCTTAATGTTTGTTCAAATTAACTGCAGCTCCCCCAAAAGCTGCATACTCCATTAGTTAAACCCATACTGAGGTCTGTAACAGTGAAATAGCTGTGACTGTGGTTACAGATCTTCCCTCCCTTTAGACATAGGCACTTCCTTTGTGATGTTACGCACTGACAACTGGCCATGTGGCTTGTAAGGGTTCACATACAAATTCACGCAATCGTGGTTCATCTCCAATGATGATTAATTTTTATCAAGCTCATTAATTTCCAAGATAAATTTACAGCCATGGACAAAATAGCCAATTAATTGCTTTGCGGAATTCACTGAGCAGCAAATTGGTTTCTGTATCAGCATTGAACCTTCAGGAGCAGCAGCACTCCATCCTCTTGACAGGCAGACATTTTGTAGAATAAGGGACTGGATTAGCACTCAGAGGGGAATAGTGATTTATTTAAGTTGAGTCATAAAGACGTCAGCGCCCTGTGATAGACACAGAGAACAAGAGCATCACTCAGGTCCATGTAGTCTGGTGGCAGTTCTTATGTTGATTGATTTACTGTTGTCATGTACACTGTTCTCTCTTAGTATGGGGTAATGGTTTACTTAAAGATTCCTCTAAAGGGTGTGTTAAAAGAATTTGATGAATGCATCCTTGCTGAATAAAAGTAATTTCTAAAAATAAAAAAATAAAAAAATCTAAAATTACATCTGGACTGTATTTAATGTTGATAAGTCTTGTAAAAACAATATAGCATGTGAAAAGTTTTCTATAGCTAGATATAACATTAGTCCCTTAATTTAAGTAGTAAAGAACGTTTGTTGCTGCTAGGGTTTTTGTGAGTTTTTGTGATGAGAAACTTTGTAACAACTTCAACCAAGAGCGCACAAGCCTTATATTTTCAGTTCTGGCAGTATCGTTACTGATGAACACAAAGCCTTTTAAAAGACTGGAAAAGATCTCCAGTCATTTCAATATTACTCAGCCAGCTCACAGTGTGACATCCACTTCCCTGCTGATGTTAGACCACTAAGTCAGTGTGCTGCATTTCACTCATAAATGCCTGTGGTTGTTTTGGCTGCTATGATTTGAGCAATCTGACATAACAGCTGCATTTTGAATGGTCCTCATATCACATATAGGCCATGCACAAGGCATAAAAGACATGAAATGGCTCACTCTAGTTCTACATAAAAAGCACAAACTTTCACTTCAGGAATTACGATTTGAAATTCTGCTAACTCTGTTGCTTTTTCCATCATCGTAGGTCACTAAGATGGTGAAAACAGTGACAACACGGACAGTTCGACAGGTGCCGCTGGGTCCCGATGGCCTTCCTCTTCCAGAGGGCTCGTCTCCACTGGGAAGCTACACTGACTCCATTGATCGGCGCTACATGAAAAACGGCGAGCGCTTCATCACACCCCAGGCCACTTCTACCCTGACACGCTCATACAACAATTACAGCGACTCCTACAATGACACTCCAGACAGTCAGTTTCGCCATTACGCTCTTCACGATGGATATGGAGACGTCCCCGACAACTATGGAAGTCTGTCTCGTGGAGTCAATTACAGGCCTTATCGGCCCTACATGCCCACTGGTGGATACCGGCCGGAGAACAGCTACACTCTCCCTATCCGCAAGGACGACTATGGCCATGTGGCCCAGCCTCAAGTCCCAATGGGAAGTAGCACTGTGGATCTCAATCGTTCTCAGCCTGAGCGCTTTCAACCCGAACCCTACGGCCTGGAAGACGACCGCCGCAGTCTAGGCCCAGATGATGAAGAGCCGTATGACCTAGAGCCTGATTATTCCACGGCTAACCGCCGCACACTGCCCGGACGTACCATTCGAGAGCCATTGCGCAACGGCCCCCGCATGAGGTAAGAATCGTGCGGTTGTTTTGTTTTGTTTTTTTGCTTGTGCTGCTGTGGGTTAGCTCTGTCTTTTGTCCATAATTGTAAGCAGCTTTGATGTGATTGCCTTTTGAAGAGATTCAAAGCTCCAGCTCCTGAGAAGCACATAGATGCAGGTTCTCCTTTCATATAATGGAAGGTTATTTCTCAGCAGAATTAGCTTTCAGTATCCAATGTAATTATTAACTATTACATTAAAAAACTAAATCTGCAGCTATATTTAATGATTAATAATATTAATTTATTATAAATAAAGACAATTTTATTTTATTATTCTGTTTGCTACCAGTAATTGCTTGAATAGGTTACATTAGACAAAATTATCAAAATCTTTATTCATAATTCTGAGACTGGATGAAATACATAAAACTATTTGTTAAAATATATTTATTACACAGTGCCTTAGTTCACTGACAAGCTACGCAATGTTGTGAATCATAATCGCAGACAATACATTGGTGATAATGAACGTGATATTGCGTAGCTTGTCAGTGAACTATGGCTCTGTGTAGTAAATGCCTCTCCATCTGAAAGCAGGTGATGCAGATTTACTACTAATCACAGAACCGGCTTTAATGTCGAGATGTGCATGATCATCGCATTTGATTATTTAATAGAATATCACAGAATAAGACTAGAACTAGAATAAGGCTCTCAGCCAATCAGATTCAATTCAAGAAAACAAAAGATATTTATTATTATTATTTAATATTATTATATTATTATTTAATGTATCCTTAACAGTCTTGTATTGGTACAGTTTGATATTGGATGGATGGATGTTGAAATTAGAGATTGCACACTTTTTTTAATTGTTTTGCTAATATTTGTTTGTGCTTGAGTTAAGTAAGGGTTCAGTTTTTCTCTCCACCTCTAAATGTTCTCCCTCTTGAGATGAGCAACCTTTGCTTTCACAACCAAAGACAGTTGAAATCTATTTACCTCCTTAAAAAGGACATATTTTTCTGTTGTTCTGACCCCAGCGTGCTCTTTGCAGAGATTAGAAAATGTACAGCAAATGACAGCTGACATAAAGCAGAGGATATAAAGCAGATGTGTGTAATGAAGAGCTCTTCTTTTTGATCAGTGATTTCTTTCTTTATGGTAGATGATGATAGAACATTTATACAGTATTTTTTATCTTCTAAGACAGAACAGGGAGGAAAGGAGAGATGTTGTTATCATGAAACATGTTTTCTTTGTCATACTCCTCTAATCAATATCGGCACATTCCTCATTATGACAGTCCTGTGTGTTGCGGGAACACAGATTCTTTTTAATTAGGACGCACACATATATCCAGCAGACTATCACCGTCACAAACAGCATACACAACTTTTGTCCACTTACTCTTTTTCAGCCCGTAATGTATTTGTGTACATCCGTGCAAAAATTATAGTGTAATTAGCAGTGATGTCACCCCTCTTACTCCGAATGTCAAAGTCTTGCGTTTTGCATCCATCATTAGCATTCCCATAATAACAGATGCTGACAAAAATCTCACTAATGAATGTGTAAAATTAATATGTTAATTAGAGCTTATTGCTTTGCAGTTTGGAAACCCGCAATTATAAAACAGCCAAAATTGCATCATTTTGCCAAGAAATGGTTGCCAGTGCCGTGTCTGCATGGTTACTGTGCATTGAATTTGTTAAGCGACTCTAGGTCTCTTCTTTATCTCTCTTTCTCTATCTCAGTGGAGCTGTTGTTGTCAGAGTGATTAATAGTCTCTGGTGAACCCTGCCAGACAAAGGGGGCGTCTCGTCTCCAGCTATATCTCTAATGGTTCATCACTCTTTAGCTGATCCTTCCTGCACCTGCCACAGCAGAGCAGCCATAAGCTCGTCATGCAGAAATCTCCCTGGAGACCACCAGGGACCACTTCCTATGTGCTCATGCTGAACTGAAAACAGTTATATAGTGAAGTCAGAAAGAGAAAAATATTCCAGCCTTTATATGGAAGTTTGGTCATGGGAATAAAGACTTCAGTTGAGTTGGTGAAAGTATTATATTGTAATGTAGTGCAGAATCAAGTTTTTATTTAGTACCAGTTAATTGTTTTCACACATGCATTCTTCCTCTTGTAAAATATAATTCTAAAATATAGCGCAACGCACACATGGCAATCAGTGTAGTCTGTTTTCAGAACAAATTAAGCTTGTAAGACTTTTCTTTTTAAGTGAATTACTAACTTGCAACACTGCCATTGTAGTCGGATTCCCAAACAAATGATTTGAATGAATTGGTTCTTTCTAGTGAATCAAACAGTGTAGCTCAGTTCTCAAAAGAATGATTCTTATTAGCTGGTTCATTTTAGAGAATCAAAGTCAGATAGCACAACCACTGAAGCTCGTTTCCCGTAGAAATGACTGTAATGAGTGGACTTTAAAAGTCTTGAATGAATCACTAATGGAACTATTAAACAGTGTTTGTAGTTGTATTATACTATTAATTTCAACATGAAAGCAATGTTTGTTTGTTTTTTTGCCATGGTACCCATGGTATTTTGGGGGCATTTCTATAAAGTACTATACAGTATAACCGCAAAAGCACCTGTGATTTTTATTTATTTATTATTATTATTTTTTAAGTATTATTTATTGTGATTCATGATTTATTTATAAAGCATTTCATCAGGTGACGATTTCTCAGATAAAGTGAAAGATCTGTTCCTTTTTTTCTCACTTGAATCCACAAGTAATTGCTCTTTATAAGAATTGCACGAATGATTTGAGTGAAATGAGTGATATCTCAGAACTGTGAGACTCTCGGAATAATATGAAACTCTTGCAAATATGCTAATGTTCTCCTCTCTTTTTTTCTATTCGGAGGCATAAGCATTTATCCAGAAAATCTAGAAATAAATAATTCAGAGAAAGGAAATTATGTCAGAACAAAATGGATGTAACATAACTGGGGCACATAACTATGTGGTTTTTGCTGGCAACGAACAAAAAACACAGACACAAATATTTCTGGAACTTGAAGAACATTTGACTCATAATCGAGGCATAAAATATGTTGTAATAAGTTCAGAGCACCACATCTTGTGGAAGAGCATCGTGTAGTCAAAGTGCTTTCATGTGCTACGAATACACTCGTATATAAATTCAAGGCATTGATGTTTGCTTACAAAACTACCCCTGGCTCTAGATCCATTTACATAAATGTATTACATCAGACTTATGTGCCCTCTAGAAGCTTGCGTTCTGCTCGTGAACATCACTTGATTGTGCCATCCCAAAGAAGCACAAAGTCACTTTTACGGACTTTAAATATTTATGAATTTAAATGTTCCCTCCTGGTGGAATGACCTGCCCAACTCAATCCGAGCAGCTGAGTCCTTACCATCTTCAAGAATCAGCTTATAACCCATCTCTTCCATCTTTATTTGACCCTCTAACTTTAGCACTCACTATTCTAATTCTATTCTGTAAAAAAAAAAATCTAACTTTCTTTCTAATCGTAAAAAGACCTCTAACACTAGCTTGCTCAGTTCTTTTTCTATTCTGTTTTCTTTTTATTTATTATATTATTTAAAAGCCCTTGCTATGTGTACTATGTTAAGCTAACTGAGACTTGTTATAGCACTTATATTACTGCTCTTTTTGTTGTCTTTGATTGCTTCCACTGTCCTCACTTGTAAGTCGCTTTGGATAAAAGTGTTTGCTAAATGAATAAATGTAAATGTAAATATACAATGACAGCAATTTAAATGCAAATCTTGACATTCCCATCGCTCAGTCCACAGGGTTTAGCATGCATCTGAACTGTTTAAGTAATTTCAGTTTGCAAAGCTCTCTGTGTTTGTGTGAGGGGGGGGGGGGGGGGGGAGAGACAAGGAAAGAGATAAAACTATCTGTACAATGGCAGTGTTATGAACAATCATTCTGAGCCCTTTCGTTGTCTCAAAGTGATCTTTTCACTCTGCACCTGACACCATTGTGGCATCTTTCTGATAAGTAGAAGCTTTTTGGCTGAAATAAATCATTTCATCTAGTAAATAATACTGTTCCAAAAATATGGATATTTTTAATCCTTTTATCTGGTCCTGTCTATGCAATTACACTGGCCAAGGCTGTTAAAAAGCATGATAGAAGCAGTCATGATGGCCAAAAGCTAATAGAATAATAGCTTTGTGTGCAGATCAGAGCAAAACTTGTCAAAAGTTATTATTCACTACTAATTTTCCTCTCCAGCTAGCTGTTAGTTCTGAAACAGTAAACAGATGATAGAACACCATCTGATCATTCATTGTGATTTGTACCCCAAAACAGAAATATTGATTCATTTATTGATACGATTCTTGACTTTGAGGTTTAATTCACTGATTCATTGGTCCAGTGGTCAGTTTGAAGTGTGAACTATGTATAGACGAGCTGTTTCTCACAAAAAAGCTGTTGTTTTAATAGGTGCCTTTCTATCTACATGCTGACTGGCAGTGATGCAGCAGAGAAGCTGCCTTTTGTTTAAGATACAGCACATGTCTTTATTTCCAGTCTGAGTAAACCAGCAGCAAAAACCTCAAATTACTGCTGAGTTTTCTGGTGTATAAATTGAGGAATACCATTTTGTTTAAGCTGACCCAATCTTTTCAATTTCAAGATTAGTTTTGAGTGAAAAGTACTTAAAATAAGATTCTGCTGAAGAGTTATTTTAAGTTATCCAGTGCTTAGTTTGACTAGTGGGTGGAAGAAACAGCAAGTCACTCTGTAAATCCTATTATACTTGGTCATACACACCATCAAACGTGAGTCATGCTGCCTAAGCCTGTCTGCCCTTTCTTCAGTTTATTAGCTGCTCTGGTTAATTATTTGCATCAGCATGAGTCTTGGTGGGAAGAGTATTGAACTTTTTAACTCAAGTAGAAATAATGTATCCTGAGTGCCAGCCATGTTAATGTTGGTTTGCTCCCAACAGGTCTGGTCGGTCAGTTAATGATTACTTCATCATTCTGACACTGAATGGCACTTGGATGGCATTTCCAAAGCAATAAAATGCTTCCAAATTGACCATGTGGTCAGTAACCGCTCTCTTAATTTGCATGAAATCTGTTGGCATGTTACAATAATAAAGCAAACATGATTGTAATGAATGATGACCAGAGCTGGCCTTTGCAGCAGTTTCCTATGAACCTCAAACCGACACTAGAAATGAGAAGTAGAGAGTAGTAGTAGTTTATCATTATGTCGAAAGTCATTTCACTCACTGGTTACATAGGATATGTGTACCACACTTACCGTTTCAGTTTCTCACTTTTACATTTTTACAACTTTCACTGTCTCTGGTTACATTTGACTAAACCATTATTGGCATAATTGGTCGTAATTTAATTTACTGAAGGACTAAGTGCTAAAGGATTTTATTTGTATTTTTTTTACATAACTAAGAACTCTGAAAATAACTAAGGAGGATAATTAAATTTGAGGAAAACTTTTCTGAACAGTTACATTAAGCCTGTTGTGCAACCAACAATTTATTTGAATGGATTTGCTATTTTAGTCAAGGTGTAATGAAAGTGGAAAACACATTTTTCATCTTTATTTAATAAATTAAGCAAACTGTAAAAGTCTTTTATATTCACAAAGGTTGCATTTATTTGATCAATAAATTTGTCCTGTGATGGTAAAGCTGAATTTTCAGCAGCCCTTACTCCAGACACATGATCCGTCATAAATCATTCTAATTTGCTGATTTGCTGCTTGAAAATGGCTGTGCTGCTTAATACTTTTGTGGGAACTTGGGTAAATTTTTTTCACAAGGTTTTCTTTTAACAGGAATTCTTTGTAACACTGTAAAATCTTTATTGTTATTTTTGATCAATTGAATATCCTGGAATAAAATTACTAACCCTCCCCCCCGCCCCACCCCCACACACAAAAAAAGCCACAATCTTTGTGTCTAACAGGAGACATATCACCTGACAACATGTTGTAACCCTGCTCTGTCATACATTCCTTTAGTGTGCTTAAAATTCTTTTTCCCTCTGGGACCAATCAGATGATGTGTTCCTCATGTAGCATCAGAGTTAATGCCCCATTTCATGGCCAGATCATCTCTTTATGATGTCAGATGCATGAACTGCTCATTTGAAGCACTGCCGTGTAACATCTTGCTGAGATTTCCTCCCTCTGTAATGTGCCCTCAAATCAAAGTTGCGGTACATAATTAACATAAAACTCTCATTAAAAGTGCATCCCTCACATCCGCCAACATTCTCAGCTGCGGCCCATTTTGTCAAGTCACACATCAAAGACTTTGTTCACACTGTGTGTAAATCCGATTTGTTTTTCAAATCCTGTCTTTAGCAGTCTTTTCATAACAGTCTTTTTTGCACTGGCATTTTAGAAGTGATTAAATCTGATAATATATACATGTATGTATGTGTAATATAAGATTTGGAAATGTGTTTTTTCCCCTCGCTGTTCAGACGACAAGCAAAAGATTAAGATATAAACAACATTTCCTCTGTGGATTCATGAATGCTGTCAATAGTGGTGGCTTTATATTTGCACATTTGGTCCTTAGTGCTCTGAATTTCTAGTACACCTTGTTTTTCCCACCTAGAGTGAGATGAGGACAGAAAATGAGCTGGGAATGCAGAGAAAGAGTGATGGTGAGTAAGTGGCGCAGGGGTTTAATATTTCTATGCCAATTTAGGAGTACCACCACAGGGACATCTCTGTTTTGTTCACACTGATAATAAAGCATGCTGAGACTCCTATCAGAGATTGATGTAACCTCCCTGATGTGTACAGCACAGCCCCAGACATGTTATTTCTAACTTCTACGCTATAGAGAACAAGAAATGTTGGAGTAAAATATCATGTGGGCTCATGAGAGCCTCCAGCCGCCTGCAGTCACTGCCGCAGAATAAGAATGTTAATGTTAATATAAGTTATCATAAATAACCCATATGGTATACACTGATGATGACGTGCAGAGATTCTTTTTGAATAACAAATAAAATCAGTTTCTACTTCATTCATTCTTTGAATTTGTTGGAAGTATTTTGGGTTATTTAATACGCAGCTTCAAATGTACAAGGCTGTGTATTGCTGGATAAAAATCTTACTGACTGAGTTAAAATCAGCCATTGCCACTTCAGGGTTTGTGTGATGCCTCAGAGAAATGCAAAACTCTAATTTCTAATCTAATCTAATTTCCAAGGTGTCTGAAGTAGTAGGAAATGTTCCCACTGAGCATTTGTTTGCAAACTGCATTTTCAGTCTATAGGGCTCTTTTGTCGGCTTAATGGTCACTCTATGTTGCATTAGGGCTTTTTTTCATCCGCTTTGGACTTTTATGCCTTTCTCTGCAGATGTGATGAAGTATACCATGAAAAGGTTCATTTACACTTTCTAAGACATCACAGTAGCAACATAAACAGTTGTGTGCTACAAATAGTAAAAACGTATAAATTGCATGTACTTCTCCTTTTTTTTTCAAAGCATAATCAGTGTCAATTTACAATGAATATTTCAGAAACGCACATTGATTATTCCATTTCCTACTGTATCCTACAATATCGATTGCTTGCTTGTGACAGGGAGCTCTCAGAAAAGTCCAGAGCTGGGATTCTCCCAGTGGGAGTAATGCTGTACTATTCAGATTACTCATAGTGGGGAAGCCATCCATCGCTCCCTGCCCATCTGTCTCCCTTTCTCTTTCTATCTTTGTTTCCAGTCTGTTCTATATTTGCTCTGGGCCATGCAGGCTCTCTGTTTTCCCTGATGCTGTATCCCATCCATCATTAATTAAAGAAAGAGAGAACATCACTGCGTCCTGACAGACACAATTAATAGGGAAATTGCAGCAGTTCTTCTTATTGACGTGCTGTGGATTCTTTGACACCATAGTTAATAACTAAAGCGAACAGCCTTTTCTCTGTCGGTCGTACTTACTCCAAAACATATCTCAAATACAGAGCTTTTCATGCTTTCCTGCTCTTTGTTTGGTGTTACCTACCATTGGATGACCGATAAATCTTTTTGATTCACTTGTTACAGAGGCTACGAGGACCCCATTGAGGCTGAATTAATTGATGAAAGACACCCCTACATCCATGGCATGTACCCAGCACCTCTTGCCCAACCTGAGAGGGGCAGCTTGGCCAGTTTAGATCGCATGGGTGGCCGTCGCTCCCCCTCGATTGACAGCATCCGCAAAGACCCGCGGTGGAGGGACCCCGACCTGCCCGAGGTCATCGCCATGCTAGGTCACCCCATCGATCCGGTCAAATCCAATGCAGCTGCCTACCTGCAGCATCTCTGCTATGAAAATGACAAGATAAAGAAGGATGTCAGGCAGCTGAAGGGGATCCCAGTGCTGGTGGGCTTGCTGGACCACCCTAAAGCTGAAGTCCATCGCAAGGCCTGCGGAGCTTTGAGAAACATCTCCTACGGCAAGGACCACGATAACAAAGTGGCCATAAAGAGCTGTGATGGGATTCCTGCTCTCATCCGTCTGCTGAGGAAAACCAGTGACATGGAGGTTCGGGAACTTATCACAGGTATGATATGATAATTATATCCATCCGCTCTGTTCCATACTGGAATTTAGCACTGTAATCATCAAAACAAAGGATAATTTGTATCAAAAGATATTTTATTTTATTTGAATGTATAATTTTGTCATATTTTGATCATGTGACACTGAAGACTTGAGTCAAGTCTGGCAAGAATCCTACTAACACTAGCCGTAGGCCTCTCTCATGTTTTATACGTTTAACACTAGAACCGCCAGCAGTTAAATTTTACCCATGTACATTACAACTGTATTTATATGGCTAAAGAACATAATATTTCACTGTATTATGCCACTGTCTTCACAAAGAATTGTCTAGAGTCATGAAATGATCATGTCTAGTCGTCAACTATATTTTTATCCTGTTGTTTTATGTTCAAGCCTTTTTAATGCAGGCTATATGAATCCATCATTGTCAGTAGCCTAAGGTTAAAAAAAAAAAAGCCTGCACTGACATCGGAAAATAGAAGGTAGTAGACTAAATATTCAGGTGGTACATTATTATACATTGTCATTAATCAATATATCAATATAACCCTTGCTATTTAAATAAATAATATAGCCTATAGACTATAATGAGAAATAATAATTCACCACTGCATAGGATGATGCGACGACAAATTCAAGTGCACAGCTAAATATTTATTAATTTATTTAGTTATTTCATTTATAGTTTGAATAAGAGAACTTTATAATGATGGTTCTCCAGAGCAGGCATTCAGTTTTTTCACAGATCATGAAAAAAATGTGTGACGTATAACTACTCCTCAACCTGCCTTAGTGATTAACTTTACAGCACACTGTTGCTTTCAGTCTTTCTACAGAATGGAGGGAATAAAGTGTGTAAGTTCCAAACCTAAACCCTGGACAGCCTTATGGTTTATCTGCAAGGCCCCTATAAAAACACTGCCCTTGCAATAGTCTTTCAGCAGCCTGGAAAACTGGGAATGTTTTTTCTACAATTAAAAATAATTGCAGGGTTTCAAAAATAGGTTCACCGTGTGCTCTTGAACAACATGGTTGGTACTCGTCAGCAGCATTTATTTACACCTCAACCAAGAAACTTATTGGGTGGATATTGCTAGTACTTTTTTCTTTCTGTTCACTTTTTGTTCTACTTCAGAAGTATTTGCTTAGAATTTTTCATCAACCTTTCCACTTTTCAGCATTATTTTTAATTAAACTGTCTGGTTTAATTTGTTGACCCTGTGTCAAATGTTCTTCACGCCCTGTGAATATTTAGCAGTTCATATTAATATTTTTAAATTAAGGTGGTCAAGACTGATACAACTTCAAAGCATCATAATTTCCTTTTCAGGGCTCTCCAGCTTATATTTATTATTTAATTACAACCAACCAGCTTCGGCAGTGTGTTTATACCACTAGCCATGAACCTCTGCTTCCTTGTTTGCATTCTGTATCTTTGTATCTGCATCAACTCCCCATTCTCCCATTTCTCTTTATTATCTGTCTGTTGTGCTCTGATCGAGCAAGTTTTTAGAAGAAACAGATTAATGGCATACTTCCTATTTCCATAATACGCACTTATATGACTCTCCGTGTTTTTGGCACGTTCCAGACATTGCAGATTTGGAACTCTTTTTCACTGGCGGAGCAAAAAAAGATCAAGTAACTGGCACTATTTTATCAAATAACATTACATAGAGGTATCAAAATGTCAGTGTTTGACTTTGGTTCCTTTTGGACTAAATAAACCATTTTGGTAGTGTGTTGAATCCCACAGTCTGAGTGATTCCTTGTTCTTGTGAGGATTACTGATTGTGTACTCAGATCTCCTCAACACCTAATGATATATATAAAAATGAAATGTAATGACATTAGAAAAAGGACACGAAACATAGCTAACAAAATGACATTTGTTCAGAAATTCCAGAAGTCTAGAGTTCGGTGGCATTTCTGAGATGATTACCTCGTGTACCGTTCTTTCCCGTTTGTTTCTTTCTGAGTCAGCTGTCCAATCAGTGTATGATGAATGGCAGGGGGCAGGATGGGACTGTAATAGCCCTAAGTGAATGGCCTGTTAGAACAGCATGTCTGCTGCTCCCAGGAAATTGAATTAGCTGGAAGGCTCCAATGACAAGCAGGAAGGAGTAAACTCAATCAGGCTGCATCTCTTGCAAGGTTCAGCTTCCCTCATGTGGGTTTCATTGGCTCCTTCTGTATTAGATTTGTGGAATATCCAGGAACCTGCTAAAGATGCCAGGGGAACTGAGCAGTTATGACACTAGAGCTCTCTGAAATAACACTGTAATGTCATGGTATAGTGTGTTTTGTACAATTAATATTTCTATATTAATATTTCATATAAACATTTAGATAACCTTTATATTAGCTCAACTGGTAATAGATCAGTGTAAAAGCATGTTGTAATCAACAGTAATAATAGCCTTTGACTGCGTCAACCTGCTCCAGTTTTTCTGCCTCCTATTAAAGCCAATGAAGTGAAGTTAATCAGAATGTGCTATGTATAGACCTCCACATCTCCTCTGACTACAAGCCCATCTGACACAATAACACATGCACGAGTGCATGAGCTGGCTGGTAATGATCCATGCTCCTTAATGTTCCACTTTACCAAATAGACATTCCCATATTCAGCAAGGGCCATGTGTACGGCGTCTGTTATCAGGACTTTAACCAGGGTCTAATGGCCATTCAGCGCCTAAGAGGTGATGGCGATGGAGCTTCCTTGCAGATGGAAGTACAAATTTGGTTATTATCCGAGGGTAAATAGATTTATTTTGGTGGTTAATAGAACCCAAGCCCACTTTACACAAAGCTTTGACGTGTTTATAGACCTCATGTCTCCTTTTGGGAGTTTCTGTGAGCAGAAATGAATCTGGAGGTAATTGCTGAGCGAGAAGAACATGGAGTGATGATGTGTATGAAGGGCAGAAAAAACAATTCAGAGTTGTATAAGGATGTAGATTTGTTTGAGTTTCTAGTCAACTATGCCATTTCAGAATGACCTGTGGTCCTAGATTTTACTGACCCAAGAAAAGGCTGTTTATTTATTCACTGTACATTTCCAAGGGTGGCAGTAGCTGTATGAGGCTTGCCAAGTTAATAAAACAAAGGCCAGTCTTAACGTTGTAGGGGTATATTCATCTGCTGGCTTATAGAACAAGCTTCTCTGTTTTATTGTCTAGAAAATAACAGCCTTGCCCCTTTGCGTTCTGTTTACTTGGAGCAATGTTTCTCGAACTTTGGTTTTCCTTTCCTTTTTTCCTGTCCAATCCTTCTTAGTCGTGGTCTGTAATGGAGGTTCCTGTCTGAAAACTCAGAATCAATGCTTTTGTAATGCGTAGTGTGTCAACAGATCTAACAGCACTGCCACTTTTTGTTTGTAGCTCTCGTGTCATTTTAAGAGGTGTAACAGGTCCTTTTTTCTTTTTCTGTTTCTTTTCTCTCTCTGTCTTATTCCACCTGTTAGGAACACTTTGGAACTTGTCGTCCTATGAGCCATTGAAGATGGTGATAATTAACCACGGGCTTCAGACGATGACTAACGAGGTCATTATCCCTCATTCGGGCTGGGAACAGGAGCCAAATGAGGACTCAAAGCCACGAGATGCAGAGTGGACCACCGTCTTCAAGAACACATCAGGATGTCTAAGGTACACTGGTCTGATTGACAACATCCTCCACATCCTTATCAGCTGACCTAGTATTAATGACAATGAAACCTCGTAATGGTCTCTCAGTAATTAAAAGCCTAATTTACTTGCCCCATGTCATCCAAGATGTTCATGCCTTTCTGTCTGCAGTCGAAAAGAAATTAAGGTTTTTGAAGAGAACATTCCAGGTTTTTTTCTCCATATAGTGGACTCCAATGGGAGCCAACAGGTTGAAGGTCCGAATTATAAACACCGGGTTGAAACTTCCTTCTACATCATGCGTGCCTTTCTGGTGTTCCAAGCTAGGGCAAGATGTGCATTTGTGGTTAAAAAAGTATAGAATTAGTATTATTATATATATTTTTTTTTGCTAGATAAGACCTTTATTCCTCAGCTGGGATCGTGTAGAGTCATTTTAAGCTGCACTTGAAACTGCAGTTTGGACCTTCAACCTGTTGGCCATCATTGAAGTCCACTATATGGAGAAAAATCCTGGAATGTTCTGGTAGTGAACTAATCCTTTAAGATGACACGTCTTTTGTTTTGTAATGTTACTTTTGTATTCTTTATTGTTTGTTTCAGCTTCATGTCAATTACTAAAACTTGTTTTAATAGCGTACACTTTTGTTAACAATGACAACTTTGGTCTTTCTTGTTTAACTCATTGTTATACTGCCATATATTCCTTGATATGGTTCCTGTGCATTAGGGGTAGAATAGCAGATCTTATTGTTTAGGATTGAGATCATCATTTCTGCCTATGGGGGAAACAGCAGTTAAAATTAGCTTTTGCTGTATGAAAATACGATTTTGTATAGATTATATTTTTGTCAGAAGACAAGTTAAAAAATATCTTCACATTATAACTAAAGGCAAAAATCAATAGCCTCTGTCTGTTCTATATTTAACCATTTTTGGTATTATGTTGCGAGCCTCTCTGTAGAAACGGATCCTCTCCTCTGGGGGTCATTCTAGCAGCTCAGCTTTTGATTAAGATATCCAGTCACTAAAGGGCTTTATATCTCCATGGTTACCATGCATCTTGCCACAATAAATTGAGGGGTTTTTTTTTCTTGCACCCACTCCTGAGAAAATTGCTGTGTAAGAGTGGTCCCGGGTGATTCTGTTATTTGCCTGAAAAGGAAATGACCTTTTTTTATTCAGTTTGATCTTTGCCTGGCTCAGCAATTATATATGGACATTCAATCCATTAATAATAAGTAATGTTTAAATCTCTAGCATAAACTATTACGCCTTGTCAAAACTACAACCCATTAGAATGACTCATCAGATCATGAAATGCTCATCCTCGGGTTAAACATTGTGTTATAGTGCCATGATGGCGCCTACAGTGATCCTTCCGTTTCAGGATTCACATAATGTTGTTGCACTCTAAACACTGTGGCATTAAACCAGTTTTTTCTTGCCTTGTTTGGCTGTGACTGTCCTTGTTTGACCTACAGACTTCTGTGGCTGTTGTGGATAAGCCTCAGCTCACAGGTCTGATTGTCTAAATCAGCTTGCTAACAGCAGAAGAAGGTCAGTGTAATTCAGTTTCATGACCTCCAGTGCTCTCTTTAATCCTTTATCTTGTGATTGCATGAGTAGGTACTTCGAACACAGTGTTGTGTGCTGGTTGTGTCATAAATTAGCAATTATGATGCATTCGGTGTATCATGCTACATTATGATATTGTTGATTAGATCAGTGACCTTTCAGAAGCAGGATTTGGATACTACACAAATTCACTTCAGAAATTGTATGTGGTATTGCATTTAAATCCTCCATCTCTTCTCTTATTTGAGCTGTGTCCTGTGTTGTGTGTGAGCTCAGCGCTGATGCTCCGGAGGGATGGGGCTGTGTTTCCACCCTCTGTTTCCTCTTTAGCAGCCAGGCCTCTAATCTCCAGCTGCTGCTGCTGGTTGTGCTGCAACCCACTGGGCCAAGTCCAGCTTCTGCGTGCTTCTGTGTGTGTGTGACTCTACCTCCCTGCCTTCATCTGCTCTTCTCAGTCTTTCCCTCTACTTCAAGTATACTTGAAGTTAGACCTACTGGATATCTGATATCTGCTAAATTAAAAAAATTAAATATGAAGCATGGATATTATTGGGTCCCACTTTATATTAGGTGCACTTAACTACTTGCATCAAAAAATAAGTACAATATACGATATTGTGTTCATATTGTATTCTATTGGGATGTGCGTAGGGTTAGGGGCAAGTTTGGTGGTATGGGTAGGTTTAAGGTGTAAGGGATGGATCTTTTTGGATTGGATTTTTTATAATATTTTTTTATATATAAGTACAATGTAAACGGGTATGTAACAAATAAGTGCACTGTATCAAATTATTAGTTTAAGGGCCAGATTTACTAACAACTTCTTTTTGCCCTTAAAATAGTACTGTTAGGATTTACTAAAGACATGCAGTGATGAATTAGCACTGAAAAGCCATGGAGACAGTTTATTTTGGGCCTGACCTTATTGAATATGCATTTGTAAGGGGTTTCCATTTCAGACACGATGGGAGGAGAGTATTGAATTAAATAACACGACGGGATTTACTAATGTTTGCACTCGTCAAATTTACTGTTATCTGCGCCATTATTTAATGCCCAAAAAAGTATGTCTTGAAGCAGGCGGTAATTTGCGCTGGTCTTGGTAGATTGCGCTGATCATTATGGAAATGATCTGGCTGTGTCTCTGCACTCTAATTTGCCATGTTTAGAAAATCTGTCCCCAAATGTAAGTACAAGGCCACCTAATATAAAGTGGGACCCATTATTGCTATAGTTAATTTATGTATCTATTACTGATTGAGTTTATGCTGACTTCAACTAATATTGTTCTGAATGATCAAGAAACATTTCTTACTATTGTCATTATTGAAAAGAATTGTGCTGCTTAATATTTTTGTGGAAACCGTGATACATTTTTGGGATTGCTTGATTGAAGAATTTAGATACAGTAATTTTTTTTTAAATCAATTAATTAATCGGAAATGTCTTTTTCCCATGTATCACAAGGCAAGCCAAATCCAGTATTGGTCATCCTCTTTCTCTTCATTTTAAAGAGGAGCACTGTGAACATTTCCTTAAACAATTTCCCTTTTCTTACTTTCTCTGCACTCTTTTACTTTTTTGCAGCCTCCTTATCTCTCTTTAGCACTAAGTTTCTCCTTTGCCAGGGCTCTCACTGGCTATTGCCCTTTGATAGGTCAGTCAATGTGATCAGGTTAACCAGTGCCTCAGCGGGTCTAAAGCTTGTATCAGAGAGAGATGGCATTACAGCCATCATGGCATCATGTGTTTCCATGCGCTGCCACCTCTCAGCAGGTCATCGCAGACATGCGGTTGTGCACAACGCCACTCCATCCTCATCCTGTCTTTTTAGCCTCAGCTCAGCCTGTATCCATGGAAACTGTATCCAGTGACATCTGTTGCCTAGTAAGCTGCTTGGAGGCAGAGTTTTGTTTCCTGTCTCTCTTCGACAGAGGGAGAGCACCCTTTATTTATTTATTTGCTCATTGGGACAAATGTGCACATTTGTAATTCCTGATTAAGTGGTGCATCTATGTCCTGTTTATATTTTAGATTTTTGAAGGATAAAAGGAATGTTTTTTTGGCTGAAAGGAATGTTTTACCCAAAAATGAAAAAATTGCTGTCAAGTTACTCATCCTCAGGCCATCCAAAATAAAGATTTGGACTCATTCTGACGGCATCCATTCACTGTGAGAAAGTGATGTAATGCTAAATATCTCCAAATCTGGTGTGATAAAGAAATGAACTCATCTACTGTACATCAGGGATGGCTTTAGGGTGTGTAATTTTAAAGTAAAGTTTTATTTTTGGATGAACTAGAGCAGAGCTGAGCAATGAAGGGTTTTCAGTGACAGATTTGATATATTTTCATAAACATCTTCCAGTATTTCAAGGATATAATCTCATGTATCAGTCAAAGAATCAAACATTTCTGTTATCGTTATATACAAGAATATTTTATAATTTTTAATTAAGATAATTTATTCCAAAAAGTCATTTATAATAAGTGATTTGCCTGGCACCTGTGTAATCACAGCTTGAAGTGCCACCAAATAATATATTACAATTATTTGTTTTATTAAATTTTCCCATAATATTATACTATTTTATACGATATAAGGTGCAAGAGATTGCAGGGAGTATTGAATATTGTGCTGACTGTCCTTCACGCATTAGGGAGGAAAAAGACAGGTAGCTGTAAAAGCGCAATCCATCTCTCTTATATCTGGACTGCCGCCACAACAGATGTACAGCTGGAAAATGTTAGATTCCATATGGGTGTTATACTGAAAATGGGTTTGAATTTCTTCTGCTAGAGAGGGGCCCATTTGTTTGGCAGGGTGCTAGTTTAATTTATGTTTTATAGATAGTGATGACTCTGGAGTTTTTATGGATAGGATTCTAACACCGCAGTTTAGTTAAAAAAAACTAAAGCTTGAACAGCTGGTAGGAAAGAAATTTCAGGGTAAAGGATGAAGAACCCAGATGGCTCCTGGTGCCATTTCTCAAGCTGTGAACACATCTGACGTTCATTTCATTTTTCTTCTGTAATGTTAACCATGTAACTTTATAATTTTATCTGTCCTCCTTTAATTTTTTTGTTTGGTCATTTTAGCAGGTCTGAGATCAGAATGAGGCTTGAATGTGGGTTTAATTGGATTGGGTGGCTGTGTATTGCTTATCATACACTTTCCAACAAAAATGTGTGAATTACCACAATAAAATATTTTTCATATAATCATAAGAAAATGTCTGTGATTATATGATATAATCTTATTGTCAAACTTTTATCAAGCTTTTGTTAGTGAATCCATTTTAGCCCATTTCTACTGACTCCAACAATTTTAAGTGATTTTTGTTTAAATGTATATATCACATATATATAATTGATTACAATAATTGTGAATTGTGTATTATTATAATAATATATATCTATTTTGACATATTTCAAAGTTATTGGTACAGTTTCTTAACTTTGTATTGCCAGTAGCTGGTATCTTGAATCTAACTCCTTTTACAAGAGCAGTTCGGCTAAAGTTGAACTACTTCAATTATGATTAGCTTGTAGCTTGGCAAATTACAGTTTCAAAGGAGCTTCCTCAACAAAATCTTTTAATGTGTCAGCTTATGATGTATAATTAGCTCAAATGACTTGTGCTTACTCATGCTTTTGCTGTTTGCGGTAGGAATGTGAGCTCAGACGGTGCCGAAGCACGCAGACGGTTGAGAGAGTGTGAGGGGCTGGTAGATGCCTTGCTGCATGCGCTGCAGTCGGCTGTGGGAAAGAAGGACATGGACAACAAAGTGAGTGTCTTCAGCCGAGAGAGCAGCTGGAGCCTGTTTCTAGCGTTGTTTTCTGGGTTTAATTTGCATTTGGTTTGTCGCATGCAAACAAATCCACATGCAAACCCAGGCAAGTTTGCACTGGCAGGTTCACAGAGAGTCACTGCCTGTCAATAGTAGTGTGGTTAGATTTTTTATTTTTTTTGCAATAATGACTGTCTTGCTGTCACATATTACCCAGCTACTTCAAATATAAATTTCTGAATTGACAAAAAAATATTGATTTGCTTGTAAGTAGTTTTATTATGAATTATTATGACACATAAACCAGTGCAGCTATGCAAGTAATCACTTGTCTGGCACAACGTCCAGCTATACAGTTTAGTGGTCGTTATACAAAGATATTTGTCCATACAATGCCATTATTATCATTGTTATTGTTGAAATAATATTCTTTAGCAGACAAATGGTATTTTTTTTCAAAATGCCTGTATAAAAATGTTTCATTCTGTCTATTTTTCTCTCTCTTGCTGTCGCTTAGTCTGTGGAGAATTGTGTTTGCATCATGAGGAACCTGTCTTACCATGTGCACAAGGAAGTTCCAGGGGCTGAGAAGTTCCTGGATCCCTCAGCTCTTCAAGGCCCCGGCTCTGCTGGCACTCAGAGGAAGAAGAACGATGATGCAGGCTGCTTCGGAGGAAAGAAGGCCAAAGGTCATTATTGAATTCTTCTTCATCTCATCTGTGTGCTTTACACTTCTAAAACCTACACTTCTATCACTGAGCCTTGATCATCAACAGCCGGATGCTTCCATCACTGGCAGGTTCACAGAGAGCAGTATGATCCTAGCATTTACACAGCATCATAAATAGCAGTGCAGGCAGATGCTGTAATAGGAAGCTAAATGATGATTTATGTGGCCTGCGGCTCGTGATTCATAACTGGAGTGTGTGTCTGGGGTATCAATGTTGAATCAATATTAATTTTTAAATGGATGTGGGTGTAGGTTCACTGTCTGTTTTGTTGTATGTATGAGTTGAATCCATTCTTCAAAACACTTTGCTTTTAAATTGCTGAGTGTTGTTCAGTCTTTACATAATGCCAAGATAGCCAATAAATTGTTTTAATTTTCTTGTAGTAGTCCAGATCTGTTGCTCTCTCTTACATGAACTGATGTGAGACCTCTTGAACACTTCAGTTAGTGAACAGACCTATACAGGAACTCAATAAACAGTGCGCAGGAGAAAAAGCAAGAAGATGGGTAAACAGAAATATGACAGCATTGATGGCATGCTGTGCCTCGTGGACCTTTTTTAACGAGGTTTGTTTATCTGTCAGCAGCCCTGGAGATGTACTTTGAAGCTGCAAGTGACCCATATTTAAACCAGAAAATGCCCCTAATAAGCATTAAGAGATGTTTTCCCAGCGAGCTATTTGGACATTTCCCCAGCAAAATCTTACTTGATTTAAAAGGCGTAATTTAGTTTTGCCCATGAAGCTGATACTTTCCCTATAAACGCATAAAAGTTCAGGTTGCCGTTATGGTTTACCACAAACTAAAGTAGAAAATGTGTCATTTCTGCACTGCTATTAGTTTAGACATGATTGGAAAATGAAAACAATAAGAAATGTTTCTATGCCAATGCTCAGTATAGCAGTCCTGCAGTAAGAATACAGTTATACACTATGAACTGTACTGACAGCATTGTGAAATGCAGCGATGCATGAAATCTGTGAATATACTAAGGTTATTTTAACCATTTAATGAATTTGTTGAAAAAGCTGCTCCTTTCTGTAATCTTTAAACTCTCTCCTCTCATTTTTAAGTGGTTCGCAAATAAGTTCTGTCTCCTTTAATACACACACTCTCTGAATCTCCTTTCTTCTTCCCTGCTTGCTTTTTTTTTCCTCATTGGTCTTGCTGCTGTTCCTGCATTGGTTAACTGTAGAGGAATGGTTTAATCAAGGTGAGTGTCTCTTCCTGATTTTCCTGTGTCTGTCAGTTTCTCTCAGCATACACTCACTAAATGCATCCCTCTATCTTCATCAGAATAAACGTTTCATCGCTGCCCCTCTTTCACTCTTTTGCCTTCTATTCTTAAACGACTGGCCAGTGTTCTTCTCCTCAAGGAAATGTCAAACCTGTGCCAATTTAGCTGGTTCAAAGCCTCTTTCAGCTGGCATAGCAGTCTGTGTGTGTGCTGTTATCTGTTAAAGAAGCCTGGCTTTCGCTTTCTGTCATTTTGCCCATTGCTGTAAAGGGATAGTTCTCTGAAAAATGGCACCATTTACTCACTCTCATGTTGGTCCAAACCTGTATGATTTTTTTTCTTTTAGAAAACACAAAAAGATGTCGTCAGGCAGAATGTTCACATTGTCCTTTTTCACAGCGAAAGTGATTGTTGACCCAGAGCTAAAGATGGCAAAACATAACGTAGTATAATCCATACAAGTGTTCAAAGTCTTCTGGAAACATGCAATAGCTTTGTCTGCCAGAAAAAAAAGAAATCCTATTCTTATTTGGATTTTTGTCTCGTTTATTTGTCATAATCTTTAAATACAACACTGCATAATATATTAAGACTTGTTGTCATTAATCAACTGGCAAATTTTGAAAAGAGATTTTTGCCTAAAGGTCTAAAGGTTTCTAAGATGCTTTTTGTTGTTTTTGGAGCGTGTCAAATATGTTTGGAACAATATGAAGGTGAGTAAATAATGGCAGAATGTTCATTTGTAGATGAACTATCCCTGTGACATGTTTTCTGTGTCTGATAGTGGTCTTCAGTACTTAACTCTGTTATAGACAGTTGTCCTCCATGACAAAGGATCTGCATTTTTAATGAGGGTTCCCGCTTTTGGGAGCTGGTGTCATAGTTTGTCTCTGCATATCTGTGTAGTAGCTAGATTTATGTGTGGCCCGTCTGTGACTGTGTGTGTGTGTCTGAGACTTGGGCCTACTTGACAGTTTCATACCAGTAAATTCCATCTCTCATAGAATGGCACTTACAACTGCTCTCTCTGTCTCGTTCCCTCACGTTCTCTCTCTCACTCTGTCTTCCCCTTCTTCACTTAGGGAGGAAAAACGGAGAGCATGACAAAAACTATGACACATTGGACCTACCCAAGCGCACAGAACCCACTAAAGGTATGTCTTCTTTTGACACCACAGAATTATTACACCTTTGAGCTGTCGCTCTTTGAAAAAGGCACAGGAAAAGACCCAACTCTTTGGTATCTCTCAAAAAGAGTATCTTTCCCTAAGCGCCGCAGCAATATGGCTGCCAACTGCTCCGGGTGTGTGTGCTAGCAACATTAGCACCTTTATTACTGATGTGGCTTAAATTAAATAAAATATATATATTTTTTGCTATTTTTGTTTTACTTTTGCCCTTTATAAATAATTTTGTCATTTATACGATTCCATTATTGTTAGGGTGCTGCCTTAGTAGTCAGTAGGCAGCAAGCTCACTAGGTTTTGGAGCAGAGCTTCTGTTTGCACAGAGTGCACTGAATGTACATCAGCATACGGAGATCCTCTGGGAATCCTGGGTATCAGGTAACAGTGCTCTTCTGCCTAGGCCTTTTATCATTATGACAAACACAGCTAGAATCCTCAGTAGCAGAGTGCTAAATACAGTGTGTTTTAATGTGACTGATATCCCTGACTAAGTTTATACCAATAGAATGAGCCAGATTGAGACCTGTGTTGGGTTGAAACATCTGCGTGTGAGAGATGCTCAGACCTTTAGCTTGTAATTGTCTGCAAATTAATCATAAGGGACAATTTAGACGAGACATGTTGCAATGCAGTGGAACAGAACAGGGGTCTTGAGACTAGACATGCTGGAAAACATCAGTTCATGTGGCAATGGTCGAAGATGTCCGTCTCTATTTACACCCACTGAACTGTCATCGGGGAGCCACTCAATACCTCTTTCCTTCTGACTGACTGATCTAAGATCATTTTAGCTCCACTTAGTGAGACTGTTTTATTGAGGCTCATTTTTTATGTATTACTATAGATGAGTCACAAAGAGAGATGAAATTTTTTTTTTTTTTCTACGAGTCTGTGAGGCTTGTGAGGACATCCAGAGAAAGACTGTTTACTGATCCGCCACTCACGAGACAACTATCATTTGTGTTTTTTGGGGTTTAAATGAAAAAAATGAAGGTGAATAAATGTGAAGTCAAATGTAGTCATAAAGCTGGAGGAATGTTTTGCAATGTTTTGCTTGGCAGAGAAAAAAAACAGTGGCTCATGCAACCCTCAAGAAATATGCAGAGTTTGCTGCATTTAGATTAAGGGAAGAATCTACTAATTGAAGAAAAAAAAAAAAAAAAAAAAAAAAAAAAAAAAATATATATATATATATATATATATATATATATATATATATATATATATATATATATATATATATATATATATATATACATATATTTAACTCATTCATATATTTAGTCACATATAAGATTTGAGATTTGAAATCGAAAATAAAACAAACATTTTTAAACTAGAGTACTTATACTACAGTTCAAAAGTTCTTTTTTAAAGAAAGAAATTTGTATTTTTTTTTTTGTAAGAATTCTTTAAATTGAATTAAATCAAAAGTGTCAGTAAAGCCATTCTGAGCATTCTGAAAAATATGGATCACTGTTTTCACAAAAAAGTATAAAAAGAAAACCATTATTGTAATAGAATTTCACAATGTTGTTGAAAAAATATTGCACAATATTACTGTATTACTGTTAAGACATGCAGCATTGGTAAGCATAAGAGACGTCTTTCAAAAATATTAAAACATCTTACTAACCTTAAACCTTTGAACAGTAGTATACGTTTACATTCAATATTTAGGTTTAAAACTCTTTAGAACATCTTGACTCTAGGTGTTGCAATCCTGCAGAAATCTGCAGAGGTCTCTGTGGAAACAAGAGTGTGTGTAAGAATGTTGATGCATCCGTGTGAGAATCTGCTGAGTATTGCAGAACATGGAGTGTCTCTCTGCTGGTGTGTATTTTCACTTTGCTCACACAGCTTTGAGACCAGTTGACCTTCCAGATACAAACAACAGACACATATTACTTAAAAGTTTCAAAAGGCCTTGTTCTCACAGAATGTTGCAGAGTAAGTAATGGATGCCAGTCAGGAGCTTCCTAGGAACAGTTTTATAAAGTTGTCAATAGCATTTAATGTCTCTTTTTATTTAACCTCTTTCTCATTAACATACAGTATGGGGATGATATTGGAACTGAATAATACTTTTTTGTAAACTGATTTTTCCTATTTAATAGCTCCAAGTCAAGCAAGCAAATTGTTGGAGGCAACAAATAAAAAAAAAAGACTCCTGATCTACTTAACATGTTCATTTTTTTTTTTTAGGCTTTAATGATCACAGATTAATAATTTTTTGTTAAAGGGGGGGTGAAATGCTATTTCATGCATACTGAGTTTTTTACACTGTTAAAGAGTTGGATTCCCATGCTAAACATGGACAAAGTTTAAAAAATTAAGTTGTACGTTTGAAGGAGTATTTTTGTTCCAAAAAAACCTCTTCCGGTTTGTCACAAGTTTCGGAAAGTTTTTTTCGAGTATGGCTCTGTGTGACGTTAGATGGAGCGGAATTTCCTTATATGGGTCCTAAGGGCACTTCTGCCGGAAGAGCGCGCGCTCCCGTATAGCACAGCACTGAGAGGCTGAGCACAGCCTGATCAGAGCGAGGGCGTCCCGAAAAGTCACAAAAGAAGTGTGTTTTTGGTTGCCAGGGCAAGACAACCCTGCACAGATTACCAAAAGAGAAACAGCATTAAGGGACCAGTGGATGGAGTTTATTTTTACAGAGCATCAACGGAGTTGTGCAAGTGTTTTTGTTTCTTCCCTGAATTTCGAAGATGCTTGTTTTACAAACAAGGCCCAGTTTGACGGCGGATTTGCACATCGTTTATTTCTTAAGGATAATGCAGTCCCAACGAAAAAGGGTCACGATCGTGTGTTGGAACCGCATGCGGTGAGTAAAACTGCTTCAAATATCTCTGTGTTGTTAACTTAGCTATCAGTGCGTAAGCACATCAAGTAAACAACATGCGATGTTGTCATCAAACTGCACTTTCCACATGTACAGCTTAAAAAAAAAAAAAAGACGACATAAAGTGGAACTTAGTCATTTTCCAAAACAGTTAAGCAAATATATACCACATAGTACATACCACATAGTACATGTTTCAGTACATACCACATAGAGACGCCTTTGCTGATGCTGCTCTTGTTAAATTTCAGCCTCTGGATCTTTGTCACAGCTTCCACATGCTCTCAACGCAAAAGCCTACTGGCGCTTGTGATTCTTTAGCCCCGCCCACACGTCACTAGGCTCTCGTGTTTTTCCGGTAAAAATCGGTACAGACTATCTTTCTCCTATAAATATAATAAAAATAAAGACTTTTTGGAGTTATGAAAGATGCAGTAGTACTCTACAGGTACTCAAGATTAACAGGATATTGAGTGAAAACGAGCATTTCACCCCCCCTTTAAAATGTTAAAAGACACATTTTTTAAACCGAAAGATCAATGACATTTGTAATGCCAATTGACTTTGTATTTCTAACCCATTATATTCTATTTAAAAAAAGGTTCTGATGGAGACATAAGGGTATTTATTAGGGATGCACGATAATATCGGCACAATATCGGTATCGGCCGATAAAAGCTTAAAATGACCATTATCGGTATCGGCCGATATGAATATTTCTGCCGATGAGCCAAACCGATATTCTCCAAGTGAAATAATTGACCTGTTTTTCAGATGTGAATGTCTGTCTACATTTGTAAAATAATAAATTTATGGTAGAATCAGTACAGAAGAGATACATGGATTTCTCTTCAGTAAAATTAAAGTTTAAATATATCAGTATATATTTGTATATATATCGATATCGGTATCGGCATCGGCCAAAATTATTTTGAAAATATCGGCATATCGAATATCGGCCAAAATCCAATATCGTGCATCCCTAGTATTTATTTATAGGCCTCTGAAAGCACTGGGCTTTGTTTTGGACAGAAGACATAAACCTGCGCTTATTGGAACAGGAAAAATAACCTCTCCTAACTCTTTGCTAGAGTGTTATGACTACAAAAGGATTCACATTTGTCCAAGAGATCAGATGAATAGGAAGTCTTGTCTGATTTCAGATGGGATTGGCATCTGGGGATTAATATGCACTAAAAGAACAGGGTAAGTGAGGTTAGTGTGAATTGGGACTGCTCCTGTCCTGATTCCTCTCTGAGTGATATATATCCATACATCATAAACATGTGCTTGAGAGGCCGCTGTGACAGCTTAGAGTATTGAGGGATTTTTTGTCACTTTTGTAGCTGGACCTGAGACACACAGCCATTGTTTATTCACAGAGCACCTTTGTTGCATTTTATGCCTTAAAGAGCCAGTAAGATGAAAATTCTAAGATTCCTATCACTGTTTATAAGTCCTGTACATTAGGTTTAAATCCATCTAAGGTATATATATAAAATATCATTTTAAAATTACCTCAATTCTCAGAGATCCCCAAACGGTTCGCGCGAAGCTGTTCAAAAGAGTCAGTTTCCTTAAACCCCACCTTTCGGTAGCATACTGTGTTCTGATTGGTCAACTAACATAGTCAGGTTTGATTGGTTGTTCCGCACACAACTCCACGGTAAACTATGCGTTAGCATCTGTTTGGGGTGAATTATGTCTTATTCCTCTCACCGCGAAGCAAACAGTAAAATAAAAAACTTGATCAGTCTCGCTGCTTTTTCTTCTGTGTTGGGTGTATTCAAGCCGCGCGCTTCAGTTTGAATCTGAATAGCGCGTTCAGCATTACATTACATATAATGAAGGGAGACGTGAAAAATGGACATCACGTTGTTTTCATATGGATTACTTTATCACAGAATATTTTCAGCAACACTTGTTCAGTTTTAAAGTAGACATGTCAAGCTTTCTATAGATATCTCTCTCATTTCTCTTTGTTGAGAATTCACGGAGTTACACTTCATTTTAATGACGTGTTTGTAAATGAAGATCAGCGAAGACAGGCTGCAGACAGCACACATACTGAGAAGACGCTCGGGAGAAAACAAACGCATAACTTCATAATCATACTTCGCGTTGTGATTCGGAGATGCTCGTTGTTCTAAATAAAGTTGGTAATGAACCCTCTTTTATGGCCAAATGCTTTGAAAATCCCGCCTTGTACTCACCGAGATTAGAAAAGCAGTCATCAGTGATATGTTGTGAACACAACAAAAGGGATTTGTTGTACTGCTCTGGTATTGTGGTAAAATGAATTTTAGCCATTGGTTCTTCTGATTTTCATTCTTTGGCAGTGAAAATAAAACAAACTTGCCTTTACAATTAAAAACACACTGTCTCCTCAACATGATGCTATCACACCAAACAGAGCGTCTGTGTGTGGGGGTGGGGCAGGTCAGAGGTCAGTTTCTCCCAAGATGGTAGGCGGAGATTATTATGCAAAGTGTGCCTCGTGACGTACATAGAGATGGGCAAAAGATTTGAAATCTATAACGACTCGTTTCAGCGATTCAGAGTCGACTCCTTACTTTAGAAGCCAGTAACTTTATAAATCGTGTACTTTTTGGTTTAATTACTTTGCACATTGTTTACACTGATGGACAGCTACATCATACACTGTAATACAGCTAATTTTTGATTTCCCATCTGTGTGGCTCTTTAAGCAGTTGGTTTCAGAGAGGTCCTGTTTTAAAACTACAAGTCTTGAAAGATATTAAGGCTTCCTTGCTGCATTATTCACAGCCATGGAGAAAGAGACAGGAGAGAATTAATTAAGGAATCTGAGGGGGATGAGATAGACAATGAGGGGACAATGGGTCTGTGGGCCTCAGTGCCGGCAGCTGCTGTCTGTATCCTAATTATGGAACCTCATAAATGGCTATTTAAAACATAAAAAAAGAAGTAATAAATACTTAATCATTATTATTATCTTTAAATATTGTCAACAAGACTGCATTTATTCGATGACACCAGTAAAAAGAGTAATATTTTGAAATATTATTAAAATGTAAAGTAACTAAAATTTTGTCAAATGTAATTTAATCTGAATTTGTAGCTGTCAAAACTCTAGTCTTACTTCTACATGGTCCTTCAGAAATAATTTTCAATTTCCGTTCAAAATGATGTTCAAAATAGTTTAATAAAAAAATAGTGCTGCTTAATATTTTTGTGGAAATTGTGATACACCAACATTCAGAAGTTTGAGGAAGGAACTAAGTAACATTTAAATGAAAATAAAAGAACAGCTTGGTTTGAAAGTAACTTCTGTGTGAGCAGTGCTTCATACATGGCTACACTGTTGACAATAGACAGTGGACTTTAATGTGACCTCTAGATTCCTGAGGGTGCCTGTGATCCCTTAAAAGCAGCTAACTAGGTTTCGGAGCAGAGCTAATGAGTGCATGTTCTTTGGTGTTAACTGAAATGGCATTTGCTGTGCTAGAGGTCACAGAATATGGAGTTCTTGTAGAGAAGCTATTAGTGCACCTATTGTGTTTCTAAGCCCTTATTCCAAACAATGCAGTTAAGCCATTGTTGTGTTTCATAAAAAAAGGAGTCTGGAGAGCTAGGACGACACTGTGAATTAATTACGTCATCACTCCCCCCTGACTTGCTCCTTTTATGCCCTCTGATTCCCGTAACATAATGACAACAGGTGAAGGAAATTATGTTTACTTCGTTCTGCTATGTTTCCTCCTGTCCAAAGCCTAGTGAGCTAAATTGTTGTCTACCGTTTACAAAGACAGTATTCTAATAAAAAAAAAAAACATTTTAAGTGACCAATTAGGGAGGAGTGCACATGAAGTGCACAGGTGGCAAGACTCACAGCTGATTGAAATAGAAATTGACGTTAATGAACTGGAAATAAAGAAATTACACCTGTTCTGGTCATCTCTCATTACCTTCCAGCAGTCATAAATCTGTTTATCTTCTTTGTCTGAGACTAATCACAACAACACATCTCCATCTAAACTACTATTTTTATTTATTTGAACCCCTGCAAAAACTGTATCCCTTAGAACTCATCTTTAATCATCAAAATGACATTTAAATATGTCATATAGTATATAGCATATAGTAAATGAGGCAAGGGTGAAGAATTGCATTCAAGCCATTTTAAGGCACGAGAAAATTATTTTCATAAAGTAAATAATTTTCTCGTGCCTTAAAATGGCTTGAATGCAATTCTTCACCCTTGCCTCATTTACTATATGCGGATCTTTGAATATGCAAATTAGCTCCGCCTCCACTCAGTAACCCCAGCCAGGGACTCCTGATCCACTAATTGAACTGTAATAAACGGTATGTAATGTCAAATGGAAATATTTGTTTAATTAACCCATATATGTTTGAACCAGAAATAAGCTGGTATGCTAGACGTAAGCAAGGAGACTGATGGATAACTTTGTGAGGTAACGTATCTGTTTGCGCTGGTTCCTACATGGATAATGACTGATAAAACTACGTGTTTACTAGTGGACAACTTGTGGATACTGTAACATTCGTTAAAGTTATTTACTTGATGATGTTGTGTCCTAAAATGCCTTGAAGACTTGAATGCAGCCTGGTTTGTGATTCCACAACTTGTATTGATGAATGGACTGGCACATGGGTTGTCTAAAACCATATTAAAAACAGCACATAGATAAAAAAAAAAAAAAGAAAATGATTTTCACTAAAGTGGGACTTTAAGAAAATGTTAGCCTATTTATACTCTTATGTATGTATTTGTATACATGTATATGTATGTATGTATGTATATATATATATATATATATATATATATATGTGTGTGTGTGTGTGTGTGTGTGTGTGTGTGTGTTTTTTTTTTCTTCCCTTCTTCGTCTTCCTCTTTTGTCTTTGGCCTCTGGTCCCCAGTAGGCTGTAGCATTCCAGGTCTGTATCTGGTGTGGTGGAGTTGAAATATGTGTGGGTGGATGTAGGGTGGGGCTTGGGGTTTGTGTCTCCCGGCCATCTCCCTGAGCTATATATTTAAAGGAGGGGGAAAAAGACATATACACTGGGCCCCTAGCCTGGGCTACAATACACTACACGTCTCACTTTTTTTATGCATCATAAACTAGCTGAGACACATACAGATCTACACACATGAGTAAATAAATAATAGATATATAAGGTATTCTTAACATGTAGGTAGTGGCCAGGGGTGGCTGGTATTTTGGGGGATGAGGGGGTGCTTTGGGCCCTGTTGCCCTGCACTCTCGTTGTGGCGTGACTTGGGCTGAGGATTAAGTTACAGTATGTTGTAGCCACAGAGGGGTCAGAGGCAACCCCAATAATTATTAAAATATTAAATAATTTATAATGTATTACTATTATTATTTATATAATTATTATTACTTGCTATCTTCATTGTCTTCCACCCTTTCCCAGTCTTGATTAAATTATTATTTTAATTGTCATTGTTATTTTTACTAATAACATTGGTTGTCTCCAATGGTCTCCTTTTTAAAGTTATACTATTTGTATCTATTTGATTTGTATGCTGCCACCCCACCCCTAGATACAATGTCACATGCGCACACACACACACACATGCCCGCACACACACATGCATACATGCTCACAGACTCATATATGCAAAAACAGGAGCTAATCAGAATGGACTTGTATTGTTTGTAATGACTTGTTAATGGCTTCTGATTCTGGCCGTCTATCTATACTGATTCTTCTTGATCTTAGTGCCGCTTTTGACACTATAGATCACTCTATTTTAATCACACTCTATTTTTATCACCCGATTAGAGACTATCTTTGAAATTTCTTATTCTGCATTAAAGTGGTTTGAATTCTACCTCTCCGATCGCAAGCAGTTAGTTATAATGAGTTATTGCAGGTTTGAAGTTGGTGTGGTGCACTCCGGTGTTCCCCATGGATCGGTTTTGGGCCCTTTACTTTTGAGTATTACATTTTTTTCCATTTGGCCAAATTACGTCCCATGTTGACTTTTTCTGTGGCAGAAAAGTTAATCAACAATTTTTGTTTTTCACACATTGATTATTGTAATGCATTGCTGGCTGGAGTTTCTAAAGTTACCTTAAGTAAATTACAGTTGGTGCAAAATTCAGCTGCTAGAATTCTGACTAGGACCAGTGCAAGGGAGCACATCACAACTTTTCTTGGAAAAATTGAAGTGGCTTCCTGTTTTTTATTGATTTTTAAATTCTCATGCTCATTTATAAGGCCTTGAATAATTTGGCCCCTCAATATTTGTTTGAGCTTTTAACCCCCTACACTCCTACACGTATGCTCTACGCTCTTCTGAAGCTGGTCTTTTAACTGTTCAAACAACTCGGCTAAAAACTATGGGTGATTTTTACTGCCTGCACTGTTATGTGCATCTTTTAATTTCATTTTTTTTTATGTTAATCGCTTTGAGATGCTACTTTTAAAGGTGCTATATAAAATAAAGTTTATTATTATTATTATTATTATCATAATGTTGGCTGTCAGTATCTATGTCTGTTTGTGCAAGTGATTCTGTAATTGATGCATGTAAACACTCACATTCTTTACTTGCATAAAAAAAAGAAAAAAAAAGAATTTGACGTTAACATGTTGATAAATTAATGACTCTACATTATACATAAATACAATTATGAAAACAGTCATTGTTATTTATGTGAATGAAAGCATGTTTATGATTTTTCTCAGCTTTGCCATACTCAAAGCTGAATCTATGATTAAATAATTTTTTTTAAGACAATTTGTCTAAATTGAGCTCTCAGAAGGCAGCATAATCATGTACAAAAACATCTTGTAAGACTGCAGACATAAGACTGCAGACGTGATAAACTCTCAATGCACTTTTTTAAAATGCTTTTAGCACCTGAAATGTTAGTGATTGAAGTGAACTTGAAGTGGCACAACAGTTTAGTGAATTTGCTCAGTTCCAACTCAACACTTTCTAATAAATGCAAGCTTTTGTGTGTTTGTCTGTTGATTAGATAGTGGTAATACCTTTTAAAGCTTCCACTTCTGAGAGTTTTTAATTATAGAGATTTTTTTTTCTTTGTAGAATTGTTGTCACAAGATTGTTGTGCTTGTTTGTATATTAGACAAGTTTCCCAAGGTTATACAGCAGGTACAGATAATATGCTTTCTTTCCTTTCCTGTGTGTGCCTTTCATTGCATTGCTCCATATCTCATTTAATTTGCCTCTGTTGACAGCTCGCTCTGTATTGAGATTTACGTGTTCTCCAAAGAGAGCTGAGCGGTACATACGGCTCACTTATGAATCCTCCCATCGTGCCTGGTGGCTGCATTGTTGAACCCTCCACTGAATTTAGAGGGCTTCTTAACAACAGGAACAACATTCTTAATTGGGATGTTTTACAGCCATCTACACTTGAGAAATCCATTTTTGTTATCCATTCGAGTCCTCTATTAGGAAACTGTCTCTGCTGGGATTAGGTATGCTGCTCTAAAAACCGTAGTTGCCATATTTTTCACTGATGTTTTGTTAATTAACTCGAGCTCTCTACTGACATCCCTGTTTATCAGAGCTATACATTTCACATTTATGCTGACATGCCTCATCTGGCTCTCGTTCTGTCAACACTCGTTCTCCCACATGCTGCGAGACGCCTCTGTGAATTTATTTATAAAAATATAAAACATATTTTTCCTGACATAGCTCTGAAAAAAGCTTGTTTTTTCAGTATTTCAGTCTCGTTTTCTATATTTAAAAAAAGTGTAAACATCTTTTGTTGATTGCAGTGTAGGTTTTTTCTTACAAATTACTTAGCGACTTGTTTAAGGTATTAATATTTGTTTTCTGAGAATGTAGATAGAATGTAATCATTTATGTTTAATATTTGTATTTATTCATTATTTTTATTTCATTGGCAAGTATTTTCTTTATTTTTCTTTATTTTTTAAGTGTAATTTTACATTTGGTTTAATGTATAAAACAAAAATCAAAAAAACGTAAAATGCAGTTTTGCTTCTCAACTAAATTTACCTACACACAGGAAAAATTATACTAAATGCTCTTTATGAAAATAGTTTTTGCTGTTTAAATCTCAAATATGAAAACTTGACTTTAAGTTTGATAGGAAAATATGTGACTCAGCATTCAGGGACAATCCCATCCCACCTGGTGTTGAGCTTCCATCCTCTTGCATCTTCACTCACCCTCATGGAATGTAGCACCCAGATAATGTCTCCAACAACACAGTGTTAGAAATCACATGCTCTTGATAGTGGACTGAAGATGACTGCAGATGCTCATCATCATAGTCTGGTTGGAGTGGCTTACTTTTGTGCTCATTGGGTGGCCTTAGTATAGTTTAACAGCTACCCAGCTCTCCTCAAAGATAAAATATACACATAGAATGTTCCTGGCAGCTCGTCTATCATGTTCTGAGTTTGGGGTGCTGATAAAATCTGAATTTTCTGGTTGTGCCACCCATGGAGGTGCCAGTTTGTGAAAGAAAACTGGCGTTGCCATCCTGTTGCTTGCCAATCATTATCCCACCCGCTGCTGATAATATTGATTCTATTGTACCACAGTCATGATCAACAAAAGACCAGCAGCTTTTATGTGGCATGGTGCTGAGAGGCAGTGCTAGCCTTTGAGAGAGTATGGAGTCATGAGAAGAATGAAGATCAGGATGTTCTTGTTTGTCTTTCTTAGCTGTTCTATGTATTTGAATATGAAAGTTGTGTGTGTATATATATATATATATATATATATATATATATATATATATATATATATTTATGACAATTAGGTTGAAGGGACACATGCACAAAAGGTAATATTTGGGAGGGACTTGTGACTCCTTTTGGTAAAATGTATTGTCCTAGTGGTGACCAGGTAATATCATACCATACCTGGGCCTTTGGGACACCAGGGTTTTGTCCAAAATAATATGTCAAATCACATCCAACTTTAAATGTTTGGGTAATTTTTGAAGGCAGCATAATTCATATTTTACTCCTTGTGCCTTCCCACCTTGTGCAGATCTGTGGTTGTTCGAAAGATTCAAAATATTCAGATTGATGGAACGGTTGAAAAAATCATAAATGTAATTTATTTCCACTTATAATTTGGACGGTTATGAAAAAAGTGAGCAATTTCTACCAATAAATATTATTCATGAAATATGTTATTGGGAATATCTAAAACTCACTTGAATTTGTTCTAGATCCTTATACATGTCATTACAATGTCTTTGAAGTCAGTTTCCTTACTATAAACCTATCTGTTAAGTCATTGACCAACTGTTTTGAACACAGCCCTGGTGAATGTACACTATATCATTCAGACATTTAGGGTCAGTAAGATGTTTCAAGATGTCTCTTATGCTCACCAAGGCTGCATTTACTTGATCAAAATTACAGAGAAAACTAAAATTGTGAAATATATTATTATAATTTAATATCAGTTTATTGTTTTCTATTTAAAATTTTGTTAAATGTCAAAGCTAAATTTTCAAGCAGCCATTAATCCATTAAATTTCAGTGTCACATGATCCTTCGGTGATCAGATGATTATTATTTTTTTCTCTCAGGACTCTTATATAAATGTCTTCACTCATATCAATTGAATGCATCCTTGCTGAATAATATTACTACTTTATTAAAAAAAAAAATACTTTTGAGCAGTAATGTGCAGGAAATAGAAATCTCACTATGGAGAGAAGAAAATTAACTGCTCTTCCAGCAGTGTTTCATTTTCATGCCCCACTTTTGCTCCACTGGAGCTGGGCATTATCGTTCAAATGAAGGCAGATCCTCTGTCACAGCTCTCTGATTTAGGACCTGGGGAGTGATCTGATCCCAGATAAGTCTGAAATTCTAGTTTCCATCTAGGTCTTTTGAAGGAGCTTGCAATTAGCACTTGATGCCAGAAGGCCACAGAAACTTAATGATGGATGTAATAGATGATTTGCATCATTGCACATGTGTTATTGTTTGTTAGACAGTGTCTAATGGGTACGTGATTGGTGCGAGTACAATGCATGTGAAAATGAGCCAGCCGAAGCAGCCATTGTCCACTGTAAAACCTCATCAGTAAATCATTTGTTTGGACTTGTTTTTTCAATGTCTATTACTAAAACCTATTAATAATTGTTCTGTTTATTACTATTGCTGTTCTATTATTGTACTGGCTGAGAAGGCGAGGGCTTGATCATAATATTACCCAGCATCTGATGCAGCGAACCATTCTTCACTGGCCTAATGGCTTAGACAATAATTACTGGGCTGAATTAAACTACCGGGAGGGAATAGAGTGAGATTTACCCTCCCATCGGGGCCTTTGTGTGCTGCTTTTCAGCCAGAAGAGGATGTTTCTGTTTCTCAGAGAGATGCTTTACACACACGCACACATACTTGAATGCAATTAAGCACAGATTACTAGGCAAGCCGTCAGTGGCATCTACACAAAGAGCTGCCAGCGTTTATTGTTTCCTGTTTTGCAAACATGCCATTTTCTAAATGAACTTTTTAAAGTGAAAACTGTCATTTGCCAAATTCAGGAGCGAGGGGAGGTAGACAGCCTGTCTGAAAACTGGGCTTCATTCCTGAGATTATAATTTGTGGCACACACACTAGCCAGGTTTTTTTGTGCCAGTGTAGAATGAGGCATCAGATGACTAGTGTATGCGAGATGAAGAGCCAGGGAGAAAAGAAAAGAGCATGTGAGAAAGAAACTGAGAGCTTGTGATTATTTGTCATGTGCTCAAGCATGGGATGGCAGGAAGGTGGGTCGTGAAGAATGGGATATGACATAAGGCCTGCAAAGGGACATCCTTCTCCAGGCAAAGCAGATCAGACATATCATCTGTTACCGGCATCCCAGCAATGACTCAAACAAGCCTAACAAAGACACTATGCAGCTAGAAGAGAGAGAGTGTGATCCAGAGAGTCTGAGGGAGAAATAGATGAAGGTAACAGGAGGAGGACTGCTGCATACAAGAAATAGAGAGTAAGAGGAATTTGTAAGACTGTCGCTGTTGTGAACATAAACAATTGAAACAGTTTAGAAGCTGCCTACAGAGTCAGAACTTTAAGGCATCATTCACACAAATTATGCTGCCTTATAAAACTGTCAAATTGTAAGGCCGCATAATATGTATCCTTCTCAAAAAAAAATGTTATATATATATATATATATATATATATATATATATAACAGGTTTTATACTGTACAAACTGTATATTCTATCGCCCTACACCAACCCTACACCTAACCCTAACCCTAACAGGAAACTTTTTTTAAGAGAACAAGAGTTTTAAGAGTTTAAGAGTATAAGAGTTTTGAAAAATGGGGACATCATAAGTCACCCTCTCCTTGTGATACCTGCGTCATACCAGTGTCATTATACAAAGTTGTGTCCTGATAGGTCACAAAACTATGCCCCCCCCCCCCCCCACACATGTACTGTATGTATATATATATATATATATACAGTATTGTTCAAAATAATAGCAGTACAATGTGACTAACCAGAATAATCAAGGTTTTTCGTATATTTTTTTATTGCTACGTGGCAAACAAGTTACCAGTAGGTTCAGTAGATTGTCAGAAAACAAACAAGACCCAGCATTCATGATATGCACGCTCTTAAGGCTGTGCAATTGGGCAATTAGTTGAATTAGTTGAAAGGGGTGTGTTCAAAAAAATAGCAGTGTGGCATTCAATCACTGAGGTCATCAATTTTGTGAAGAAACAGGTGTGAATCAGGTGGCCCCTATTTAAGGATGAAGCCAACACTTGTTGAACATGCATTTGAAAGCTGAGGAAAATGGGTCGTTCAAGACATTGTTCAGAAGAACAGCGTACTTTGATTAAAAAGTTGATTAGAGAGGGGAAAACCTATAAAGAGGTGCAAAAAATGATAGGCTGTTCAGCTAAAATGATCTCCAATGCCTTAAAATGGAGAGCAAAACCAGAGAGACGTGGAAGAAAACGGAAGACAACCATCAAAATGGATAGAAGAATAACCAGAATGGCAAAGGCTCAGCCAATGATCACCTCCAGGATGATCAAAGACAGTCTGGAGTTACCTGTAAGTACTGTGACAGTTAGAAGACGTCTGTGTGAAGCTAATCTATTTTCAAGAATCCCCCGCAAAGTCCCTCTGTTAAAAAAAAGGCATGTGCAGAAGAGGTTACAATTTGCCAAAGAACACATCAACTGGCCTAAAGAGAAATGGAGGAACATTTTGTGGACTGATGAGAGTAAAATTGTTCTTTTTGGGTCCAAGGGCCACAGGCAGTTTGTGAGACGACCCCCAAACTCTGAATTCAAGCCACAGTACACAGTGAAGACAGTGAAGCATGGAGGTGCAAGCATCATGATATGGGCATGTTTCTCCTACTATGGTGTTGGGCCTATTTATCGCATACCAGGGATCATGGATCAGTTTGCATATGTTAAAATACTTGAAGAGGTCATGTTGCCCTATGCTGAAGAGGAAATGCCCTTGAAATGGTTGTTTCAACAAGACGATGACCCAAAACACACTAGTAAACGGGCAAAGTCTTGGTTCCAAACCAACAAAATTAATGTTATGGAGTGGCCAGCCCAATCTCCAGACCTTAATCCAATTGAGAACTTGTGGGGTGATATCAAAAATGCTGTTTCTGAAGCAAAACCAAGAAATGTGAGTGAATTGTGGAATGTTGTTAAAGAATCATGGAGTGGAATAACAGCTGAGAGGTGCCACAAGTTGGTTGACTCCATGCCACACAGATGTCAAGCAGTTTTAAAAAACTGTGGTCATACAACTAAATATTAGTTTAGTGATTCACAGGATTGCTAAATCCCAGAAAAAAAAATGTTTGTACAAAATAGTTTTGAGTTTGTACAGTCAAAGGTAGACACTGCTATTTTTTTGAACACACCCCTTTCAACTAATTGCCCAATTGCACAGCCTTAAGAGCGTGCATATCATGAATGCTGGGTCTTGTTTGTTTTCTGACAATCTACTGAACCTACTGGTAACTTGTTTGCCACGTAGCAATAAAAAATATACTAAAAACCTTGATTATTCTGGTTAGTCACATTGTACTGCTATTATTTTGAACAATACTGTATATATATATATATATATATATATATATATATATATATATATATATATATATATATATATATATATATATATATATATATATATATATATATATATATATATATATATAATACGTACACATGAGTGAGTAATATAATGACAAATTGATCATTTTGGGGTGGAGTAACCATTTAATGCACTAATAAGAAGTTTATTGAGGCAAAATTTGTAGGTAATACTTAGATATTATTGAGAACTGGACATTAAAATAACGTGTGACCAAAATAGTCAGTTTAGTTAAATATATATTTTACACAATGAGTTCATTTTTTGTCACATCTGGAGCTTCATATGTAGCGTTCCACTTTGGTCACTCATGAGACTTTGATGACAGTTAGGATGTAGCTCCCTGTGTTAGTAGTAGGCGGCAAGGCAGCTCACCAGGTTTTGTAATAGAGTTTGAGTGTGTGTGAGTGTGTGTAGTCATTCACAGCATCAAAAACTAATAGATGCCATCTCCAGAATTCATAACAGATTGTTCAAACAACATGGTTGCTTTTTGTCATGTACCACTGAAACTCGGTATTCTTTCTGTCCCGGGTGAAATGGCTGTCAGACAAGATAGACAATACAAAAGTTCTCAGTGGAAAATATTCTGACAAAACTGTGTATTTTCTCTAAAACACAATGTGCATCTGCCGTGTGCTTTTAGCCTGTGGGCATCTCTCTTTGACTGATTTGATATCAGTATGTATAATGCCTTCTTCCTATTTAATCTGTTAGATTTATTCACTTGGTATTCACTGAGCAATTTGTACTTTTGCGTTGCTAACCACTGGAATGTAAAGTGTCATTATCATATAGTGAGATCATAGCACCGGTGCTGTGAGATTGCAGTTGCACTCATGTTAAGTGCTTCGCTGTGTGTTCTGCATGCCATCTCTCGCTCCCTTCATTCTCAATGCATCACACGAGCCGCCCCTTGTGTCTGTGTGAAAGTTAAATGAGCCAGAGCTAAAGGTGAATCTTCTTTTTTTTTTTTCAGTGGAAGATTGCTCCAAAGATGTAACCTGTACAACACCAAATTAGGTTTTGTTGTCCATAGAGTGTTTTATTTTACCAGGATGCTATGGCACAGCCCTCACGTTTTTAGCCTCTCAATTTAGCCCTAGAATGCAGCCTTGTCATTTTCAGCATACATAGGCTATAAGATATAAGACTTACAAAAACATTAAACAGTCTTACCAACCTTCAACTTTTGAAGAGTAGTGTCTACAGTAAGCATTTTTTTTTCTTGGATGATTTTTTGAACAGGCTTCACATCCAGAGTGTCTGCCTTAAGATGCTGTCTAGGTAGGCAGCTTTGTAGGGTCGAATCAGAGCTAAATCAAACATTTATATAGCATAGTATAGTCTTTTGTTACATAGAGATGTTTGTCTCTTCTTTTTTACTCTCTTGCTCTCTTTCTTAACAGTCTATTAATGAATAGATCTGCTGGATCCTCTCCTCGGCTTGCTTTAACTCCACAGTTGAAGTTTATTCACAGAGTTGCTTATTTCCTCATCTCCTGCTTCCTCATCAATGCTCACTCAATCACACACCTCAACCCTGAACTATTCAAAAAGTAGTATTCTTTTAAAAAGATACAGGGATAATTCTGGACTTTATCTTACCTCTAGATCTTTAGTAATTCAATAACACAATTCAATTTCCTCTCTCTTGCACTGATATCTCAATATGCATCTCTCAGAACATGTTTAGCAGCTGCCATTGTTTTTGTTTGTGGAATATTGATCAAGGTTTTGCCAAATTCAGCCTGTCAGGTTTTTTTGTTTAATGACCAAAGAAAAATATGAGATTAGGGATATCTTTTAGTGTCTACTCCATCAGCATCTCCTGATATGGATTATTACCATGACAATCCTCCATTTTCTTCACAGTTTTATAGCTATCCATTCAGAAGGTTTCGCAGCTGTTGAAAATCTATTCTTGGCAAGCTTTGTGCCTCAAATAAACATCCCCCTCACCCAATCATTGCCCATTGTGTTTAAAACCCACACAAACCTGGAGAAAAAAATCTGGTATTTCTAGTTCAACACTGCAGTCTCAATATTATTTGCGTAGAAAAGTAATTAAACTGAAAAGTTTTGTCAGTTGAAGGATGGGATGAATAGAGAGGGAAAAGCTCTTGTTAGGAAGGGTGATTTGAAGACTGACGTTCCACATAATACGAGCCATTGAAGGCTAGTGGAAATCAAAAAGACCTCCTTGGGTGAGCGGTGACAAGCTGCTCTCAGCAGCCAGGATCTGCTATGGGACGTCACAATGGGACTTGGCCAGCCAGAGTACAGGGGAGAGAGGGACATACCATTTTAGGAAGAACCGGAGCATTTGAAGAGCTGGCCAGAGGCTTTCAATCTATAAAGAAACATTTTCCAGAGAAACTCAAATATTCAACAGGCTTGCCCATTCTGTTTCAGTGGCCTGTGGAGGGATAAGGGGTTCAGAATGAGAAAGAAAAGAAAGGTGCTTTGTTGGTGCATCCTATTCCCTGCAGACTACCCTACTTCCTGTCACTGCAGGCAGCCCATACGAGCACGGATGCTGTTATGTTGACTGTGAGCCATTACCACCTTCCTTTTGGCATTTGAAGTTCCTGCCACTTTGTGGATTCAACTCACAGGGCATCACATAAAGAGTAAGTGCAGAGTCTGTTCCACAGGTAGACTGTCATTCAGGCAAGCTTGGAGTTGAATGGACATGAGTCATTTTCCCTCTGGAGACGCTTCAGGGAAGAATCCATTCTTTCTTTTTCATCATCTGTGTTCACAAATTCAAGTATACACACATTTCATTGTAAACCAAGAAGCCTAAAATGATGGAACAGTATAAACGAGACAAACAATTTTGTATCTCCAGCAAAAATAATTTTATTATATTTTAACTTTTATGATTTTATTGTAGCTTTTTATATATTATTATTATTATTATTATTTATATAAACAAATTGTATAATAAATGTAATAATTATATTTATATACATTTATTTATACTTTTAATATTGTAATATTAATTGTTTTTATTTATTATAATATTTTAAATAAATATTATTATAAAAATGATTTCGTTGAAAATTAATAAAAATGTATTATTATTTTTATTTATTTCATTGTAATTTTAGGTTTATTATTTTTATGTGCTGTTGTCTTTTTTGTTTGGTTAGTTTTATTTTTCTTTTTAATTTTTATTTCTCTTTGACTTTCACAGTTTAGGTTATTTTAGCATTTAAAATTTAGGGTTACATTTTATTTTAAAGTCCAATTCTTCCTATTAACAAAGCATTAACTATGAGTTTTGCCTCAACAAACTTCTAATTTGCTGCTTATTAATTAGTAAGGTAGTTGTTAAATTTAAAGATTGGTTTGTATTAAGGATTTAGAACATGGTAATGCAGAATATGTGCTTTATTAGTACTAATAACAGCCAATGTGTTATTATTGTTGACTCGTTAATAGTTAGAATTGGTCACTACTACACTAAAGTGTTACCAAAATGTAGGATTTGTTGCATAGTAATTTTGTTTGAAGAATGTTTCTCCAGATATTATTTCTAAAAGTTGTGGTTATAAATGTTTTGAGAATGCTTTTCTTTCATAATCATGTTCTACTACAGAATGTGGTACTACAGGTTGTTCCTTTGTAAATTGAAAATATTTTTTTCTTTTTCTGCATTGTTAGTTTCTTACTGTCACTTACTAATTTGAATTGACCTACTAAAAGAGAGTAGCACTACAAAAGCAAGAGCACGTCTCTCTGGATCCTGCTCATTATTCCTCCCCTTTATCACTTGGAAATGCAAATTACATTCATTTAATAAGGCACCAGGGGTGACATCTGGATGTTTCTACAGTGGCTTTGACATTTATGAGTATGACCGCTCATTTCATGTATTTAACAGTATAGCACAGTTCTTTCTTTGTTTAAAGAAGTGACCATTGGTCCCCGTTAGGAATCAATGATATTTGCAGAGCTGAGATGTTTTGATCTCTCTCTGAAAGACGAACGTTTTGGTAACTAATCCCTAATCACAGCTTAAGGGCAAATCCGGCCTCCAAGAATTGCACAAGAAGGGGAATGTGGACTTACAGACTCCCGAATATCAAAGTGCTGTCATTAATAAGTTTGCAGTAGGGTTTAACATCAATGTCAGTCATACACAGAAAACAACCTTCATTTGTGGTTATAAATCTGTCAGCCATTTCTCCACAAGACAGAATCTGATTTAATTAGCTGATTTGGTGTGTATTAACTGATTTGAGTTCAAGCTAAACTAGCAAGCAGTCATCTGTCCACAATTTAAATCATTTCGTTTTCGATGCTGACTTATTAGGGGGTGCTATTATTGTCAAAGAGAGAATATAGCTCTGTATCTGAATGACTGTGACTCATGACTTTCCACTTAACTCTGTGTAAAAAAGCATAATACTGTAGTTAGCACATGCATTAGGTAATCTGTACATACACTCGCTCTCTAAGGCTGCTCTGATGTCTTATAGCATAGTAACGCACTCAAGAAGAATTTTAAAGCATGGGGAGGAGAGACTGAAAATAGCTTTAAATGGTAATTGGGTTGCGAATGTGTGGAAACTGAAAGAAAAGTCGAGGACAGATCTTTTGCTTAAACCATCAGTCAGACAGAAATAAAAACGTGTAGTGAGCAGCCCACATCCTGAAGGCCACTCCTCCCTCTCTAAATTATAGGTGTTAGGTGCACATTTAGAAAGTGCAGATGGGCCAGGCAGTTTTCTAATGCAGTCACACACCAGCAAACATGCATTAGTGTGACAGCCCTTCCATCTTTTTCTGCTCTCAACTCATTTCAGACATGTTACCGGATAACACCTTGTTGCAGTTTTGCTGCTTTTGCACGAATATCATTGCTCAGTTTACTTTGAACTTCTCCAGACTCCTCGATCTTGACATGGTGGCAATGAAAAAGTACACAGCCTGTTGAACCACCACATATCCGTCATGCTCAGTCTTGGCTAAATGCTTGCACAGGCCAAGTTATGTGGAGAGTTCAAGTGAACATGATGGATGTGCGGTGGTTGCACAGTAGATGGTTGCACAGTAAATGGTAGCCCTCAGACCCAGACAGGAATTTACAGAACTCAAAAGTTGAACATTTCAGTGGCTATTAATTGATTTGAAAGGGGTAGTTCACACCAAAATGAAAATTCTGTCATTGTTTATTCAAGATCAAGTTTATTCAAGATTCAAGATTAAGTGTTGTTTTGGATTGTGTTGACTTGTACGGACAGAAACAGATAAAACATTCTTAATAGTATCTTGATTGTGTTTCACAGAATAAATTAATTCATACTGGTTTGGAACAATGTGAGGGTGAGTAAATGATGACAGAATTTTCTTTTTTGAATTTAAATTTGAGGTTCTTTAAAAATAGGCCAGATTATTTGATTTATCGCAATGTGAATGCAAACGCATAAATTAGTTTCAGATCATTTAAAAAATAGAATAGAATAGAATGTATTTTAGTACAAAAATACATGTTTATTTTTGCACTTGGTAGAATTGTAAATTTTAGGCCAATGTGAACATGGTCCATTTTGTGATGACCTCATCTTCAAAAAAAAAAAGATAAATAAACAATTGTCTCAAACCCAATTGAGAACCACTGTAATACACAATGCTTTCTCTGTCTGTGTTTGTTAGATCAGTGGAATTTGTCCTGCAATTCTTAGAGCTACTGCTTATGTTGGAATGTGGAAAATGTGGAACACACACAAAAAGTCACATCCCTGAAGTAGCACACAGTGATTCGTGTGTCCGCCAGCATCATTTAGCATTTAGGCAGGAGGAAGCTAATTATCCGCTCCCTGCTATCGCTGCAAATGTCTCCAACCTAACTGGGTATTCTCAGAATGTCTTTGTATTTTGTGTTGGAGGACCTGACCCTGAATCGGCAAGAAGGAGCTTCTTCTTCAAGTCATGTCTAATGAAAGACTCCCTGATTACACTGCCTGAGATTGGGCTGCTGTTATCAACAAACCAAGCGTCCATCAGGCTATTGGCTTTTTTAGGCAGCTTGTCTATTGAATTGCTCGATGTATCTGTGAAAGTGGAGTGTCTTTGATTTTCTGTCTCTATTTCTAATAATAATCATGCATTTTTCCTACCCTGTTGTTTTGTCCACTTTTTATTTCACCAGGTGCATCTCAACACTGAAAGGAGGATATGCAATCAATTTTTATCACCTCTAAGCTAATCTGTATGTGTGTCTACTTTGTTCACCAGTGATTTATGTGTAATTCCCGTCTATCTGTCATTTACATGTGCAGGTTTTGAGTTACTCTATCAGCCGGAGGTGGTCCGACTCTACCTGTCCCTGCTTACAGAAAGCCAGAACTATAACACACTAGAAGCAGCAGCCGGGGCTCTGCAGAACCTCAGTGCTGGACAGTGGACAGTAAGTGTCTTCTCGAACTTTCCTACACTTGACACATTTGGAAGCACCAGGAACTGGAAATTGATTCTTATTTAGATCCATTTAAACAAACAATCCTAGATTTGAATTATATTCATGATTGTTTATTTCCATTTATTTCCATTTTCAAGATGGCATCGCTCGTCTAGTTTTCAGTCCATGTGAATCTTTTGAAAATGTATGAACTAGTAGTGTATTTATTTAGATTTTATTGACTTTTTGTGGTATACATCATCATTCAAAAGTCTGGGTCTGTAAGATGTTTTTGAACAAGAAACCTCTTATGCTCACCAAGGCTGCACTAATATAAAAGCAGTAATATGAAATAGTGAAATATTTATTTTTCACCAAAAATCCAACAAAACAAAACTTTTCATCAATTTCTATGCGTTCTTGCTGAATAAAAGTATGAATTTCTTTTAAAAAAGAAATCTCACTGGCCCAAATCTTTTTCATGCTATTGTGCATTAAATGAAGAATTGATTTCAGTGAAGTCTGATTTATTACTCTCTTGCTGAAATCTTAAAAAAGGGCTGATTTTCTCTGTTACAACAGTCATGTGAAGGTAGATTAAGCAATAATAATTGCTCTCCAAGCACTGGCTATTCATTCTCTCAAAATGGCTAAAAGAATGAGTTAAAAACTACATAAATGAAGTTGAAACTCACATCCCCAACTACCGATGAGATCACTTTAATGACAAAAGATGAATCAATGGTTGTGTGAACTAACATAAGACTATTTTAAACAAAGACAGCCCATTCAACCACCACCCCACTGGTCTGACTGGTCTGCAAAAATACATTATGCAAATCCATAAAGCTTAATTTGTAATGTTTTGTTTTTGTCTGCTTGCAGTGCTCCTTAAACACATTCCTAGGCGATACTTAATTACGAGTATGACATGTATGTGCCACAGTATCGTGTTGGGCTCTCTTTTCTCTTGAGGCATAAGTCAAGAGGAAATGTTTCTAATAAACACATCTCTCTATACACCTATTGCAAGAGGAAATCCCATTAAACTGCACTGCCCTGACCCTGCTTCTTTCTCCATGTCGGACCTGAAGTGCAGCCGTGCATAAGCTCACAGCTTCTTTGTGTGGTTACACCATTTCAGACCTGCCTCATCTCTATGCCTGGTGACACAGACGTGTTTGTGAACCCAGAGTCCCCAACACATCACAAACCCCTACTGAAGGGAGACGGGCATGTCACGTCTGTGCTCTATAAGAGGATTTGAGAGCTTTTATTTATTAATTTATTCTCTTTCTACCTTTTATTTATTTATTTTTTGGCAAATGCTTTTCTAGGCTCACTACCATCTCTTAGTGGCCATAGTGTAGCATTGCAATATCTTAATTACTGTCTCAAGGGCACAGGCTGAGGAATAGAGATGTCTTGTGTCACATAAAGGTTTTGTGATTCATGGGGTTGGAGGGACAAATGCACACAAGTCTAACGGGGACAAATGGCTATTTACTGGATTGCAGTTTCCCAGAATAGAGGAGCTTTTTCTCACGCACATACTCAGACAGGCATATTGCTGTTCTGGAAAATTTCATAGCTGAGCATAAGTTGACCTGACTTAATGAAATGAATGCAGTGGAAAAAATGTCAGAATCACTGGCTTAGTACAGTCTGTTCCTCTCATTTCTGCAGTGGTCCAACTATATCCGGGCGACAGTGCGTAAGGAGAAAGGGCTGCCGATCCTCGTCGAGCTCTTGCGCTCAGACTCGGACAAGGTGGTGCGAGCTGTGGCCATCGCTCTGAGGAACCTGTCCATCGACCGCCGCAACAAAGACCTGATAGGCAAGAGCTGTATTTATGGATCATTAGTGTTAAACACGTATTTCCATATTATTTATGTAAAGGTGCACTCAGATTATTTTCCTTATAAGTTTTGCACAAAATATCTGGAGTCTGAAAGATTTTTTTATCTTTTTGAAAGGCTGAAAATAACATTTTTCATATTATTAAACATACAGTAAAAAACAGTATTATTGTGTAAAATGTTCACAACTTAAAACAATTGTTTCCATTTGAATACACTTTGTTCATTTTGACCCTTCATTTTGTTTTTGTCAATTATTGTTTATTGTCATTATTGGAAATTTTAACTCTGTTACTTAGTTTTTTTAAATTAGGTTTTTACCCACAATATTAAATGTTAATGCATTTAAACTTCACCCAAAAATGAAAATTCTGTCATTAATAACTTGTAAGACCTTTGTTCATCTTCAGATCATCTTTTGTTCCCTTTGCACACAAAAAGTATTCTCGTAGCTTCATAAAATTACGGTTGACCCACTGATGTCACATGGACTATTTGAACAATGACCTTTCTACATATCTAGGCCATGGATGTGGGACCAGAGAGTGCTCACATTTCATCAAAGGTATCTTAATTGATGTGTTCCAAAGATGAACGAAGGTCTTATGGGTTTGGAACAGCATGAGCTTGAGTATTTTTGGGTGAACCATCCCTTTTAATATGTAAATTGGTTTGGCACAATTGTATTCTGCTTCAGAGTGGCTGCAGCTGCCTTTGTGTTCTCTTCAAGCTGAATCTTTCATCCTTTTATATTATCATCCTCAGGGAGTTACGCCATGAGGGACTTGGTCAGCAACTTGCCCAGTGGACAGCAGCGGCCAGCCAAGAACCTGGAGGAGGACACAGTGGTGGCCATCCTCAACACCATCCATGAAATCATCACTGACAGCTCGGAGAACGCCCGCTCTCTCATTACTGCTCAAGCAATCGACAAACTAGTTGCCATCAACAGGACCAGGTAAGAAGGGAACAGAGAACGGACCGAGATTATGTTAGTGACACAATGTATGGTCTTCTCTTTGATCAGAGTTACGCTATATTCACATTGCAAGTTCCTGATTTTTGTTCAAATCAGATGTTTTAAGAAACTAACGTTAAATAAAAAAAGCGTTAACTTTTTAAAGGGATAGTCCACCCCAAACTGAAAATTCTATCATTAATTACTCACCCTCATGTCGTAATTTGTGTTCTGAAGATGAAAAAAGCTTTACAGGTTTGGGTGTCATGAGGGTGAGTAATTAGTGACAAGATTTTCATTTTGAATGAACTTTCCCTTTAAACACTTTTTTTCATCTTTCTATGTTATAACTGGTTCATAAATCAAGCCAACTATCTACAGTACTTTCACTTTAACCAGTTATGATTTCTTAAGGCTCACTTAGTTCTGTATGTATACCAATAAGGTTTTTTTTGATCTGTGTAAACATCTTATGTTAGTTTGGGTCCTCCTCAACTCACAGAGAAAAACAGCAACAAGAGTCGCTGCTCTTTGAAGTGTCTTATTTTTACCACCACACATGTCATCTTTAATATATGCATGTGAAAAACTGAATATTAAATGGTGTAGTGCTGTAGATATCAAAAGCAGCAGAGACCTCCGGAGAGTAAGCCATATCTTAAACAAACCTCCCCCAAGCTTTCCACATGTGACCTCATTTATATTTATTTATATAATTTATACAGTTTGGGCTTGAGCATGATTTTACCCAAAACTAAATATTGATTGTGAGAGATTAACTTTTTAAAGAGTACATGCTAGACTGGAGAGTGGCTACTCGGCCTCTCTCTATCCCTCTCTGACTCTGGAGATGCGGCTTTGAAGACATGGGATCCTGGTAATTAAGTGAGGATCACAGGAAAAGCTAATGAAGTGAAAAGAGAGAAATCTATGGCCACAGGGGTTGGAGATTGGAGCCATAGTGACTCTGCAATGCTGGGAGGGGAATAGATGACTTTGAATTTGAGAGTTATTCCACTGGGCTGTAGATTTCAACTCTCTCTCCCTCCATGTTTATGCATTGCAGCCAGTCAGCAAGGGAGACCAAAGCTGCTTCCCATGTACTACAGACGGTTTGGAGCTATAAGGATCTGAGAAACGGCCTGACCAAGGATGGCTGGAATAAAACACACTTTCAGGTAGAGCGATGCATAAACGCACACAAACACTGATTTCTCAGTTATTCTTATACCAAATTCTAAAGTGGAGAAGGGGGGAAATCTTGTGAAGAAATGTCTGGGTCTATAAATATGTGATCTATTTGAATTATTTCGAGAAACGCCAACTTTAAGATGCTGTGGAGAAAGTCGAGCAGTAGTTAAAAAAGGCAAATAAACTAAAAAGACTGCATATAAACAAATGTAAACAAGTAAGACTGTATGTAAACAAATATCACACGTAATTGTTAACTATGATGTCACTTTATTGCACCAACTTTGCATAGATGATAGCACAAAAGACCAAAAGAATGATTCAGACATTTCTTGACCATTTCTGTGAGAGTTTTTTTGTGAAGGTTTGTCATTCTGGCCTGTGTTTCTGATACAGTCTCTTCTTGATCCTTCTCAGCCGATAGCAGCTGGAACTCCCAAAGGATCCAAGAGTTGCAAGCCTGGCTACGACGATACTACACTCCCCTTGATGGAGAAGAACCAAGGTTAGCGTTAGACCCCAAACAGAGACTTTACACACCCTGATAGCAGCAAAGCTGGGTGCTCAGGGGAGCTCCGGAGGTTCAGGTGCACCTGAGCGAGCATATCTTGTGAACTCTACTACTTTCTGTGTTTTAACACGTGGCACAATGCTTGATCTCTCACCCCCGCTGCTCAGCTGGTGTGTGCAGCTGCCGCATCTCTTGTGCTTTAATCGGTCATTTGAGCAGTTCATATGATACAGAATGATTTATGAGGATCAGACAGCAGATTAATGGGCCTTGGTGTAGGAGCCCATTATTCATTCACTCTCAAGTAAAGTGATGGTAAATTATTGCAGTGCTGCAAAAAAAAAAAAGCACCATGCGTCCACCCAGGGCACATCTCATTGAGAGAGGAGTTAGCATGACAGCTTTGGCTTTTTCTATAATTTTATTACTGCTGTTAGCATGGATGCTCATGACAGTGATACATTTGATCACTTCCATCAGTCCCATGCCATTCCCTGCTTGCCTTACTGTGAAGAATAGAGCACAAGAGTGACCGCCCACCTTTTCAGAATCATTTTTCTCCCTCATTTTCTCTATAGCTGCATTAAAAATCTATAAAAAGGGTCTTGAACCAAATTAACCGCTATAAACTACTCATGCGAGAACTATTGTGAAGGATATTACTGAATCAGCACAACAATAAAATATAAAACATTTAACTTAAGATCATTATACTATGTTTTAAATGTATCCTTAAATGTATTTAAATACGCATTACCATTTAAAAATTAATGGACGTAATGTTTTTGAAAGCCTCTTATGTTTATCTTTATTCTGAAATATAGTAAAAGTCTATATTGCATGTTAATATAGTAAAAACAGTAATATAAGAACATTATTACAATGTAAAATGACTCTTTTCTGTTTTAATATATTTTAAAATGCAAAGCAGAGGCAGTAGGCATTCCTCCAGTCTTCAGTGCTGCATGTTCCTTCTTCCATTACCCCAAACTTTGAACGATTGTGTAAAGTAATATATCAGTTTGTCATTCTTGTGTTTTATGGTAGTGGGTGGTTACTTGAGTCAGACTGCCACTGTTCTCACTTCCTGTGTCTTTTCTGATTGGTGTCTCTCACTTTACAATTGTGGATAGTTTAGGATTTCACAGAGAATTGTGTATTTAAATTACTTGTTCAAGATTTCGAGATTTGATACTTAAATTGAGATTCTAAAAGTGATCGTTAGTATTAGTGGCATGAAAAATCCAGCCTGTAAAATGCTTTGCAGGCAACAGAGTGTGTAGCGGTGGGGATTTGATACCTATGGACGAACTCGGTCCAGGTAAGACAATATCGGCATGCCCTCAAATAAAAAAAATCCCTCCAAACTAATGTGGTTTTGTAAGAATGCAAAACCATAATCCCTCTAATTCCATTCCCCCTAAAGTTCCTTCCAAGCAATGTTGTGATTAGTTTTTAAAGTAATTTAATTTGAACTGCTGTCTGCAATACCCCTCTTTTAATAAGATGTTTGTAGTGTTGTTGTATTTGTTGTGTTTGGGCCAGTGAAAATTTGAACCGAGCACAGTTGCTTTTTCGCTACAGAGTACCACCTCTTCATTATGGTGCCGTCTCTCTGATCTTCTCCACTGAAGCAGCATCCTCTCCAAGCCTGACTGACAATAATTGGACAGAGTCTGAGGATGGGGTGCTGCTTGAGTGGGTAGAAGGAAGTGATGAAATGCGGTGCCTGTGGGGAATGGCTCATACACACGGCCCTCATGCACACAAACACAAAACCCGCACAGTAATCACACACATCACGAGAACATCTGTGCACGCAGCACGTACGGGATGCTCCCAGCTGAAGGTTGAGAGATCTGTCGCTGCTTGTTTGAAGAGCCATGCTGAGGGTTCTGACACACCGACCATGATAACAGAGCTTTTCCGCTTTCTTTCCCTCTCATTAGACGGCTATTCGACGATTGACCAGAGAGACAAAGACTCCAAGTACAAGAGCAGCGACGGTTCATCAGATCTGCAGGAGCGGGAGCCGTTAAAGGTCAGAGCAGAAGTGTCAGAAGCGAGACACGTTTCTACATCTGTCTAATCTGAGAAGGCACACTGCGTGACAGTGCTGTCTGTGGTAGTGGGTAATATCCCCGCTGTCTCATTAGCTGCTTCAGGCACCAACACTGCAATTTTGCAGCAGAAATTATAAATTAACAGTGATTTTGTGTTGGAGCCAGGGTGAAGTGGTGTGTTGTCTAATTAGTGGAAGGAACAATAAGCAAGTAGAACAATAAGCAATCTTAAGACAAAAAAAAGCAATTTGCTTCAACCAGAACAAACCAAAGTGGTTTTCATGCATTGGTAACGTGACTCATGACTGTCCATATTTATAAGGAGCTTAATGGAAAAAGATCCTAAAGTCACTTATAATAAGTGGACAAGGCAATACTGTATGATGATCCCAATATGATGGCAGTTTAAAACAGCAGGTATTGTTGAAATATTATGCTGCCTTGTAAAAAACAAGAAATAAAATTTCATCTAAGATGGAAAAAAAGTAACTGTATTCTGACTGCAAGTATTTGAAAATGTAATTTAATCGAACTACTACTGCTTAATTTTACCGTTAATTTAACGTAATCCAGATTACATGTAATCAGTTACTATACCAGACTTTCTGAGTACCATCTATATCTGTATGTTTAAGGTACTCATATCTGTCCATATTAAGTATATTTAAACTTGGCTTCTCCTCATACAGTCTGTTGTTAGCTCCATGTTGTGCTTAAATAGATAATTAAACATCAGCTTTGTGATTTTTAAAGTCATTAATGTAGAGATGATTAGGAGTGTGCCTGGTGCTGCTGTTTTCCCGCTCTGACTGGCATCTGTAGGAGAGGTCGACTTGCATATCAAGTGCCTCTGCAGCAGTGGATTGAGTTCTCTTACTCCCTCTTGACTTTCTATGGAGTCATCTCATATTACGAGTGTTATCAGAGCCCAGCGTGAGAGTGATTCACTTTTCTGCGTCTGCATTGGAGAGAGACCACACTGTGCTCGTAGATGAGCGTGTTCATGGGTGCGCTGCATTATTGACGACTACATTTCTGTACCATCTGTAGTCTGTCTCATCATTGTGACAGGGCTTTGTATCTCAACAGCTGCCTGCCGTATTTCTTTGTTAGGCTTTCCAGACGCTTTAATAGATGTCATGACAAATTCAGATTTCTATCGCGGCGACTGTCAGAACATCAACCGAACAAACAGATTCATTCTTTTCTATTGCCACAATATTTGGCAGATATTAAGGGTTCATTTTCTGTCTAACACAATGAAGTTGCTCCCTCTAGGGGTCTCTGTTGGCACGACACGCTTTTGTACCTAAATATCATGCTAAACAACGGTTTGTTGTTTTCGGAATGGATCTTGCATGCATTCACTTCAGTGACTTCTCTCTTCTATTATTTCAAACTGTTTATTTTCCCCTTGAGCTTCCCCCGTTGCGAAGACTAACTCTGGCCTTTCTCTGTGTGTTTAAACTGTTGGTTTTGCTGCAGAATGACACAAATAGGAAACACTATATCAGGAGCAACAGGCCAACTGTCAGTCTGGTGGATGCTTGTGATGTTAAACCTCAGCCTGTTGACTCCTGGGTCTAAATGCATGCATGGTAGGTTTTATGTGTTTGATTTTGGATGTTTTATAGTAGTGGATGTGTTCTCACCCGTCCTGTTTATGAAATAACACCCACCCTTTGTTATCATTTGCTCGGTCTAACCCAGAGAAGTGCATCGTCTGAATCAGACACTAATCTGATGAGTGCATGTTCAGATCTATATCATTTTCTAACATCATTGTGAATCAGAATAGATGTGAAGATAAGATCAGACAGATTTCTTGAGAAGTTCAGCATAATTAAGTGCATGTACACTACTCTTCAAACGTTTGGTGGGTTTTTTTTATTGTTTTTTAAAGTAGGGTTTTAAAATACTATTACAACTTAAAATCTTTTAAAATATATTTTAAATGCTGTGATGGGCAAAGCTACATTTTCAGCAGACATCACTCCAGTCTTCAGTGCCACATGATCCTCCAGAAATCATTTGCTGATTTGGTGCTCAAGAAACATTTCTTATTCTTATTAATGTTGAAAAAAGTTTTCTGTTACCATGGTACATTTTTTCTGCATTATTTGGTGAATGGAAAACATTTGCAGTGTTATAAATCTTATCAATTGAATGCATCCTTGCTGAATATTTGCTCAAAATAAATAAATCCCCACCCAAAACCTTTGAACAGTTTTGACTTATTTTCTGTGGAAAGTGGGCTAAAATGATCAAGCTACATGTTCTCGCAGGCAGTGCTGACTTCTCTGGGTTTGTATCACCATCATCTTTTTTTTTTTTCTCATGCTTGCCAAATATCTGCTCATCATCCCTGCTTTCTTCATCCCATACTGTATCTTTCTTGCAGAAGAGCATCATCAGTTGAATTCTAGTCATATTGAAACTTAGAATTATTAGATTATGTTCAGAGGACCTTATTAGTTTGTCATTCATGAAAACAAATTTGGTTGAAGACATAATATCGTATTTGCTTTTAAGTTTGGCTAAACTGTTTTAATCCGATGAGTTATATAGAAAAAACATGTCATTTTGTTTCAACATCCTAACAAACATCCATCATTCAGTTAACATGCTCACTTTCATTTGGCAGACATTATCTTGTACATGTTTTAAAATGTATCATGTCTTTGTTTGTGAACATAATTGAAATCTCTCTCGTTAGAACACAAGTCTGGTAATGTCATCTGATGTCTCCGCGCAGGCTTAGCTAGCATCAGCGCCACATCTTACCACACAAGGATTTCACAAGTCACCACTGCCATTAACCGCAGAGCTCACCGTGATGTGGACTCATCTGAAGACTTTTGCCTAAAAGAGCAGCCACTGTTCATCCAACAGCCAATATTTAGAGATTTCTCAGCAAGTGAGAAAATGCCACTTCTCATATGTACATTCCTACTGGACGTAGTGTACCCAGAAGTGAGGATTTGTTTTCATGGAGCCGGAATGATGGATCGATTTGAGTGTACAGGAAGTGCTGGCGTGGACGTGGACGTGTATTGGAAAGAATTGGATTGAGGGGTAAAAGGAAATAAGAAAAAAAACTATTTTTATGTCAAAACAAAAAAATATATAATTTTTGCCTATATTATTTTCGGTGTATGTTTCTGCCTGATCACTGTTTGTTTTGTGGATTTGTTTTCGCCAGAAGTGCAGTGAATTGTAATTTTTTTTTTTTATAATTTTAATGAAAGTTTGGGCTTTCTAAAGGAGTTGAAGACACTTGTGGAAGGATGAAAAATAATGTTTTTTTTTTTGTTTTTTTTTTGTTGATGTTCATTATAGTGGTGTGGGGGCACATAAAAAAGTCTGGGGGGGATCTATATTGAACTGCACGCTTTTGCAATTTCTGTGTGCTGGCTTTATAAAGCAACTTTAAAGACATGTTATCACTGTGTTTGTTTCTTCTCACTGAGAACTGTTGTTCAAAAGCAGGGATTTACCCTGCACAATGACATCTGCTCATAGCGGAGCTGAGAGGAGGAGAGCTGCTATGCTTTCGGCTGGATTTGGTCTGCTGATCCCATATTCCCTTTGACATGTCGAGCTTCAGAGGCATGCTGGGTAACACTGGCACTTACCAGCTATTGCTTTGGTTATGGGGTAATGAGGGAAAAAATATTGATTTGTTAATATGTAGATTGTGGTATGAGGGATAGTAGGAGGATTCATTTGCTCCTGTTGTCATAAAAGTAGATTTTCAAAGCATTTTCTATTTTTGTTGTTTTATAAAAGTGTATATTAGGTTACAAATATTAAAAAAAGAGGGCGCAAAAAGCTCACAATCATCTTTATAACATTGATAGTGTGAATCCATAACAGTTTGTTCAGAGCACATTCAGTATACCATAAATAAAGCATGACCATGTTTGTATAAAAATTATTAATAATATAATAAACAGATCATTGCTTTAGTTAAATGTGTAGCAAAGGCTGTAGAGTCATTGTCTATTTATATTTTATACTTTTTACATCTTGTTTTGTTTAATGGAAGCATTTCTTTTCGGTGTTCCTTTTTCAAATGGAAAACGTGTTCAAAATGATCTGACAAAAAAAAAAAAAAAAACGAATTAATTTCAGAAGAGGAAGCAGGGATAGATACTTCCTTTCATTTCAGCTCACATCTAAACCAGAATACTTTTACATCAAAAATGCATCTCCTGAGTATAACAAAAAGCATGACAAATTTGTAATGTTTTCATTCATTTAGTTTTATGTAATTGTAATTTCGATATTACATTGTGGACACTCAAATGTTCCGCTGTCAGTGTGAAGAAATCCTGTGTTATACATATACAAATATGGGCAAACACTGACATATGAAGTACGAAGTTTTTATTCCATACAGTTTCCTCATAATGTGAAAATATGCAGCTCACACCTGCCTTATCATCTGATTTCTGTCATGTGACTCTATATCTAACTCTATAGCAAGTTTTTTTCCATAGTGTTTTAACAGAGATTCCTAATAATGAAATAACAGTGTATTGATTTCATTTTTAAACCTGAAATGTTGTGTACATTCACATCGAGATCTTTAGCCTTGTGTAGGTTCATTATTAATATTTGACTGTCTGTTCCTGACTGCCTTTTTTTGCAGAAAACAACCAAAGGATTTTGGTACCGTGTAGTACAAGAGGTTCCCAGAGTGTCAATTTGCATCAGATTGTATATTTATAGAAAAATGGATGTTGAAATGGATTCAAGAGAAACCTACCATTGTAGATATCACTAATTCAAAGCATCAAAACTCAGTGTGTGTACAACTTGGTAGCAAATGTGTTTGTAACTATCATGTGCCTTAACCTTTTTCCATGTTAGATGAAAATAAGTGTGTTTTATATGTTTTGTTGGTCCCTAACTGCTCTTTCTCTCTCTCTCTATCTCAGTCTCTATCTCTCTCTCTGTCTCTATGACACACACACACACACACCTCCTCTCTCTGGCTCCTCCCACTTTCACACACTCTGTGTTCTCAATGTAGTGTAGACTGGTGGTGGGTTTTGCCTTGTATTATAAACTTTTAAAAGATAGACACATTAAAAGGGTTTGATTATATAGTTGTTAATGCTTTCCTAGCGCTCAAGAACAATGCCACAGTGACCGAATGTATTGTTCATTTTACTAATACCCAGAAGAGAGAACTGCTCTTGTTAAAGATAAATACAGGTTTGTAGAATATCACTTTGGTGTGTTTTCAATAAATCATGCCTGAAAAGAGCATATTCTGTCGGTTTCTTTTTATCTCCCCCCTAACATCCCTAGTAAAAAGTTATATATTTAAAATACAGTAGTCAACATTTACAGTGGAGCAAAAAAAGTTAATCAAAGTTGTCCTAAGACAAGAACACATTTTGGTTTTAGGACAACTTTGATGAAAGGTTTTGATCCACTTTAGATGTTGGCTATAAGGATACATTTATTTCATTTGTTTTATTTGTACTTTGTAATTAAAGTGTATTAAACACAAAATTAGTTGTGGTTTTAACAGACTTTAGGTATAGTATACTAAAAGTATTTTTATTAAGTACATAAATGTGTTGGTAGTATACTGTACTTAGCATGAAATACATTTTTTTTTAAATACATTTTAGTATATATATTTTTCACTAGGGTTGAAGGAATCATGCACCAAAAAATTTAAATAGTGTGAATTTGTTGACTTTGACTTTCAGTGTGTTGACTTTCAGTGTATGGATAAAAACAGTAAAAAAAAAAAAAAAACTGTTAAAAATATTATTTTGCGTTACACAGAAGAAAACCATACAGATGAACTAAGGGTGAGTAAATGATGACAAAATTCCCATTTATGTGTGAACCATCCCTTTAATACACAAGGCACTTTCCATCTTTATTTCAGACAAAATATGTTTACTATAAACCTCTTGTCAAAATGATTTTTCAGGTTTTTCCTTCATGCGCTAGGAATATGCTGGGAATGGTAGTCATAACAATAATTTAGTTTTTTTTTTTTTTACATTTGTACATGATTTCAACTGATACTCCCTCTGGCTGTTAGCAGAAATATTGATTTCAAGAATTTAATTTGGCGAAAACAGTAAAATTTTTCTTCCATTGTGCATTAAATCACATCATCCAGTGTGTGTGCAGCTCCTGCGATGGCCTGTGTGATGATGGATATGTGTTTGTGAGCCTGATCCCAGTCTTCCTTCAGCCCCGTGCTCTCAGCCTTCTCTACTGCGTCTGCTAGGCCGGGGAAGGTGGGCACGCTTGATGACCTCGACGCCCATATCACATGCCTGTGTGGTGCCAAACAGCATTACAAGTGATTGCAAACAGGTGTGACATGGCATGAACAAATGGAGAGTGGTTAGGGGCGTGCTGGTTAATATTCATAAGGGATTGGTCATTAGAAGCAGGATATTTTAATAATGCTGCTTCATACCTGAAACCATATTGTTCTGGGAATGCCAATGGGTCAAGGAAAGCCCTGTCCAGCAGCATGAGCTGGTCATTCATCTGGCGAACCTTTAGAGGTCTGTTGTGACAGAAGACAGAAGTTTTGTTTCTTCCATTATTACACCACTGTAGCTGTTTTTTACATCACTTTAACCCTCTAAAACTTACTGTATAATATTTGATACACATATCTCAGGCATGTAAATTACCAACATGAGCTAACTTTGCTAAAAGACCTTTTGTACACTATTCTACATGCCTTCTTGCATCTGTTTTAATAGCTTCTACTTTTTAGCAAGTAAAAGGCCTTTTAATATTTTATGAAAAATCATGTTAAAAAGTGAATATGACAAGATCAGGACTTTGAAGAATGTTTGTTGATTTACATTACAAGCTATCAGACTTTCATCTTACTTTCTGACCATATAAATATTAGCAGCAAATTGTAAATGTTTGCTCAGTTTTTGGTCTCTCGTGTGCTCCATATTCTCCTCTGTAATATCATATAAGCCATAAAAGCTCATTTATATTTTTTTAAATGTTCAATTAGCCATTTAATTAAAAAAATAAAAAAATAATAATATATATTTATATATATATATTATACATTACAATTATTTTCATATGTCAGGCTCTACAGTAATAACTTACGTTTCTTTTGCAAGATCTGAATCCCTGATCAAACGCTCCAGTTTGGTGGCTTTGTCACGGAATAACTGCACAGCTTTCTTCAAAGATTCTGGGATATGAAAAAGTGCTTATTCTCATTGCCACTTTGACATTTAGTATGTACTTCCATCTCTCTCACCTTGTACAAACATTTAGGTTGGCAAAATTCACTTCAGGTATTCTGATTAACATTTCCCTCATCCAGAGCAGTCTGGAAAATCTTGTTAGCTCACCCATAGAGATTGCTTTAGCCGCAAGTTTTTTCTCAAAGGCTGCTACCGCCTGACTGAGGTACTGCTCAAGACTTTCTGCGTAGTCGCTGCAGTTGAAAGGCAGCAGAAGACTGTCAGCCAATCGCAGCAGCACGTTCCCTGCTGTCCTGGCTACTGCCTGGTGACTTGTGAAACCTGCAAAATGGAAAGTCATTTGAATTTAAAATAGAACAGGCAAAAATATTAAAAGAGGGATTATAGTGTTGTCTCATTTGAGTAGCTCGGTGTTCAGTTCACCTGGATCAATGTATTTAGATGCGTAGTCAAAGGTGTCATAAGCCGTGTGGTAGGCTGGGTAGATTCGGGCTCTTGTTTTGCTCTGCAAAGAGATGGAGTATGTGTTCTTAATATTAACCAACTTTTTTTAATGGTAAGTGCTTGATTGCATCAGCGCTGCTGACCACATACCCGGTCATAAAAATAGGAAATGTCCATAGATGTTATTCCAAGGTAGTGCATAAAAGCTGCATAATCACTTCCTGCTCCTGTCAAGAAGCCCACACTGAAAATACAACGAACATTATTGAGAATAATCACCTTATATTAAAATATAACGTCAAACCATGAGGTTTATTGCGAGCATACTTTGGAATGATCCCATAATTCGGACTGGTTCTGTTGGAATATTTCTTCCAGTTCTCATAGACTGTTGTGGTTGTTCCAGGTGCCTTTACCTGAAAGTACATGACTCATCAAAATATTATGAAAGTCAAATCTCAGATCCGGTAACAGATAGAGGATTTGTTCCTCACCTGTTTGGAGGCTGTGAATATCACACTCTGTGCTGCTGGAGAAGCAGAAGCCCTGAGAGTCGCATTAGCTGTGGTGGACAGACAACGTTTCAGCAAGTAGAAAACATGATGAAAATCATATTCTGGTGAAAAGTTTAAAAGCATCAGCTGGTACCAAACACTGAGATGTCCACGTTGATGTACGCCACAGTGCGTTCACTCAGCTTACTGAAGTACTCCTGAGAACAAACGTTTCTTTTAACACCTCTACAGTGTTTTATGATCCAATTCCAGTTTTATTTTAGTAATGCTACTGATGTCTTTGTCAACAAACCTCTGTGTATTCGGCAGATCCAATAAGACCAAATTCTTCAGCTCCCCAGCTGCCAAAGATAATAGACCTCCGAGGTCGCCATTTCCCTTTCAGGTGGAGAGATACAACTGAATATGATTGGATTTTTGATATTCCTTCAGATTATAACTGACTAGAATTTGATGCATTGTTATATTGCCACCCAGCGCTCAGTTTTAAGAACACAATGTTCCATAATACTCCTAGTGTCATAGCATATGACTTCATTTGGGTTATTACAACCAGCCCTACAGTCAAATCTAATGGCGAAAGCATTTTTCTGTGGATGTGGTTAGGCCTGACCTTCCTTCAGCATCTTCCCGAGCACTCTGGTGATCTCCAGCATCACTGCTGTGCCGCTGCTGGGGTCAATGGCTCCATGTACCCAGCTATCCCTGTGGTTCCCATAAATCACGTACCTGTCTGAATAACACACAAAAATAGGGTTTCCTCAAGATGTATATGGTAATATCTAACAAAATGTAACAATAACAATTGCTTCACTAAGGCTGTTTATATTAGGACAGCTTGTATTTTTGCTTGTTAACGTTATGACAAATCCAACATACCTGGCTCCACACTGCCTCGGATTATTCCCATAACATTTGCTGAATATTCCAGCCTCTCTGTGTTATAAATGTCCAAGTGCACATTGCTGACAGATAAAACATTCTTTTAATTCTGATCAGCCTTTCAACTTACAACCACACTTGTTCAGACATTAGAAGATTGGGAACAAATACGCAGCAGTTACCTGTTGTTGAAGGTAGATGTGGCTTTGAACCCTGGCCCACCAAGTTTGTATGTGCAGTTAAGCGAACCTTGCCATTCAACAGGGGCATCGTCCCCATCGAGCTCACTGTCACATAATTCAGTCACGAATTAGAAGGAAACATTCTAAAAAGTGAGTAACTCAAGAAAGAAAAGGTATATTAAAACAGTTACAATTACCAGATTAATCTTTCAGCATCCTCAAACCCTATTGGCTGTGCTGGAATTGGTGGAATACCTGTTATGTCTTCTTTCGGTATTCTGTAGGTATCCTCTACAAATGAAAACATTTACATATGTCATAACCATATTTCATTTACCTTATGTGTTTCTGTCTAACAACCCATTTACCCTTTGCAGCTAGGTACGGTGTTAACAAGTCTCCAAAGTCAATGTTGTATGAGCCTCGCTCGACACCAGAAGGTGGGAGATACCAGGAGTGAGGGTAGGTTTCACTTTCTGACACCAGGCCATCGTTTATGTCATACGGCTCAGTATAGACCAGCACCCCAACGATTCCAAACTTGGCAGCATTTATAGCCTGTTATATTCATGCCACAGGAGAGTAAAACAGTTTTTACACATTCAAGGCAATACAACTTGTATACTAAATAGATCTAGTCAGAGACCTGAACTAAAAGATTATTCTGAATTATCCTTTTCTTGATAAATTCTTGAAGAGGTTTTGAATAGTGTTTTCTCACTTTTTTAGATCTCCCTTCTCCTCCGTATCTGGTGATGGCGATGGTTCCCCTCAGATCCAGCGTTCTGTTTAACAGCTCATAGTCACTCATTTTACCTTGGTTTGCATAGACAAGTTTTCCCTGCATATAAAAGAATGAGTCACTAAAATGGTCTACATCAAAATTTGATTCAGGGATAAATATCACTTTTATAATACCTTTATTATTTTATCTTTATCATTTTATCAGCATATGATGAAGTTAGTGATAGCAAGATATGCTAACAATGAACCCTTGTTTATAAAGTCAATCATGAAACATTAGTCAAAGAAAAAACAAATAGCTATCAGTAGATGAGTTTACAATGGTGTCATATGATCTGATAGCGCCAAAGGTCATCACACGCTCCGTTTTCTTTCTAGAACAATCAAGTGTAATAAAGATATTCGTTTTCATCTCTTGCTCAGTTATGTCATAAATTACACCTGTGTCATTACAATGTCATAAGATAACAGATTTTCTGTCGCGATAACACCTCCATCACAGAAGGCGTTTAAAAAAAAATGGAAAAACTGATTAATCTAATATCAAATATTTTTTTAATAAACAATAAACAAAAGTGTGGTGTCAGTAAGATTTGTAATGTTTTTGAAAAAGGTCTTATTCTCACCAAAGGTATGTTTATTTGATTATTCTATTAGTAACATTATGAAATATTATCACAATTTAAATAACTGTTTTATCTTTCATGTGATGGCAAAAGCTGAATTTTCAGCAGCAGTTGTTTGAGCATTCAGTGTCACATGATATGATTGATTGTCTCAAATGCAGATTTTGTGCTCTAGAATCATATATTATTATATCACAAAAACAACACTGAAATCTTTACATTTTAATGTTTCATTAAAAATGTCCTTTCTCTTAATTTTGATCGAAGTTAAACTATAAACAATATTTATTAGAAGAATACATAAGCATGCATGAACTGTGAAGTAGGTTGTAAAGGACACCTTGACGTTTCCTGCGGGGGAATATGCCGCGAATGGCTGGACCACCTCCGGGTCCTCCTGGTCTGGTTTGTATACCTTCTCTCTCTCTCTTGCCGTAAACTGCACTGTGTTTGCTGGATCAACTAAATGAAACAGTTTTCATTCTTAATTTTTTTATATATAATTTAACATTTTGTACAATATACGTTTTTGACTGCATTCAGCGTGCTAAAAGCATATCAGCAAAATTTCACAAATTAGAAGTCCACAGAGCTTTTTTGAAACCATGTGACTAGATATCCTGTCTTACCAACAGAGACTTTGTTGGGGCTTGTTTTGTTTGGGAATGACAGATACACCTTGTAGTCTTCCCTCCATGCACTGTCCAAGCCTGTGTTGGGGTCCTGCCATCTCTTCAGCATAAAATCTACGGTGGCTTCATCTCCAGGGGTGGTGGCCATGTGGGGAACCTTAGTCAGCTCCCTTTGGATAAAGGAGACCAAGTAAATTCTCAGTTCAGTTGGAACAAACAACTTCATACCAAATGAGGTTCTACAAATAGTCTTTAAATCACATACTCGTGTGCATGCCTCCATAGAAATACTTCACCTGAGGTTCTCTTTAAGTTGATTGGTATCCAGTTCTGCAAGGAATTTCTCAATGATACTTTCGTCCACATCACGAGATGCATCCCGGACCCAGTCTGGCACCGAACTGCCCTTGTAAATGGCAAAGTGTCCTAGCAGAATGCCTATAGTCAAAGCCACTGCTCCTGTAAGGACACCCAACAACACCTCCTTAAGCATAATGTTAGTTTGTCAAAGATCTCAGTGCTCCGAATGTGTCCAACCAGCCCTGTCCTCCTCTAATAAAGCCTATGCTGAAAGTGGTGATTAGGAGGGTGTGAAAAAATCTTAAGTGTCAAGATCATATGGATGAAGGTCAGTGTTTTGTCATTGAACTGCTCACCAAAATTCCTATTCCTGATAAGAGAGATTCAACTAAACCATAAAGTTTAATCATTAATGATTTCAGTGAAATGTCAGACTTTATCTCTGGGTTGACTACACTGATAAAAACAACTTGTAGGATTTACTTGATAAAATCATTGTAACAATTTGCACTCAATTTTTCCTAGTAAATTTTACTCCTGTAATATCAAGTACAACTTACTTGCCAGTATCAAGTGAAATTTACTTAACTCTAAATGTAACATTTGTGAAGACATTAAGTAAATGTTACTTAATTATATTTAACTTAGCAGGTTCTATTTATTAAAAGTAATTAAGTAAATTTAATTTTAAAATGTGAAAATATCAAGTAAATTTTATAAATCTGTTATATTTACTGTTATGAATTAATTAAGTAGATTTTAGACTGTCCATTTAACATTTTGAATTACTTAGTTTAATGAATTTGTATTACTCACTATTATTATGTAACTGTTACATAATTTGTTTCAGTGCTACCAAATAAATGTAGTTATTTTCTCTGCATCAAATACTTTTCTCACAAATCACAAATAAATTCAATAAAGTTTAACAGTTTATTATGTCAACATTCACATATTCACAACAACTGATAAGTAGTTAAGGTACATTCAGTAACCTTTCTGATCATTTACAATAAGAATTAACTAACAATTTCCCCTAAAGAAAAGGAAAATCCATTTTACTCCATCCAACACATATCTGGGATTATATTTTCTCAAATAGGTGAAGGGATAGTTCACACAAAATCTAAATTTATGTAATTAATAACTCACCCTCATGTCATTCCAAACAAGTCCAAACCGTTTATTATGGGAACACAGTTTAAGATATTTTAGATTTAGTCCGAGAGCTCTCAGTCCCTCCATTGAAACTGTGTGTACAGTATACTGTCCATGTCCAGAAAGGTAAGAAAAACATCATCAAAGTAGTCCAAGTGACATCAGAGGGTCAGTTAGAATATTTTGAAGCATCGAAAATAGATTTTGGTCCAAAAATAGCAAAAACTAGACTTTATTCAGCATTGTCTTCTCTTCCATGTCTGTTGTGAGAGAGAGTTCAAATCAAAGCAGTTTGTGATATCCAGTTCGTGAACGAATCATTCGATGTAACTGGATCTTTTTGAACCAGTTCACCAAATCGAACTGAATCTTTTTAAACGGTTCGCGTCTCCAAAATGCATTAATTCACAAATGACTTAAGCTGTTAACTTTTTTAATGTGGCTGACACTCCCTCTGAGTTCAAACAAACCAATATCCCAGAGTAATTCATTTACTCAAACAGTACACTGACTGAACTGCTGTGAAGAGAGAACTGAAGATGAACACCGAGCCGAGCCAGATAACAAACAGAAGACTGACTCATCAGTTAACAGCTTAAGTCATTTGATTTCATTTGGATTAATGTGTATTGGAAATGCGAACCATTTCAAACGATTCAGTTCGATTTGGTGAACTGGTTCAAAAAGATCCAGTTACATCGAATTGATTCGTTCGCGAACCGGATATCACAAACTGCTTTGTTTTGAACTCTCTCAAAACAGACACGGAAGAGAAGACAATGATGAATAAAGTCGTAGTCTGAGAGCAGACTAAATCTAAAATATTTTAAACTGTGTTCTGAAGATAAATGGAGGTCTTACAGGTTTGGAACAACATGAGGGTAAGTTATTAATGACCTAATTTAGGTTTTTGGGTGAACTAACCCTTTAATGCAATAACAACATTCAAACCGACACTAAGTGCTCTTTATGCTCTTAAAACCGTAACACATAAAAACATTTCAAGAAGTAAAAATTTGTCAAGAGTCTACCAACAGCTTCGATTGTACAGCATGTACCAATGTTGATAGCATTTAAGAGAGCAACTTCAACTATAAAGATTGTACTTTTGGGGACATCTTAACACCATCCAGGTCCAGGAAATGTTTCTGGAACACCTCAAAGGTGTAGCAGTGTTGGGGTGTATGCCAGGTTGAGGGCATAAATAAGCCCCATCAGCAGTGTGCAAGCTTTAGCAGTACTGCCGCATGATGGACACATCGACTGGATCCTCTTGATCAGCACCATGGATGACCAGTATCTTAAGGGTGTGTTCAGCAGCATCACTACAAGTGTCCTCCTGCATACAGTTTATAAAAAAGAAAGAACGCAATTCTATTAAGACACAAATACAAAAGAGATTCATTATCAATGCAGAACGAACATGCTCGCTAAAAATTACTTAACATAACTCACATTGTTAAATTCAGTATAATGTGTTTTACCTTGAGTCAACATAAGTAAAAAAGTTAGTAGAACATTGTGCAAGGCAGATGCAATTCACAGATTGTACCCATAAAATGAATGTTGTGCGAAACCATACATTGTGTGGCTCTGCACCTTTACAGTGCCAGGAAACCCTTTTTAATATCCAGACTACGTTTAAGTTGTGACTGCACATAATTTGGAACATTGCTGAGTGGAAAATCTTCATGTTTGTGTCTTACTTTTTCACTTGCGCTTAAAAATGATTTTTATGACAAAAAAAAAAAAAAAAAATCATGCTTTACCAGGCAATCTTCAAAAAGCTCTTCTTCTTTCTCACTGAGGTACAGGATAAGGCTGCGGATGACAGTTTCACGTCTGCTTTGGTACTGTGAACAGATTGATAATGTGTCAATACTGTGTGAATTACAAGCAGGAGGAGCTGTTCTGCATATATACCTGCATGCAGTTTGTCTTGTGTGCAGTATTCTGCAGATTTTAACAAGTTAAATTTAAGTTTTTAAAAATAATATATATATATATATATATATATATATATATATATATATATATATATATATATATATATATATATATATATATATATATTCCAATCAATTACAGTTTTATTACCTGTCAAAAACATGCATTTACTTATCTATTTGTCACATTTTTATATATTTTGTTAGACATTTTTTGAAAAGATTCCCTGGTGTGTAAGTTTGAGAAATAAGAGCAGCAATATTATAGTATTATTACAAATATTTCTACTTGCCTGTATGAGAATGTTGCCGTGTCAGACCAGATAGATATCGCAACGCACTCCTGTAACTTACTGTTCTTTTACCTGTTGAGAGAAACTAATTGTGTCATTGAGATCTCATTTACATTTTCTTTTAATTCCTTTTAATACAGCATTGAACTTGTTACGAGTTTATGCCTGAAAATGAATTGGCATGGCAACGAGGCGGAGACGCTTGCCGCCCATTGCGTTCAAAGATAACGGTTCTTGCTTCATCTCCTAGACGGAGATTCACATGGATGAAGCTACTGATGCTAACCTCCCTCTCTTAAGCCGTGAAAGGCTGTGGTCTAACGTTAGGATTTAAAAACATTACATTTTATTTTCATTAAGAAGATGAACGTACCGCTAGCTTATTAAAATAAAATGACTGAATTCATACAAGCACTTTCTTCTACACATCAATGTTTAACGTAATTAGTAGCCAAGTTCACCTGCCATCTGGTAACGTTACTGCATTTTTCCAAACGTTCCTTCTTTGATGCAGACTTTGATGCTTAACGTTAGACACTTTTAAATAAGGCTAACATTAGATAGGACACACACAGGCAGTCAGCACGTTAATGTTACGTTACATCGATTTCCTTACATAACGCATGACAGTTTGAATTTAATCACGGCCAGCTAACATTAAATTACTCTGAAGTTAACCAGACTGAGTGACTTTTTCTACAAGAACGCGGCTAACTACATTTAGTTTTGACTAACGTTAACTATCAGTCTCAACTTTATAGAAGTGGGTAATGGCGGCGCTTAGCTAACGTTAACCTTATTGTGATTAAAACTTACGTTCAGATAATTTTGAACCGTAACGTCTATGCAATAATCAAACCATGAAAATGAACACATAGTTGTTTTCACAAAACTAAAGTAGAAAAGTCAAAACTTACCGAAGATAAGTCAGCCAAAAGTGACCGCACAAACCAAACCAAACCGACCGTCTCTGCCACTGCCAGAAGGATCTTGTTTAAAAAAAAAGAAAAGAAAAAAAAAAAAAAAAAGCGCGCGGAATCAAACGCACTTAGCTTTTCAGATTAACATTTACTTAGTATTTTTAGGTGAATGTGCTGTGACCATAAAACATTAAATAATACTTGTAAATATATAATACACTTTACTCTTTCTTCTCAGTTATGTTATTACATGAATAAATAGTGTAATTTTTACTTAAGATATTATAGTTCCAACTTAATCTTGATTTTACAATGTATAAATTACATTAATTAATGTAATAGATTTTACCACACCACAAAGTCATTATTTTCAGTGTATAGGTTCGAGTCATACATCATCATGAATGCACTGAGTTTATAAGCATGACTGTCACATGTTATGACCGACAGAAAAAGTCATATTTTCCACCAACACTGAAAGAAATTTAAATACTTTGTCCCATTCTGCAGCTTTTAATGTTTGTAATCACAATGTGTCCAAAAATGTATAGGACTATACACAACCAATGACAACTGTCAACACACACACATACATATTTAACAAAAATAGAATTTCCCTTGAGTTATGCTTATTCATTCATTCATTCATTCATTCAAGTACAATATTACAGTATACAATACAGTCTTCCTGGTGGTTTTTAAAGGTTCAGGTTCACTTCCACAGACTGGGGAATTGTGGGGGAGGATCTGGCAACACGCGTCTACATGGCTACTTAACTTTAAATGTACCTTTACATACTGATTGTATTTCTTTTTGTGTAACCTTAAATTGATATTTAAATTGTCCTACAGCTAATCGGTCAGAGCAGCGCCTTTAATTTAAAAAGCAACTTCCCATGATGCAAACAAGAATTGTATTTTCACTTTCACATTCTTTGATTTGAATGCTCAGCTGAACCAAACCTGGATTCATGTTTGAACACATCGAGGATTTTAACTGAAAAGCGTAGTCCGTAGTCGTAAGTATTCTATAAAATCCTAAATATATAAAATAAACTCGAACTTTATACTGGAGCACGTGACAAAACATACAGATGACGTTTGTTTGAGCGTGTACGCTGCACATTTGGTTCTCATCACATTTACCGCGATTTTGATCAAAAGATTATTTCCAACTCCAAGTGCTAAGAGTCCAGCGCATTCGCCGTGCCCTTTCTTTTAAATAGGATCTTGTTTTTAGATAATATTAAAAGGTTTTACCAAAGAGCGTTTTTTTTCTATAAATAATGTTTTCATGAGCAAAATCATATTCGCAACTTACAAACACATGAAAATACAATAAAGACTCTTATTATTATACATAATCGATCAGCAAAATTGCAAAATTCTGGGATTTTATTATTATTATTCAAGAAATTGGATGAAAATATACAATCACCTTCAAGAGAACACTAACAAATAAAAGAAGATAGAAGTAAGAAAATAGGAGAAATAAACACAATAAGGGGGTATGTAGCTTACAATAAAGGAAAAATATAATAATAATAAAAAATACCAATGAAGGAAAGTTATCTAAACTTAACTAAAATCCAAAACCTAATACATTTTTTTTTATTGCTAGTCAGACAAAAAGATGTGAGCAGCGAGTCAACCTCAATCAGAAAATGAGAAAGAGTAGGAATTGAGCCTATACATTTTTTGCTTATGGATGAAAAATTTGCCAAACAAAATAAAAAAGTTTAATATACTCTTTAGACCTGTGGGCGGGTCGTAGTAATAACAAATAGTATCCTTCAAGCTAAAATATTGTGCAGAGATAGGAGGTTTGTTTAAATGGGAATACAAATCAACAAAAAACTTCTGAACAAATTCACAAGAATAGAATAAATGTATTAAGGTTTCATCTTTGTGTTAACAGGATATCCTTTATGCAGTATTTTAAAGTGGACTTCTTTGGTCTTATTAGAAAGAAAGTATTTATTAACAGAATGTCATGGCATAAATGATTGTTCGAAAGAACCGATTAGAAGAAATTAGATTTCTACAAGAGGGTATATATATATTTCTCACTTAATTATTTTTAAACAAAGGCGAAAACAGAGCTTGTTCAAAGTAATCAAGCCCATATTGAGCTTATGAGCTTGTGTTGTATTATCGGAGCTTCCAATAATTTTTTCCTCCTTTTCCCTTACAGTGTATTACTATGCAGCCATGACTAGCTTTGCTCTGCTTGTGAATCTCATAGTTTTGCCCATTCACCTCTGGGCTGCAGTCACTCCAGAGACCACTTCATTCCCCACATCAACTAATGGAGAACCATTCCCATGGAATAAAATGAGACTTCCAGACACAGTATCTCCTCTACATTACCATCTCCTTATCCATCCCAACCTCACAAGTTTAGACTTTACTGGAATGGTGCGGATCCAAATTGAGGTCCACGAAAACACCAAGAATATCATACTGCACAGCAAGGATCTTCATATCTCCAATGCAAGGTTGCTAGATTCAGACATAGGTCAGCTACAGGCACTAAAGGTGCTGGAGTACCCATACTTCCAGCAGATTGCACTCATATCTGAGTATGCACTGTTGAAGAGGGGCCATGTATATTCGATTCAACTGGAGTTTGCCGCCAGCCTCTCTGAGAGCTTTCATGGATTTTACAAAAGCACATATCGCACCAGCAAGGGAGACCTCAGGTGAGAACCCTTATGTAAGCACAGCCAATATCTCTGAAAGTTATTTATAATTTTTTCAGAAGTAATTATCTGATGCTGTGCCAATCACATTCTCAGGTTTGTGGCTTCCACACAGTTTGAGCCGACTAGTGCCCGGGCAGCTTTTCCCTGTTTTGATGAACCTGCCTTCAAAGCCAACTTTTCCGTGCGGATTCGCAGAGAAGCAAAGCATATTTCCCTTTCAAACATGCCAAAGGTGTTGTTATAATATCCGCAGAACCTCCATTGATCAATCCTGCTGTTTTCTGACTAAAACCTGAATAAGTCAAGAAGTGTATGAACTATTAATCTGCTGTTGGATATTCTGATTCTTCTGTTGAGTCTAGTCTCTTTTTTTCTTCTTCACTCCAGCTGAGAACATTAGAGCTGCCAGGCAGCCTGTTTGAGGACCAGTTTGATGTGAGTGTCAAGATGAGCACATACCTGGTGGCCTTCATTGTCTCTGACTTTCTGTCCATCAGCAAAACAAGTCAGCATGGAGTCCAGGTTAGAAGATGATCCAAGTCAAGCCTTTATGTACTATAAGATACCACCTCCATCAATTACTACTTTTTGTGATGCTCCATAAATGTATATTTTTGATCTGAATTCAGATTTCAGTCTATGCTGTTCCAGAGAAGATCGACCAGGCAGAGTTTGCTCTGGACGCCGCAGTGAAACTGCTTGACTTCTACGATGACTACTTTGACATTCCGTACCCTCTACCGAAACAGGGTTAGTTCTACTTAGACAATTCATCTACTTCTTAAAGTGCAAAAGGCAGATTTCTCAGTTCACTATTTATATGATCTGCACTGCAGATCTTGCTGCCATCCCAGACTTCCAGTCTGGAGCGATGGAGAACTGGGGTCTTACCACCTACCGTGAATCAGAACTTCTTTTTGACCCCCACAAGTCTTCTGCTTCTGACAAGCTGGGCATCACGATGGTCATCGCCCATGAACTGGCCCATCAGGTGAATTTATGACATCAGTTAACTATTATGGGATGTAGTAATTATTTTACATGTTGCTGTTGTTAATTAATGAATAGTTTTTTCTTTGTATGTTCTTGTCAGTGGTTTGGAAACCTGGTGACCATGCAGTGGTGGAATGATCTGTGGCTGAATGAAGGTTTTGCCAAGTTCATGGAGTTTGTGTCTGTCAACATCACCAATCCTGAACTGCAAGTTGTAAGTTGCCTTTATATACCTTTATTTCCATAATCGACATTTTAAAAGCACTCTGCATGATTTGGATGAAGATCTGTGCTAATATGAAGACAAATCTTTTTTGTGCCACAGGAGGATTATTTCCTGGAGAAGTGTTTTGAGGCCATGGAGGTAGACTCCTTGAGCTCCTCTCACCCAGTGTCCACGCCAGTGGAGAACCCTGCTCAGATACGGGAAATGTTTGATGATGTTTCCTATGACAAGGTGCATAATAAATCTTTGTTTCCTGTACAATATGTTTTTTCTTGTTATAAACTTTCAAAAGCTTTTGAAAACCATTTTACTATTGTTAATGTCATTTTAGGGAGCTTGTATTCTGAACATGCTGAGAGAGTTTCTGACCCCAGATGCGTTTAAACTGGGCATTGTGAGATACCTAAAACGCTACAGTTACCAGAATACGGTCAATAGGAACCTGTGGGAAAGTCTGACCAATGTAAGTACAAATGACACGTGTGATGCAGATGCATAGAACTCTGCAGTAAATTGTGTGGGCTTTCTTGTAATTCATTAATTGCATTTACATTTAGCTGTTAAGTGTCCCAGGTGAAGTCATCAGTCATCATTCTATGCAACCATAGTTGGTTAAGCAAATTTGCCACATGAAAGCTGCTTGTTTTCAAAAAGACTTGCTGTGCTTCTTGCTACACTGTTGATAATGGACCTTTTTTGCTCACAAAATTTCACAAAGATTTTAGGGGAACAGGATCAAAATGTCTCATAGTAGTGAGTGTTAACACAGTTTTTCTCAATGTGTATCTCTGTTATAGGTATGTGACTCTGATGGTCTGGATGAAGGCAGACTGAAGGGTGATGAGTCCTGTCGGCGCTCACACTCTGGAGCTTCTGTGGGTTATTCTGTTACATCATTAATCTGAACTCTCTTTACACTGTTTAAGTGGTGTTGTGATGCACTTCTGTGATATTTTATCTTTTAGAAATGGCACTCTGAGGATGAGCTGGATGTTAAGGCAATGATGGAGACGTGGACATTGCAGGAGGGCTTTCCACTAATTACGGTGGAGGTCAAAGGTCGCCAAGTTAGACTAAGCCAAGAACGTTACCTTAAGAGTGATGACCCCTCACAAACATCCAGGTTTAATATTAATATCAAAGACAGTTTCTTAATTTTTATGCCTGTGATACTGATAGTGATTTAATTTTTGTATATGACTTATTCAGGGTTTATACTTTTAACCCTCTGGTGTTGTACAGTCATTTACACACACCCAAAAAAATTAAAATCATGGACATGATTTGAAAAGGTTAAACGGTACTGAAAAAAATTGTCACATGTATTGTTTGTGATAAAAATAACCTCATTTACTGAAATTATTGGGAAGCTAATTTCCTCTAGTAGAAATATTTGGTGCTGTGCCCAAACAAAAAACTTACTGAAAGCTCTTTATTTATTTTGGAGATATCAACCTCTTACAGTTTCAGAGTAAAACATGTTTTAGAAAATATATATTTGATATAACATTTTAAAACAGTATTTCTGTGCACTTTCCATAATAATAAACTTTTTGTTTCACTTTTTAAACATTTCTCACTTCAACATTAATTGGTCAAGAATCTTCTTTAAAAAGAGACAAAACTTAAGTCTGCGTCGAAAGCATGCAAAAAAACACCAGAGGGTTAAAATGCTGTCACAACTGAGATGTATTGCAGTCAAAATAAGATGATCGTTTTCTTGCAGCTAAAACAGTGGGGCAGCAGTGAATCATACATATCGTGAACAAGATCAATTATTATTAATGTATGGATTTCTTTAGAATTATATCCTTGTATGTACACAGATAAAACACTTACAAAGTAAAATCACCCACAGTAACAAATGTCTCTGCCATGCAGATGTTCAACACCAGTATCTCACAGGAGAAACATTGCCAGTGATCATGAACTCTTGCTGAAAATGAATAAAATCCATTTGCTTTATCACAGCAAGTCCCTCTTTGTGCACATGGGGCTTTATAAAGATTTATTGACTTTGATATTGATATTCTCTTTTTTTATACTTGGTTGTAAATTCTTGATTTTACAGCTTCTTGTGGCACGTTCCGTTGACTTACATAACCAGCAGCTCAATTACAGTGCACCGCTTTCTACTTAAGACCAAAACAGGTATTTGTTATAATAGAATAGAACTAATATTCTATAATATATTGTTTTGATAATAATTTACATTCATAAGTTTTTAAAATGTCAGTGTTTAGACATCTCTAAACGACACAAAGACTGAAAGATCATCCATAGAACACTGTAGCACTGATTTCTAACAGATCTGTTGTATATGTCGTCATAGATGTTCTGTATCTGCCGGAGGAGGTGGACTGGATCAAGTTTAATGTGGACATGAGTGGATATTACATTGTGCACTATGAGGGTTCTGGCTGGGATGACCTCATCTCTCTGCTCAAACACAATCACACAGTGCTCCGCAGCAATGATCGGGCCAGCCTCATCAACAACGCCTTCCAGCTGGTCAGGTCAGTCCTCATTCATCTGCATACAGTATGTGCTCTTATTGGTCAGTGGGATGAAAATGTCTCAGATGAGTCAAACAAATCAATTTAAGGTACTGCAGATTATACAGTAAAAGTGTTGGCAAGCTTTAAAATCATCCTCCCTCTCTGTGTCGTGGACAGTGTTGGTAAGCTTCCGCTGGATAAGGCTTTAGACCTGACCCTGTACCTAAGCAAGGAAACTGAGATTATGCCAGTGACACAGGGCTTCAGTGAGCTTGTGCCTCTGTACAAACTGATGGAGAAGAGAGACATGGAGGAGCTGGAGAACCAGATGAAGGTCAGTCGGGGATCATTTACTGTATTTTTGACCTCCTAGCTTTTGGATTCATTCATTCAGGATTCAGATTTAAGAAATCAGCTTCTTTTCAGTTTGTGCAATTCTGAGAACAAAACTGAACAAAATGCATCTTGACATTTAATAATACTGTAGATAATTCAGTGGTGCAGTAAAAACGGTTATATTTTAAGATGTTTTTACAGTTTGAAATAACCTTTTTTGTTTGTTTGTTTTAATATAGTATAATTAATTCCTGTGATTATAAGCTGAATTTTTGTCACATGATCTTTCAGAAATCACTCTAATATGCTGATTTAGTGCTTAAGAAACATTTCAATGTTGAAAGCAATTGTGCTGCTGAAACAGAATTGATTTGGAATAAAAAAACAAATTAAAAATGTTTTACTGTCCCTTTTAAGCAATCCAGTGCATTAGAAGTATTAATCACTTCTTCGTTTTTTTTCTTCCTGATGCCAAACTTTTCCATCTTTTAAAAATGTCTTGGGAATTTCTGTAATGAATATAGAGTTTTCTAGTTATGCTAATTTCTAAAGTATTTAATTGGCTTTCTGTTACTGCAAATTTGGTATGTAATTCTTAAATAATCATGACCACTGGAAAAGTCATGGAAATGTGTTGTTTAAAAAGTGTAAAAGCCTTTGACCAACAACTGACCAACTGGGGCTTTCATCATCATTTTGATTTTTGTTTCAAAAGTTTATCAGTTCTTTATTGTGATTATGTAAAGCATATTAAACTACCATATCGTATGAAGCGAGTTGTATAAATAAACTCGCCTTGCCTTGTTCCCTGCTGTAGATGAGTAACTGATGCTGGTTCTCTTGCTGTGCTCCAGGGGTATATTCTGCAGCTGTTCAGGAAGCTCATAGACCAGCAGTCGTGGACTGATGATGGCTCTGTGTCTCAGAGGATGCTGCGCAGCTACCTGCTCCTGTTCGGCTGTGTGCGGGGTCATCCTCCCTGTGTCAGCACGGCGTCCCAGCTCTTCAACCAGTGGAGGGACTCAGATGGGAATATGAGGTGAGAGGTCAACATTTTCTTTCCTTTCTGAAACTTCCTTTTGAACAATTGAACACTTTGGTCTCCACTTTTAATATTAAGGATATGAAAACTCTGGAGAAGTAATAGCATGTTTTTTTCCTCCATTAATGACCGAAACCGTAAGAAGAAATTGGTTATTTTTGTCCTTTTTTGTCTTTCCGTCCTCTAGTCTTCCTAATGATGTTACTATGGCTGTGTTTTCTGTTGGTGCCCGGACTGAGGATGGCTGGGAATTCCTGTTCGAGAAGTACAAGGAATCCATGTACGTCTCCATGAAGAGCAGGATAAAGACGGCCCTCACAACCAGCCCTCTCGATCACAAGCTAAAATGGTGAGACATTCGGATAAACAGCAGTTTAGTCAAATGAGAATAACCATTCATGTCATCCTTTCTTTATTTGTTTCAGGATGATGGAGCAGAGTCTGGCGGGAGAGGTGATGAAGACTCAGGATCTGCCATATGTAGTGACTTCAGTCAGTATAAATCCTAAGGCCTACAAACACGCATGGGACTTTTTAAAAGCGAACTGGGACTCCCTGATTAAGAAGTAAGATACTGATTTAATAAGACACACAATTGTGGTATATTCTGAGTCCCTTAATGATATTTGTTTATAGGTTTGATCTTGGCTCACCGTCTATAGCACACATGGTAGTGGGAGTGACCAACCAGTATTCCACCAGAGAAATGCTAGCTGAGGTAGGTATTGGGGTTTTTATACAAATAATAAGGACAACAAATAATTAGGAGCTTTCATCAGTTGGTCTAGACCAAAAACCCATTTTATCCTGTAATCAGAGCACTTCGTTACATGTTGTGTTTCTCTGCTTCATCAGATTCGTAGTTTCTTCAGTTCCTTGCGGGCTGAGACCGGAGCAGAATTGAGATGTATTCAGCAAGCCCTGGAGAACATTGAAGAGAACATTCGCTGGATGGACAAGAACCTCCCGCTACTGAAGGCCTGGCTGCACCGACACTACGTCCAGAACAAAAATACAGAGCTGTGAAGCACTTATACTGTGATTGTCAGCATGTATACATTGTCATAGGTGTATACATTTTATTAAGCATTTTAATATAATGCAAGAGTTTTGATAAGAACTTTGGTGTTCTAAAGTGTGTGAAATATGGGGTGAATATTTTTTGAAGAGCATTGCTTGTAAAGGTCGAAGTTAAGAATCTCATCTGTCTCCAACTTTTCATGTTGAAATTAAATTCTTGTGAAGTTTTGTAATCTCTTTTTTTTTCATACAATGTTTTGTTCTTGCAATCAACTCTTTTAACTCAGACATTTTGCTGCAACACCTTAAACATATATAACAGCAATAATTTATACTATATATATATTTGTATGTATATGTGTATGTGTATATATATATATATATATATATATATAATCATTTAGTTTGCGAAAACAAGTCAGTATGGTTTTAAAAGAAAACATTTTTATTTGTTTGAACAATTCATCTCAACACCTAGTTACAGGTTTGTTTGAGTCATTGAGCACAGGCAAGTATATTAACACGGTCAGTAAGAAACAAAATATAGAAACAGCTGTCGTGTTCAATCGATTATAACTCAGTGGAATTCTTCATTCCCAGTGAATTTTTTTTCCCTCTGTTGCTGGTTTTATTTGGTCCAGTGAGACACTTTTCTCCATAGGGGGCGCCCTTTCATACAGTTACAGCTTGAGCACAACTACAATGCAAGTAAACTGAAAGATGGCAAAGATCTGACAAGCATCTGCTTTCATTACATTAACCCTTAATAATCAGTAGCTGATGACTTCCTCTTTTCCTTCTGCATCTCTCAGTTTCTACTTGTACTGAAGCTCACAGTTGTCTCGGATTTCAGGCCATCTTACATCAGGACGTCCTGTCAGTCTGCATGCAGCCAGGACAGCAGTGCAGTGTGTCATGTATGAAGAGATCACACTCCACGCAGAACACTTTTTTACATGCTAGACAAATAAACACCTGCAGAGAGGAGAAAATGTCATTTTAAACAAGAAACCATTCATGTTCCCATGCAAAAGATTTGGAATAAGAAAACCTACACTTTTGTCTTTCAACTCTCCTTGGCAAGCTTCACAGAACCTGAAAAGACAGATTATGAAATAGGCTGGAATGAGACAGAGAGGTTTTCACAGAGTGAGTGTGGAGCTCACCTCTCGCCCTCATACTCCTCCAGTGGGGTCTCCTGGAAGGCCTCGAGGGGGAAGAGGTGATGGAAGGAACGGGCCAAGTGAGGTGCGGAAACCAGAGTCAGACCTGTACCAGAGAGAAGGAGCAGACTGTGAGAACTGAACACATCGATGCTCTCTGAAAATCAGTGTACAGATTGAAGAACAGGGACATGCTGAGAACATACCACACACTTTACACTCCACTGGCAGCTCAGTGTATTTGGCTCTGCACTGTGGGCAGTAGTAGCCGCCAAGAGTGAGTCCTGGTTCACCAGCGCTGTCCAGGTGCCTAAAATATATTAGAAAATTAACTATAATTAATATTATTTCAAATTATAAATAATATAACTATACATTAAAGATATCATTCAAACAAATTTTTTAAATGAATACTTTAATTCAGTAAGGATGCATTAAATGTATTTGTTGTTGCAAAACATTTCTATTTGAAACAAATCTTTTTTTCTTCTTTTTTAAAATTCTATTCAGCAATAAAATTCTGAAAAAATATAAAATGGTTTCCACAGAAATATAAATATAAAGGGTCATATGACGCATAAAAGCTGTTGCAAATTCAGCTTTGCCCTTATATCCTATTACATTATATTAAAACAGTTATTATTATTTCATAATATTACATTTTTGCTGTATTTTTTATTAAAGCATAAGAACATGATATTTAAACACTACTCACGACATGCTGAAGGAGGGTTTGGCATCCTGATCAGACATGGAGGCTATGGCATGCTGGGGGAAACCTAAGCAAATTATTATGCACATTAATGATTTTGTAGAAGAATACATATAATATAGTGTAGCTTACACAAATACTAAATTTCCCAAACATAATTCAGGACTGCTTCAAATTTACGGGACATAAAAACCGCAGAATATTCCCAGTTATACACACAGTACTTCTTAAACATTTTAGCTAATTTTTGACTTTTAGCTACCAGTAATTTCAACATTACACTACATTTAAATAGTGTAAATGTGGTGACAATGACTGTGTGATTACCCATGCGAATGAGGGAGCACTCTGAGGAGGAGCTGGCTGGAGGTGGCTTCACATGCAGCATCAGCAGCTCTTTAAAATGACTCTCATCCAGAATCACGTTGTAGGACCCTATTGGGCAAAAACAAATTTAGAAAACATTACACAAGTGAGAAATCATGTTAAAGTAAGACTACCAACCTCCAGTTTCTCTTGTGAGAATAGTGCACACCCGAACCTCTGCTGACAGGCCGATCACAGACACTCTGATCTTCAAACCATTCAGAGTCTGTTGATATATTAAAACCCAAGAGAAATCAGTGTTCATCAAAATACACTAACCAGTGCAGTATGCAGACAATAACACCATTCAAACTCACTTTGATAAGCTCATAGATGTTGGCTGGGTCACAGGTGGTAAGACTGCTGAAAACCACCAGGATCTCTTTGCTTGTATGAGCAGGCATGTGTCTGCATGAAAACAGAAATATGGTAACAGCACTAAAGGGATATACACCACTGTTACATTTCAGTTCCAGATGGAAGTGATGTGTGCCTTACTTCAGTGTCTGCATAGCCAAGTTCAGAGAGTTGTAGAGAGACGGTTCGCCAACACAGGTGGAGTCCACGGATTTCTTCAGAGCTGCTATATGCTTCTTAGGGTTCCCTGGTAAGAGTAAAATCATGTCAAGTGAATTTGAAGATAAAGAAAACTGATCAAAACATGCAAACATGATACTAATGCATCAACCTGCAAGATCAGTGAGCTTCTCCGCCCTCTTGTTCTTGGTGGTAATGATCCCTATCTGTGACAATATGGTACAGTTAATACAAGCTGCACACGCTGTAAACACTCACAGATAGATACAGAGACAAGGGCATTACCTGACTGATTGGATTCTGGTCAAAGTATTCCTCTACAAAATACTCCATCAGCTGAAGAATGCAAAATTAAATCAGTTTGGATAGATTTGATATAATGTCAAGCTTTCATACACCACTACAGATGCAGTGCTACTGACCTTTAAGGTTGAGGTGAGCCTGTTGGGCTTCAGGTCTTGATCTTCCATTGATCTCGATGAGTCAATGATCACAAAGAGGTGCCGCATCTGGTTTGGTGAGAATTATATGCATGATTATAATCAGTCTCCAACAACAGAAAACAATGATATAACTACGAAGGACAGTAAAATGCATCTTACCATCCCAAGCCGAACTTGTCCATGACTCTCAAACACCCTGTAATGTGACAGAGAGACTGCAAGTGAATATCAAATCGATATATAATCAGCTCAAACTGATTTTAAATTATGCATTTGAGTGCTGTACCTTTTCCTCTTTGCCTGGAAAAGAATGTCTTCCACAGTAGCTTTGAGAGATCCAGATTCATCCTCCTTCAGCACCTCCCTGAGAGAGACACATGTCAGCAGCTCATTACAGTGAATGTGTTCTCATGTGCTTTAATGGATATCAGTGGCTGACAGTCTTGTGATGCCCCTTACAATCATACTAAGCCATAGATTCTGAGCCTTTATGTGTTATACTTTTAGTGACAATTATTGACGATATAAATAATATTTTATAAAATATATTTTATTTACAATGACCACTTTCTGGAGGCAATTTGATGTAAATAACGCATTTAAATTGTAAACGCACCCAAGTTAGCGCAAGCATAAAGCTCAACTTCTCACCATGTTCGTTCGTATCCTCCTTCCCAGCGTTTTGCTCTCTCTGGTTCTTCGTCCATGTTTAATAATTTTAAAAGGATGTAATTTTTCTTTAGTGGGAATGTTATACAGTTTTATTCTATTCTTCCGAAAGGTTTATACTCGCAGCTGTTTCAATAGATTTCTGCATTTGATCTCCTCACAGAGAGACTCCTATACGTTGTATAGATTTTCGTAATTCAAATCATTTAACAGCAAATACAGGAAAGTGTCAACTGTGTTTTTGAATTAAGGACATATTAACATCTATCTTGATCAGTGGACTATAAAAATAAACAATCCAATTCACTCGGTATTTACTGTCGGGCAACCCTTGTCCGTCGATTTGTTATGTCCTCCGGTACAAAAAACTAAACAATAGTTCCGAGTTATGGGAGGGCCTCCGTATCAGAGCCATATAGATACGGCTCTGCTCCGTATAGATCCATAAAAACGGTTTATGATTAGTTTTTAGTTGCCCACTTGAACTTTTTTTCAGAAACAGAAATGAATACAGAAGAATACATTTGGAAATTGAATGGCTTTATTTTACTATGTACAAAAATAACAAGCCAAAAAAAAAAAAAAAAAAAAAAAGTACTGTACATTCAACAAGTCGCCTTCCACATTAAAATTGTTGAATTCTCTATAAATTCGACAGAACTGACGTAAAGAACCAAATTATATGAACTTTATGATTGAAATCAAATTCACACCTATTCTATAAGTGTGTACTTAAAAAAATAAAAAAATAACAATAGATTGCTATTCTGGTTACAGATCAATCAACATGAAAGTAAAAAAAAAAAAAACAACATCCACTAAGAAAGTATTATAACAAACAACATCGGAATGTCTTTGCTTGAAGATCCCTAAAACTACAACAAAAAGTGCTCACAGTGTCATATAAGATACAATCACTTTGACTTGACTTCATGTCTCAGGATAACGATAAAAGGTTAAAAGGAGAATTCATCCAGCTTTAAAAAATAAAACGAAATACTTCATTGGTACCACAATATTCTGATCAAGTGTAGTTTGGCTCAAAAGCAAAAAAAAAATGGTCATACAGCAGCCATACAGTTCTTGATAGTAATACAGTGATACAGATATTTAATACAGAAATAGTAAAGCCCTAAAACAAAACATCATGCCACATAATATACACTCCTGAGTTTCCAGTGCCAGGTTTTATTGTCTGTGGTCATAGTCGCTGACCCTTCGTTTAATCAGAGACAGTTTTGTCTTCAGCTGTTTACACCTTTTCTTTTTCATCTGATAGTCTGAAGACTGTGAGAAAGAAAACAGGTCAGAATTTACATTTGCTTATACACTTAACTCTTAATCGTTATGTACTATAAACTTTTTTCAACCGCTGTAACAATTTATGCAATTAACAATATTCTAAACCGAAAGAGTTTACCTTCTTCAAACTTTTAAGCCTGTTGTATACATCCATGGCATCCTTTTTAGATAACAAAACAAGAGAAATATATATTAAAGTAACATATTTGAATAACAATGATTTTATCAAAGCAGTTTGAGAAATTATTAAATTAATGCTTAATTGTTAAAAAAAAGTTATTTATTATTATTTAAAGGTGAAAGAGATTACTGTGAAAACTTAGAGATTAAGCCTTGCCAACCATAATCTTAAACATGTAAATTTTTGGTCCACTTTATAGATTACATACCATGAACTGTGGGCTGCCTTCCTGGAAGCGGTCCAGCTCTCGATCTGCTACTGCCAAGCCCTGATTAATATCATCTAGCTCAGCCTGAAGACGCTTGTACTCCATGTGGTCTCTGTCAAACTCTCTCTTGTACTCAAGCCTCTCCTGCTCATTAATGATGGGAGGATACTCACTGAGAGCATGGCAGCGCAAAATAAAGTAGGAAATATGACGAGAGTGTTAATAATTACATAAAGTCAAATGCTGAGTTTTTTTTTTTAAAGTGCACAAGTACTACAAACTGTATTTTCCTCACCTTTGATAGTCAGTGTCCAGCTCATCTCCAGACTCTCCAGTGTCATAGTCTCTAAGTTTGCCCTTCAGTCCACTTAAAGAGCTTGTCACGTCAGAACCACTGCAACACCAACAGCAATTTTGTTAATAACTTGGGTGTGATATTATTAAAATTTTGATTGTAACTGACAGTGAGAATAGCTTTCTGAACACCGTAGTTTCAGTCAGTTCACATAATCTGTTTGTGAAACTGGTTACTCATGTTCATGACAAAACTAAATCCACCAGGTCCTATTCATACAGGGACAAGATTTCCTGGATTCCTTCACTCTGTGGCACCTAGTCTTGTGACAGACTAATACGGAGCAGACATTTTGTGTACATTTTATTTGTTATTAATAATTCAATAATTTGTGATTATTACATAAATTGCATACAGATATAATCATTACAGCAAACAACCACAAATGTAATTCACATCCATAATAATCAACATATTGTAGAATAGTCACAGGACAAAGTCTACAGAAATATGAAATGTAATGCATTGTGCACTGCATTTGTTTTTGCAATAACATCTTCAAAAGCACTGAGATGACCTACCTTGGAAGGTAAAGTGGTTTTTGGCTGTAAACCATTGGCTGTGTAACACCAATTTTATCACTGTAGTCATTGACAAAAGCCTCTGGATGTCCGGAAACATTATTAACCTGAAGAAAAAAAAAACAAAGAAAGTCTGAGTTTCTGTCTAGACATTTTGTATACATTAAAAAAAAAAAAACTTTACTGCAGGCAATTCCATGTAGAAAGGTAATTAGCTCACCCTTCAACTGTTTCATATTTCATTGGAAACATAATGTGCATTTAACAATAATGTGCATTTTCTCCTCCAGACTGTGTCTTTAATACCCTACCCTTCCATACAGCCAGCATCACAACATTTGTCATCTCAAAACATTTTTACTCATCATTTTTAGTCTGCACTCCTGTAAGTGTTGCTGTAGGACTCTTTTACTTGAGCTTTTCTGTTTCCCCAACGCACTGAGCTGTCCTTTTTGTATAGTAAATAGTCTGGTCAAGCATTAAAGCCAGGCAAAACCAGTTCCACCACTTCCACAAATAGCATCGTGACATAAAGGACAAAACTACAACTGCTTACATTGTCAGTTGTGTAAGAACAAAGCCAATGGAGTGACCTAATAACACTAGAACATGCTAATGTGTTTTGGTCTAACAATTCCCACCTACCAGTTTATAAACTTTTAAGTCACTATTAAGTGTTCCAAGTGTTTAATCAGGGAATTTTGGATCCTATTCACATTTTCCATCAAGTGAAAGTAGATAAGAGGACACACCCTGAAACTAGACATAAAAACACCTCTTCATGGAAATCCTTTCTCTGAGAATTTCTCTTAATGGAAGGACGGTCTTAATAGTAATGTTCAAGGCCAGTGATACTCCTAAAGACAGTGGAGAAATTATAGGCACCACATACTGTAACAACCTCTGAAAATAAAACAAGATCTATCAAGGTATTATATACTGTAGTAGTAGTAGCACAACCTAAGTGCTACAAACAGTTACATTTCATGGCACCATAAATCCACAGGTTGTACGGAATAAGAAAAAACACTGAACTAACATGCACATGAAACATATCTTTTGTGGAATTTGCTAGTGAAAATTCTTACCCATTCCCCGATGCCTTGAGACGTGAGTCCGTCTGTGATGGTCTTCACGTCATACCACAGAACACGCTCCCTGCCGTATCTCCTGATCTGCCCTCGGGTCTTCACCGCGAACACAAGTAAGATGATCAATCCAACCACAACCACAAACCCAAGAACAATGGCAATGGCCTTGAAGAAAAAAGAAAGGAAGAAGAGACTTTAAACAACACTGCAAATGAACAACAATACAGAGGAAATGTGGCAGATTGGCTTTTGTGTTTGCATGAATCTCAACTAGTATTTCTAAACAACAGAAAGGTATTACGTTTTGTCTGATAATAACCTTCCTGAACTGAACAAATATTATCATGAAGATGGCGTACTCCCAGTCAGGAGAACATGCTCACCTCCTCAGGCTCCACTACACAGTAGTGGTATAAATATTGATTGATAAAGATGCCAGAGGCCTGTTCTTGGTTCTGGAATTGTGCACACATCTGCAGGACCTGATTGTACATCATGGATCCAGACGTCTGAGAAGTGGGGTTAACAGCGACCAGGTAGACGATGGTGGCGATGAGCATGAGTGCAGCCAGAATGCCACAAATAATGATGGAGGCCAGATAGAATGAGGGAGACTGTGCAGCGTTCTGTCTCGACACCACCAGGATGAAGATGATGAGCACAGTGATAAAGGTGATTGCCGCAATCGCTATGATGAAGCCCTTGCCTGATTTCGGGTCCATGTATGTGCCGCCTCCATAGCCGTAGCCCACACCATAACTTCCTCCACCAAGCCCACTGCCATACGATCCACTGCCATATGTTCCACCACCATAGCTGCCTCCCATCCCTAAACCCCCGAGGCCCATGGCGCTGGCATCATAGTCCCATGCCAGTGTGGAGGCTACACAGGCAAACATAGCCACACACAAAATGATGATAATGATGCACAAAATCTTCATGACACCTGGGGGTGACGTCCAGCGGTAAAAGTGAAGCATTTCATCAGGGTGATAAGAAGGTGTGCGATGGGAGGATCGGTGGTGACTAAAATGATAAAGTGAGATAATATGGATGAGTAAAAAGAAAGTTATTAACTAATTATGTTTTAAAACTTTACTCAGATACAATGTTATTCTAAAACTAAATCTAAAACCATAAAAACACTTTTCTCAAAATTAAATAAGTGCACATATGCACACACAACTAACATTAAGGAGAAAATAGAAAATACAAATTCAAATCTAATTAAAAATATTAACAAAAACTATAATAATATATCAATGGAACTAAAACAATGCTGCTCAGGTCATAACACCATTATGATGAAGCAGTAAAAGTTCAATAAAGAAAACTTGTTTCTACTGATAATGGAGGATTATATGTTTCTCTAATATGCAACTTACTGTCTGCTATGATGTGCAGGAGGGCGACTTGATTTTTTCTGCATGATGTTAGCTTCCTGGACAAAAAAAGGGTTATCTGAGTGAATTCTGATGTAGGAATGAAAAAACATACTTTGTGAATCAATGTGATATAGCCTAATAATGCACTGTTGAGGAAATAAAACCAAAAACCCGGACTTTGATCTAATCTAGATACAGAGATGGTGATAGAACTTAAGATACAAAGTGGCTCTTTACATTACAGTCATTAATGGCTCTGCAATCAGAATTATTAGTTTTTTTTACATAATTGTAAAAAGGGACCAAGTGTTGTCCTGATATACCATCAGTATAGCCAGAAAACTCTCTCTTTTTTCAATTGTTTTTACTTGTGTCCAGTTCACTGATCTATAATATATATATATATATATATATATATCTATAATATATATATATATATATATATATATATATATATATATATATATAGATAGATAGATAGATAGATAGATAGATAGATGGACAGATAGATAGATAGATAGATAGATAGATAGATAGATAGATAGAGATATAGAGAGAGAGAGAGAGAGAGAGAGAGAGAGATCAGTGGTCCAGTTGCTAGAGTAACACCACAGCCTGGTGGCAGCAGTTTGTAGCAAAACAACTTAATATCACTGTAATTTTAATTAATTTATTTTGTGTAGGGATTAGTTGCAGATTTCTAACGTTTTCATTTAAGAAATATGAGAACATTAATTCAACGTTTGAGGTCAAATGGGGAAAAAAAACAGTAGACTGCATGTACTTCAGCTTGTGTACGTTCGAGAGAGAAAAAAACAACAACGTAAAAATATTCTCAGAATTGGGATACTTGACGCCTTGAATTTTAAACGAATAACCAATTACGAAGGTCTGGAGAAAATCATTCTTAAAAAAAAAAAATAATAATAATAATAAAAAAAAAATCAACAACAGACAAAGACATAGCTAAGCGTACAACTATTTAAATTTCCTTAAATTTGTGCCGCGGAACGTAGTTTCGCTGCGCAATAGTAAACAACATTCAGCTCAGAATATTTAAAAACAAATTACAAAAATAAATTAATCGTATCGAGGAAACTCACCCTCTTCCTTCCTTACCAAAGAAGTCAAAGCTGTTAAATATTTTGTAATCCGTGCTCGTTCCTACGGGAGTATTTCAAGGATCTGCAAAACGCTCAGCCTTCAGGAAACGCCCGCTGAAAACCGAGAGTTTCATAAATCTGCCTTCCCTAACAACACATCAGTGCAACCAGCCTCCACCCATCCTCACCTGCACAGGTGCAGCCCCGCCCTCAACTTGTGCGCGCGCCCCCAATTTAACAGAAGCATGACGAGCCAGGTTCATTTGCATAGCTACTTTAACAATACATTTCGTCTATAGCTTTGCAAAAGTTGTCTTGACGCATTTTATGTTTAGAACTAGCTACTTTTCAGGCTGTGTTAATTTTATACTAGAATAAACTAGTAGCTTAGACAATTTCTGGTATTTCTGTCTCTAATGCTTTCAAAAATATGTATCATAAAACACAAAAGTGTACCTCATCCATAGAAATGATCCAGTAATTAAATGCTTAATTAATCATTTTATGGGAGTCATTGTTCCCTCCCTACACCAATAAGAAAGATTTAAGACGCCTGTAATAGCTCATAAGAAAACATACACATAAATTGCAAGAAATGTATAAGACCAGTGGAATTTCTGATTGCTCAAGTCACACATTTGTAATCTGGGAGGTATCTTTAAAATACACTTGAGTCATTATTTAATTCGAAATAGGTATCACGTTGTTCATAAGCACTTTTTTTGAGTCTCCTTAGTGCAACATATTGCTCAGACCTATAATTATTGTTTCAATTACCATAAATTGCCATACAAACAATAACAATGATTAATGCAGGATTGTTCTAGATTATTACACACCATATTCAATATTCATGACACATAAGGTTGCGTGATCACCTTTTCTTCCTGGAGTTAATTGCAGCTTGTAACCTGATACCTTCAGAGCTGTCAGTAAAAGTGTGCATTACTAGAGTTCAACTATAACAGCAGGTATATAATGCTCTGAGCCATGTAGTAGAGCGTGTTAAAATATAAATAGACATGAGAGGTGGTATATATCTTGGAGTTTAAACTACTAGTTCTTCATTTAGTTAAAAAAGATGTTTATTTTATCTACTTCCAATATTAATGAAAAAAAAATGAAATAGAAGGATAAATTCACATGGTGATAAAATATTTACATATAAGTCACACATATCTGTACCGTATAAAAGACACAAAAGTGAAAATTAAACTATAAATATACCAAGAAATTTAAAATCATTAGAGATATTACTTTTTAAACAAATATCATTTGAGAGCTATTTCTATCTCCACTTAACTACAGGAAGCTCAAAGACTCCAGTGATTTTCTACAAAGGACCTACTTCTAAAATAAAAAGTTTATATAAAAACATCATATATAATATATATGATCAAAACATTGCTCATGTTGCTCCACATTAATTATCAGTATGAGAAGGGGACATTTTCACTGGGTTTAAAGTGGTAGGTGTCTTTCTTTGTATTTTCTTGCCATTGAATTCAATATGAAATTATTTCAATACCAAGACCAAACCAAAAACTCTGTTAATTCCTGAAGGTATAGCCATGGACTGTTTTTTTTTTTTTTGGGACAGTTGCTTCTTTTCTGGGACCCTCTTTGAAGAAAGTATAATGGAGTTCTGTTTAGCTGTAACCATCGTTCCAGTCCATTACTTTGTCATACTCCTGAATTTTCTGCTTTATGTGTGCAAGTTTACTCTTCAGATATTCACATCTCTCCCTTTTCTCCTGGTATGTCGGGTCCTACAACCAGAAACATGTAAAGAAATATTTGGCATGCACTCACACACAGACAGGAAGTATGTAAACATTTCAATAGTTCCATTTATGTCACCCTAACATTTCCAGTTTGTCAGTTTCTACGGTTTGTGGCACTCAAACAGAGACAGGTACTACACTATGTCATTATTTTGCAAAGACTAAAGAATGTAGAAAAGCAACAGTCAGATGAAGGTTTCGAAATGGGTCAGAGAAACTTGTAGAACATAGGTAAAATACATAACATAAAAACCGTACTTACAGCCTTTTTTCTGTTATACTCTTGAATAATGCCATTGATTCTCTCTTGCTCCTGTGGAAGGAAAACCAAGATTAATATCTAAAATATTTCTGTTTCAATACAAAAGCTTTTAGAGAAATATATGAAATTAATTTCTACTGTGATTGGTCACCAGCTCTTTGCTGTTTTTAAACATAATTGAGTCTTAACTAATTCAGTTTAATTGTGATGACAAAAATGTTTCAATTACAAATACTTCAAAGTAGTTTCTCAAATAATATAAGCTCATAAAACCGGCAAGTATAATAATTATGGAATAATTTGCTTTTTAAAACTATTACCATTTGACTGGAAGGCTGCTGTGGGAGATTCCTCATCAGATTATCCATTTCCTCAAACTTCTGCGTTAAGACCTGAACCTCAGCATGCAACTCTTTATATTCTGCATATTGATCATTAAACACAGCCTTGTATCGCTCCCTTTCCTCATCAGACTGGATTGTGGGATATTTCCTGTGAGGAGAAAGATTAGAGCAAACATTCAGATACAAAAGGGATAAGAGATTTAAAAAGCATGAGATAACTATAACCAGTCCTAAATATGTGGCTATTGTCAGAACTTCATTAAAACTGAGTATATTTATTTCATAAAGTAGCCTGAATTTATTAATTGATTTCAGTTAACATAAGTACCGTACTTTCCGGACTATAAGTCACACTTTTTTCATAGTTTGGCTGGTCCTGCGACTTCTAGTTAGGTGCGACTTATTTATCAAAATTAATTTGACGTGAACCATGAGAAATGAACTAAGAGACATGAACCAAGAGAAAACATTACTGTCTCCAGCCGCGAGAGGGCGCTCTATGCTGCTCACTGTTCCTGTAGCCTACACTAAGCAGCATAGAGCGCCCTCTCGCGGCTGTAGACTGTAATGTTTTCTCTTGGTTCTAAATAAATGTGACTTATAGTCCAGTGCTACTTATATATGTTTTTTTTTCTCATCATGGCGTATTTTTGGAATGATGCGACTTATACTCAGGTGCGATTTATAGTCCGAAAAATACGGTATTCTTTGAAACTCACGCCACATAGTCTGCAATAACCACAGGTTTTGGGATGTGGCCAGCAGGAATATGACCCCTTAAGATCTCTGGTTCCATCATAACTGGGTTGGCAGGTTTGCCATCATAAGATTCTGGACTGGACATTACTGGAGCGGTTAGGATGGGCACAGAGACACTTGAGCCGGCACCAATCTGAGATTAGATTACAAATAGTACATTACAACAATGTACAATGTACAACAAATAAATTCAACAGCTTACCATATGGAGTGGAAGTCCTTCTGATTTCATCTAGGTACGAATAAGAACAGAAAAGCATGAAAATTAGATTTTGTTAGCTAGGCTTAAGATAATTTACTGGTATTACTAAAATGGGAAAATCATTATGGAGCATTATATTTCAAAGAACAAATTATTTGAAATTTACTTCTTGACCCATTCTCTCTCTGTACATCCTTGCTGCTTCATGTCTCCACAGCTTCAGGCACACGCATGCTCCCACGAGATACAACAGCATGTTGAGAAAGAGGAAGATGATGGCAGCATTCTGTCCAGCCTCTGTTCGGCAAAACCCCGCATTGGGTCCAGCGTTGAAATGTGGATAATAGCAGAGACCTCCACGCACTGTGTCTCGCACATACACAATTGCAGCTGACAAGTAGAGCAACGCTAACACCAAGTTTACCACACCCTCTGTGATTGGCCACCAGCCGGAGTCTAGGAGAATGGTACGATAATACATGGTCATGCCTAACACTACTAGAATGATAGTCACTATCCATGCAACTCCAGCCACCACAATAACAAAAGGAGTCAAGGGTCCCGAGTAGGAAATTCCAGTTCCAGCTCCTCCATACATCCCACCCATTGATGTTCCCCCATACATCTGATGCATGGAGTAACCAAACATATTAAACCATTCATTATCTTTGTGCACATATGCACAGACGCATGCAAAAACAGCAGCCCCTAAAAGCAACTCTGCACATCCCAAAATGCGCAGAAGTCCAGCCCAGGACTTCATATATGCATAGCGCTGGTTGTATTCCTCCACCTTCTCACTGTAAGTCATAGCCGTCTTCAAAGAGCGACCGGACACCGATTCCAGCGGCTCCCCTAATAACGTTGCCTGCTCCTTCCTTGAATTGTAGCTGCCTCCAGACCCTCCATAAGGGTCTAGGTAAGAGCTGGGGGCTGTAGGTGAGGGTGCACGTGAGTGTGGTGGAGAGCACGGGACGCCTTCGGTGGTGATGTTGACATCAGGTGGTGGTGGTGGAAAGGTCCATTTCTTGCTACCTCGGTTGCCACTGGCTCTGAAGAAGTTCTTCACAGAGTCAGGAATGAAGCGTCGGACGGGTTTGATGTCCATGGCATCATCCACCTGGTCTTCAACATCACTCGGGTAGAATTCAGGGCCAACAGGAGGGTTTCCGGGGAGAGGCGGTGGTGGTAAACTGTCATAGCTAGATGCTGCCACTTCACCACCGAGTGGGTAAGGAGCTTGCTGACCCCACGGCAGTGAGCCAATGGGCACTTGATCATAGTAAGGCATATCGCGGACCCGATCAAAGCGGGACGCTGACCCGTTTCCAAAAGACATGGGAATGGTTCTAGCAGCTGAGCGAACTGAGGATCAGAAAGTTTATCCACATTATTATAGTGTCTTGTGTCACATACAAACTGACATAATGCCATTTGCACATCTTTTACAAACATAAAAGTAAGGATTCATTGATATTTAAATGATATCTGATATTAATAAGTCAGTTATTACTGTTATGACATGGACTATTATATAACTAACATGGTGAATATTATTTATACTACATTTAACCATTCAAATCAATTGTTTTAAATATTTTGGTCAATGCATAAATTAGAATTATGTGCATAAAAGCATTGCATACTTTATACTACAAAACTCAGTAACTATCTTACCTAGGGTAGTTACATTGCCTCACAGGGTGAATTTAAAACCGTGCTTTTCCCCTTACAAAGCAAACTGAAATAAAAAATAAACAAGCGCGTTACAAGCTGGTCAAACAAGCTTAAAAGCACTTTAGAAAATCTAGCAAAAATTTGATTTTATAGAAACGATGGCACAAAATCTGCGTTGCAAGACCTGATCTTAACGCGGTTTGAAACCATAGACTGAAACCAGCCTGTCAACAAAGAACATGTAAGAAATAAAACGGAGTTTTAAGTCATTCTAATTGAATAAACGAACTAATTTTTCACTGTAAAAGCGTATTCATTATCTACACTCAAGATGTGGGAGTTTAGACTACATATTTTTGCCTAAAAATATATATTTTATTAAAAACCATCGATGTCTTACCTGGTACCGATACTTACACCTGTCTTCCGCCCTGGGGCTGCAGGTGAAGGGAAGGGAACTGATCACGTGACTTATCCTGACCCAGTGTGTGATGTCACCATACAAACCAGTTTGACAAGAAAACGATGAAACACTAGATGAAACACTTCTTTCTGAAGAAATCAGCTCATCTATCAACACAAATTGTATGGGGGATTTATGGAGGATGGCACTGTTTGTACCGTGTATGTACAAAAGGCAATTAATGACAACATAAACGGTTTATATTTACTACTCGTAAAAATTTAGAAAATATTATTATCTGTTCGTTTGGATAGCTAACCATGTAGTAATCTTCATGTAAAAAATCTGAGGCAACAACAATTATATTTCTCAGTTTTATATTTATCCTTGCACTTGATATATATGCCAGAGAGACTGGACTAGAAGTAGATATTATGGTTTGATTGTTGATAGAGCATTAAAGGAGAGAATAAGAGAGAAAATAAAACTATAAAGCACAAATAGAAACTGCGATTTTATATGACTGATGAAAAGTGAATAAAACTGACTCTCTATCATGAGTGACTTTTTCCCGACTAGAATTAATATGCAGTGTAGCTACGTTTTAGAGTTGCCAAGTTAATCTAATCTTTTGAAGAGAAACACCCATGTAATTTAACATTATTTCTGTGAATTAGATTTGATCCTAAATTCCACTTACTAACAGATGTAAAATGTTTCAGGTATTTGGTGGCAGCTAAACAATCATTTTTCAAAGAATGTACACTTTTCTTTGAAAATGTAATAAAAAAAAAATAAACAATAAAACTAGTCAAAAGAAAGATACTCTTTTATATACTGTATAAAAATATTTATTTCTTCCATTCATTTTTAGAAGCAAGTTTAACTTATTTCAAATAAAGTTATTTTAAACAGCCCCACACATTTTAAGTCCTTAGCTCAACGATAGTCAAAAGAACAATGCTTCCACATATAATGCCTCATGTCAATTGTTGTCTTTCATCCATTGTTCAATCCAATGAACAATTTGCTCCAGATTGCTCTCCATGTCCTCAGGAGTGTTACTGGGGAGCTGGTGGACTATCTCCTCCTTGTAGGCTTCCATGGCTTCCTCATAGATAGTCTGGAAAATCTCACACTGCACATTGTCCTGGAGCTTCTTTCCTGTGTATCCTCTGAAAATAAAAGATATTTTGAAAAAAATCATTGCAATAGGAAGCATACAGTCACACTGTACGTGAATGACTTCTGAACTGTACATTAGGTCTGAATATGCTATACAAGTTATGCTCAAATAAGGGGATTTTTTATCTGCCCTAAGATGATTAAAAATATAATAATTCTCAAATGTTTGTTGCGTTGCTCATCCCAGATCTATTTTAAAGATAAATAAAGTAGTCTACCTAAACTGAAATATCATATATCTAACAAATATTACCGTTAACTGTTATAAACACAAACCTCCTTTCAAGACGATTGTAGAGATTGGTGTTGTCTGTGCGGAGGACAAAAACAATGTCAAACCAGCGTTCAGGAAAGAAATCAAAGCTATGGTAATAAATAATCACACCATCACTCATTCTGTCCTCCAGCTCATCCACAACCTAAAACAATGAAACTGTCTTTAACATTTTGTTTTATTATGTGCAGCCGGATGGATTTGCTTTTGACTTGTGATCCGTGCGGATTCAATAACCTGCCGAATAATGAATACCATACCCCTATCTAATAAAACACTATAAAATGTATTTTGTTCAAGAATACACTGTAATAATTATATTATAACATTATCCAATTAAAGGTGGAACAATTAGATTCATTACAATAGTACATACCCTGTCATCATCCAATATAGGACACTGGTATTCTTCGTCAAATCCCTCGAACAACTGACCTATATATATATATATATATATATATATATATATATATATATATATGTGTGTGTGTGTGTGTGTGTGTGTGTGTGTGTTTTAAAACGAATTCTTAAATATAAACAACAAACTTTTATTTCAAAGTACAATAACTTACCCTCCTGTGCCAAAACACAAACATTCACATAGATAAGTCATGTTCTCTGAGCCAGCTCTTTGCCTAGAGTGGTCTTTCCTACACCAGGGGTTCCTGTCCGTCCAATAATGAAAAAACATTATTTTATTATTATTATTGTTATTATTATTACTGCTAGTATTTTTGGTCATTGCTATACCAGCTTAATACATTCAAAATATATTTACTATTAGGAACAGCCTAATAAAATGTAGACTTTACCTGTAAAAAGAATGTTTGGTGACTTCGTGATCCTCATTGCTAGGTATCACGCGAGGAAATAATGCAATTAACAACACAGCTCGTTTTCCAAAAATCACAGCTGCTGGATGCTCACTGTCAATAAGCATACAAAAACATATATTATGTAAATAATCCGTTAGTACGGTCATATTTTATGATGTGTTTGTCACAGCATAGAGCTAAACGTGATCAACATTGTGGCGTCATCAGTATGCGCCAGAGGAGGGGCGGTTCGGCGGTTCGTCACAGCTTTAAAGGGATAGTTAGCACAATGTTACTTGTTACTTTCAAACACAAATAGTTGGCATTGTTGTTCTATAAAGATCATATTTAGAGATGATAAGGGTAAGTTTATACTGCATTGCCTAAACAGTGTATTAGCCACGGTTTGGTTGATTTGGCTTGATAACTTGACATTCGTTAAGTCGAGCTCAGCTAACGGTCGGGGCGAACTTGCTAAACTCTGATTAATAGACTTTTATTAAGTGTCTGGAGTTTTACAAAACATGTTTTAGAAGTAAAGTGTGCTCCACTTGTGATTATAACACGAAATTATACGAATTATACACACATTTACTACTGCTGTCCTCCTCTCGTAAACTCGCCGAGGGGAATCCCATCTTTGCCGTTTTATAAATTATGTAAATAATTTGGTTTTCGTCCGAGCACAGCGTTGCATGGAGTAACTGAATGGAATGTCAAAATTGATGATGTCAAAGCTGTCTCTGGGAGGAAAGCAGTCCTCTGGAAAAGTATGTAACATCTTTGAAAGTACTTTTGATCATTCTTTCTTTTTTCATTATCCAACAAGATCATTTCCAGACTGAGAATAAATGAGGATGCTCTGAATCTGCTGATGTACTATATGTGTTCTGCTTGTATTTCCTGTTTAGATAAACAGCTGGGTGGAACCATCATTTGGTGAACTTTTGGGAGGAGTGAACAGGTCAGGGGAAAGCAAAACTACCCGGTGGCCGTCTACTGGGAACCAAGCAGAAAAAAAATCCAGGAAGAGGAAAGTAGATTCTCATGTGTCCAGCAACCAGATCAGTGTGTCAAGTGAAGCATTTAAACCAGACCAGGATGAGCCTTGGGTGGATATGTACGCTCCCCAATCACAGGTACAGAAAATGTGTGGCCCAGGCCTGTTTGGTATAGTTCTTGGAAAAATTGCCTTCCTGCAGTTTAGTTCCAAAGCCTCTCTAACACTTTTAGTTGTGTGATTGCAGTAAAGTTTGATCTAAAAAATAAAATATTCGCATAAAATTCAAGGCATTGTTGTTTGGCTACAAAACCACCACTGGCTCTGCACCCATTTACCTAAATTCATTACTTCAGACTTATGTGCCCTCTAGAAGCTTGCATTCTGCAAGTGAACATCGCTTGATTGTGCCATCCCAAAGAAGCACAAAGTCACTTTTATGGACTTTTAAATTAAATGTTCCCTCCTGGTGGAATGACCTGCCCAACTCAATCCGAGCAGCTGACTCTTTAGACATTTTCAAGAATCGGCTTATAACCCATCTCTTCCATCTTTATTTGACCCTCTAACTTTAGCACTCACTATTCTTAAAAAAATCAAACTACCATTCTAATCTTTTTGTATTCTATTTTCTTTTCATTCATTATACAATAATAAAAAAAGACCTCTATCATTAGCTTGCTCCATTCCTTTTCTATTCTATCTGTTTTCTTTTTATTTATTATATTGTTTAAAAGCCCTTGCTATGTGTACTGTGTTTAAGCTAACTGAGACTTGTTAAAGCATTTATATTATTATCTTTTGTTGTTTTTGATTGCTTCCATTGTCGTTATTTGTAAGTTGCTTTGGATAAAACATCTGCTAAATGACTAAATGTAAATGTAAAAACGGCAGAAAATCAGATGTCATACAGCAGGGCTGAGTACTCTATTCTAGGTCATACAAATCTAAAAATGTGAAAAAAATGTACTTAGATTGTGTTCCTAAGAACACATTTGTCTTCTACTTAACATTTTCATATCGTTATTATCTCAATCTACAAACTTTGATGATTTAAATGCTTTTTTTTTTCTTTCCAAAAGGCCGAACTAGCAGTCCACAAAAAGAAAGTTGAAGAAGTTGAAAGCTGGTTGAGAGTCAATTTGGACAAATCAAAAAAGGTCTGCCAGGCATGAGATACTGTATGTTGGGTGATGTATGTTTATTGAGTCATTTGGGAATGGTTTTTTATACTCTGTGTTGTATTTGGGGTTATGGCTCCACAGGGTGGCGCCATTCTGTTGCTCACTGGCCCCTCAGGATGTGGGAAGACAGCAACTGTCCAAGTCCTTGCCAAGGATTTGGGTTTTCAGATCCAAGAGTGGTCAAATCCCTCCACCACCTCTCAGTACAAAACGGAGGATTTGTTCACACAAAGCTTTGATCCGGGTCAGAAGTCTTCTTCTTGCTAGTCCTCACTATTGTGACACCATGCCTAATATCTAGTCAATGATAATTATATAGCACCCCTATTTTATCACATATCAGAATCGTATATGGATGAAGTGATATCTCAGTCTCTCTGTATAGTATGATTTTTTTTTTTAGCTCATTCCTCTGATCTTTTTATTCTAACAGATTCAAGGTTTAACCGTTTCCATGGCAGCTCACAAACAGGGCTGTTCCAAGAGTTCCTGCTGAGAGCCAACAAATACAACCGTCTACAAATGAGCGGAGAGAAAGTGACTGAAGACAGGAAAATAATTCTTATAGAGGTGTTGCTCAGAACTGCCCTTCAAAAATATCACTGTTGTTGAAAACCTTTTTTGTTGCATATATCTAAAATACATTATACAAAAGAGAAAGAAGTGGGAGAAACTGAACATAAATATTACTAAATTAAAATCGAGAAGCTGAGTGACACTTTTCCATTGTTTCTTATTTTATCTCAGGAATTTCCAAATCAGTTCTATAGGCAACCAGGGTGCTTGCACGATGTACTCAGGTGACCACTAGTACTATATTTTGAAGTATTGCTAATAATCAGTTGTCACTGGTATCTTGCATATCATTGTCCTTATTTTTTATTTAGGCAGTTTATTAAGACTGGCCGGTGTCCGCTGGTTCTGATTGTGTCCGATAGTCTCAGTGGGGATAAGAACTCCAGACTTCTCTTTAAGGATGTTCTGCATGAACTTGATATTCACAGCATTAGGTACAAATACAACCAATTTCATTTTTCAGAAAACTTTAGTTATAAATATTCAAACCCAAGGTCGTCATAGGTAAAGCATCTCTTTTTTTCAGTTTTAACCCTGTGGCCCCCACCAGTATGATGAAGGTCCTAAGCCGCATCGTAACCATCGAGGCAGGAAAGGTAGATTGTGTGGTTTACTTTTCTATGCCTTCTGAGCAGAGAGTTTTGACCCTTAGATCCATAATACTTCACTCAGCATATGGTCTTTGCAGAGCTCTGGCAGGATCTCTATTCCTGATAAAGGTGCTCTAGATCTTCTTTGCTCAGGAAGCTCAGGAGATATTCGCAGTGCCATCAACAGCTTGCAGTTTTCTTCATTTACCGGTGACAAAATAGTTACTGAACCTGTTTATGTAGTTCATAGAAGTGTGTTATAGTGTATTTTATGCATTCATTCTTTTAAATTCTCAGATCGTTGTCTGGAGAAAAGACTCTGGGCTTCTAGGAAAGGCAAATCCACAGGAAAACCTGTCGCGAAGGCAAAGGGCAGGAGCAAGTCTTCAAAATCAACAGACATGCAGGATGAAAGGCCAGCTATTGGAGGGAAAGATGCTTCACTTTTCCTTTTCAGAGCTTTAGGGAAAATCCTCTACTGCAAACGTTAGTCATTTTCAACTCCCATTCCCAAAATATTTTTCTGTTGTACACCATGAACCATGTGTAAATGAATTTATATTTCTACCAATGGATGGCATGTGATTTTTAGGTGAAAGCTATGAAAGCTCTCAAGCACCCACGCTGCCTTCACATTTAACAGATCACCAGAGGGACAAACTACTTGTTGATCCTGAAGTAAATATTCATTAATGTTTTAAATTGCACCATATAAAAAGCTTAATCTGCTTTAATGTTGATTATGATATTTTCCTCAGCTTGTCATTGAGCGTTCCCATATGTCTGGGGAATTCTTCAACCTCTACCTGCATCAGAACTACCCTGACTTCTTTTCGGATGTGGAGGATATAGCACGAGCCAGCGAGTACCTCTCTGATGCAGACTTCCTGACAGCAGAGTGGAGCGTGAGTGCAAATGCTATTGGACTTCTATAATAACACACATGGGGATATGCAGGGTTGCTCTAAGATGTAACATTTGATTTCTGAGGACTATCATTATGTAGTATCTTAGCAACAACTTTTTGCTGAAATGGTGTTCATCTTTTCACAGTCAAGGTCGACTATGGTGGAATATGGCTCATCAGTGGCCACTAGAGGTCTTATGCACTCAAACTCTTCTCGAGCACAAGCTAGCAGCCTGTCCAATGCCGGATTCAGGCCTCTTCATAAACCGCATTGGCTACACATAAACAAGATGGTATATTTATTTTTCACTTAATCTATCGGTTGTACTTATGTTATTCAGCGTTTTAAGTAATTGTTAATGTATCATATTGATATATTTTTACCCTGGTTTTGTGATAGTATCGAGAGAATTACCTGACTGCACAGTCGCTCTTCTTAAATTTCTGCCTGACTCCTGTGAGCCTCCTGACAGAACTGGTGCCTTACCTTGCAAAGCTCACCAACCCAATGAGAAATCAAGGTAAATATGTGACCCTGGCATTCACAAAATATACAAAAACAAAATTGAATGTATTTAAAAAAATCAAACTGCATACCCTAATTTTTCAAGTTCAATATTTATTATTTTCCTGCCTCCTACACAAGTATGCTAGACTTTGGTCAAAAACGAATGGTGCATTTCTCCTCATACATAATTCAGCTTTTTGTTCTATTCAATATATTTTTTTATTTTTCTCATATCAGCTCAAATAGCTTTCATCCAGAATGTTGGCCATCTTTCTCAAAAGAGGCTTCCTGGAAGGTGAGAGAAACAAAAAAAGTATTATTGCATTTGAAAAAAATTCTCAAATGGTTTAATGCATGTCTTTATTTTCAGGCTGAGACTTGAAGCACTTAATGACAAAGACCCTGGCATTTTGGATGCTGACAGTGAAAATGAAGATTCTGCTGCTGCTCAGTCCCTTGACCCAGAATCCACAGCAGGAAATGCCACGACTGAGCCCACATTGCCAAACAGCCAGGATCCTGCTGGGGACCTTCCTGCCAGCCAGCCCCAGCCCACAAGCACTGAAGCCCTTTTGGATGAGGAAGACCTCTTGATTGAGGAATATGACAGTGATTGACTGATCACATCCCATGGACATATTTAATATCACTTGCCCTGATGCAATTGTTGTTGTACCTTTAGGTCACAGGTTTTTGCTATTGTTTGTTTATGTTTTAAGATGCTAATTATTAGTAGATATTTATGCACCCCAACACAGTATGTTGCTGTTGAGAATTGTTCATATGTCCTTACTTGTGTTGAAATGGACGTGTTCTGTACACAGTTTCGACAGGGTTTTTCCCCCCACAGAGGATATTAGTGAAAGTATCTCTAGAAAATAGAACATAGCATGACCATTTAAAGCCATAATTTTTTTTATGTTGTCACGGTGTAACAATGCTGTGGGACTGAGAAGTAGGGAATCTACACCTCAGTCAATTAAGTGACTGCAATAAATCAATGTTTGCAACTTTGATGGCGGTTTTGTTATTTATTTGTTCATTAAATCTCTGAATCCATATTTGTTACTGTTGCTGGGGGGCTGAAGATACAGCAGGGAGTCAGTGGAAAGGTATTTGTTAGGTGTCTAAATGTGGTTACATTTGTATACAATATATTGCTATTTTTTATTCAGTTTTCTATAGCTACGATGGTTAATTTTTTTTTTTTTTTTTTTACAGTTCATCTATACTTGTTCTATTTTACTGGTCGTAAATGTGGAAACTCAAAATGGGAAAGGAAAATGCTAGTAGCTTGTATGAATGATTTTCATGAAGGTTATTTTTGCTACGATCTATCGTGTGCACTTCTGAAACAAAGCACCTCTAGGATCAGACACGCCCCTTTACTAGTTTCACTTCGTCACAAACTCAGCGGAAAGTCTTGAAGTGGAATTTAGCCGTAGTCCTTTTTAACGAAATACGACCCCTCAAGGTTCCCGTAAAGGTTTGTAATGGTTGTATTTTTATTGTCTAACTCTATTGTTCTAACTTTCGAGGAACGATAAAAGTTTTGTATTGCGTTGACCTCCACTAAGCTACACAGAAAGTATGCAGCTCCATGTCTTCTGTTTTGACTGTCAAACATGATATTTACATAGACTTCAGTTTTAATGTCTTTAATAAGGCGTAGTGCTTAACATAACTGATAGCCTATACTTTTTTGTCTCTCAGACTTTTTTTCCCCCTTTTAAGTTGATTGTGATGCAAGGTGAGGGTTTATGCCCTCAGTGCCCCACAGAAGATGACATGAGAGAGGGGGATCTAGGTGATGGCTTGGGGGCCAGATCCAGAGCACATTATGACCATCTCCCACAAATGAAGAGTAAGGGAAAGTTTCTGGGCTTCCTTTCTCAGTCAAGACCCATTACAGGGAGCAGCGAAAGAAACAATGGACCCTTCTCTTGGACGTCATGCAGAGCCATGTATGCTATTTTTAGAGAAGAACTGGAAGCTGAACGAGCTGCACGGTGGGAGAAAAGACAGTCGGGTTAGTCTCCTGGACCAGTATCTAAAATCATTTAAACCCTACATACCTCTTAGAATCTTTATTGGACATAGAGAAGACTAAGCTATACTGTACAGAGCTATACTGATATATATATATATATGTATATATAAAGTGAGTCATGTTTGAAAGTTATTGATAACTTCCTGGTAATGTCTAACCAAGGGGGGTTTTCTGTGCATGCTCTGTTGATTTGCAGTATTTGGTGAAGTCAACACCTGCTGTTTCTTATCAGGGAGGGAACTTTGTGTACTCCCTTGAGCAATTCTGTACTTAAACAAATATTCAACAATAGCCATTTGAGAACCACACTACTACCAGGATATGATGTGTTGGCAAACCAGTGAAACCACAAAAAAGTGTCTTATTTTTTGCATCTAACTGCGTTCTGTTTTAGAAAGCTCTTCTGAGGACACAAGTGAAGACCTGCAGAGAAGACTACAGGAGGTCACAGAGGTAAACTTACTAATGAGACTTTCCAACAAAATGTTGTCAAAATGTTGTAGAAGACAAGCTGAAGAAAAGTAGCACCCCTGTGAGTTTGTGAATGGAGTAAAGAAAAGATATACATCTTCACATATGAACATGCCTCATGTAAATCTTCGCTCCATATCAGGAAGTGGAGCTGTTACGCACAGAACTGGAGGTCACTCATCGCCACCTGGAGGGAAAACATGAAGCTCTTAGGATCTTGCAAGGACAGGTATTTGAAAATATTTTAATGATTTATATAACTATTAGGTCATTTTTTAAGTGGTTTAAAGCCCTGTGCTACATTTCGTCCCTTAAGGCAATCTTGGACAAAGCAACGTGTCATACTAAAATGTTGCTTCAGAAGAGTGAAGAGCGGAACAAGGCCCTAGAAAAGGTGTTCTACTCAAACAATAACTAAACTGCTTTTAATAATTTTTAATGCAGGCATTTTCCTACCAAATATGATATATTTTTTTTTTTTTAATTTCCTTTCCACACAGGAGGTCAATGCACTGCAATGGGAGATCACTTTCAACCAGGTGCAGTTCAAGAATGTGGAAAACTCATGGAGTTTAAAGTATGAGAGGTATACCCATGCAAAAATACACTTTTAAAGTTGAATCAAAAACGACAGTCTTCTCTCTGCTGATTTGCCACTATTTAATTCCTACTAAAAGCTCAATGTGAAATGCAATCCGCAACCATTTTTGATAAAAAAAAGTCTGTTTTTAATAACATTCCTAATAAGACTCAAGCTATACATTGAGGGTCTTGTGTATATAAATGTCATCGGTTTTAAATTCATGTCACCTTTAAAAATGCCCACGTCACTGGTTGATGTCTATACCACTTCAGGGTGTTGGCAGAAAATGAAGCCCTAAAGAAAGCACTAGAGGAGAAAATGAGAGAGCATCAGGAGCAAAGGACAGAGAATGCTTGTAAGTCACTTCATATTTCTTGCAATTATTTCAAGACCCAATTCCTGGTTTGTTTCCAGTGCATCATTTTGCATGTTGTGTCTTAGCTCTGAGCCAAAAATGTCTGGAGCTCCTGTCTATGCTCAGTGCTAAAGAAAGAAGGGACTACCAGAGGACCCAGCCTCCATGCAGCCTGAGAACAGACGGTTCGTCGCTAGAGGTAATGTTGATTTGAATTGTAGTCTAGGTTAAACAGCTTTGTTCTGGACTAAACAGCTCTCTGTCTTCTTATCTCTCAGCTGGCAGTGTATGGGGCATGTCAGTGTAACTCTAATGGCGGCGAGCCGTGCTCTTGTGCTAGAAGTGCTTATGCAAGTCGCAAACAGGTTCTCCAGCTCAAGCAAGAGGTGCTTGTCTTGTATTTGTCAATACTTCTGTTCCATTACCTTGCAAATTAACCCTCCTTTTCAGTCAATACATGTATTAAATCCATTACAGCGCTGGATTTGCTCATTTGTCTTTGAGGGTCTTGTAACACAATGCATTTGTCTGCATTAGCTGGAGGAGCAGCAGAAGAGGAAAGAGGAGGCTTATGTCATGATGGATGCTTTCCGCATCGCCTTTGAGCAGCAGTTAAGGAGAGTTGGTGAGAACGTGCTCCGGCAGGCTGAGACTGACAGACAGCCACATTACCAAAGGCATGAAAGAGGTAAAGCTTTCATTAAAACTGTCCACAGAAATTTCCAAAAAGCATGTAAAATCAGCAATAAAATCTGACTAAAATTATATTGTAAATTGGCTCAAGTTAGGGCCTTGTGTTATTTTAGTATAATTTATATAAGTTACCCTGGACTACAAAACCATGTATAAGTCACATGGGTATATTTGTAGCAATAGCCAAAAATAAATTTTATGGGTCAAAATTATTGGTCTTTCTTTTATGCCAAAAATCATTAAGGAAAGATCATGTTCTGTGAAGATATTTAGTAAATACTGTAAATATAAAAACTTAATTTTTGATTAGTAATATCCATTGCTAAGGACTTCATTTGTACAATTTTAAAGGTGATTTTCTCAATATCAGGGACACATTGTTGTCTCACAGTGTATTCGAACCCGCGTCTCTCACACCAAAGGCATGTGTCTTATCCACTGGCCAACACCACCCATATATTTTTATTTATTTATATATTTTTATTTATATATATAAATAAATAAAAAATATATAAATAAATAAATAATAATAATAATAATAATATATATATATATATATATATATATATATATATATATATATATATATAATGTCATATATATGACATTAGCAGATTTAATTTTTATTTTATGTTTTAGTTATAGTTCAAGTATTTGTTTTATGTAATGTTTTAGTTATAGTTTTTATTTATTTCCAGGAATTTTGGTAATCTTATCTAATATAAATCTGATATTTAATATTATCTAATATTTATATAATATACTAAGCTTTTTTTATATTTCATAAAATGTTTGAATAGGTTTAGTTTATGATAAAAGACCTGAATCAATCAATCAAATCAAATTAAATCAAATAAGAAAAAAAATGAATGCATATTCTGGACTTCAAACAGAAAGTACATTAACCAATAAGACCCCTGGCTCATTTCTACTGTCTATTTCTACTGGTCTGTCTTTTCCTTGTACTCTCTCTGGTAGACACCATTACTGCTGTGTGGCACAATGCTGTCATTTTACAATTTCTTTTTTTTTCAAAGGGAAGCAAGGGTCTCTCAGTGTAAGTGAGAGGCTGAAGAAATTTCTGCCCACAACAAGCGAAGGAAAGATATCGGCCGATTCAAATGAAACACTGCATATGCTGCTTGATCTGGTCAGTAAACTTTTAATTATGGCCTATGTTCAAAAGTTGTATATATTTTTCTTTATAATTTCACTATACATTTTGAGGTTGTCTTCCCTCTCCAGTTAAATGACAAAGAGGAAGCTTTGGCACATCAGAGGAAGGTGAGCTACATGTTGGCGCGAAACACTGAAGATCTGGAAAAGCGTCTCCAGATGCAGCTAGAGGAGCTGGGCCTCTCACACAAAGACCGTAAAACAAAAACAGAGGCTCCTGAGGAGAGTGAGTGGAGCAGAGGAAGAGACTGTAGATGCTCTGCTGACAGCTGTGGATCACAGCCTCTCTCTGTTCCTGACAGCCCTGCAGCTCATGATGAGCAGCTCTCCACTGAAATTAAAGAAACTGACAATAAAGATGTTTAAAAAAACAAGAAAAGAATGAAGTTTCATGTTGTATTATTTCAATGTTTTCAGATATTTTCTGCCATTATCTAGGTCCTAGGATGAACCAGAACATCAGGTAACCCTGAATAACCTAGAATAACGGAACTTAAAATACAAAAATTCTAACCAGTTGATAGGATCTAATACGCATAATGCACAGCTAAATAGATTATAAAATTAAATCCGCCCTCAACTATGCATCAAAAGCCAACATGTAAAAAAATTTAAGCTGAATGACAGTGCTAACGAAAACGATGTGTCACCAATCTCCATTTAATTTTTATCTCTACAGCTTCACAACAGTTCTGTAATGCTAAATGTTGCTAGATGCTAGATGTTGTAAATTTTATCTTTTAATTTTACATTATATACCTTTTCCAACAGTTTATGCTTGCAAATTAGTTTTTTAGAAATTAAAAGTGCCCATGACTACATTTCTTTACAAAACGAAAAACTGAAATCATGGTTTACACAGAGAATGGGAATACATGTTAGAGCTGTCAAATGAATCGCATCCAAAATAAAAGTTTTTGTTAACATTTTATATATATATATATATATATATATATATATATATATATATATATATATATATATATATATACACAAATGCTTGTATATATTTCAGTAAAATATTTTATTTTTATATTAAATATATTTATTTGTAATATGAATTATATGAATATAGCTAGACGTAAATACATGTAAATATTCTCAAAATATATACTGTTTGTGTGTATTTATATATGCATATATTATCCAAACAAAAACTTTTATTATGGATGCGATTAATCGTTTGACAGCACTAGGCCTACTTTTTTACTTTCCATTTAATGTTTTTTTTTTTTTTTTTTGCAACATTTGTCAGCGTTATTTTCATCGTTATTAATAACGGTATCATTACTATTCATATTAACCAAATCTTTGACTGGCATTGTACTTTTTTGTGAAGTGAAAGAGAGAAATACTGAATAACTACATATCCCATAATGCTTCGTGCTGCCGGTTTAGGAAGTTAGAAGGCGTAATGTAGACGTTATTTTCGAAAAAAGTATATTACTCATAACAATATATGGGGTTAGTTAAACATAAATGGTATCGTTTTATCTTATGTACAACAGTTATCGCATCTTTTGTCGTTTGCTACCTCAAACTACACTCGCTGTCAAACTCCAAAGGTAAGAAAGCTAACTTGCTAGCTGTCCAAACAAATACTATCAATGCATTGTTCCACATGAAAAAGAATCAGTGTAAATTAGTATGTTGCACATTTCGTAGGACCAATGAGAGCACATACACTGGAATATTTCCTCAACAAGGGGACGATACAAAGAAAAGATGCTGCTGATATCGAGTGGTATCATGCAGCAAACAGTAAGAGCAAACTCACAGAGGCTCTACGAGGTGAGTACAAACATGAAGAAGCATTTGCTTTGCAACTACAGTACCCTTTCGTTTTTCTTACGACCATATCATGATCGAGCTTAAGAAATAATGTGTTACATGATGATGCTTTCTCTTTATTCTTCATTGAGGTTCTGCACAGATGATCGAAGCAGATGTACTTCTCAGGGCTCAAGATCCAAAAGTGCCTATTATGGCTCACCCACCTGATAATGACAGTGATATAACTCTGCAGGACTGGCTTAAAGAAGTTGTGAGATCAGACAAGGGAATAAAATTGGATTTCAAAAGGTGGCTGGTTATTATTATTATTATTCTATATTCTTAAATAATGTTGACACTAGTCATATGGTTTGTTTAGATTGATTTCTGCCACACTGTCCTTGCTGCTAATGAATGACTGACAGATCAGCATTGATTTGCATTTTGATCCACAGTCTCGCTGCTGTATCCCCATCCATGATTCTACTGGAAGAGGTCCGAGATCAGCTGCAGGGACCCGTGTGGATCAATGCTGATATTCTCCCTGGCCCTAGAGGCACAGCCACCCCTCTGGACCCCCATCTGTTTTTACAGGAAGTAGCACAAAAATCAGAAAATGATGTTCTCTCTTTAGGTTGGACCACTGGATGGGACGTAGATGGAGACAATCCCGGTAAGAATGTCACTACACTAAGTTGTGTATTTATTGGCAATCAGAAGTGAGCTATATATAAGTCTGTGGTCAGTAAGATGTAAAGAAAGTGAGAGGTTTATTCAGAAAGGATGCATTAAGTTGATCAAAAGTGAATGTAAAGGCATTTCAGGAATAAAAATAAAAGATTTTAAAATAAATATTTAAACAGACAATAGTTTTAGAAAATTTAAATGTTGTAGTAATCTTTATGAAGAAACTTTTTTCAAAAACATTTTAAAATCTTCTGAATGTTGTTATTAGCATCTATTTGTTCTGTCCTTGTATGAAATAAAAGTACTTTTATTTTTTGCCCCCAGCCTTTTGATTTTACTTACCTTGGTGTATTCCAGCCTTATTATTCAGACCTTGATTATTATTTGCTGTGTTTGTGTTGTTTTGGAAAATAGGTTATAGCTGGGAGATGATTCATCAGATGGAAGAATTATGCAGATCCCTAAAGCAACCAGTCACATTTCCAGTCCGAGCAGCTCTCCTTCCCATGTCCTTCCCACAGTTCCAGTGGCTCTTGACGCAGTCAGACCGGTGAGAAAATCTCCATTAATCAGTCTATTTAAATGTATGTCCATATTTACTATTATAGAGTCTATTAAGCCACATATCTGTGTGAAGGAGCCTTTTTATTACCTCGGCGATTGATTTGTGTTATATAGGCAAGAAGGACACAATCAAGTTCATTGCTGGATAATTTGGTTCTGTCTTATCCATTACAGTTGTTTGTGACTGGAATAGAAACTCATTGCTTTACTGGAGGTCAGTTCTGAGGTATTAGAGGATGTGAAGGGCAGGCTTAAGCCTCCTCTACAGAGATAGTGCTGCTCTTCAAAAGTTGTTTTAAAGGTGCTTGCCTTTAATGGGAAGTATGCTCTTTATTTGTACCATAAAAGAGCATCAATAGGAATTCTTTAATGACAATGTTATTTGTGCTTTGGATTATTTGAATTTTTTTTAATAAGATGCCAAATTTAAAAGACCATTCATACATGTTTATTCAGTGGTGAAGTTGATTTGTTTTCTGCCTTAATGTCAGCCTTGTAAATGAGATTCTGTTTAACATCTCACCTTCTATCTCTCAGATACAGCCTGACTGTATGGACAGGCAAACATGATGTTCTTACAGTGGAGGATCTGTTACTCTACAGGCAAAACTTCAGCAAAACCAGGATTTACTATGATCTGTTAGAATCTCAGATCAAACAGTTTAAAGGACTACCTGGCTACACCTGAAAAGCAAATATTCACTTACTGATGTTGTTTTTAAAATGTAAAATAGCAATAAAACACAATCTATAAGTAATGTAACAAAACATCAGTGTGAACACACTAATCACGGTTTGGAATAGTGCATAAATATGTGAACTGGGATTCATTTATTAATATGTACTCTGTATTTGAGTCATACAATAAGGTTTACACATGCATTTCATTGGTTGTCATGCTTAATTACCCACTAATGTACAAAGAGACACAGATACAACTCCCAGTGAAATTTTATATTTTTGTAATTTATGTTTGCATTCTGTAACATTTTGTATCCACAAATGTACAATAAATTTATGGAAAAATGTTTATGCCTCTAACGTTCATCGCAGTTTTCAATTTTGGGGTTGGTAAGATTTTTTTTACAGTTATTATTACAGTTTAAAATGGTCATTTATCCCGGTAATGGCAAAGCTGAACCTTCAGCTATCAATACTCAGATTTCAGTATCACACCATCCGTCCGAAAACAGGCGTACTTGATAAATAGAAAGATTAGAAGAACAGATATATGCACACAAAAAAGTGAAAGTGCTATTTCTTAAATTAGAACTTTTATTTTTGCAGAAAATATGTTCTCAACATGTGTAACTGCATGCAGAATAAAGTGCATACTGTACAACACATATATATGCAAGAAAGTGAAAGCAATGTTTTATACTGAATTTATTTACAGTCAATGGATAAATATATGTGACAATATTTTCTTGTTTTGCTAATTCTAAGACACTGCAGACATGAATCAGGTTTAAAGAGGAAGCAGTGCCTTAAATAGCAATAAAATGTCAATTTTCTAATTCGGTACACTAATGAGTGAGATCACAAAGAACAGAAGTAAAGTGCAGTAAAGTTTACAATTGATCAAAACAAACATGTTCCCTTTGTTCAGTCTGGAAAGTGCATAAAGATAGGTGGATGAGATGTATAAATCGTATTTCTAACATGTATTCTCTTGTACATGTATTCCTACACGACGCTTTCCCTATCCATTTTTCAAATCATCTCAAGAAATATCTGCGTCCACACAAAACCGACACAAAACAATGTAGTATACTTGTCAGACCAGCATGTAGCACTGTAATTCTGCCACAAAGATACAATAAAAACAAAGAGGACTTGGACTATGCGCATAAATATTGTGTGCGGTATACAAACGAACATGGAACAATACATTTATAAATGTGGGTTAATGTTAATTAATTAAAAGACAATCGTTCAGTGTTTGTTCATGTTTTTGTTGACGTAACGGTGTCTGACTAGCGGTGAGATGTGTGCTGATATTATCGTTTCAGAAAGTATACAGATTGGCTGTATACACGAAAATGCAAGGGTGGCGTTTTCAGATTTATCCACTATGGGACCCGGTTTCAAAAAAATATCGGTTTCACTCTCTGAAAATGGCGCATTCATCTAGACGAAATGTCTTTATGATAAAAAAAGATGCGTATATGGCTAAATGCATCTCCGTGTTGACGGGGCCTTAGTATTCCTTTGGGGTTTTTACTGACCAAAGATCTCCTCAAAATTGACCAGCTGCTTGATCTGTTCGGTTTGCATGGAGTGTCGTCTTATCAGACTCTTCTTATTCTTGTGATCTTTAGGATGGCTTGGGGCACAGGGCACAAAATGCCTAGATCCAGAAACAATGGGTGTAGTTCCTGCCAGAGGCTTGCTTACACTGTTCAGGCCAATACTGGTATTGACTTTAATATCTGGAATGGGTGCATGTGGATTGAGAGGTGGCAGATAACCAGGCCGGGTCTGTGAGATATGATCTAGGAGCAGGGCTCCGGATCCCCTCCGCTCCAGCATGGCTGGGCTCCTCCTCTGAACGAGACTCTCCAGAGACTCTCTGGATCCAGAGAGAGTGGAGGAGCGGCTGGTAACAAGCTTGCGTTTCTCTGTCCCCCCGGTTCCTCCTCCTCCAGTCTTCCCGAGGTCCTCAGAGGGTTGGCTTCCAAATTGAGGCAACTGAGAGTCAGAACTGTAGTGGTCCATTCCAATATTGCGCCGGCGAAACACGTTGCGTAGGCTTGAAACGGCCAGGTTGGGAAGACAGTCTGGGTTCCGGTCCACAGGGGCAGCATCTGAGATGGATGTCTGTTTGAGGTTCTGATGTGAGGAAGAGTGTGGTAGCAACTCACCATCATAAGACATCTTTCTACTGAGCCATTTCTGTTCTTTTGTTAGTTCTCTCTCAGCTTCAGATGTTGTCTCAAAGGCTCTAAACAGACCAGTAGAGTCCTTGACGTCGATGCTTTGGTGCCGAGCTACTGTCGCTCTCAGTGGAGGTCTGCAACCATTGTAACCAAAAGAGAGCTCTTCTTCAGGAGTGATATCTAGAAGCTCCTCGGTTAAGGATGAGGACTTACTTTGCTGCAGGAGCAGAGATGGAGGGATCTTCAGCCAGGGTTCAGAGTGAAGCCTCTGTAGATGCAAAAGCTTTGCCACACTAGCTGCTTGCAGAGGGCTTGAATCTAGAGTCGGTGATACTTGCTTGGATGTGGACAGTGTTGATGTGGATCCCAGGGTGTCTGATTTGTTATTGGTGGATGGTGAGATAAGAGGGGTACAGAATTTAATTTCAGAAGGACACATACATGACGCAGCAGCACAGTGCAAACGGTCCTCAAGATTTGGAGGAGGTGGTACGTTCAGATACTGCTTGGTCATTTGTCTTCCGGACGGTAGTTTGTCTGTTGTAATGATGATAACTTCTTTGCCCTTGGCCTTGCAGGCGTCCAGTAGTACTCTCAGTGCATCCTTGTCTCCAGCATTAACCGCATAGACCAGGGCGGAGGAACCAGTGTGATCCTCCAAACTAGGGTCAGCTCCACTGGAGAGCAGAAGCGACAGCACCTCATCGCCTGCCCGCTCTATGCAGGCATGCATTAGGGCGGTCTTACCAGACTTATCCTGAATGTTGGGGTCCGCACCATTTTCAAGAAGATACCTGTTGAGAAGATTGATTCATCAGAGTGAAATCATAAATGAATCGATCAGTGATATATCAGAGTATCCATGACAAAGAAAAAAAAAATCTTGTGAACTGAAGAAAAATCTTGGCAGCGCGTCACCACGCAACTCTCCCGGACAATCGGAAATGGGCAAAAAGGCGGGAGCTGGGTGCTGAAGCGACGCCCACCTAGCTTGACAGCGGTGACAGCAGCGGCAATCCACCTGTCACTCAAGTGGCCACGCCCTTAATAATGCAGAACTTTAAGGCTAAATATAATTTAAACGGATGAGTTATAAAAAAATTCACCCCCCTCACTGTTGTCATGAAGGGCAAAATTAGCTATTTAGACCAAATCATTTTTTTGCACCAGGCTTTAAACATGTTATTTTCTTTTGCAGCCAGCCTCAAGCGGCCAGTCGGTGAATTACAGTTTTAGTCACTTCCTTATTGGCTTCACGAGAAGCGCGAGGTTGCCGCTCTGTGTAAACACACACACAAAAATTATGTTACACTATATTTCTAAAGTTTGGAGTCTCCTGCATTTATTTTTCTAAATTAAGTAAAATAGTGATATTTTAAATTCTAATAACATCTTACAAGAACCATTTTCAGCATTCTTTAGATGAATACAAAGTTTAAATGAGCAGCATTTATTTAAAATCTTTTGTAGCATTACAAATGTCTTTACTATATATTTTTTTAGCAACTGAAAGCATTAATGCTAAACTAAATACAAATTAATTTTAGAGTATTGTTTTAGTTTATATACCTTAAAATCTATAAAAAATCTTACAGTAATGCATCTTTAATGGAAAAACTTTTCCATTTTTTTTCAAATTTTTCCAAATTTTGAAAAACATTTGTAGTATAAAATAATTATTGTCATTGACACATATTCATGCAGGCTTGTAGTAAAGCAATCTTTTTAAATATTTATTTTCTAAGAAATAAAAATAAGTTTATGCCAAACTACTTAATAAGATTTCTTTTCTCTCTCTCTCTCTCTCTCTCTCTCTCTCTCTCTCTCTCTCTCTCTCTCTCTCTCTCTATATATATATATATATATTTTATACACACACACACATATATATATATATATATATATATATATATATATATATATATATATATATATATATAATTAGATTTTTTTCTTAATTATTTTATTTTAGGACACTCATCTCACCCTGATTTTTCACTTGATGCCCCCTTCAAATAATAAAATAAATTTCATTTTAGAAATTAATACACGCTCATTATACAAGAGTAATATATTTGATGGCACAATCAGCTGGTATGATTAACTTACAGTAGACCCACCTGATGATCTTGGGTTTTGGCACACTCTGAGCATCGGCATGGTGGCTTTTACAGGCCACCATCAGTGGAGTTTCTCCTCTCTCATTACTCTCATTAATGTAAGCCCCTCCTTCCAGCAGTAGACGAGTCAACCTTAGACGGCACAGATACACTGCTTTAAGCAAAGAGTTTCCGTCCGTCCGCACCTCTGTCGAGTCCTCCATGATTTAAGTGGTGAGACCGTTGAGAGGCTAATGTCGCGTCGGCTCAGTGGATCATAGGAGCTGATTTCTTCTTTGACTTCATTCAGGAAAGAAAAGGAGAGCACTCTGAATTAGAACCACAGTTTCTCAAGGTTTTTACTTAAGTGTCTGCTTTTTATCTGATTCATTGCGCATCAAAGCAAACCTGATAACTCTTTGACATTGAAATGTTCTTTCCCTCTTTGCCTCAGAAAAATATGCTAGAGAGGCTTCCTACACTAATCTAGGGTCTCTTGCCTTTCACCATTCATCTAGTTGGCACTTGACAAGAAGACATAAGAAAGCTGAATTAGTTATCTAATCCCCTTTACATAAAATGTAATTACTCCCCTTTTATATTATTTTAATTTTCGCTGAAAATTTCTGTTCCCAACATGCAATTAGGCAACATATATGAAGCAATATTCTGGGTTTAAAACAAGTTAAGCTAAATCAACAGCAATTTGGGAATATATATATCTTTTTAAAGGAGATTAAAAAAATGTGGTTTTATAGTTACCCTGCTAAAAAAGAAAGAAAGAAAAAGAAACAGCTGGAAGACCAGGTGGCCATACAGCTAAAACCAGTTTGCTTTAATAATAATAATAATAATAATAATAAATCCCATTGTTCCCATTTTAAGTGCATTGCTGTAAACTAAATGTTTGCTATTTAACAGAAAAAGGTCAGAGACAGAGACACATGAAAGTTATGATGCTGTCACAAGCTTAATTTACTGTACTTTCAAATTAGCGGGTGTTATATAAGTGCTGTATTTAACATGTTAGCCTGCGCCAGACATGCACACTCTGTTCTTGTAAGAGCAATAGTTTTTCAGTAAGTTGAAATTCAATAGCTTGAGGCAGTCTGTATTTGCCTCGTTGAATGATGGCATTCCTTTATGCAGTCTATTGTGTGTGTGGCCTTGTTCTCTTAACTCAGAGCGCAGTCGCAGTGCACTCTTTATTTAACAAAGAGCAAGCGCGAGACTGCCTCAGTCAGGTTTATAAATGTGTATTCACTAGAGTTGAGGTAAGATGAATAAGAGGATGAATCTTTTTGTGTCCTCCAATAAAAATAAAAAGGATGAAAATCTGGGCTGACGCTTTAACTGCAGCTTTTCTTGGAAGTGGAGGCTGCATGTGACAATGCTAAATGAGAGATTGCGTCAGCGCATTGGATTTCAATACCTTTATGTTCCTAAATTTAATATTAGCCTTATGGGATAGTTCACCCAAAAATGAAATTTTAATGTTTATCTGCTTACCCCCAGGCCATCCAAGATGTAGGTGACTTTGATTCTTCAGTAGAACACAAAGATTTTTCACTCAAACCAGTCTTCAATGAATCATGGCTTTTGAGAGTAACAAAAAAAAAAAAAAAAAAACATACACAAACAGAACTAAATTAAACCCTGATGCTTGTGATAATACGTTGATGTGCAAAGACACAAAACGATTGGTCTGTGCAAGAAACCGTACAGTATTTATAGTGTTTTCCCCCTCTGATTTACTGCAATGTCTAAACTGTCCTGAGCGCCTTCTCAACTGCCGTATGTTTTTTATGTGTATGCTGTGTATGTTTTGTTTTTACTCTCTAAGACGTGATTCCCATTCACTTCCATTGCTTTTCGAATCAAGTTGTGCAGACATGCCAAAGTCCTGATTGGTCTGTTACAAGCACACTGCCTGATGCCTGCAGGACATTTCGGTTCAAGCTGCTAATTCCTAGAGCTCCCCGGGCTGGCATTTAAAACCTCTGCTTTATGTGCCATTCCCCTAGTCTTCAATCGCCCTTGGGAACAGAGAGAATTTTTAATGACAGGCCTCTCTCTCTCTCTGTCGCTGCCTCGTGCTAAAAAGCATGGAGCAAATGAGGCCCAAAACAGACGAGGGTGGTGATTGTTGCAGTGGCGGTGCTGAAGTGGAGCACCAAACAGACCACTTCACGCACCTGTATGCATCTGTGATTCATGCCAGATCACGCAATACTTAATTCTCCTCGCTAATGGTGGGGTGATTTTGTCCCTCTCAAAACACCTGCAGGGAAAATGAAAACCCACTCTCTGTGACATCAACTGATAACGGAATAAGAATAGTTTTTTTGTATGTCTTGATTAATGAGGGTAATGAAAGCTTTCTCACTGCGCTTTCAAGGTTCGCCAGGATCAGGAGAATAAATTATAAGCCTCCTCAGTTGATACGAAGATAGATTTCCATGACCATAAAACACATTTATATGCTAAACATTGAAAGCAGAAAGCGGAAGTTCCTTTACTTTTCTGTCTTTTTCAGTTCATTTGGAAAATTATTTATTTGCATGGACCAAGTATTTAAATTTGACCATTTAAAAAAAATTATTAAAATAAATGATGTTATATATAAATTACAAACATATATTTTTATAATTAATAATTTTATTTTAAACAAAGAAATATTTTAACTAAACTAAAATGAACTTTACTTAAATTCATATTACATGCAGACATATGTATATGTATATATATATATTATATACACACACACACACACACATGAAAAAGTACAGTACAAGTTAAGCTTGTGACAGCATCATAACCTTCATGTGCCTCTGTCCTTTTTCTGTGAAAAAAATATATAAATATATATATATATAGTTGTAAAATTAAGTTTTAAAAAAACCTAACATTTATGTGGGAAAATCATGTTTAAAACTGCCATTTGGCTTATTTTTCCAAATAGAGCAGAGGTCAAATCTAATGAAAAACTCTATTCACTCACATCATAAAGTCTTGCACAGATTTGCATCAAAAAACAAGACCAGCAGCTTCTCGAAACTATATATATATATATATATATATATATATATATATATATATATATATGAATAGAATCTTTAATAACAAAAGTTAAAATGCATAAAAATGTAAAGTTGCTTATTTCATTTGAAAAAAGTATTCTTAAGGAGATGAGATTAGATCCTTACCTCTTTTAAACCAGTTGCAGTTCTAGTTTTCCAATAGCTTCCTGTGGCATGTCATCTTTGTAATAGACGAGTAATCCAGGGGTGACAATAAAGCTGGAGCTTGAAGTGGGAGATGAACATGTGCAGATGTGCACTCACTGAGGGTGAATGAAAGAGTGGCACAGATAGAGAGAGACGGAGAGAACAAGTGCCTGTGCTCTCATGTCTGGAAACAAGCTACCAACCTCAACACAGACCAAGTCCCTGTGTATCAGGAGGACAGTCAAGCTTAATAGAGCAAGGTGACGCCAGTCCCTACACATCCAGCGTCAGTAAGCGATTGCTCTATTATTCTCACATTGCGAAAGAGGGGTATTGAAGTCATATGCTGAGGTTGTGCGCAGATTCTCATTTGTTTCTAACTCTGATGTCAACACTCTCACATGATCGTGACTCCTATGGAGCAGTTACATCATGATGACACAACTGTCTCGCCTTTGAGGCAGCAGTTCAGCTCCTGAGGGATGTGCAGGGCGTGTATTGATCCATTTGAGTGATGCAGTCACTATATATAAGCCTGTTACGATGGCACTATAGAAAAGGACAATAATAAGGCTCCTAATGGAATAATAATGGACAAAAAGTTGCTAATTTAAAAAAGAAAAAAAAAAAAAAAAAAAAAATCTGCAAATCCACTGGTGTCCTTTACCTTTTGATCTGAAAAATCAACTCGCTTGCATAAAATAATTAAAATGCAAACACTTCTCAACTCTCTAGGTACTGTTTGTACCCTGAAAATAAATCCAAGTGCTACTTAAGGTGCATGTGCAAGGTAATTGGAATTCCAGTCAGGTTTATTTCAGCCTGGTCGTAAACATTCGTAGTACATTAGGCTGACATACCCGAAACCAATCAGCTTAAAAAGGTTTTGCCTGATTGCGGCATTTGGCTTTTTAAAACAGGGGTCATGAAGGAGTTTGTGTGGGTGAGAGAGAAAGTGCTTGTATTGTGACCCGTCTCTAAACTATATGACAACCTTTGTCAATCAGCCAGGCTGACATCATGCATATTCATGAGAGCTGTCAGATCTTCGGCTGGCTTAAGAGCAGACACTTCAGTTGCTATTGGATATGGAGATGAGCAGGTCGTCTTTTGCAGTTGGCAAGATGAAGAATAATTAACTGGATAACAGATGTGGAAAGGAAAATCTATTATCAAAATTAGGTATATTGTTTCCTGAATATTTGATATTATTATCCAGGAACTAAACCCGATACTAATACAATAAGATTATGGTAGTGACAGTGGAAAAACTGTATTTTTTATGCATATATATAAAATAAAATAAATCATTTCGAAAAGGCTCCAAATAAGCGGAGATCTAGTGGTCAGCACTCTAGCAACATGTTGAGTTGTTGTGCTCATGGGAGACTGGATCCTATCAATTACCCCCTTTTACCCACCCATCTGTCTTCTCATGATTTCTGTCTACTTTCCACTTTCTATATGTGACCCTGGACCACAAAACCAGGGTTTTGTGTCAATTTTTTTAAATATGGATTTATACATCATCTGAAAGCTAAATAAATAAGCTTTCCATTGATTGGTTTATTATGATATGACGATATTTGGTCGAGATACAACTATTTGAATATCTGTAATCTGAGGATGCAAAGTCATATCAAAATACTGAGAAAAATTGCCTTTGAATTTGTCCAAATTAATTCTTAGCAATGCATTTTACTAATCAAAAATTAAGTTTTAATATATTTATACTAGGAAACTTACTAAATATCTTCATGGAACATGATCTTTACTTAATATACTAATGATTCTCGGCATAAAAGAACAATTTTGACCCATAGAATCATGTTTAATTTTTATTACGAAGGAAAGTGGACAGGAAAATGTGGCAAACAAGTGGAGAGAAAAAAAAAGGTGATGAGGGTTTAAAAACAGGTCTCCCATAAAAATATCCGAGCACTCGCACTACCCGGCCAGACCACTTCTCCAACCTTAGCAACATGCTTAAAGGATCTTCTTAATGGTCAGTGCTCTCATATACTTCAAATACATACTGAACACCATTCTCCTCCTGCAAGCCCGTGGGTACACCCGGGAATCTGACCCGAAGGAAACGAGAGAGAAACAGAAAGAACAAAAAGACATTACCCACACATTTCTATGGACTGATCTTACAAACACACATTTCAACTAAGAGCACAAGAAAATTTCACCCAATACAGACACATACACAATTACATGCTTGTGCTTTCATAAACTTCCATCCACTTTAGACTTGTATAGATTCTTGTTCACTGTGCCAATTAACTCTTAAATGAATTTGAGAACACAAATAACAAAATCCATTTTGCTCTGTGTCAAATGAAGTGGCAGTGATGAACCTGTGTCGACATTCTGTGTACATTTAACTTCTCTTTAAATGCTTATTTTGTGCCTGAGAGATGTGACATTTTGTGCGGCCCACCTTTGATGCTAGATGCCAATTTTACATAACAAGAGAGCTTTTTCTCCTCATTAATGTAACTCTTCACTTCACTCTGGATACACAACACAACACAGCATATGTCTGTTCCAGTGCCAGTAAATCCATTAATCCCACTTTATTCAAGGACATAACCAGACAAATATTCCCAAACATACATACAAAAAAGGTGAAGAGTTTTAGCCTTGGCAAATGGCCCTTTGAAGTTTAACCAGAAACTGAAGTATTAATATCAATCCTACAAATCATGTTATGAAATAGTTCAATAATTTGGGGTTGGTACCTTATTTTTCTCTTAGGTTTTGAAAGAGGTATCTTATGGTCACCAAGGCTGTATTTATTTGATTTCAATTTGCACAATAAACATTTATTAGCATCAATGTTCACAATTGTTGTGCTGCATAATATTTTGTAGTAACAGTAATAGTTTTTTAGGATCCTTTGATTAATAGAAAGGTCAAAACCACAGCATTTATTTGAGAGAGAAATCATTTGTAATATTATTAATGTTTTCACTGTAACTTTAATCCAGCTAAGCAGCTGGCTTCAGGAACTGCAATGCTAAACTCTCTTCACATAGACATTCATGTAAGCATAGAAACAACTGTATAAGCACTCACTCGGGCAAGAGCTTGTACTTGTCCATGTTAATGTCAGGTATGAATGTGTCACAGTCAAACTGCTTGAGGACCCTTGTTACAAAAAGACGCCTAGGACCAGAGCTCTCCATCACCTCCTGAAGAACACAGTACAACATTCACAAAGTGATCACGGTGTACAAGATATTAACAGAATGAGGAGGAAGGAGTATGAAGGAAGGGAGTCTTTTGTACATTTTGCCTTGAGGCAGTTTCCATAACAACTGATTATACAAAGATCTGACTAAACTGAGATACAACTGATGTATAGGTGGGTGTATCATTTATATTGTTGCACGCATATAAGTGGTGAAACAGCCCATTTTACCAACAAACGAGGAACCACAAACCACAATGCAAAAACAATACAATTAATTTCTAATAATTTGTATGATTGTATGATGTGTCTTAAATTTTAAAACTATGTTGCAAAAATATATATTTTAATGTATTCAGATATAAATAAATGGATAATGTGCATTCAAACACATTAAACTGATCAAAAGCCATACAATATTGTGTGTGTGTGTGTGTCTGCGTATATAAATATTTATATATGTTAGTGAGGTCAAACAATTAATTGAATCCAAAAATTTTATTGTTTACATAATGTGTGTGTATGGTGTATATTTATTATGTATATATATATATATATATAAATACACACAGACACACACACACACACACACACACGTATATATTAAAGAAAAATATGTTAAGTTTATAAAATACTTATATATTATATAAATTATATGAATATAAATATATACATGTAAATATTTACAAAATATATGCTGTATGTGTGTATTTATAAGTATAAATAATAAAATGTACACAATACACACACACATATATATATATATATACATATACATATATATATATACACACATACACACACACATATAAATATATATATATATATATATATATATATATATATATATATATATATATATATATATATATATATATATATATATATATATATATAGTAACATACTAGGAGAGCCTAGTAAAAAAAAAAGAGAGATTTAAATAAGTTATAAGAGATTTAATGCATATTCAACTTAGGTTTATACTTTTATCCCATTTCTCTAAATTTCTCAATATGACAGGTTTGCATAATTTTACCAACCTTGTACAGAGCGCTTCCGCCAATTATCCAAACCTGGTCCACTTGTTTTTCAAGCTCACTGCTGTCTAACAGATGGAGAGCTGAACTGAAGTCTGAAGCAAGGTAGTGAGCTCCCTCTGGGGTTGTTCTGTGTAGTGAGTGATAGAAACAGGCACATTACTTTTATAAAGGAGAGTGATTTAATACCAGATGAAATAAAAACCCTGTAAACATTAAATGAGGATTACTTGAGCTCTCTGCTGAGAACAATGTTGATCCTGTTCTTTAGAGGTCTGTTTGCTGCAGGAATAGAGAACCAAGTCTTTCTGCCCATCAGGACCACATTCTTTTTACCTGTCAAATGACACATAATATATGATTTGGTTTAAGATTTTAATAAATTCTGAACAAACAAATAAAATATGAAAATATTAAGACACTTTACCCTCAACTAAAGGGGTCATGGTCATCTTCTGAAAGTGCTTGAACTCATTACTAAAAAGATATGAAAAGATAAGAATCAAAACGAATGGTTGGGATACTTGAAAAAGTTTAGGAATATGTTTTTGTGTGGGTTTTGCTCTTGTGGGCAAATGTGCTGAATGTCGTTATTTACCAATGGACTATAGGACAAAGGTCAAGCTTTTAACTTAAGAACTGTAATCATAAAATGTTCGCTCTTAAGTTAACTCAACGTTACAACTTCAGATGCTTTTACTTTATTCATTTGTCAATAATCATTTAATTTGCACAAACGTTACAACTTCTAGCTGTTGCGAAAAACAGAACTCGTGACACAGGGCACTAGAAATCTATAAACACCTCTTCTGTTATTGAACCAATATATCAGAACATTAACGTTAGCTGGAGATTTAGCAACAAGCACGAGCTCACCTTAGTCTTATTGGATGCCATGGCAGATTTCCATTTTTCCCTATTCCCATGTCTGGACAAACAGCTACAATACAGTTGAGTATTCGAGACATAACTGGCCTGAAAGTAATAAACAAATAACACTTTAGCTAGCACGAACGCTCTGCCTCCCGCCAGCGAATTTACGAATAAATTGTACGTCAGACGCTTGGTTCATGAATATTAATTACGTTGTGGGACGCCGATGAGTTGATTTGCTCTAGGAATAAGTTCGCGCTAGTAAACTGGCCAATCAGCATAATATTATTGTAAAGGCTTCGCGCCATAGTAAAAGGAGCCAATGAAGAAAGAGTGCAGTACACAAACAGAAAGCAGCGTTTAGATCAAATTTCAGTGTATAAAATCAGTAGTGGATGGACAAATATATATAAAAAACAACAATACATCTGTAGAGAGTACAAGATTTATTTATACATGTATCATTATTATCGTTTCCTAAATAACAATTTATTGTACTAACACTTTTACCAGAAACATTAAAACCTCAGATGGTTTAAAGGTTGTGATAAAATAGAATAAAAAAAAATAAAGTGTTAACATTTTTTTTTACAAAAATTAAATTTACTTGCTCTTATCCTGGGACTTTTGCATGGAAACATCAGTCATTCTGATATAAAGTGCATAACACTTTTTTTCTGTCAAAACAAAAACTTTACAAAGTGTGTCTTGGACAGCTGGGTCATCTTTAAAAAAAGTGCCTTAAGGTTTCCAAGTTCCAACATACAGATTGTTTGTGGTAAACATAATTCTACATTTCAAAGGCCATGTGGATATACTGATAGAAAATTACAAAGGACAATTTATAAATCGGATTATGCCAAATATCAGCACCAAATATATGTTCTAGTAATATCATATATCAATTTCATAAATACATAATTACATTACATTTATATTTCTTCTGTAATTCTAGGCAACTGTGAAAGACAAAAATATAAATCAACAAAATCACATTGTGACAACTAATTTTTAATCTTAGCATGGCCTTTTCTTTCCCCAGCTCATGCCCATGTTATTTGCAGCATATGGCGCCGCCTTTTAGCTTTGCATTGTAACTTTGTGATATTGCTCAAAGTCAATGCCCAGCAGCCACTCAAATCCAAATGAGACAAGCGTCTACAAGTGTTTACAATATGTATTATGGTCTCCATAGAGACATCTGAGCGGTTCAGGCTAGCAGATCTGAGGCAGTGCAGTGGGGGACTATCTAGGGCTCCGAGAGGTTTGGCCCGATGATTCAGGACAAGTTTGAACACAGGGTCCAGTCGACAGGGAACAGCAATTAGTGAGAGCTTCTGAAGGAGTGAAGCGCCTCTAAGAAGTGCCCACAGCAACTCCCTTCAGAGACCTCCAACACAATGCAGGCTTCAGATGTTGTTCATCCAGGGAAAAACTGTTGGGAAAAAAGACAGATAACAGAAACCAGGAGATTCGATTGTAATGGGAAAGTGCATCAGCATACAATTTTTCAAGAATGACTACTTTTGACTTACTTTAGTGTTAAAGAGCGGAGGTGTGGAATGCATGGCAGATTAGAAAGAAGGCCTTCGTCTTCATCTTCCTCCTCCTCCTCATCCTCTCCATTCAGATTATCCCTGGGTGGGTCTAAATGAACAGTGAGAGTAGTGAGTCTGGGACAGGCATGAATGAGCTCCAGAAGAGGAATATGTCCATCAGCTTTGATGCCTTCCAAGGTGAGTGAAAGCAGATGTGAGCCTGTGGCTTTAAGTGCAGGAACCAGTTCGGACAGAAGACCAGCAAACTGTAGAGAAAGACATCTTAGCTGTCCAGAGAACCTACCAAGTCCTCTGGCTAAAACTGCTGCCTGTTCAAAGCTGTCAACATTATCATCCACATTGCTCTGGAGACAGTCCAAAGACAGGACACGCAGTTCAGGGCAGACCTTCCCTACTGCCTCTAAAGTATCCAGAGACAGCCCTTGTACATCCCTGAGAGATGTTGTCACACTATCCCTTCCATTACAAGCTCTATTTCTACATCCCTCTTTTTCACAACCCTCTCCTGAAGTCCTTGTCCATTCATTTATATCAGTACAATCACTAGCCTCTATCTGACTCTCCTCTAACGATAAATACTCATAAATTTTTCCTTCCAAATTAAAACTTTCCTCTCTATCTGGACTCAGTAAAACTGCCGTCTTTCAAATGGTCTTCCTGTGTTCGCTTCGCCCACATGTCTTTGAGAAGTGGCACACCTTCTCGACTAGTGAACTCCTCAGTCCCCTCAAACTGCTTGTTCTGTAAGAGAGCACAAGCCTGTCCCAATCCCTCCACTGCCAACCTCTGAAGACCAGGTAAAGCCAAGCAAGAGAAATGCAACTGCAGCTGCTGCATCTCTCTCATTTTCTGCTAATCCGATATCCAGAGCTAGCAGGCTGCTGATGTTTGCGTTCTTGACAAGGGGTTCTTGGTAGGACAGAGGGAGCAGGCCTGCAGGGGTGAGGACAAGGCACCGGGACACATCCAGGTGTTTCAGTTTGGGGCACTTGCGGCAGACTACTGATATCACTCTCTGATCACACAGGGTTCCAGCCAGGGAGAGGGAACGGAGACGACTTTGGTTGCCCACGAGCTCACACAGCACTGATGCAGATATATTCTGTGCACCACTAAGATCCAGCGACTGAAGATTCTATACAAGAAAGAGACAAAAGAGTGAACATAGGAACAGTGGGAGCTTTGTATGCACTGACAACAGGCAAGACTAACAACATTCAAATGCATATTATTAAAATGTTTGTAAGTCAGCATTTTACTGACATCCCCTTAACATTCTGGTTAACAAATAAAGCATCTCACCTGTTTTCAAAATTAATAACAATAGACAGAAATGTTTCATGAGCACAAAATCAGCTTATTCAAAATATAATGTGACTGAAGACTAGAGTAATATTTTAAAATATTACGATTTAGTTTTTTTTACAAATAAATACAACTTCTGTGATTTTGTATACATACAACTTTTAAACAGTATGTTTACATTTTTATTATATTAATAGTATATTATATTTGACTATTTTCTAATGATTTTATTATTTCATGATTGTTTTATTGTATTATAAGTATTATATTTTTGTTTGTTTGTCACATTCAAAATAACAAATTATGGCTTCCACTGCAAGAAGTGTAACAGTAACAGTATTTTATTTAACCAGGGCTTACCTAAAACAAATTACAATTCTATTATTTTTGCTGCACTGTAGGCAACTGCTAAACTGATGGACATTTGCAAGTAATGGGCAAATCTGGCATTTGCCGGTCTGATATGGTTAACTTTAAATTTAGTTCACTGAAGCCTTACAAGCATGTTTTTTGCAAACGGTGGGCAAATATGAAATATACTAAAGTTAGAAAGGGGTGTGTGTGTGTGTGTGTAACCTGGCAGCGTATCTGGATAAGTGAGCAGAGGTTGGCATTGACAAGGCTACAGGCTGATGTGAGGGACAAACAGCTCAGTTGTGGGAGGAGAAGGAGATGCAAGGCAGCACGTGTCAACAAATTACGCGAGGACAGGATGGACAACAGCTCTTCCAACAACTCACCAGCTAAAAGAGAAACACACAGAGAACACTCACTTATCCACACATGTTCTCAAGGTGTATATTTTCAGTACTCACGTAATGAGCTGAAGGGACCCATGATGTATCTAAAGAAATACTGGTCCATGTATTTTTGGGTATAATCTTTTGCCCACATCTCCTTCATGTTCTCGGCTATGCTTTGAAGACAAAGGCCAATCAGTGTAGATGGTTCGTCCTCATCCTCTGTCCAGTCATTCTTCTGTTTTTTCTTCCTCTGACGTTCTCTCTCTGGTGTGGGCTCAAGTTGCCGGAACAAGGGCATATTTCACCCTGACAGTTACTGATATAGATAAAGACAATGTATGAATTCATCATGACACAAAGCAGAGCGGCCATCAAGAGCCACACCTCACCTTTACAGATCTGTGCTCAATGCATAGTTCTTTTTCAAATAGCTTAAGACTTCTAAATATAGGAGAAAAACCTATTTGAAAATACACGACCAAAATACAGACTGAGGAACTAGTTAAAACAGCAAGTGAACTCTTCTGTCAGCTCGAAATACCAGTGTTATACAACAGTACATGAAGTTAAATAAAACCAAGGCTTTACAGTTTTGTGCTACGTTGTAAAGACATTACCATATTTTCAGTCTAAACACAAGTCTATACATTTGATAGATTCATAAATATATTATTGAGGCTGGAAGAATTTGCAATGTCACTCACATATGAACCACTGTAACGCGGCACCTTTGCTCTAAACGCCCAAACGCTTTCCTCGCTCCAGCAACAGCGTGTATTTCTACAGATTTGTCAGATTTAGAAATTTTGTATGACACTTCAGGGTTATTAGCAGAAAGTATACAATTTATGTTTGTCTTCTTCTTCTTGTACGATTTAATGGCGGTTGACAAGCCAACTTATGGTGAATAACCGCCACCAACTGGACTGAAGGTAGTATTGATAAAAGTTTAAACTAATTTTTAACCCTGTTATCTTCCGATAACTAAGAATTTCTCTCATAATACTCGTCTGTCCCGAGGCACAACTTAAAAGATTTAAGTTTAAATCTTTAAATACTCCTATGTTCCTCAGTTTTAGTTTTTTTTTTAATAACTCCTCTCTTTCTTTAGTACATATACTGCACAATGTAGAAGTACATGCAAAGTGTCTGCTTCACTGCATGTACATAATCCTGCCTTGATGTTTCCAAATTGTGAAAATCATGATTTAAACCAGAATGTTCTATTCGAAGTCGAGTAATAATTATTTCTTCTTTTCTATTGTTAAAGCATATTCTCCCTTTGTCAACTTGTTTTTGGATATTGTAGGTGTCTGCCAGGAAGTTTACTAAAAACTAGGTCATACCAACAGTTTGGAGATCTGATTTGTGCTTTCTTGCAAAGACATTACCTTATTTTCTGTCTAAACACAAGTTCATAAGTTTGTATGGTACATTAATGTACTGTTGAGGCGGTGTAAATGAGAAATCACTGAACTGATTGAAAAAAGTCAAATACATTAAGTAAAGACAGCGTAAACTACCGCTTCCGTGTAGCACGCGCGCCACCTAGTGATCTGAAGATCAATGCACTAATAATCGTTTGATGAAATACACAAAAGAAGGAGGATAAGCAAACTATTGGGATCAAACTTGTTACCGTATTTATTTTCTATTCAGTTATGACAAAAACATTATTATGTTTTTCCCCCTCTCCCTCTAGATACTCTGGCGATGTCTGTTGAACTTTATTTTGATATTTAAATTATACTGTATACAGTAGATGAATAAAATGTTCTTTAAGTATTAAGTACAACTATTAAATTTCATCTCTTGGTTAGGCCTACTGATAAAATACAGCAAATATAGGCTTGTTCATCAAAAAACAACAAACATGTTTT